>NC_136110.1:19217434-19912851 GCF_965212315.1 Lampetra planeri
TCGCGTACGTCATGGGATCCATGTTGGGACTCAAGATATTGAGGTTGATGAACTGCTGATTGAGATTCTGTGGATTCCTCGGGTAGATGCGAATGTCACGCTCGAACGGCGGCTTGCCATCCTCGTTGACGAAAACCATTGCAACTTCGTTTGATGTTGGTGCATTGTATCGTCGTTGATCCGACTGACGATCACGGCTCAGCACCATGCTGACCAACGGAATTTCTTCTCCCGCTTGAAGTGCACGGTCAACTTCTCGTGCTTTGACTTTGCGCATCAACTGGTAACTGTTGGCGAATCTGTTGTGCCGGCGGAAAAAGCGATCAATTTCGTCCAGGATAGGTTGAAGACACTGAGCATTCGCGGTATGCTGTTGACGGATCTCCATTGCTTGCGTGCTGTCAAGCACGTACAGCTGCGCGTACTGTGGTGCTTGATTCTAGATTTGAAGCTTTCGTGACTGCAAGGCATCATATTCTTAGGTTTTTTCGGTAAAGTCACGTAGGTAAAACATCAAAATTAATGAAAATAAAATAAAATAAAAAGAAAAATCACGACGTTTCGGAGGCAACACAAGTCTCCGTCATCAGGTGGGACCATCACAGCCGAATTAGCTGCATCAAGTGAGGCAACGATTCAAGAAGTAATCCCTTATAAGTAAGTTGAAGGGGGGAGGAGAGGGGGGGGGGGGAGCTCATCAGAATGTGGTAGCCAATGAATGGAACGTATCGGGAGGGAGGGGGGCGGGGCTCAAAGACAGCACGGAGTGCTAAGCACAACGCATCGGGAGGGGGGGGGGGGCAAAACAATGGACGACGACCTGGACGCGGCTGCTGCTACACACGCCAACACAATGGACAGAGAGGGGGGAGGGGAGGTCTGATACACATGATAGACAAAAGAACGAAAATGCCCATGTTTATACCAATGCTGGCAGAACAATGAAAAGAGCACTGCCAAAAAATAACTGGGGATGTTAACACTCGGTGAAGTAAAGTAAAATAGTGCCTGTCAGATAAGATGGTCCAAAAAAGTGTAATTAAGTCTTTTTTGCGTGGTTGATAACATCTTTCCAATGATTACTACGTTTGTACCCATCATCACGGTTGAAATTATGTCTGTGTTTGTATATTTGTATGGCTTCGTGTACAAACCTTTGATGGTAGCCGGGAGGTTTGCAGAGAACCTTGGTCTCGGAAAAGACAATTTCATGAGAGCCCACCGAGTTGTAGCAATGATCGGCAACTGATTCTTCTGCCGTTGCCGATCATTGCTACAACTCGGTGGGCTCTCATGAAATTGTCTTTTCCGAGACCAAGGTTCTCTGCAAACCTCCCGGCTACCATCAAAGGTTTGTACACGAAGCCATACAAATATACAAACACAGACATAATTTCAACCGTGATGATGGGTACAAACTTAGTAATCATTGGAAAGATGTTATCAACCACGCAAAAAAGACTTAATTACACTTTTTTGGACCATCTTATCTGACAGGCACTATTTTACTTTACTTCACCGAGTGTTAACATCCCCAGTTATTTTTTGGCAGTGCTCTTTTCATTGTTCAGCCAGCATTGGTATAAACATGGGCATTTTCGTTCTTTTGTCTATCATGTGTATCAGACCTCCCCTCCCCCCTCTCTGTCCATTGTGTTTGGCGTGTGTAGCAGCAGCCGCGTCCAGGTCGTCGTCCATTGTTTTGGCCCCGCTCCCCCCCCCCTCCCCCTCCCGATGCGTTGTGCTTAGCACTCCGTGCTGTCTTTGAGCCCCGCCCCCCTCCCTCCCGATACGTTCCATTCATTGGCTACCACATTCTGATGAGCTCCCCCCCCCTCTCCTCCCCCCTTCAACTTACTTATAAGGGATTACTTCTTGAATTGTTGCCTCACTTGATGCAGCTAATTCGGCTGTGACGGTCCCACCTGATGACGGAGACTTGTGTTGCCTCCGAAACGTCGTGATTTTTCTTTTTCTTTTATTTTCATTAATTTTGATGTTTTACCTACGTGACTTTACCGAAAAAACCTAAGAATATGGTGCTTGATTGTCAAGCGGCTGCAGGTGAGATGTGCGGTGATGTCTGGCCGTGGACCTTGAAGACATAAGGGCCTCGTCCTAGCAATTCGATGATCTTGCTCCCATCGACGCGAAGGAAACTGCGCTGTTGTAGGATGGTATGTGATCGCGGAAGTGAGCGTGATTCGGATGAGTTGGGTCAGTCAGCAATGCGTGGAGAAAATAAGGATATTCCAGCTCAACTCCGTTGATGTAACTTTTGCTTTGGCAACTTTAATTTGCCCTTACGGCAGCACGAAATGAATTTCCGATCAATAGGACGTTCTGAGATGAAGTTCCTCGAGCCGCAGAACTGGCAGATGATGTTAATTGGACTGCAATTGTGCACCTCTACTCGAGTGTCGTTGAAATTTATGGCTTCATTGACAATGAACGACCGCTGCACGCCGCGACTGGGATTGCTCAGCAGTTTGTCGATTGATGTAACATTGTTGAAATTGACAATGTGCTGCACAAATTGTCTCGATCGACTCCTGACTTTGCTTGCCCAACCATCTTTGCTTTCGTTCGTTAGCCTTTCGATGCTTTTTGCGAGGGGATCTTCGTCCTCGTCCATAATTTGTTACTGGAAGTGAAAAAATCTTTAAGGAACATTGTGAAGACAAATAGAGAGAGAAGAGTGGGCCGCCTCTCCTTGGCCTCTCCTCGCTCTTCTCTCTCTCTCGCAAGCGTTCATCATATGCATCATACAAAGATAGATAAAGTAGTGCGTTTCCAACGTAATCGAACGTTTGTCCCTGCAACTTGTTGATTGTGTTAGCGTATGCGGGGAGAATGGGAAATTGTCGCCAAACAAATGGCAAAGTCTGTCGGTGGAGGGCAAGTCGATTCTGGCCATCGATTCCTCGAATCAACACAGAATCGCACCCTTCTGCAGATCGATTCCGATGTAATCAAACGTCTGTCTGTGCGCCTCTGTCGTTCAAACCTACGCGCTCCCTGCATGACAACGACGGGAAGTGCAGCGTTCATCACAGATAAAGCTAGGCGTTTATATATAAGATGTGCATGTGTATGAGCAGCAGTAGTCTAGCTGTTAGAGACCCGAGTTCGATTCCCGTTCATGGCTAATACCAGTGACGATAATCTGAGCCAGCCGTGGGCCTTCCCCTAGATAAACTCAGCCTCGAATGAGTAGCTGGTGAGATGTGTAAAGACTACCACTATGTAGACAAACGTGGCCGGGCGTGGTGCTAGCCACCCACCACCCCGAGTGCCATGCCAGCCTATAACAGTTTAGGCTATATGGAGAAACTTTGTACGTGTGTATAATGTCATAGTGGTACCTACACAATCCCGGCGACGCGGATTCAAGGTGATTCTGTGTGACCACGGTGAGAACTCGAGATACCATGATAGAGGCAAGGGGCCTGGCTTGTCACCAACATTACAAAAGCATAGGTAAACAAAGTACAACAACGACGTAAATAGAAATCGCCACGAAAAGCAACTGTGTGACTTGAGAAATCTAAAACATTGCACAACACACAAATTCATGTTAATATGTAATATGTCAATTAAATTCCTGACCATATAAAACTGTACGAGGCCTCCCCTATGTCGAATCAGTCTTACATGGGTACCTAGATATTGTGACACGAAGGTGGATCGGTTGGCATAGATTAAACAGTTTTTTATTTTATTTTACCAGGTAATGCCCACTGAGCTACGTAGCTCTTTTTCAGAAGAACCTGGCCACAAATGATCGCTCAACGAAGTGGCTTATCACGTGGAAATGTATTATGGCAGCAGACAAATAATATAAACGCATGTTGATTGTAAACGTGGAGACAAAAACAGGAGGACCCGGAGAAAAATCCACGGGACCAAAGCGAGAGAGACACGCAAACTCCAAATATACAGACATCAGGGTCGGGATCGAACCGACGACCTCCGTATATACGATGTGAGGTAATTAGTTTTATTACCCTTCTATCTGGCAACAAAACTGACACCTTTTTACAAGGAGTCATGTATACATAGACCACAATACATGAAGTCATAATGAAAAAAAAAATGGCAAATGAGGTTCCAATGGTGCGAGGTGAGGTAGTTAACATCTCGCCACCGTGGTCCTGACCACACGACCCTGTCGTTCTCTACGCCGGCGTTAATAGGTGCTCGCTAAGAGCACTCGCCTGTGTGATGTGTAAGTCTGCACAGTGGATCTGTGTGTGTGGGCATGGTAATAGTGCTGTGGATATGCATCATTACATCCATACATCGCAGGGAATTCTCTTTTTAAAAAAAACACACAAGAAAGCAAACAAACTACAAAGGCGACCTTTACAATTCGCCGGGCAGAAAAATAAACACAATTACAGTCATTAGGCCGCGGCGCGCAGATAAGGTCGGCTGAGATCTGCCATAGGGAGAGACCCTGTGGAGTGTATGGGCATGGGGAGCCGCAGAGGACCGGGGACCAAGGTGTAAAGGAGAGCCGACACAAGGTTGCAGGGGCTTCGTCTTTTATTCCTTTCCTCCCATCCACAACCAACCCCTCTTCCCGCCCGCTCTCTCCCTTATATCTCCTCACCTGCTCCTCCCCCTTCTCCTGTCACCGTCCCACTCCGCCTCCTATTGGTGGGAATCCTTCCCTTGACACCCCTACAAAGGCAAGAAACACCGGGGCGGGCACCAACGGCCCAGGGAATGGAGAGCTGGCGACGATTTACGGCACCGCCAAGTCGGGGGACCGGTCTCACGAAGGACAGACAGCTTCTATTGGCTTCCGCGAAGCAGCGCTGCACACAGTTTGTCCACCCCTGATGAGAGAGGATGGGGCCGAGTCGACCCGCGAGCGTGATTTGAGCTCGCTGATGTGAGCTGTTGTGTGCGATGCACACCTTCAACAAAGTGGAGCTCACCGGAGGCATTACAGACAGTCAGGTTTGACAGGTCGTTTGTAAATGTTGTTTGATAATGGTCAGATTTTCAGTTTCGGATACAGGCTGTTCTCCTATATTGCTGCGTGTTGTTTTCATAACGCGAATTGGGTATTTTATGCGACGAATGTATTAGGGAACACATTTTTTTTTATAATGCTGGATGCGAATTGGATATAAGGCGATCGAGTGAATAACGTCGCGCGAGTAGGATCACACAAGGCATTGGGATGCTGCTGGATGCTTCTAGATGCTACCCACGCACCTCAGTTTTTGTTTGGCCTGCGTATACATCTCACGTGTTATTGCGGACTGTGCTTTACCCTACATGATTTATTATAACGCAATTTTCCCATAACGCGGTGTTCTCCATGAATGTAACTACCGGCGCGTTCTCGAGCAGACCGTATGTATCATTTCATTGTCAGCAATGTATTATCGTTTTTCAGATTTCCTACCCCATCCGCATGGGATTTCTCTGGGCACTGTCAAAAGTACAAACTAAGGCCTGGGCCCACACGCCACCAGCAGGTATCTCCTAAAAACGAGTCTTGAGACTCTTGAATAAGACATGACAAATTCAATTAGATTTTCACTGCTATTATAATTCTATATTGAAACGTATAGTATTTCCTGCATGCGTGGTCTCTGAGTCAGCAGAGTGTTATTTTTATATTCAACATCGAGACTCAACAAAAAAAACTAATTTCTTTAGAAAAATTTATGTTGTGTTTAGTTTGTTGTCCTTTTCCCGCACCTCCCGATTAGCGCGGTTGGCTACGTATGGTGCAAACGAACTTCAACATAATACACACATGCAACTCGTATATTGTACACCCACTGCCACCGGTCCCGCGGTGAACAGCGGAGAGTTTACCGTGCCAAGTAAACCGCTGTTGTCATGAACATGGGCACGAAAAACGCCACTGACAGAAGATCAACCCAGCACCTGGCAGTGGGCGCCTCATACACGTGCAGTGACATCCGACACAGCAGTCGTCAAGAGTCGAGAGTCTTTATTTCCTCAGGCACGAGACACCATCTTCAAAGATTCTCTTCACTCCAAGCGTCCCGAGCTCTCACTCCGCTTTCCTCCTTACTGTATATCCCTCAAGCCCCTTTTCTCGAAGTTTCCTGGACCCACTTTCCCTCCAGCCAATCACCTTCCACTAAACCAACCGATCCCAACCGACCTGCCTGCCAATCATTCTCCTTTTCCCGCTCTTTCCATTTTTTTATTTCTACCTCCAATCCCCTTCAATTTCCCTGCCTCTAACCAATCCCGTTTCAGGCACCGTTAAGTAACCAATCAGAGGGCTTTGTTTTTACTTGCCGACTGTCTGTGAGTATCGTCGGTAGCGATACAATCGATACACGCGTGCAGGCAGGCCGCACGGCTCGCCGGGTTATCCTGGACTTTCTCTTTTGCTTGTGTAGTGACAAACTAGAGATACACTATTTCAGGAGGCACTCTTTTTATTTATAGCCTTTGCAGGCACAGAGAATACCACAATAAGGTCAGGACAGCAACAGGCTGCTGACCCACAACGCTGAAGACGAGAATAAGATGATGTTGTCGATGATGACGAAGGCTTGACGGGACTTGACGGGCTCCAGGGGTCCACTCCAACAACGGCCCTGAGTCCTCTCCGGGGTCCCCCTTTTATCCCCCCAGCGCAGCCTCGCTTCCCCCTTGGCTACGCCCCCCTTCTAGAACCTCCGAGAAGGTTCCCGGGATTCTCCCGTACCCCCTCCATCACCTTCTCCCCACATCCCTTTCTTCCGCCTACCTCCTCACCTGCTGGCCGACAGGGTTGCCATGGCAGCCAAGCTCCTTTTTGCCAGCAGCCAGCGCTACATGCCGTAGTGACCCATCCCGTATCACTACACTTGCATGTTTATATATATGCCCAAATCGCCACGACTTTGCAGTGTACGGCGAAAGACGGCGTGACCAACTGCTGCTGAACGCATGCGCAGTCGAGCGGTGAACAGGTTTGGATTGCCTGCTAGCATGTTCGGCCGCTTTATTTCTCAATGTTTCTGTGCATGTGTAGTGGTGATATGCGCTGGCAGGAGGGATCGTGAGGCAGCGCGTGGTGGTTGGTTACATCAAGTGGGTGCTCACATCGTGGTCCGCATAGGCTCCGCCCCCTCGGGAGTGGAGGGCTATGTAAGGCGATGCGCGCGGGCACTCGGGGAGTTGGTAACCGGTGAAGACAGAAGACGGAGGAAGAGATAGGCCCTGGGACCCCTAGCCCCGCTGACCTTGTAAGGGCCGGGGTTCTGTGAGGCTGAGAGGCGAGGCCTTGGGATTCACGGTCCGACGCCCATGTAAGGGCTCGGGCTGTGTAGCCCAGTGGTCGAGACCCGTGGCCTGACAAGGCGGGTCTGATAGCTCCCCGTGGGGAGAGCGTAGCCGGAGAGCCTGAGTCGAGGCAGAGATAGGCACGCATACCCTACGGGAGAGACTGAGTGCGGCCCGAGACGAGTGCGCGTAGGGGTCTGATAGCTCCCCGTGGGGAGAGCGTAGCCGGAGAGCCTGAGTCGAGGCAGAGTTAGGTACGCGTACCCCACGAGGGAGACGGAGTGCGTGGCCGAGTCAGGCACGCGTGACATAGGTGTTATCTCGGTTGGGACAGTTACGTGTGCAACCGTTGTGAATAAACAGTGCTGCCCTGTCAACTCGTCTCCCGCCATTATTGAAGATATTACACATGGAAGGAAACCGGAGTAACCCCCAGCGAACCCCGCGCGTATGAGGTGTTAACGCACTCCACCATTGAACAGATACCATTTCACCAACCTACTTGCCGTACTGCCCCATAACAAGTATTGCCTGCAAGGTGTGTGTTTCACACACATCACCATTGTTCCATCTCTTGGGGACCCACCGACCCTTCGTCAAAGTCAATATAATATATTTCAAACATTCTAACCAATCGCTGCCACCATTTCCAATTAATTAACATCAGACGACGAGCATTAAGATATATTCACTATCCGTTTGGTGGCTTCAGACCTGGGTTCGAATCCAGGTTTCGGCCGCCCGTGACTATTCCAGGGTTCTCGAGTGTAGTGCGTTGAGTTTCTCAGCCCGGTCGCCACTGACTGCATACAAAAAACCCCATCGCATTACATTTGGTTATGCGCTTAGTAACGCCAGCTCCCACAATTAAACGTATCGGTTTGGCCGGCATGAGATGAACGTTACCCTGCAGTACGGTGTGGAGAAGTAACTGGAAGATTAAAAACATTAAAACTTTATTTTTTATTTTACCAGGTAAGACCACTGAGCTGTATAGCTCTTTTTTAGAAGCGACCTGGCTATCACATGGACATTTAATACAACCAACTACTCTAAACGCGTGATGTTGATTCTAAATGTGGAGGGGGAATCCCAGAGAAACTGGAGAATATTTCACGCGACCATGGGGAGAGAAACGCAAACTCCAAATGCGTCAGGGTCAGGATCGAACCCACGACCTCCTGTATACTAATATATATCTCATTCATTCTGCGATATCTGCTTCCACGGGATGTTCCTTAACACGTGGGTGGCTGCACTGCTGGAGATTGTTTTCTTTCCCACGTGGATTCTTAATCTCGTGAGGTGGCTGTGACAACGCGAGGGATCCTCCAGGACGCTTCTGGGCCAGAAAGCCTCAACCGCCATCCGCTGCACGAACCGTGGCATGAGCAGCAGCAGCAGGTGCGGCCTCCTGTACTCAATGCACGAATGGAAAATTGAAAACTCTCCGGTGTGCGACTGCGGTCACCAAACCAGAAGAGTTTGCTGTCCTCCCCGCACGGTTGGCTACGTACGGCGTGAAAGAAGTTATGCAAATGTAGAGGAGTAAAATGGGGACGTGACGTCAGATGTGCCGTTCAGTGCGATGACGTCACGTCTCCTAAGGTACTTAAGGGAGACCCCGTGACGTAACCGGGGTCACTGTGGGAACGGGTAGAGTAAGAAGGGTGAAGAGGGAACCAGGGGTAGAGAGAGGGATCGAATAGTGAGTCTGGGGAGAAGCTGGTGGTAGCCGTAGAGGTGCATCTCTCTCCGGTCGGTGGAGTCGGCAGAGTCCACGATCCGACACGAGAGAGAGAGACCGGAGCTAGCCGGCAGGGACCTGGACTAAGAGTAGGACCCCTAGCCCCTGGGAGTTGTGTACCCTGTGTATTATTGATAAGCTTTAATAAACCCTGGCGAAAGCCCTTAACTTATCTCCGTCTCCGAGTGCGTCCGTGGGAACTTCTCTACAACTGGTGTCAGAGTGTCTGCACTGCCGCCACCATGTTTACATCGGGAGCGGACCGCAAGAACCCAGCGACGGGACGATCGGAGGATGAAGACGGCGGGGAGGAGGCTTCGGCAGTGACCCCGGAGTCCGGGGCTCTGGTGACAGGCCCCGGGAAGACGACGGGCGGGGGTGCCGAGAAAAAGTTTGTGAACCCCTTAGGAGTTTCACATATTTAACATATTTCAACCGTGACATATTATTCGATCTTAAAAATAGATAATGATCATATTCTCAGGTTTTTTTGGTAAAGTCACGTAGGTAAAACATTAAAAGTAATGAAAGTAAAATAAAACAAAACAAAAATAAAAATAAAATTCACGACGTTTCGGAGGCAACACAAGTCTCCGTCATCAGGTGGGACCGTCACAGCCAGATTAGCTGCATCAAGTGAAGCAATGATTCAAAATGTAATCCCTTATAAGCAAGTTGAAGGGGGGGAGGAGAGGGGGGGGGGGAGTTCATCAGAATGTGGTAGCCAATGAATGGAACGTATCGGGAGGGAGGGGGGTGGGAGGGGGAGGGAGCCAACAAAACATTTGGCGACGGCTTGGACGCGGCTGCTGCGCACGCCAACACAATGGGCAGAAAGGGGGGAGGGGAGGTCTGATACACATGATAGAACAAAGGAACGAAAATGCCCATGTTTATACCAATGCAGGCTGAAAAATGAAGAGAGTACTGTTAAAAATAACTGGGGATGTTAACACTCGGTGAAGTAAATTAAAATAGTGCCTGTCAGATAAGATGGTCCAAAAAGAGTGTTAACATCCCCAGTTATTTTTAACAGTACTCTCTTCATTTTTCAGCCTGCATTGGTATAAACATGGGCATTTTCGTTCCTTTGTTCTATCATGTGTATCAGACCTCCCCTCCCCCCTTTCTGCCCATTGTGTTGGCGTGCGCAGCAGCCGCGTCCAAGCCGTCGCCAAATGTTTTGTTGGCTCCCTCCCCCTCCCACCCCCCTCCCTCCCGATACGTTCCATTCATTGGCTACCACATTCTGATGAACTCCCCCCCCCCTCTCCTCCCCCCCTTCAACTTGCTTATAAGGGATTACATTTTGAATCATTGCTTCACTTGATGCAGCTAATCTGGCTGTGACGGTCCCACCTGATGACGGAGACTTGTGTTGCCTCCGAAACGTCGTGAATTTTATTTTTATTTTTGTTTTGTTTTATTTTACTTTCATTACTTTTAATGTTTTACCTACGTGACTTTACCGAAAAAACCTGAGAATATGAATCATTGCAGTCACGAAAGCTTCAAATCTAGATAATGATCACCTGATTAAACAAATGGACAACATGTAATTATCCTCATGATTCTACATTCAATAACCACGTGTGGAAAAGTATGTGAACCTTTTGATTCGGTACACTGCACATGAAGATAACGACTCTCAATGCCCAATTCACAAAAGCGGAGGAGGCATCATCGCACAGCGACGATTCACCACTCTGCTACTCTTGACGCAGTGATCTCACCTCAAAGTAGAATCACAGCCGCTGCTGTGCTTCAACATCAGCCATATCCACATTTGGATAGGATTTGGAGAAAATACATCACACTTTCTTAGGAATGTCTTCACCAGTCAGTTTAAAATGTACCCGGATACATCATCCAGCAGCAGATTGACCACCGTTGCTTATGATGAGGTGAATAGCTCCACTCCGTGTCCTTTTTTGACCAAGGAAACTGACTTTAAATATACATTTTAAAAACATGTTGTGATGGAAAGTAACGATTCAATTACACGGGATTAGCTTTTTTTAAGCCACTTATTTCCCCACTCTTCAGTTACAAAAATCAAATGAAAGTTCAATTTTAGCAGCAGCAGCAACAACAAAAAAACGTTCACAGCACCCAGAAGGACTGCGGCTCATAAATTACTCACAGCTGTTGCCAGGGCAGGGGCCAAAAATAAAATAAAACTCCGTTCTGGAGTCTTGGGGCTCATGGCTCAGAGCGTCGTGTTAAACAGAATTCATAATGTGGCACAAATCGTATGAATGAAGACTTATTCCGGGCGCGGCATAAATAAATAGTTTGGCCTCAACCAGGTGGGTGCTGTGGTTAGGAGAACGATTCGGAAGGTCGTGAATTCAAATCCCAGTTTGGGGGGCAGGCGGTGGTGGAGGGGGGTAGCTCATCTAGTTGGGACGAATCAAACGAGCACCAACTTTGTGGAAAATCGACAGCGATTGTCCTAGGGGGGATACTGCCCCCCCCCCCACCGCTATAGGAATGTGGAATTTCCACCAATCAGCTCATGGCTGTTATCCTCACCATGAGCCGTCCTTTGGTGCCGTTCTCCGGCTGTGTCAAAGGGCACGGGCAATTTAAAATCATGAATAAAGGGAAACGGTCCAATAATCTCGCAAATCGTCACTCAGTTCTTTTGGCCGAGAGGGCCGATAAAAAAAACAGGGTTTCGCAGGTGCAAGTCGCCAAGAGTCAATCCTGCGCGGAAATTTTCACTCCTCTGCTCTCAAAGCCACCGCCGCCGCTCGAACCGGGAGCCCGGCTCTACCACGGCCCGGCGCAGTCGATGCCCCCCCCCCCAAAACCACACCTCAAATCTCGCCACCGCTGCCTCGCTTCTCTCGACAGCTCGGCTGTCGCGGTCGCCCGCCCTGCCTTAAAGCGCCCGCTCTCACAGTCTCACCACTACCACCGCCGCCGACAAAGATACCCCCCCCCGTATAGTCTATAACAGACTATCGGGGCGAGTGCTATTAGCAAGCGCCAAAGACAAAGATCCCCCGTATAACCTTCGCAGACTGTTGGGGAAAGTGCTGTTAGCGAGCACCTATGAAGGCCAGCACGGCACGCGAGGGTGTGGGTGGCCAGCACCACGCGAGGGTGTGGGTGGCCAGCACCACGCCCGGCAGGATGTCTCCGCAATGGCGATGTTTACACACCGCACCAGGTACTCATTTGAGGCTTAGTCGACCTAGCGGAGGCCCTGGACCGGTTCAAATCATTGTCACTGGTGTTGGCCGTGAGCGGGAATCGCCGGGTTCGTTGCTCAACGCGCTCACCGGTACACTACCCAGCACCACCACCAACGCCAACCTCTGGGTGGCAACCGAACGCCTCACTCCACTACCTGCCCTCCTTCCACCCCGCAACACGCGTCCCACCCATCGCAACCTCCTCTTCCTAATGACCTACTGCGGCATTTCCTTGTCTTAAAGACGTGCCCTGCGCCAAGGTTGCGGTGCGATTTGGAACACTGAACAGCAGCAGCAGCGACTTCTGTCCCAGTGTCTGTGGTGCCACATTGCCTCTACTGGAGGCTCATCTGCACCACCACGGATGTCCCAAATGCTAGGTCAGAGTCCCTTAAAGCCGCCGCATGCCAATGACCTAACGAGTGTGTAACCCGAAACCTACAAAGTGTAAAGCAATTTTGAACAAAGCCTGTGTAGGGGTCGCTAGCCCCCGAGATCCCTCCCTCGATAATACTAACGGCCGGACTAACATCATCAATCGCCCCCCCGCTGCTAAGCGAACCGCCGCTAGGCTCCTCACCCAGGGTGTGGGAGCCGTCACCCGAGGATTCCCCTCCACCGCGGGTCCGCGTAGCAGGCATGGATAACCACGCACGCGCACACCCACACACAGCTCTGCACGGCACTCACCCAACCCTGACCACTCACGTTAGGATCGCGCACCTGTGTTACACACGTCGTGAACGTGCGCGCACACACGCGTACAGCTCCACACGCGATACCCACTCCTGCGCCGCTCTGCGCTGCGCTGGCCGCCCACGTTACGATCGCGCACCTTGGGCACGCCGATTACGCACGCCGAGAGCTTACGCAAGTAACGAGCGCACGCAAGCGGGGCACACGCCGACACGACGACTCGTCCCCTCCCCCACTCGCGCGTGCACGTCAACACAAATATCGTACAAGGACGATTCTCCTCTCACACGGCTGCGTAGTCACGCCAACACACCAAAAGTGCTCTCCCCGGGCGTTAACGCACACACCTCCGTACCCGCACAATCGTACAGAGACCACGGCCTTTATGCGTACAACGACCACACACTCGCGAATGCAGTGCACGCTAATACCACGTTCCAAAAACACCCAACAACACGGTTTTGTTACTACGCTCGAGATTTTATTAGCCCTTGCTAACCAACCGAGCCACCCGTGTGTGTGTGCGGGACAGCAAGGCGCTTCTAACCCACACTCTGGTGCCGTGTAGCCCTATTCTATGCTGCGCTCTCTGCTAAACCGCTTTCCTACTCGTCCTTACCCCGAACTAACCCTCTCCTACGGATCCTACCCTCCGCTCTGAGGTGTTGTAAGGCGCGCAACACGATACCGTCTGTAGTCCTTGGTGACCTTGCGGCGCTCAGATCGTCCTGCAGACAATCTAGCGGCTCGCCCGATGACTCCTTCGTCGCTGACCCCGTGTCCAAACTCCAGAAGAAGAGAGTTCCCTACTGCCCCTGCGTTTTCTTTTAAACTATTCACATCAAAGGCTAGGCGCCCCCGTCCCGACCGCCTTGGTCTCTCGACCAATCCTGAGCCTAGGATTTCCCGCTCTTTTGCGATCCCGCCGGCCTTTGAACTTTCTACCAATCAGTCGTCCCGGTTCCTGATCCCAGCTATCTGCCTTGCTGACCCGTGTTTGTGTTTGTATGCGTTTCTAACTGCGGGGCTCTCTGAGCTCGCCGTGGTCGTGCGATCTCAAATCCGCCCACGGCGCCGCAGTGTTACTTGGCCTGGGAAGGGTCCTGTCCAATTCCCTGGCCCTGAGAAACCGTGGGGTAACCCCCCTAGGGGGCCCTCGGGTGAAAACTCAGGGTAGGTGACCCGACCACGAGGCCCTACGTGGGTGCGGGTGCGTGTTTATGTGGGGGGGGTGATGGGGGGCAGTGCGGCGGTGGAAGCCGGGCGGCTCCCTGGCTCGGCCGAGCGGCCCCGTCGCTGTGGCACCACATAGCCCCCCGGGGTGCCAGTCCCCGTCCCGGGTTGACTGGAGCACCTCGCCTGGGTTGCCCCCACGAGGTATCGCCGCGGGGTCCGCGGGATTCGCCCGGCCCTTGTGGCTGGCCTCGGGGGTGGCGGCTCCGTCTCCTGGGGCTCCGGCGGTGGTCTCCTCCTCCATTCCAACGGCTCCCCTCGGTCTCTGGCACCTGCGGGCTGGGGAACAAACTCAGAGGCGGTGGGGTTTAAGGGTCGCCGTCCTCGTCGCCCCCGGCCCCGCCCGGGGCCCCTCGGAGCCCGGGGCTCCGTGGGGCCCATATACTGCGCGAGGCCCCCGGGCACGGGGGGTAGGGGGACCCCGGGGTTTCGGGGTACTTGGACGGCGGGGCTCCCCCCCTCGGGGGCTGCTCGCCACGGCTTCAGTCGGCGGATGTTGACCACCATCTCCCGGCCCCTCTCTCCTCCCTGAATCAGCACCGTCCATGGTGAGATCTGCCGTCTCACAACCCAGGGTCCTCGCCAGTAGGTGGTCAGCTTCCCTACCTGTCCGGCACCGACGCGGGGAGTGTACAGCCACACCTCGGAGCCCGCAGTGTAGAAGGGGGGCTCCATACGGGGTCGGGCGCCCTGCTCTTGCCGCTGGTGCGCGGCCTCTCCGTGCGGGTAGGCTCGGCCCCTGGCCCCTCGCAGGGTCTCCAGCAAGTGCTCCACGGGGTGGCTCCCTTCCTCCCGTTGCGGCGGAGGGACACCGAACAGCAGATCTGCGGGCAGGCGAGACTCGCGACCAAACATCATTAGGAACGGGGTCTGTCCTGTAGATGTGTGAACGGCGGTGGTGTAGGCGAACAGGGCATAGGGGAGGTGTTCGTCCCAGTCCTGTTGATTCGCGGCCGCCATGCGTTTAAGCTTCCCGGCCAGAGTCTGGTTCATCCTCTCTACCATCCCGTTCGCCTGGGGGTGATATGCCGTGGTTCGGTCCTTCTGGATCCCGAACTCTCGGCACAGCGCCTGGAATAGTTCGGCCTCGAATTCACTACCCTGGTCGGTAATGACTCGTTCGGGGATCCCGCACTTAAGTACGTAGTTTTCCACGAAGGCCCGGGCCACTACGAGGGCTGTTTTATCCGGGATAGCCACCGCCACGGGGTAGCGGGTGAAGTACTCCACCGCTACAAGAATATATCGGTTGCCCCGGTGGGATCGTGGAAAGGGCCCTTGCAGGTCGATTCCGACCAACTGATTCGTCCGACTGACTCGGAACGGCCTCAGGGGTACCTGGTACCTCGCCGGCTTTTGCCCACACTGCTGACAGGCCCGGCAGCCCTGCACCCAGGCGGCCACATCTTGCGCCAATTTAGGCCAGAGATACTGGCGACGCAGAGTCTCCCGGGTGCGCCGTTCCCCATCATGGCCCCCGAGCGGGTGGTCGTGTACCAGTCGTAGCAGCTGGGGTCGCACCTGGGCAGGAACACAGATACACCCCGGCTGGCCGGCCTCGGTTAACTCCCGTACCACTCCGTTCTGTACACACAACCGGGCATACAAACCGCTCCAGGGTCCTGGTAGGGCGCTCTTTTCCTCCCGCAGTGCCGCCTCCACTGCCGCCAGATCCGGATCTCGCTGCTGGGTCTGTCTCAGCTGCTCGTCGTTTAGGCCCGGGAAGGCACAGCCGACGTCCTCCTGGGTCCGTCCGATCGGGTCCCGAGCCGCGGGTCCCGCGCTTGCCGGGCGGTCGACGGGATCCTCAGTGCCACCTGCGAGGGTCTCTGTGGCGCACACTGCACTCTCTCTCGGGGGGGGGAGTTTAGTTTCCGCGCGCTCCTTGGGTTCTGCTGCCTGGCGGCAGCGTCCCCCCGTGAAGCACGGGCAGGCGTCTCCCTCCCTCGTCTCAGCGCGCACCGCGGGCCGTCTTGACAAGGCGTCCGCGTTCGCGTGTGTCCGCCCCGCTCGGTACTCGATCTGCAGGTTGTACTCCTGCAGCTGCGCCAGCCATCGAGCCATCTGCCCCCGCGGTTCCTTGAATGTAAGGAGGAACTGCAGTGCATAATGATCGGTGCGCACACGACATTTCCTGCCGTACAAGTACGGTCGGAACTGTTTACACGCGAAAATTACAGCATACAGTTCCTGACGGGTTACACAATAGTTCAGTTCGGCCCCGCTCAGGGTCCGACTGGCGTACGCGATGACCCGCTCCGTCCCACCCTGCACTTGCGACAGCACCGCGCCCAGCCCACTGCTGCAGGCGTCAGTGTCCAAAATAAAATCGGTGGTGAAATCTGGGAAAGCCAAGGTGGGGGTGTGGGTGAGGTGGTCTTTGAGTGTGGTGAAAGCCGTCTGGCAGGCCTCCGACCACTGATAGGGGTTCTTAGGGGAGGTGAGTTGGGTGAGGGGGCGTGCAATCTCACTGAATCCCTTTACAAATCGACGGTAATAAGTGGCGAGTCCCAAGAATGACCTGATCTCCGTCAGGTTCCTCGGCCGCGGCCAATCCACTACGGCACGCACCTTCTCGGGATCGGTGCTCACCCCTGCCTCGCTGACTCGGTGTCCGAGGTACCCCACCTCGCGTTGCGCAATGTAACACTTACGTGGCTTGAGCTTGAGATGGGCTGCTCGCAGTCGCTGGAATACTTCCCGCAGCCTGGACCAGTGTTCGGACAGCGACCTACTGAACACTATTACGTCGTCCAGGTAAATCAGGCACTGTTCCCACTGCAAGCCCCGCATCACCAACTCCATCAACCGCTGGAACGTCGCGGGCGCGTTAGTGAGTCCGAACGGCAACACTCGAAACTCAAACAGGCCCATCGGGGTGGTGAATGCTGTTTTTGGCCGATCCTCCTCCGTCATCTCCACCTGCCAGTAACCGGACGCCAGATCGAGGGTGGAAAAATACCGCGCTCCTGCGAGACTGTCGAAGGTGTCGTCGATGCGTGGGATGGGAAAAGCGTCGCCGAGGGTGACTGCGTTCAATTTTCGGTAATCAACGCAGAACCGAGTCGATCCGTCCTTTTTCGTTACCAGTACCACCGGGGCAGACCAAGGGCTCGCGGAGGGCTGGATTATGTTATTGCGTAGCATATCCGTGACTGCCTCTTTGATCTGGGTCCGTTCAGGCGCGCCCACTCGGTATGCGGGGAGTTTGATGGGTCGGGCTGCACCTGTGTCAATTTGGTGCTTGACCAGGTCGGTCCGGCCCACGTCCGAATCGTGCTCACTGAACACGTCGGCGTACTCCCGCAATAACCCGCGCAGCTGATCGGCCTCCCCCTTAGGTAAGGCTGCCCAAGGCACATGTAACGCATCCTGCAGGGGAACAATCTCGGCTCGGGGGGTCGGGCCGACCCGCCAGGCCAGATCCTGGCTGTCCTCGGGGCGGCCAGGGTCCTCCGCCCAGAGTGCGAACACCGAGTCGTTCGAGTGGCGAGCATGCAGGGGGTGTACGGTGGCTACCGGGGTGCGTCGTCGTATCATTGCCGGGGTACTGTGTGGGTTAAACACACGTATAAACAGCCGGCCCCCATCTGCGTTTACCAGTGTGGCTGACCCTACCACCCCGTATCGCGATGCCAACTCCGGGTGAGGAGTCAGCATTACCTCGCCCGATGGTCGGTGGGTTGGGTCGGTGGAGAGGGTTGCCACCGGCACCAGCATCTCGGCGAGAGGCCCGATGGTGACGGCCGACACCAGCGTAGCGGCCACAGGTGCGAAGCGGGGGCGCGTTGGTTCTCGTCCCAGGAACGGTATCCGCTCGCCGTTGCTCTCCATGGTGGCGCATCGCTGGCGGGGTTGCACGTTGAGTCCCAGCCGTTCTAAGAGGTCGGTACCTGCGATACACTCGTGACACAACGCACTCGACACGTAGAACTCCTGGGTGCACACCTGACTGCCTATGCGGACCTCTAGGGTGGCTCTCCCCAGCAGCCCCATTCCGGCTCCGCTCGCCGTGTGCAGCGCGCGGTCCGGTGCCTGCAGGTGACGCACGTCGACCCCGATCGCGCTGCAGTGCGCTGCGCTCACGAGCGAGGCCACCGCCCCCGTGTCCAGCAGAATTCGGGTACGCACTCCGTTTACCTCCCCTTCCACCAGCGACGTGGCCCCCGTGATCCCCGCCACCAGCTCCCGTAGCCAGTCGCCAGGAGTCACCGTTTCCGTGGGCGTTGTTGTTGGAACCTGTGTGGAGATCACTCGCTCGCCATTATTACCGTCTTTTTGCATCGGGACCGCTTCGAATGCACCCCCAGATGGTCCACTCTCTAGGGGGCGTTGGGGTTTAACCCCGGCGCGTTTCTAGCGCGGGCGATCTGCGGACAGTCTCTCACGAGATGCCCTCGCCGGTCACACAGGTAACACGCACGGGGGGCCGTCCCGTAGGAGCCCCCCCGTCCGTTCCCTATCCCCCCTCCGGCACGCCGCTGCCCCGACTCTGCCTCCAGTCGAGCCACTCTCCCAGTTAATCCTCCTACCTCGGCCTGGACCGTCTCTACCATTGTCTCCAGCGCAGTCATGTGTGCCCGTACTTGGGTTACCTTGTTGTCTACTTGGGTTACCCTGTCACCTACCTGGGTTACCCTGTCACCTACCTGGGTTACCTGGCCGGAGACATCCTTTATACCCGTTTGTATACCGGCAACCCATCCCGGGGTTGTCTCGCGGGACACTGGAGGTTCTCTTTCCCGGCCCCTTACCGTCCTCGCGAGCTCCTGTTCCTCCTCCTCGTCTTCCGAGAGCAGGCTCGCAATGGCGCGCTCTCGTCCCAGCCCCCGGAGCTGCGCGCGTTCGCTGTGAATTCTTTCACACTTACGTGCGCGCTCGACAAGGGTGTTAAAGGGAAGACGTGGGCAGCTCATGTCTGGCTGCCACCACGCCGTGCGAGACAGGTACCGCTGGATTTTCTCGGCAGCCAGTTCCTCAATAACCTCAGTTGCGTACCCCGGGCGTGCGATCTTTGTTAACTCGCGCACATCCTCGGCGTAATCACGGAGATCTTCGCCAGGTTGGCGACGGCGCGCCTCTAAGGCCGATTTTGCTTCCTCCTCGTCACGCGTGCCAAAACGCTGATCGAGTCGGCGCATCAGCTCCTCTAGCTGTGTCTGTGCGCTCGCGGGTAACGCTTCTACAAAATCGGCTGCCCGCCCATCAAGATTCATATTAAGTTGACGTACTGCCTGCGCGTCCGTCCATCCATTAATTTCCTTGGCCCCTAAGAGATTGCGGGCGAATGCCTTCCACGAAGGGGCCCCCCGGCCGGTAAATATCAGTCTTATTTTAGCGTGAGGTAACGCGGGGGTCCGTACCGCTTCCGACACCAATTTGTAGGGGTCGCTAGCCCCCGAGATCCCTCCCTCGATAATACTAACGGCCGGACTAACATCATCAATCGCCCCCCCGCTGCTAAGCGAACCGCCGCTAGGCTCCTCACCCAGGGTGTGGGAGCCGTCACCCGAGGATTCCCCTCCACCGCGGGTCCGCGTAGCAGGCATGGATAACCACGCACGCGCACACCCACACACAGCTCTGCACGGCACTCACCCAACCCTGACCACTCACGTTAGGATCGCGCACCTGTGTTACACACGTCGTGAACGTGCGCGCACACACGCGTACAGCTCCACACGCGATACCCACTCCTGCGCCGCTCTGCGCTGCGCTGGCCGCCCACGTTACGATCGCGCACCTTGGGCACGCCGATTACGCACGCCGAGAGCTTACGCAAGTAACGAGCGCACGCAAGCGGGGCACACGCCGACACGACGACTCGTCCCCTCCCCCACTCGCGCGTGCACGTCAACACAAATATCGTACAAGGACGATTCTCCTCTCACACGGCTGCGTAGTCACGCCAACACACCAAAAGTGCTCTCCCCGGGCGTTAACGCACACACCTCCGTACCCGCACAATCGTACAGAGACCACGGCCTTTATGCGTACAACGACCACACACTCGCGAATGCAGTGCACGCTAATACCACGTTCCAAAAACACCCAACAACACGGTTTTGTTACTACGCTCGAGATTTTATTAGCCCTTGCTAACCAACCGAGCCACCCGTGTGTGTGTGCGGGACAGCAAGGCGCTTCTAACCCACACTCTGGTGCCGTGTAGCCCTATTCTATGCTGCGCTCTCTGCTAAACCGCTTTCCTACTCGTCCTTACCCCGAACTAACCCTCTCCTACGGATCCTACCCTCCGCTCTGAGGTGTTGTAAGGCGCGCAACACGATACCGTCTGTAGTCCTTGGTGACCTTGCGGCGCTCAGATCGTCCTGCAGACAATCTAGCGGCTCGCCCGATGACTCCTTCGTCGCTGACCCCGTGTCCAAACTCCAGAAGAAGAGAGTTCCCTACTGCCCCTGCGTTTTCTTTTAAACTATTCACATCAAAGGCTAGGCGCCCCCGTCCCGACCGCCTTGGTCTCTCGACCAATCCTGAGCCTAGGATTTCCCGCTCTTTTGCGATCCCGCCGGCCTTTGAACTTTCTACCAATCAGTCGTCCCGGTTCCTGATCCCAGCTATCTGCCTTGCTGACCCGTGTTTGTGTTTGTATGCGTTTCTAACTGCGGGGCTCTCTGAGCTCGCCGTGGTCGTGCGATCTCAAATCCGCCCACGGCGCCGCAGTGTTACTTGGCCTGGGAAGGGTCCTGTCCAATTCCCTGGCCCTGAGAAACCGTGGGGTAACCCCCCTAGGGGGCCCTCGGGTGAAAACTCAGGGTAGGTGACCCGACCACGAGGCCCTACGTGGGTGCGGGTGCGTGTTTATGTGGGGGGGGTGATGGGGGGCAGTGCGGCGGTGGAAGCCGGGCGGCTCCCTGGCTCGGCCGAGCGGCCCCGTCGCTGTGGCACCACACCTGACCTCCCGGGTGTTGCGTGATAACGAGGTAATGAGCCTCTCATTCCCCTGATGATGATTGCGCCCTGGAAATTCTGCTCAACATTCCGCTATTGCAAAGCTCAAGCAAGAGGCGCGCACTCCCGCCATCGTTACTGCCCCGCGCAAACGGGCTACGCACGGTGTGAAAGAAGTCCAGCATACATACAAGCGTAGGTAGAGTGGTGCTCCTCCCCACTGGAAGTCCTGCGCTACCATTGGGAATTCCACATTATCATGGTGGGAGCCAGCCTACTCATAGGACAACCACTGTTGTCTCCCCATAAAGTAGTACTGAGTTATTGACCCTGGAGGTATGATGATGATGATGATCGGCAAAGTAAACCCCTGACCTGGATATGATCTCGCGACCTTCCTCTGCAGAGTGACACCTCTTGAGTGTGGGACGTGTTTCGTGTTGTTGTTGTTTTTACACACAAATGAAGATAGAGAACTCTGCGGGTTTACAGAGCTGACGTCTCGACGCGACCACATCTCAAGTGGCTGTCGAGAAAAACAAAAGCAGTGGGCACGTTCATGTTGCGGAGAGAGGCGGAAAATAGGCAGGCGAAGAGAAAAAGGCTGCCACTTAATGGTGAACCAATTGACCAAGTACAATCCACTCTGTTGCTCGCGGAAAATGGCATTCAATTTGCATAAGACTCTATAAACATTTGCTGAAGTGGGAGAGAGAGGCAGCTCTCTCTCCCACTTCAGCAAAAAAAATTATTGCTGTGGTTTTCCCACCTGATGATGATTGCTTGTGTTGCAATCGAAACGTCATTTATTTTATTTTTCTGCCTACGTGACTTTACCGAAAGAACCAAAGAGTATGGATTCCTGCAGTCACGAAAGCTTAAATCTAGATTGACACACAAAGTGCTTGCCGGAAATGAACCACAATACCTTGCTGATCTCGTCAAGGAGAATAAATCACCACGTGAACTCCGGTCATCCTCACAGCAGCAGCGGATTTTGGCTGGCCATTGAACAAAGATGGTCACCGCATCGCGCGCTTTCAGATGCGCTACTGTGGCCGTCTGGAACGCTCTTCCTTCCGATATTAGGAAGTCACTGGCGCTATGCTCTTTTAAATTTATATCGAAACGAACTTCTTTAGAACTGCTTATGTTTAGTTTTCTATTATCCCCCCACACCTCAGATTAGCACGGTTGGCTACGTACGGTGCAAAATAAATGCAACATACACACATACATGACACAAGCCCTGACATAATCAGAGCCTCAACGTAAAGACACAAATCACCCATCCAGTCCCTGCATGCTGTGAGATCGCAAACAGACAAAACAGAAGTCATCGACATCCGGTAACGAAACCCGATTTGGTGATTTAATATCGAATCTAGTAAAAGGATTGATAATACAATGATTTCACAATAAACACGAATAATACCGTGATTCCACATCGTCGTCATAATTCGACGTTTAACATCGATGTGCAAAAATGTTCATGCGGATTTATAATGAGCTGATGAAATTATAAATGTCAAAATAATAAAGAGAACAAACCTTCAGAATACATAACTACAACACGTATTATACTCACAGTGTTTAACAATAATTGTCAAGTGGAAGTGCCTTCCTTACACTCAAATGAACGTGGAGCGGTGCACAGCACCAATGGCGACCATGAACCCCGTGGTGGAAATTTCACATTACAATGGCACTGGCCAATTCCTCAGCAGACAAATCACTCCCACAAAGTGGCCACAGTTCCCCATCACCACACTGCGGCCATTAAAAGAAGTAACACATTGTAAACCGATGGGGCTGCACGGGAGCTTTAGCAACGCCATTCCAGTGTCCGAGCAGTCGGCGTGGTCGATGATCCGTCAGTCGCCTTCTCGTCACTCTTTTATCACTGTTACCTATCAGGTCTCACTTGCAAATGAGACTATCCTGGTATCTCGAGTTCTCGACTGGTGAAGCAACATCGACTTGAACCACCGTGGTTTCTGTTTCCCGTCCAACTTCACTCGTTGATTCATCGACCCATGTTGCGGACTCGGTCTGCCAGAGGGTGTTTCCTCTCATTCGCACTGTGTTCAACTACAATCACTCACCCACCCACCCACTCACCCACCCACTCACTTACTCGTCCACAAAACCCACCCACCCACTCGCTCACCCACCCACCCAATCACCCACCCACCCAATAACCCACCCACCCATCCACTCATCCAGCCACCCATCCACTCACCCACCCACTCACTCATCCACCCAACCAATCACTCACTCACCCACCCACTCACCCACACACCCATCCACACACCCACGCACCCACTCACTTAATCACTCACCCACTAACGCACTCAATCGCCCACTCACTCACCCATCCACCCACTCACTCCACTCACCCAACCACTCACTCACCCAACCACTCACTCACCCATTCACCCCACTCACCACAATGCAGGCAACACCACTTCCATTTCTGCTTCTTCCCTGTCACCGCTCCCCTGTCGGGTTCTCTCCCGTAGTCTCGTCTCGCAAGTCACTTCTCTCCTTAAGCCTTCCCTCTCTAGTGTTACACCCCGAAGAGCAATGAACCCCGTTTGTGCGCAGGTGCCGGGTAAATTTTGACATCGCGGGACCGCGAGAGGTTGCACCGGATTTTGTTGTAGGCCTTCTCCTCCAGCAGTGGACTGACCGTGACCTGAGATGGCGCGTGGCATCCTGAGCTTTTGTGCCTGTGCTCAGAAATTTACAAGAGGCTGCTGCTGCTGCTTCTGATGCTGGGGCTGTTTGTTTCCACGCGAGAGAGAGAGAGGGGGGCGTGTGCGCGCAGCAGCGGCAGCGTGTGACTTGAGCGGCGTTAATAAGGGAGTTCTCGTGTCAACCCTCGCAGCGGCGGGTCCAGCCTCAGCCCTCGAGCCCCGCAGCTGACTCCCAGGGGCAGCTTTGAAGTCCTCGGATCAAAGCAGCAGGTGCAGCGCACTAACAACAAGGCACGGAATTGTGTGTAGTAAAAATAATAATCATGATGAACCCATGATTAGGAATGTGCGGTTGAATGTCGATTTGGCCATCTCGGGGCACTGATCAGACGCTCGGCCCATGGGGCGAGTCCTTAAAACGGCCTCACAGGCGTTTGGAGGGGGGCCGCCCCACTCCACGCGAGTTGCCGTCGGGGGTGGGGGTTGTGGGGGGCACGCCCCCCCCCCAATGCTTCTGCCTAGTATACAGGAGGTCGTGGGTTCGATCCCGACCCTGACGCCTGCTGTATATTTGGAGTTTGCGTGTCTCTCTCCCCGTGGAGATGTTAACTACCTCGCCTGGAATACAGGAGGTCGTGGGTTCGATCCCGACCCTGACGCCTGCTGTATATTTGGAGTGTGCGTGTGTCTCTCCCCGTGGAGATGTTAACTACCTCGCCTGGTATACAGGACGTTGTGGGTTCGATCCCGACGCTTAAGCTGGTTGTATATTTGGATTTTGCATGTTTTCCCATTGGTCGTGTAGATTAATTTTCTCCGGGTCCTCCGGTTTTTCCCTCCACATTCGGAATCAACATCATGCGTAAGAGTCTTTGGCTGCTATATAAATCTCCAGGTAATAAGCCACTTCGTTGGGCTATCATCTGTGGACAGGTGGCTTCTGAAAGAGAGCTACCTAGCTCAGTGGCCCTTACCTGGTAATATAAAAAATTGTTTCGTTTTAGTTTACACTGTGGTGCACACAATTAAATCCAAGTGGAAAATGGAAGCTGTTTATCTTCCATGAGAGCTTCACCACAATGTCCACTGCAGTACTGATCCTGATTTTGGTTATTTGGCCAATTGATCCTTATGGCGGTACCCCAGTTTTCCAAATAATACAAAATTAAATATTTTATTTCTGGGACACTATTTTGTCGAGGGGTGTACTTAACTCCGCGACTGGGGTACCAATGAATCCGAAATCAGTGCTACTCAGCAATGTCGAAACGCAGCGAGGACGATTGTGCTGAAACCCTGAATGCTCGAATGCACCATAGTGGTGCATCGTCTACAGCTTATCGAGATGAGTCGATTGCCGCATCGCCGACCATCAACAGACTAAAAATGACTACATCGCGGACATTATGCGAGAGCCGGGGTAATATGGTACCCTGGGGTGCCGCCATAAGGTTCAATTACTTAAAAATAAGTATTTTTTAGTGCGGGAGGAAAACTGAGTATCCGGAGGAAACCAATGCGCATGCAAGAAGACAACACTCGCCAGTCTGAACAGACGGGTTAATGAACCCACTCACTGCAAGTCCATTATTTGGCTACAAATCGTGATCGACTGCTTGATTTGGGATCGATTACTTGGGGGCCCCTTTAAAAATCGTGGCGGCCAAAACATCCTGCCTTCTGAAGGCAGGAAACCCCCTGCAAGCCATGCCCAGCGTGACGCAGCAGCTGATGATGTCACCAAGCCCTGCCCATCACCTCCCGTCCAGTGGCACATGTGGAGAACAAGGTGAGATTTTTATTCCAACTATTTCCGTGTTATGGCCGATGAGTTGATGAATTCAACCGATAATTGGGTGAGTGACCGATAATTATAATCAGGTGAGTTACCGGTAATCGGTGAGTGACCAATTACTTAAATAACCGGATGGCGCAGCTCTAGTCCCCAACACCAGTCGACAGAACGCCCAAGTCGAGGCGCAGGCTGCCCCGAGAGCCAGGCCTGAGCCAGGGCTCCGTGGCAACGGAGGTGATGGAGTCGGCGGAGATGGCGGATCCGGGACGGTGACGCCCGGGGATGAAGATGGGTGACGCCTCGCCTAGTGGGGTCGCGGGGACAAAGAGGGGGACAGATGCATTATTGAATTGCTCCATCTCCGTGATGCACGAGCTGCGGGCGCCACGGTATACACGAGGTCGTGGGTTTGATCCCGACTCTGATGCCTGCTGTATATTTGGAGGATGCGTGTCTCTCTCCCCGTGGTCGCGTGGATTTTTCTCCAGGTCCTCCGTTTTTTTCCCTCCACAATTAGAATCAGCGTCACGCTTTTAGAGCATTTGCCTGCGATATTAATTTGCACGTGATGATCAGATGTGATCCTCTCGTGAAGCACATCTGAGGTCAAATGAAAAATAGCTGACTTTTATTTGTGTATATATATATTTCTCAAGAGATTTGTTTACCTTTCCTAAAACTTCGCACTCCTATCGTGTTTGTCGTTTGTAACGTTCTGACCCCATGCCCCCGCTGGACATCTGCGAAAAAAAAGAGCTTCAGAGCTCATCGGATTCCTCCAAATAAATATTCCCGTTGTGGAAAGTGCTATGGAACCCACTCCCGCGCTCCGTTCATTTCGTAGCGAGTGTCGCACAAGTGATGGCTCCCATAGGTGCAGCGGGGAGGGGGGGGTGGGGGGCTCACCGTGCCCCGCCGCCGCGTCGTTGTCCCACCCGTGGAGACGTCGCAGCCGCTCGTGGTTGCGCGCTTGGATCCTCTCCACGTTGAGGCTCGACGAGGTGGAACCCAGGGAAAAGGAGTCGGGCAGCAGGCGGAGAGCCGACCCTGCGGTGGGGGGCGTGCCAGGCTGGGTACGCACACAGTACACACACACATTACGCACGCACGTTACTCACGCACGTTACACGCGTTATGCACGTTACGCACGTTACGCGTGTACGTTACGCAGACACTACACATGCACGAACACACGTTACACACACGTTACACATGCATGCACGCACACGTTACGTACGCACGTTACACACGTGGTACATGGGCAGGGTCCACCACAGGCGGACATCGTGGCGTGCATCGTCGACGCACTTGCCGCATTTCGTCACATCGCCTGGATGTTTCTCATCACATTCGTGTTTTTCTTTCTTCAAAAACTATATCGGCCATCACACAGACGGCGGTAACCATTTTACTGACATTCATCTCATGAAGAGCTACCACGGAGACCTTTCTATCGTAAACAGTTGTCATCTCGAGAAAAATAACAAATGTTCACGAGTGGAAGATGGCAGCTTTCGCACGGTCCACTCTGTTCAGTGCAGGTCAATTAACTACATTGCAATTTCAGTGTTTCATGATAACAGCCCTTAATAGGTGCTCACTAACGGCACTCGCTCCAATAGTGTGTCTACATGGGAGGTCGTTTGTCAAACGACAGAAGTAGCACTGCGTTACAAACACAGCCACCTAGGGCGGTGACAACTTCGGAAGGCCATCGTCCAGCAGTCGACAGATCACGGCTGCTGCTGATGATGCTGAGTGCTTGTGTGTGTGCGTGCGTATGGGGAGCGGTGGTGTAGCGGTTAGCGTGCTGCGCTACGAACCCGGCGACCCGAGTTCAATTCCCGCATTTGGCCAACACCAGCGAGGATTATCTGAACTGGTCCTGCGCCTCCCCTAGGTTGACTCAGCCTCAAATGAGTACCTGATGCGATGTGTAAACATCGCTACTGGCGAGACAAAGGCGTCCGGCCATGGTGTTGGCCACCTACCCCCTCATGTGCTGTGCCGGCCTTCATAGGTGCTCACTAACAACACTTGCCCCAACAGTCTGTTAAGGCTTTACTGAGGTATATTTGTCTTTTTGTCACACATCTCACCGGGGAGCTGCTGGGATCCACAAAGCTCACCCTGCGTGCTCTGGGCACGTCCGCCAGGTCGCCCATCATGAAGTCGTCACCGAGTGAGCCTACACGCCCAACACACAGCAAGCCAAGCATCGGCGATTACTACACGAGGGTTCCCTGCTTCCTGGTGTACGTGGCTAACCCTCATAATATATGGTTCTCTGTAGGTCTCTATGGGTGTCTCTATAGGTCTCTGGGGGGGCTCTATGGGTCTGGGTGTCTGCGGGTCTCTGTATGTACGTATGTTGAACTTCTTTTGCACCGTACGTAGCCAACCGCGCTAATCTATGGGTCTCTGTAGGTCTCTATGGGTGTCTCTATGGGTGTTTCTGTGGGTCGCTGTGGGTCTCTATGGGTGTCTCTATAGGTCTCTGGGGGGGCTCTATGGGTCTGGGTGTCTGCGGGTCTCTGTATGTACGTATGTTGAACTTTTTTTGCACTGTACGTAGCCAACCGCGCTAATCTATGGGTCTCTGTAGGTCTCTATGGGTGTCTCTATGGGTGTTTCTGTGGGTCGCTGTGGGTCTCTATGGGTGTCTCTATAGGTCTCTGGGGGGGGGCTCTGGGTCTGGGTGTCTGTGGATCTCTGTATGTACGTATGTATGTTGAACTTCTTTTGCACCATACATAGCCAATTGCGCTAATCTATGGGTCTCTGTAGGTCTCTATGGGTGTCTCTGTGGGTCACTGTGGGTTTCTATGGGTGTCTCTATAGGTATCTGGGGGGGCTCTATGGGTCTGGGTGTCTGTGGATCTCTGTATGTATGTTGAACTTCTTTCGCACCGTACGTAGCCAACCGCGCTAATCTATGGGTCTCTGTAGGTCTCTGTGGGTGTCTCTGTGGGTGTCTGTGTGGGTCACTGTGGGTCTTTATGGGTGTCTATATAGGTTTCTGGGGGGCTCTATGGGTCTGGGTATCCGTGGGTCTCTGTATGTATGTATGTATGTTGAACTTCTTTGGCACCGTACGTAGCCAACCACGCTAATCTATGGGTCTCTGTAGGTCTCTATGGGTGTCTCTGTGGGTATATATGGTTTTATGGGTGTCTCTGTGGGTTGCTGTGGGTCTCTATGGGTGTCTCTATAGGTCTCTGGGGCGGCTCTATGGGTATGGGTGTCTGTGGGTCTCTGGATGTTCGTATGTGTAAGGGATCTGCGAGCCATCCTCGCGCTCGCACCACGCAGATATGAAATCTCCGCACTCACCAATAACACGCACAGGAATACACTAGACGGGGGTCAAGGGTCAAAGGGCACTGACGTCACACGGACTCAGCGTGCGAGACGGAGATGTGTATTGGGAACAAGGGCGGAGATGGAGGGTTTAAAAGGGGCTGGGGTTAGGGTTAGGGCGTGTTCGGGGTTGGTTTTAGGAACGAGTGTGGCTGTGGGTTGAAGAATAAACAAGTGCGTAACCAGTCTTAATTTTTAGAACTTTCGTGACTGCAGGAATTATTATTTGTTTCTTTCGGTTAAGTCACGTCTAAAGATAAAATAATAAATTAAATTAAATAATAGAATACGACGTTTCGATTGCAACACAAGCAATCATCATCAGGTATAATGAAATAGCGACATAAAATCTAACCAGAAAACTATAGACAGACATATTAGCAGACAGATATCACCAAGATACATAGAGAGAGCAACACAGGTAACAGAGAGAGGTGGTCGTCTCTGTGGGGTGGCCTTAAATAGACAGAGGAGGGCGGACGCAGAGAGAGGGAGGGGGGTTAGAGAAAAAATTAGCATGACAACAAAACGTGGTGCTGCAAGTGCGATGACACGGCAAGCAAGCCTGAAAATCAGGAGAAGGACACACTAAAATTAAATAACCTAGTAAAATATCGAAATGTAATGTAATACAACACAGAGGGTCGGTCAACACACAATTAACTTATAGCCTGGTTGATTACGTATTTCAAAGATTGCTAAGTTAGAATTTAAGTGTGAACATTCCAAAGAGAGGACACAGGCAGAGAGAGCAAGTAGTCAGAGAGAGAGAAAAAAGAAGATAAGTTTAAAACTTCCCCGTAGAAGTGGTTCAATCTTAATTTTTAGAACTTTCGTGACTGCAGGAATTATTATTTGTTTCTTTCGGTTAAGTCACGTCTAAAGATACAATAATAAATTAAATTAAATAATAGAATACGACGTTTCGATTGCAACACAAGCAATCATCATCAGGTATAATGAAATAGCGACATAACATCTAACCAGAAAACTATAGACAGACATATTAGCAGACGGATATCACCAAGATACATATAGAGAGCAACACAGGTAACAGAGAGAGGTGGTCGTCTCTGTGGGGTGGCCTTAAATAGACAGAGGAGGGCGGACGCAGAGAGAGGGAGGGGGGTTAGAGAAAAAATTAGCATGACAACAAAACGTGGTGCTGCAAGTGCGATGACATGGCAAGCAAGCCTGAAAATCAGGAGAAGGACACACTAAAATTAAATAACCTAGTAAAATATCGAAATGTAATGTAATACAACACAGAGGGTCGGTCAACACACAATTAACGCATAGCCTGGTTGATTACGTATTTCAAAGATTGCTAAGTTAGAATTTAAGTGTGAACATTCCAAAGAGAGGACACAGGCAGAGAGAGCAAGTAGTCAGAGAGAGAGAAAAAAGAAGATAAGTTTAAAACTTCCCCGTAGAAGTGGTTCAATCTTAATTTTTAGAACTTTCGTGACTGCAGGAATTATTATTTGTTTCTTTCGGTTTTGAAAGTGCATGGCCTCAGTGGCTTCCTAATATCGGAACGAAGAGCGTTCGAGCCTCAGCTCTCCGCGTAGCATTTCCCGTGCGGCATAAGGATCTGTGCATCCATCTCACACAGGTGTCAACCCCCTCCCGCCACCCATCAACCGCTGTGCCCATGGGGGCACCAGCCGATGGCTTCTGCTGCCAACTCTCTCCACTTGTGCCTATCCTCCGTCTCAGATGCAGTGCCTCAGAGCAAGAAGGGCCTCGGTTCAATTCCCGACTCGGGCACCTTTACGAGTGGAGTTTCGTATGTTCTCAACCCCTGTTGCACATGGATGTCCTCTGGGTCACCCCACCTGTATCTTCCCATAGCTAAAAAAAAGCCCCATACAATGAAACTGCTATTGGCCAAACATCCCAGCGAGAGAACCGACAGCAGGCTGCACGATGACACGGCACTGTGAAGGAACGTCCTGGGCCCGCCGCAGTCACTGAACGTTGACGCCACAGAACTACTTCCGAGTCCCTTCAATTGCCCCACTCGCACGCCACCAGATGGCACTCCGATGTGCTGGGCAAACGGTGGTTTCTACGCACGCTAATCGGTGAAATATACGTGCACATTTAAGCCCTCAGGACCGAATTTAGTTTTATTTTTTCGTGCAGTCACCGGCCGACTGAGCCGCGACCAATCGACTCGTTGCACGTGAGAAGCCGGGTTGAATCGAACGTGGCCTGAAGCTGGGATCCGAACCCGGGCTCTCAGCCAGCGCTGGGACAGTGTCACAACTCGCCTATTGCGGAGCGCCTCCTGCATTACCCCCAAATGCATCTCTAGAAATAAGTGAGCATGAACCTCGGAGAGAACCTCCGAGGGAGTCTCCGCCAGGGTCATGGAAAAAAACACCACGCGCATCGGGCAAACATGGAAGCATTTAAGAGTTATAACGAGAGTGCGAATCCATTCGCCGAGTGAAAATAAAACTTTCCAAAGGAATGTTTTTCCTCTTCGCCCTTGCAAATGTTTTTTTGTTTTCCCCCTCCCTCCCGCCCTCCCCGAGGTGCGCGAAAATTGCCGGTGACGAAATTGGCGGAAGCCTTTGATGTCGCTTCGTAGGCGGCTACTCCTCGCGGTGACGCCACTCACCAAGAAACGGGGCTCGGGGCTCGAGGCCGGGGTGGGAGAATGGTGGCCGCTCTGCCTGCTCGCGCACACACACACAAAGAAAAGGTCCCCCGGATAGCCTTTCGCAGACACGTGGGACAAGTGCTGCTAGCGAGTAGCACCTGTGAAGGGTGGCACGGCACACGAGGGGATAGGTGGCCGGCACCACGCCCGACCGCCTTTGTCTCTCCGGTGGCGATGTTCACAGATCGCCACCAGGTACTCATCTGAGGCTGAGTCGACCTAGGGGAGGTCCAGGACCGGTTTATATAATCGTCACTGGTGTTGGCCAGGAGCGGGAATCGAATTCAGGTCACGGGGTTCGTAGCAGCAGCGTGTAAACCGCTCCACTACCGTTTGCACACATGCACACGTACACACGCACACACGCGCAATCACGCACACACGCGCATGAGCGTGAATAGCCTGCGGGGACAGGGGGAGTGTAGAACTGAGACAACTCGACTCATGTTGAACTTTTTCCAAACCGCGCTTCAATCAGCAGCGGTCGCAAATTTCAAGCGGAAGAATACACAGCAAAGTCACGGCGTCTCCTTGATTAAAGCCATTGGTGGCTCCCAGGGGTGGGAATTCCACATTCCCATGCTGAGGACCGTCCTTCCCATAAAGCAGCACTCAGGGGCAGCGGTGGAAATGGGCCGGAATGCCCCAGAACATTGTGGTGGGAGTGAACATTTGAACCCTGTGACCGCGTTCCAAAAATAATTGAGGATTCATCTCTTTTTTATTTGACTCACAGATAGAGCCCCTAAGACTAACATAGACCCAAGAAGCACGCATAGAGACCCACAAAGAACGAAGACAAAGATCCTGTGTATAGCCTTAACAGACTGTTGGGGCAAGTGTTGTAAGCGAGCACCTGTGATGGATAGAACAGCACACGAGGGGGTGCGTGACCAGCACCACGCCCAGCTTGCCTTTGTCTCCCGAGTGGCAATGTTTACACATCGCACCAGGTACTCATTTGAGTCGCCATAGGGGAGGCCCAGAACCGGTTCAGATAATCGTCACTGGTTTTGGCTGTGAGTGTAAATCGAACTCGGGTCGATTCACACAGAGACTGACAGATGCACAAATACACCCACAGACACCCACAGAGACGCACAAAAACCCACACAGATCTAGTGGGGGGTGGGGGAATCATTGATGAGTTGTCCCCCCAGTAATTTCTACTCATTTACAGCCCTGCTCAGGGGTTAATCTCTCACTGCATATTTACCGCATTGCCCGTAGTATACTGGATGTGGTCTGCCAGGTGTTTCCAGGTCGTGGACTAGGCTGCCAGCGTTGTTTCCCAACTGCGCTAAGAAAATGCCATCGATTGTGTTCTTTCCGTTCACCTGAACCAGGATTTTAACTCATGACTTCATGATCATGGGCCCCGCCTCCCTACCTACTGGCCTACCGTGTCCGGAATGCAAAGACTCATGCATATTTTAACATCGGGATCAACTATCAATGAGAGCTCGCTGACATTTATCATCCCAAGCACAGGGGGGTGATTCATCCACAGTCAAGCCAAAACGTCAATCCGGCATGGGGTGGCACTCATCGCCATTGAAAGCTCTAGGCCAATGGTGGAAATTCCACAATCCCACGGCAAGGACCCAGTCTCTCCTCCAGACGAAAAAGCGGCGTTTCAACAAAGCGCCTTGCCGCTTCAATAGCCCCAGGAGCGATGATTCTGAACCCCGGGCAGCGTTTGAACTCGTAACCTCCCGGATCGCACACGGAGTGAATGCCGCGCCGCCAGAGGAGGGTGGGGTGCTGAGCTCTGGAGAGGACCGCGTGGACCATGCGACAGCAGTGGATGTTTACAGAGCCGGGCGAGCGAGGCCCTGCGTGCGAGTGGAAGGGAGGTTTGCGCTGAGAGAGGCGCCCGTGTGGTCCCTACCGCGTTCACGGTAAAAGGAGCAGCAGCTGCTGGGAACAAGTCTCCCGTGCCTGGGGAATCCACAGACACACACGGGCATACAGAGACACACACACAGTCATACGTAAAGACACGGATACAGAGACACACACACACAGACACATAAATAGAGACACACAGAGACACAAACACACAGAGACACAAAGACACACAGAGACACACAGAGAGACACAGACACACAGATACACACAGACACACAGAGACACACAGACACAGAGATACACACAGACATAGAGACACACAGACGAAGACAAAGATCCCCCATACAGCCTTAACAGACTGTTGGGGCAAGTGCTGTTAGCGACCATCTATAAAGGCCGGAACGGTACACGAGGGGGTGGCCAGCACCACGCCCGACCGCCTTTGTCTCCCCAATAGCGATGTTTACACACCGCACCAGGTACTCATTTCAGGCTGAGTCGACCTAGGGGAGGCCCAGTACCGGTTCAGATAATCGTCACTGGTGTTGGCCGTGAGCCGGAATTGAACCCGGGTCGCCAGGTTCATAGCGCAGCGTGCTAACCGCTACACTACCGCTCCCCACAAACACACAAACAACAACCGCCATTCGCCACTAAGTGGCGGTGACGTCCCCACGACGCTTGTGCCAGGCCATGTGCACCTTGAGGCCACGTGAAGTGTCGAACGCCCGCTGGCAGGAGGTCACAGGGCAGACCCAGGTGCCACGGGTCGACTGACCGAGATGACCGAGATGACCGAGATGACTGGCTTATGCACCACCTGTGCCCCCTACTGTACCAACTTGCTGTGCTTTAGCCACCCGGCGCTCCGCTCGTTGTTGTGAGCGTCGCTCCTCTGCCCTCCGTTGTTGTTGGAGGGCGACTGCCTCCAACTGCCCAGTAGCGTCCTTCACGAGCCTCCTCCAATGAGGCCGATCTTGACACCGCTGGTACCAGTCATCGGCAAGTCCACTCAGCTCCACGTCCTCCTGTACCACATCACTCCATCTCTTCTCTAGCCCGTGCCGCGCCCGTTTAGCCCCCTCGATCCGGCCGAACAAAAGCTGTTTAGGCATGCGGTGGCTGGGCATGCGGGCTACATGACCCAGCCAACGCAGCCTTACCTGCCGGAGGAGCTCACTGATGGGACTTTGCCCAGATCTTTCAAGGACTTGTGAGCTCCTCACACAATCCAGCCTGGTTAAACCCAGGATGGATCGTAGGCAGGCCAGCCTAAATGTTTCCAACCGGCGAAGATGCTCCACTAGGGGGGTCCACGTTTCGCAAGCATAGAGAAGGGAGGGAATGACCGTGGCTGAGAAGACCTGAAGCTTCGTGCGGAGCGACAGACCAGGTAGCTTCCACACAGCGTTACGCAACCGATGAAAAGATATTGCCGCTCGACTGATTCAGAGTGAGACCTCTGCTGATAAACTGCCCAAGTATGGGAAACTCTCCACTCTCTCCACAACTGCCCCATCACCAATTGGGAGTTGTGGGGGTGGAGTGTCCGATGGTACAAAATACCCAGGCAGGTGCTTAGTTTTGGTGGGGCTGATGGTAAGGCCCCACCTCTTAGTGGCACGCTCCAGTCTCAGCAGCAGCGTCTCCAACTCTTCTGAATGAGCAGCTATTACCAAATCATCGGCATACATAACGTGGTTGACCAATAGGGAGCCATCCCTTGATCGCACCCGGGCGTCGATCAGCCTCCCATTATATCTGTACCAAATGGAAATTCCCCCGGTACAGCTATTGAAGGCTTCACGAACTACGCAGTCGAAATAGATGTTAAATAATGTGGGAGCCAGAGGACATCCCTGTCGCACCCCAAGGTGTACAGGGAAAGGCTCCGACTCCCGGCCACGTAGTTTTACCCGGGCCCGCTCACCATCATGAAGGTCCTTAATGATCGTGAGCAGAGGGTCAGGGACTCCGAAAGCACGAAGAACAACCCAGAGCCCAGTCCTACTGATGGTATCATAGGCCTTGACCAGGTTAATAAAGCAGAGATGTAGGTCTTTTTGGAATTCCCTACACCTCTGCTGTAGCAGACGGACAGAAAATATGGCATCTGTGCAGGACCGCCCTTTCCTGAAACCGCATTGGGGCTCCGCAAGCCTCTCCTCAGCGTGCCTAGCAAGGCGATGTTGAATAATCCTTGCCAGGACCTTACCCGGCACACTGAGGAGTGAGATGCCCCTGTAGTTGTTACAGTCGGTACGGTCCCCCTTCTTAAAGAGGGGGGCCACCAGGGCATCCTTCCAGTCCTGCGGAACCCGTCCAGTGGTCCAGACTGTTGTTATGATGTCATATAGGGCAGTCTGTGCACAAACGCCACCCTCCCTCAGCATTTCGCTTGGGAGATCATCTCTGCCCGGTGCCTTCCCTGGTCTCAGACTCCGGATCACCCTCAGTACTTCCTCAACAGCTGGCACCTCAGCCAGCCACTCACAGGGGGTGACCTCTTCCAATATTTGAGGCACCGCAGCCTCAGCAGGGTTATCCCCACTTTGTGCCATGATGTTTTCCTGGCTGAGAGATTTTCCCTCCCCCAGGACCTCACAGAAATGCTCAGCAAATCTGCAAACCTGTTCCTGGGGGTCGGAGATTGGATCACCGTTTTTTCCTCTAATGATGGTAATAGGTGTGGCGCTGCAGGTTACTTTTTTGATGGAGTTAAATAGTGATTTGTGATCGCGGGCCACTGAGGCAGACTCCATCTCCTCAGCAACCCGCGACCACCACCCATCCTTACAGCGCCTTACGGCTCTCCGAACCTCCGAGCGAAGGCTGCGGTAAACCTCCTCATTCTCTGACGTGGGATGCTGTAGCCGATGAGAGTGAGCCTGTCGCTTTTTCTCAATTAACCTGAACACCTCCTCTGTCAACCAGGGTTTCTGGGGAGGTCTGGACCGCGTACCCAAAGCAGCCATTGCAGCTGCATGAGTCACAGTCTTAAACCTCGCCCATTTACCCTCGACATCAGGTGGAGTGGGGGACGATGCCAACCCCAGCTGCAAGCGATGATGAAATTCTCGCTTGCAACTTTCATCAGCTAACTGAGACCAGGCCACTTTTGGTTGGAATGGGATCCTGGGTGTACACCCACCACCGGAGTGGAAGAAAGGCAGGCGCATCTTACAGATGACTAGTCGATGGTCAGAGGGCAGATCAGCTCCACGGTAGGTCCTGGTGTCAAGGACATGGGCTCGCATCCGCTGGTCCGTCACTATGTAGTCCAGCAGATGTTCTTGCTTGGACCCGGCATGCATCCATGATGTTGTGTGGATGCGCCGATGCCGGAAGAGCGTGTTGGTAATTACAAGCCCATGGGCTGCACAGAAATCTAGCAGCCTCCTACCGTTATTATTGAGCTGATCTGGCCCATGCCTTCCAATCACTCCAGACCAGGTGCCAGCATCATGACCAACTCGGGCATTGAAGTCACCCAACAAGATGACTCTGTCCCGAGTGGCCACTTTAGCCAGCACCTGTGACAGGAGGTCATAGAAAGCGTCTGACTCATCGGCTTTGCCTGCATCCCTCCAAGGATGTTCGTCTTCGGTGGGGGCATAAGTAACCACGACCACCACTCCTCGCCTCTGATTGATGGGAAGGCGAGCCCAAAGTATCCTGGGGCTTACAGCTTCCCACACCTCATCGCCACGCTCCCACGCCCCCTTCATTCTTTTGTTCAGAAGAAGAGCCACACCCTGTTGTTTGGCAGTCTCCTGCCCCGAGTAGAGGACTGTCCACCCCTCATGGTGGCAGGATCCAGAACCGGTCCACCGGACCTCCTGAATGCCACAGAGATCCAGGCGGTACCGGTCCAGCTCCCGACAGAGGAGTGGCAGCCTCTCCTCCGCAGTGAGCGTTCGAACATTCCACGTGGCCATCCGCAATGGTTTTTCGTTGTTTCTGGAGGAGCCCCGAGGGTGAAAATTCAATCTCCTGGCTCCGCCAAATGGGGTTTGGCCAGGAGACGTCATAAAAGCCTGACCCCCCGGGGCCTCCGGCACAAGCTTATTAGTTACAGGTTTATGTTTAATTTGTAGTTTAGTGGTGGTTAATTGAAGGTGGAGGGGTTACCAGCCCCTCACACCCGTCCAGAGCCCCCGTTTAGCCACTGTGGTGGTCACAGACGCCATGAGGGGAGAGGCCAATGGGCATTGGCCCTCCCCCCACAGCACTGCCCACGACAGTGTTGCCCGTCCTGCACCGCGAGGAGGTAGGAGGTTGTTTTTGCCGGACAAACACACAAACAGGCACACACACACACGCGGGGGGGGCGGGGGGGGTGCACACCGTGCAGCCGCGCGTGCAGCGCGTGCAGCTTGCGCTGCTGCTCGCCCAGCAGCGTCGTCTGCTGCAGCTCCAGCGCCGCGGCGTCCGTGGCCGGCTCGGGGAAAAGGCGGCGCAGGGCGGCACGGGACGGCGAGTCCACTAGGAGCCACGCGCACACACACAGACAAAGGTCCCCCATGTGGCCTTCACAGACTGTCGGGGCAAGTGGGTATCAGCGGGCCGGCGTCTATGCTGTGCCGGCACGGCGACACGCCCGGCCGCCTTTGTCTCCCTCGTGGCGATGTTTACAGACCGCACCACGTACTTATTTGAGGCTGAGTCGACCTAGGTCAGGTTCAGGACCGGTTCAGATATTCCTCGCTGGTGTTGGCCTTGAGCGGGAAGCAAACTCGGTCCGTCGGGTTCATGGCGCAGCTCGCTAACTGCTCAACTACCGCTCCCCACACACACCATGACAACAATCCCCCACATATGTATTTTGTATGTATGTTGAACTTCTTTCGCACTGTACGTAGCCAACCGTGCTGTTAGTGAGTGCCTGTCATCAGTGAAGGATAACACAGTACGGGGGTGGGGGTGGTTGGTGTGGCGAACGTCACACCAGGCCGCCTTTGTCTCCCCAGTGCTAAAACAGGAGCATTGGTTTGTCCCCAGCATGGTGTTACATTGTTAAAGCATCTCACTTTGCCTGAACCTCCAAACGTAACCACACGCGGCACATGCGGTGGCGTGCGTGGTGGCACGTGTGCGGTGGTGCGTGCATACATAAAGTGACGGAAAAAAGTATTTGATCCCCTGCTGATTTTGTACGTTTGCCCACTGACAAAGAAATGATCAGTCTATAATTTTAATGGTAGGTTTATTTGAACAGCGAGAGACAGAATAACAATAACAAAATCCAGAAAAACGCATGTCAAAAATGTTATAAATTGATTTGCATTTTAATGAGGGGAATAAGTATTTGACCCCCACTCAATCAGAAAGATGTATGGCTCCCAGGTGTCTTTTATACAGGAAATGAGCTGAGATTAGGAGCACACTCTTAAAGGGAGTGCTCCTAATCTCAGCTTGTTACCTGTATAAAAGACACCTGTTCACAGAAGCAATCAATCAACCAGATTCCAAACTCTCCAACATGGCCAAGACCAAAGAGCGCTCCAAGGATGTCAGGGACAAGATTGTAGACCTACACAAGGCTGGAATGGGCTACAAGACCATCGCCAAGCAGCTTGGTGAGAAGGTGACAACAGTTGGTGCGATTATTCGCAAATGGAAGAAACACAAAAGAACTGTCAATCTCCCTCGGCCTGGGGCTCCATGCAAGATCTCACCTCGTGGAGTTGCAATGATCATGAGAACGGTGAGGAATCAGCCCAAAACTACACGGGAGGATCTTGTCAATTATCTCAAGGCAGCTGGGACCATTGGAAACACACTACGCCGTTAAGGACTGAAATCCTGCAGCGCCCGCAAGGTCCCCCTGCTCAAGAAAGCACATATACATGCCCGTCTGAAGTTTGCCAATGAACATCTGAATGATTCAGAGGTCAACTGGGTGAAAGTGTTGTGGTCAGATGAGACCAAAATGGAGCTCTTTGGCATCAACTCAACTCGCCGTGTTTGGAGGAGGAGGAATGCTGCCTATGACCCCAAGAACACCATCCCCACCGTCAAACATGGAGGTGGAAACATTATGCTTGGGGGTGTTTTTCTGCTAAGGGGACAGGAAAACTTCACCGCATCAAAGGGACGATGGACGGGGCCATCTACCGTCAAATCTTAGGTGAAAACCTCCTTCCCTCAGCCAGGGCATTGAAAATGGGTCGTGGATGGGTATTCCAGCATGACAATGACCCAAAACACACGGCCAAGGCAACAAAAGAGTGGCTCAAGAAGAAGCACATTAAGGTCCTGGAGTGGCCTAGCCAGTTTCCAGACCTTAATCCCATAGAAAATCTGTGGAGGGAGCTGAAGGTTCGAGTTGCCAAACGTCAGCCTCGAAACCTTAATGACTTGGAGAAGATCTGCAAATTAGAGTGGGACAAAATCCCTCCTAAGATGTGTGCAAACCTGGTAGCCAACTACAAGAAACGTCTGACCTTTGTTATTGCCAACAAGGGTTTTGCCACCAAGTACTAAGTCATGTTTTGCAGAGGGGTCAAATACTTATTTCCCTCATTAAAATGCGAATCAAGTTATACAATTTTTGACATGCGTTTTTCTGGATTTTGTTGTTGTTATTCTGTCTCTCACTGTTAAAATAACCCTACCATTAAATTATAGACTGATCATTTCTTTGTCAGTGGGCAAGCGTACAAAATCAGCAGGGGATCAAATACTTTTTTCCCTCACTGTAGGATGAGTATGGATTGGCATACCTCGTGCCTCATTCCTGACGACGCCCACTCCGAGGCAAGCCGAGCGACGTTCCGGTAAACGTCGAGAAAGTTGCCAAACCCTGACCTTGGCCCTCAACCCCAACCTCTCAAACGTCGTTGCCTTGGGGCTAGGGCTACTCCCCGCGTCCAGCACTCGTTTACGCCCCGGGGCGCCACAACGCAGCCCACCGTGAACATCCTCCGCGAGCGTGAAGCTGCGCATCCACGCCTTCACCGCGTCCATGCCCTCACCGCGTCCACGTCCTCACCGCGGTACTTGAGGTCGTGAAAGTCTCGCAGAGCCTGGAAGTTGAGCTCCTCCACGGGCGTGGGCGGCATGATTACACACACGGCCGAGCGGGGCCTCTCCTTCTCACGGCGCCTGCACTGGCGCGAGCGACACCGCGTCGACACGCCATCGACACGTCATCAACATGTCAGAGAGATGCCATCAACACGCTATCGACACGCCATTGACACATCATCGAAACATCATCGACACATCAAAGAGACACCATCGACACATACCGTCGACACGTCATAGAGATGTCATCGGCATGCTGTCAACACGTCATCAACACGTCAGAGAGACGTCAGAGAGACGCCATCATCACGCCATTTACACGTCATTGACACGTCATCGACACGCCAAAGAGACGCCGTCGATACACCATTGACACGCCATCGATATTTTACCACCAGACCCCTCCACACCTGCACCCACAAAGGAGACCACATCATCCATGTTTAACGTTCATTTCTGATGACGTACATGCGTGTACGACATCAGTTTTTCTTCCGATTCCGTACGTGTACATGATCGAAAACGGAATCAGAAGTAAAACTAAATTAAAATAACTTTATCGGTGGGTGTTCAGGTCAGAAGACTGAGGCTCCCACAAGACCACGTGGGAGCGTGCGTGGCACAGTTTGGCGCCAGCTGCCGTGGAGTGTGGCGGTCGTGTACAGTGAGGGAAAAAAGTATTTGATCCCCTGCTGATTTTGTACGTTTGCTCACTGACAAAGAAATGATCAGTCTATAATTTTAATGGTAGGTTTATTTGAACAGTGAGAGACAGAATAACAACAAAAATATCCAGAAAAACGCATGTCAAAAATTTTATAAATTGATTGGCATTTTAATGAGGGAAATAAGTATTTGACCCTTCTGCAAAACATGACATAGTACTTGGTGGCAAAACCCGTGTTGGCAATCACAGAGGTCAGACGTTTCTTGTAGTTGGCGACCAGGTTTGCACACATCTCAGGAGGGATTTTGTCCCACTCCTCTTTGCAGATCAATTCCAAGTCATTAAGGTTTCGAGGCTGACGTTTGGCAACTCGAACCTTCAGCTCCCTCCACAGATTTTCTATGGAAATAAGGTCTGGAGACTGGCTAGGCCACTCCAGGACCTTAATGTGCTTCTTCTTGAGCCACTCCTTTGTTGCCTTGGCCGTGTTGTTTTGGGTCATTGTTATGCTGGAATACCCATCCACGACCTATTTTCAATGCCCTGGCTGAGGGAAGGAGGTTCTCACCCAAGATTTGACGGTACATGGCCCCGTCCATCGTCCCTTTGAAGCGGTGAAGTTGTCCTGTCCCCTTAGCAGAAAAACACCCCCAAAGCATAATGTTTCTACCTCCATGTTTGACGGTGGGGATGGTGTTTCTTGGGGTCATAGGCAGCATTCCTCCTCCTCAAAACACGGCGAGTTGAGTTGATGCCAAAGAGCTCCATTTTGGTCTCATCTGACCACAACACTTTCACCCAGTTGTCCTCTGAATCATTCAGATCTTCATTGGCAAACTTCAGACGGGCATGTATATGTGCTTTATTGAGCAGGGGGACCTTGCGGGTGCTGCATGATTTCAGTCCTTCATGGCGTAGTGTGTTACCAACTGTTTTCTTGGTGACTATGGTCCCAGCTGCCTTGAGATCATTGACAAGATCCTCCCGTGTAGTTCCGGGCTGATTCCTCACCGTTCTCATGATCATTGCAACTCCACGAGGTGAGATCTTGCATGGAGCCCCAGGCCGAGGGAGATTGACAGTTATTTTGTGTTTCTTCCATTTGCGAATAATCACACCAACTGTTGTCACCTTCTCACCAAGCTGCTTGGCGATGGTCTTGTAGCCCATTCCAGCCTTGTGAGGTCTACACTCTTTTCCCTGACATCCTGTTTAGTCTTGGCCATGGTGGAGAGTTTGGAATCTGATTGATTGATTGCTTCTGTGAACAGGTGTCTTTTTTACAGGTAACAAGCTGAGATTAGGAGCACTCCCTTTAAGAGTGTGCTCCTAATCTCAGCTCGTTATCTGTATAAAAGACACCTGGGAGCCAGAGATCTTTCTGATTGAGAGGGGGTCAAATACTTATTTCCCTCATTAAAATGCCAATCAATTTATAACATTTTTGACATGCGTTTTTCTTGATTTTGTTGTTGTTATTCTGTCTCTCACTGTTCAAATAAACCTACCATTCAAATTATAGACTGATCATTTCTTTGTCAGTGGGTAAACGTACAAAATCAGCAGGGGATCAAATACTTTTTTCCCTCACTGTAGCTACTGTCCTCTGCGGTGAGTGCAATGTCTTTAAAAACAACGTCGCTACGCGTCTCTGAATAAAATGAACGCTGAGCCGCTCGCCCGTTCCGAAATTCAGCAGCGAAAGGGACACCACCCACCCTGCAACTTGCAGACGTCTCGGAATGGGTTAATTAAGTAATTTAATGCTACGTTTGACTGTCACGTATTTGGCGGAATAGGTCTGCCCGGCTCAAACGCCGATACGGGGAAATCGGGCTGAGTCCGCGGAATCTAAGCTGGCCCGGAGGGTTCGGACTCCTGCCCAACACGGCCGGGGAGCAGAGCTGCCTCCGACGGGCATCTTCGCCGGGTTACTGCCATATGACCCTCCCGTGTGGTCGTGCATCACCCCGGTACGAGTGCACCCCCCTCGCCCCGGCGGGAGAAACCGTTTGGATCGCCGGACCGTCCCGAGCACGACCTCAGGGGCCGCAGCGTGCCCACGGACGCGGGGGGGGGGGGGTCCGCGCGAGGCATCACCTTCGCGGCGCTGGCGAGGGCCGGTCTTCGGGCGAGGCCCTCCCGGCCGCGCGGAGCTCCCCCTCGAGCTGCTGGCGCTCGCTGCGCAGCTGCTGCCGCAGGTGCGAGAGGTCAGAGAGGGCGCCCTGCTCGCCATCTGCATGCGCAGCACGACAGGGGGGGGGAGGAAAGCGGTGCAGTGAGCTAGACGCTCGGGCGCGTTCCACCGCCCCGGTTGAACCGCGCCGAAGGCATCTCGTCAAGAGGCGTGTCCGTCGATTATTCGCATTCGGGGGCCCCGCATTGGGATGCTCGGTCGACGGCGAAGTCTCTAGACGCTCCGGTTTACCCTGCCACATGCAACAAGCTGCGTGGGGAGGATGCCAACAAACAACTCGTCGTACGGTCCGTGACTATAAAATGGAACGAGCCTTGATTCTCCGCGAATCGAATGACGTTGCTACGTTCGTGTTGAGTCCACCTGGCGTCACCGCTTACCCCTCATCACATGCCTCCGTGCAGAGCCGATGCTCGACGCCGTATCCGGTTGTTCGTACTTGAGAGCTTTCTGCAATGGCACGAGACAACGGCAAACCCTGACTCGACGACGACGATGATGACGATGGGAGGGGGAGGAGGCGCGCTGAGTTCAGGGCACTGCTCAAAGGCCACAGCGGCAAATCGGCACCACCAAGGTCCTGGGTTCCAATCCGGGTTTCAGTGCATCGCTCGTCGTCTGTCTGAGCCCGGCCAGCGATGATTGCACACACGAAGAATTCGGTTTGTCACTTAATTTGGTATTTTTGGGCCCTAAGGAGTCACCATCGTCGTTCGGTCATTCCTCATCAGTGATTAGCGCACTGCGCCACGGACCTTTGTATGTATATATGGGACTGTGTCCAGATCTTTTGGCCTTCATAGTTGTTCGCTCGCAGCACTTTCCCTAACAGTCTGTCAAAAGGCAATATGGGGATCTTTGCCTTTGTCCCTGTATGTATATATCGTTGGGAGTGGTAGTGCAGCGGTTAGTGCGCCATGCTACAAACCGTGAACAACCCTTGCCCTGAATGGTGTGTAAAGGCTATACAGGGGATCTGTGTCTTTGTATGTATACGTTTGTATGCATGTATAGGGTGCCAAAGAGCAGGGGTTAACGCACTCCGCTACGAACACAGTGACCTGGGTTCGATCCTGGCCATGGCCGACAGTCCCACTTATCTGAAATAAGTACCTGTTGCATTTCTTAAAAACATCAACAGTGGGGAGACAAAGGTGGCCAGGTGTTGTCCACACCACTCCCGCATCACGCGGCGTGTCACGTTGTCATTGCTAATTAACTCTGGGGACAAGCGCGCGTTGGCAATCTTTACAGAATGCACGCATCTGCACGATTCTTCTTCGTGATTCCAGCCACGCGTGCGGGTGCGTTTGTGTGCGTTAATGCGCGTGTACATGTGCGTGCGTGCATGTGTTGCGTGTGTTTGCTTATGTGCGTGTGTCTGCGTGCTTGTACATGCGTGTGTATGTGTGTGTGTGCGTGCGCGTGTGTGCGTGGTACGTACGGGGGGAGTGGCGGCCCTCCTCTCCGCGCTGCGCCTCCGCTCCTTCATGAGCGCCGGCACGGGGGGCGAGTCGGTTACTCGGTGGCCCCCACGCGGCTGCACAGACAAACGGCGGCATGAGGGACGATCCTGACCCCTCTCTATGATTTGACCCCTAGACACCTCCCTGTAGTAGTTTGACTACTCCCCAGGTGGCCTTGGTCACTCGTCGTTTCTCACGGCTGCTGTTGAGCCATGAGTTAGTCGACTAGACTTGCACCTCAGCACGGACGAAAGAGCCAAATGGTCCAAATATTTGAACACCCATAAACATACTCACACTGGTCACACTAACTACAGTAACTCTACACACGGTAACTACCCCAGGCAGTGCGCAAGCCATCTTTGTGTGCCTGGAGCTGAGCGGCGGAAATGCTCAAGCAATGCAGAGTGGTAGTATCTGCCGGTCCGTCCGATCAGCAAACCAAAACTAAACAATGTTTTTTTTTATTTTACCAGGTAAGGCCCACTGAGCTTTGTAGCTCTTTTTCAGAATCGACCTGGCCACAAATGATGGCTCAACGAGGTGGCTTGCCATGTGGAAATGTATCGCAGCCAAATACTCCAAAAACTTAACGTTGACTCTAAATATGGAGGGAAAAACCGGGAAGAAAGAACACGCATACTCGTCTGGATCGAATCTGCAATCTCCTGCACACCAGGCGAGGTCGTTAGCATCTCGCCACCGTGGCGCCCACATCAGGGGCTGTCCCACGCAACCTCCCACCAGTGCTCAGCATGGCCTCAAGGTGCACCTATCCTGGTGCGAGCGCCGCGGTGGGAGAAGGAGGCGGCGTACCTGCTCGCGTGCCCGGGCAGACTCCTCCCGCTGCTTCCTCCGCTCGGCGTCGTCGCGCAGCCTCCGCTCCTCGCTCTCCCTCCTCAGCTTCTCCTCCGCCTCCCTGAGCACCTCCTCGTTCTTGGCTCTGTGCTGCTCCGGGGCGGTGGCGGCGCGGTGCGGAGAGGGGGCAAAGGTGAGGCGAGCCGGGAAGTCTCCACCAGCCAGGCCCGCTTTGACGTGGCCACGCCCACTCGGCCGCTAGCACTGCCCCCACGCTTCTCTCTGCCGTCAACCCCCAGCCCACCACTGAGGATAGCTACGCCCCTTTGCCCGCATCGTGAGGGGCAGGGAAATGTTACATCGGAGACCGATAAAGCTACGTGGAGCCACCAAGGCAGTTTTTTTTTTTTATGAAAGACAGAGTGGGATGTTTTTTGTAGCTTTAGGAGAGGGAGGTCTAGGAGTTTCGGTATGCACAATATGGATGTTCCTCGAACTTCTTTCGCACCGTACAATTCCAAACGTGCTCATCGTTAACAGAAATGTCAATGATGTTGATGATAAGATGGAAGATGAATGCAGGGAAATAGAAGCGTCCAAGGAAATTGAACGATGGAACGTGCCTCAGACGTAAGATAGAGGGAAGGCTGCAGAGTTCAACTCTGCGCTGTGGGGGTGTGCACAGCATTCTTGCCACTGCACCCTGCGCCTGAGCATGTCTGTGAGGCTGCACCCTGCGCCTGCGCTGCTGCGTGTGTGCTGTTGCGTCTGTGCTGCTGATGCGTGTGTGCTTCTGCGTGTGTGCTTCTGCGTCTGTGCTGCTGATGCGTGTGTGCTGCTGCTGCGTGTGTGCTGCTGCTGCATGTGCGTGTCTGTGCCGCGGCTGCTGCTGCGTGTGTGCCACTGCTGCGTGTGTGCCGCCGCTACGTGTGTGCATCTGTGCTGTTGCTGACCTCGAGGCCCAGGCGCTGGCGGCGTGCCTGCTCGTGCTCGTACTCGGCGCGGATGCTCTCGCGTTGCTGCTGCAGCCGCCGCTCCTCACGCTCCTCGTCCGCTCGCGTGCGAGCTCGCTCCTCGGCCTCGCGCCGTCGCTTCTCCTCGATCTGCACGCCGAGACGCGCAGAGACGCGCAGGGACACATAGACATAGAGGAACACAGACACACAGGGACGCGAAAAGAGACACGCAGGGAGATATAGACATAAAAATACACAGAGACGCAGAGACATGCAGAGACACGCACAAACACACAGGGACACACACAAACACACAGGGGCACGCAGAGACAAGTAGAGACACGTCGATACACGCAGATACATAAAGACATGCAGAGACACACTGAGATGGTCGTGATAAGTGATCCAGATCAGACTTTGCAGTAGCGCTCTGACCTCGGCTGCTCTGCCACCTCTGGGTGAGGAAGAGGCCTCGGACTGGCAGTGTGAGATCACCGAGCTGGCACGACTCAGATCCTGGCCTCACATTTGGCCACCGCACGCGATTGGACGGTCTCAGCCCGGGGCGCTCTCCAACGAGCGCACACGAAACACAATCGACATGACAAGGTGGGGGGGGGGGGCAGGGGTGGCGCCCCTCTCGCGCTCCATGGGGCCACGTGGTGCGCGAGAGTGGCGGTGTCGAGAACGCGTGCCGGGGAGCTCTCGCCTGCTGCTTTAGGAAGTCCTTGTAGAGGCCCTGCGCCCGCGCCTGCTGCTCCGTCACGGGCCCCGTGTTCTGCAGGGCGCCCCGGTAGGCGTAGCCGAAGCCTGGGTGGGGGGGGGGGTGCAGCACGGGGTCCCAACGACACGCCGAGCGCACGCGCACGACGGCGATGACCACGACACGCGCCGTTCGCCACTGAGTGGTGGGGACGTCACGACGGCGCTTGTGCCATGCGAGGTGCACTTTGAGGCCGCCTCAAGTGTTTTAGGCCCGCTGCCACTGGCAGGAGGTCACGGGACAGACCCAGGTGCCATGAGGTGACTGGCAGATGCACCACCTGTGCCCCTGACTGTGCCAATTCTCTGCGTTTCAGCTGCCCGGTGACCTACTCATTGTTGTGAGCATCCCTCCTCTGCCCTCCGTTGTTGCTGGAGGGCGACTGCCTCCAACTGCCCAGTAGCAGCGTCCTTCACGAGCCTCCTCCACTGAGGCCGATCTTGACACCGCTGGTACCAGTCATCGGCAAGTCCACTCAGCTCCACATCCTCCTGTACCACATCACTCCATCTCTTCTCTAGCCCGTGCCGCGCCCGTTTAGCCCCCTCTATCCAGCAAAACAAAAGCTGTTTAGGCATGCGGTGACTGGGCATGCGGGCTACATGACCCACCCAACGCAGCCTTGCCTGCCGGAGGAGCTCACCGATGGGACTTTGCCCAGATCCTTCAAGGATTTGTGAGCTCCTCACACAATCCAGCCTGGTTAAACCCATGATGGATCGTAGGCAGGCCAGCCTGAATATTTTCAATGGGCGAAGATGCTCCATTAGGGGGGTCCACGTTTCGCAAGCGTAGAGAAGGGAGGCAATGACCGTGGCTAAGAAGACTTCAAACTTCGTGCACGCTCACAGGCACACACGCACACACGCTCGCATGCACACACGCACGCTCACACGCACGCACGCAAGCTCACACGCACGTACACACGCACGCTCAAGCATACGCGGCCCTTCCCCCCATCACCTGGATACTTGTGGGGGCTGTCGCCGCCCCCCCCCATGTCTGCGCGTGGCGTGGCGAGGTTGAGGTCCAGGGAGAGGACGGCACGGGCGTCTCCCCGCGGCCGGTGGTGTGGGTTCTTGTACGCCTCCTCATTCTGCTTGTGCATCTGCTTGAGGTCGGCTAGCGCGCAAACACAGACCGTGCCAGGCACTCATTTAAAGCTGAGTCGACCTAGGGGATGCCCAGGATCAGTTCAAATATTCGCCACTGATTATCGTCGGGACTCACACATATGTACACAGACACAGATATCTACATACATAGACATATGTACACAGACACAGATAGCTACATACATAACAATAAAAAACCGCCATTCACCAATACATGGCAGGTGAAGTCACCACAGTGATCGTGCCAGGCTAGGTGCAGCTTGAGGCAATTACGTGTGAAGATCACAGGGAAGACCCAGGTGCTATGGGTTGACTGACTGAGATGACACTGTCCCAAGTTGACGTGGGCAGATATATTCATCCATTCATGGTCAGACACATGTGCACACATACAGGGGCAGAGATCCCCCATACAGCCTTCAAAGACCTTGGGGCAAGTGCCGTAAGCACTAATATCAAATAGCGTCCGTACGTTTGGAGGAACAAGGGCACTGCGCTACAAACCCACCGTTGGGTTTGTTGTCATTCCCCCGCATCTTCCGATTGGCGCGGCTGCAGCCACGCCTGGTGCGAAAGAAGTTCAGCAGCACACGAACAATCCCCACTCACGGCCCACATCGGCGACGAACATCTGAGTCCGGTCCTGGGCATCCCCTAGGCGTCTGCGCGTGGTGTTTAGCCAGACCACCCCGCCCACCCCCCGTGTGCTGTGGCAGCCTCAACGGGTGCTCGCTAACGGCGCCCCGGCAGTCCGTGTGTCCACGAGGGGTTGTCTGTGCGTGACCGGGGCGGGGGGTGCACGCTGCGATCGGTCTCACTGATGAGGTTCCCATCAGCGTCGCGGAGAGGAGCACCGCCCCCGCCCTTGCCCCAGGGGCTGAACGCGCTCGCCTCCTCCTCGATGCGTGACTCGTAGCGCTCGCGCTCCTCCCGCTGACGCTGACGCCGCACGTCTTGCACGTGCATCTGGGGTTCACGCAAAAACAAAGAGAGCACGGCGCTCGACTGATTCATCCGCAGAGCAAACCGGATTAGGTCGCCTTTGTCTCCCAAGTGACGATGTTTGACTTCACACCGCACCAGGTACTCATCTGAGGCTGAGTCGACCTAGGGAATCAAACTCGGGTTGCTGGGTTCATAGAGCGGCGCATTAACCACTACACAACCATTCACGGGCGCACACAGATGTATGCGTACAAAGATACCCCATATAGGCTTAACCGACTGTTGTGGCGAGTACTGTTAGCGAGCACCTATGAAGGCTGGCACAGCACACGAGGGGGTGGTGTGGCCAGCACCGCGCCACCTCCCCAACGCCGATGTTCACACACCACACCAGTGACACATTTAAGGCTGACTCGGACCTCGGAGAGGCCCAGGATAGGTTTGGATACCACTGCTATGGATGCTGACCATGGCTGGTAATTGGGACTGATGTTCACTGGGTTTGCAGTGCACGGCACCAACCACACTGCACCACCGATCCTCCACGTAATCTTTTTTTATTGTATCTCGCGTCATTCATGCCACTGCATCACACCGTGCTGCACGATCGGCGACCAGGACGGCACGTAGTTTGGAAGGACACCGGAGCAGCTGGAGAAAATCCACGAGGGTGAGGGGGGGGGCGACGCTCTATCCCCGTAGAGACGGGACGATACTCGTCAGCCCTTTGCCGTGCCGCCATCTCCAGGAGAGCCAGGGCACGGCACGTCTCCGCCCTACAGGAACATTTCTGCGATCCAGCAACCCTCGCTGCCTCCACAGTGCGGGTTCACAGGCCACGTTGCAGCGCAGCCGGCACCGCGCGGCCTTGAGCCAAGTTCATTCGGCGGACGGCCTCGTGCTGTGCTACGATTGAACACTCATTTATTTAGAACTGCTTGCTGTGTTTGGTTTGTTGACCTTCCCCCACACCGGCGATTAACGCGGTTGGCTAAGTACGGTGCAAAATAAGTTCAACATACACATATGTAGAAAGTAATCGTATTCATGAGCTGAATATGACCTTGTGAAACTTGCAAAGGTCGTTCTCCATTAAAGTATTTTTTGGGTTAGATCGCGTGAATATAAATGTGTCGTTAAACCCGCCACCACTCGACACAGCCTATGAGCAAGGTTTGTCATGTAAACAGAACGTGTCAATTCTTTACTGGCACAGCACACCAATGTGTTGGAGAGTACACCCACAGCATTTACAATTTCAACGACGCATTTACATTCCCACAATCTAACCCAGTTAAAACCTCTATCGTGGATAAGATTGGTTGCAAAAGCCTCCGTGTTGAAGGTAGTTCTGCTGCTGACCACTGCTGCATGTATTTGATGATTCATTTTCACACGGGAGAGGGAAGAGGGCGACACGGCGCGTGGCCCAGTGGCGGCCGGAGCAGCGCCGTAGCAGCGGGCGAGCGAGCGTGCGTCAACGCGTGCACCGCGCCCGGCACTGCACCTGCTCCTCCAGCTCCTCCTGGTAGCGCTGGTGTTTCTCGCGCTGTTTGCCGCGGTCGGCGGAGCCCGGCACGAAATCGGAGCCCAGTTGGGACGTGGGGCCCACGGCCCTGCGCGCGCCGCTAGCGGGGGGGGGAGGGGGGTTACAACGCAACGCAATTACACAACGCTACGCAATTACACAATGCTACAAAGACAAAGGTCCCCCAAACAGCCTTAACAGACTGTTGCAGCAAGTGCTCTTAGCGAGTAGCACCTATGAAGGCCGGCACGGCACACGAGCGGGTGGGCGGCCAGCATCACACCGGGCTGCCTTTGTCTACCCAGTGGCGATATTAACTACACACCACGCCAGGTACTAATTTGAGGCTGAGTCATCCTAGGGGAGGCCTAGGAGCGGTTCAGATAGTCGTCACTGGTGTTGGTGGCCGTGAGCGGAAATCGAACTCGGTTCAGCGGATTCGTAGCGAAGCACGCTAACCATTACACAACCGCCTCCTCGCATATCTATGTACCGACACATTTAAAAAATTGATATTTTTTTAATATGCACTCCTACCCTTCTGAGAGTGCATAATCTCACTAGCACTGGTTCAACACAAGCAAATTCTGGACCGGTGCCTCATCAGGCTCGCTTGAACCAATGCCGGTGACCTTTAAGACACGGCCTTCAGGCATTGACGGTCAGGTGCACGATCACAGCAACCGCCCACGACGCGCCAGCCCGGCCAGAGTCCCCTCACCTCACCACAACCACCGTGACCCCCGCGACCCCCAGGCACATCGCAACGTGCGGTGCATCCTGGGAGCCGCTCCGGGTCAGTCCACGGAGCCCGGCGCACGTAGTGGGGAGGGGGGGGGGTGAGATTTGAAATCCGTTGACGGCGCCACTCCAGCCTGCAGCTGGCAGCCGCATGCTAAAAATGCTAATCGGCATTTCCCTTCGTTCATTTACAGAATCAGATTTCAACCGCCAGACGGCGGTGCATAAATGCGCTGGCGGCAAATTCAAATCGCGGGGCCGATTGATTCCCCCCCGGGGTGGGGTCCCTCGCATTCTTCATGTAATGGCACACGTTGAATTTGACACGCGCATTCATCCTGCGACCTCACCTGACCGCCGTGACTCTCTGGGGCCCCGGCACCGCCACAGAGGCGCCCGGACCCTGCTGACGATGCCTGTACGGGGCGAGGTCGTCCGCCGAGTGATGAACCCGGAACGGGCGCCCTCCTGACGAAAGACGACAACAGCAGCAGCAGGCGCCGATCGCCGGGGAGCGACGGTGGCGAGGGGTGATGGCGCCACCGTGGGGTGGTGCTGGGTGGTGCCGGGTGGTGCCAGGTGGTGCTGGGTGGTGCCGGGTGTCAGTTGGTCACGGGGGGGCCTCCCCTCTCACACAGGTGTGCCTGAAGCTCATCTCCGTGGGAAGGGTTCCCAGCTCACCATCGCCTCTTTTCCACTGCACAAGCGAACTGCTCCGGGGCTGTGCGGCTCTGGAGGTCGACTTTCCACTGAGGAGCGCGAGTCGCTGCAGCTTACGTCGTACGGAGACGCACGAGGCGAGGCGCATCTGAGCGACGAAGAAGGTTAACCCTGCCCCCTGATGTGTCGGACGTCTCGTGGCATCGAATTAAACTAAAGCTATTTCTGTGATTTTACCAGGTAAGTCCCACTGAGCTACGTAGCTCTTTTTCAGAAAAGACCTGGCCACAAATGATGGCTCAACGAAGTGGCTTATCATCATGTGGAAATGTATAGCAGCTGAATACTCTCAAGGTGTGATGTTGATTCTAAATTGTGGAGGGAAATCCGGAGTAAGTGAAGAAAAATCCACACGACAACGGGGAGAGAGACAAGCAGACTCCAAACACACAGCAGGCGTCAGGGTCGGTATCGAACCCCCGACCTCCTGCATACCAGGCGAGGCAGTTAACATCTCATCCCCACGGCGGGGTCTCGTGAGGCCACTGCACCGTGGTTTTAGTTCTGGCTCAGCTCGGCAAACGGCCGGCGGAAAATAACCGTCACGGTGCCGGCTCAGCGGCACGGACACGGCAGTGGAAAAGAGGCGACGCGTCTTGTCTTTGGCCGAGCCTCCCAGCAACACGGTTGGCTCCAAGCGGTGCAGTGAGGGGGCGACGCCGGGGGTGCAGGCCTTACGGTGGGTCAGGCTGGGGTCCAGGGGGTCGTGGGCCCCATAGAAGAAGTAGGCCTCGTCGTACGGGGTCCGCGTGCTGTCCATCATGAGTGGGGGCGGTGGCGCCGGATGTGGGGCCGCGGCACTGCAGAACAACCACCACCGTTACAATCAACACCACAACAACAACCGCTGCGACCACCACCGCTACAACAACCACCACAACCACCACCGCTACAATCAACACCACAACAACCGCCGCGACCACCACCGCTACATCAAACCACCGCAACCACCACCATTACAACCACCACAACAACCGTTGCAACCACCACAACAACCATTGCTACAGCAACCACCACAACAACCACTACAACCACCGCAACTACCACCGCTACAACAACCACAACAACCACTGCAACAACCACGGCTACCACAACCAGCACCGCTCTACAACAACCACCAGAACAACCACCACCGCTGCAACTACCACCACTACAGGCAACCACTCAAACGCAAAATGGTCGCGCCTGCCTCGAGCGAGATTGCAATGGATTGTTTGTGTGATGACGCTATCAGCGATGGCACATTCGGGACACAATCGGGAGGAAGAGGCAAAGGCAAACGGAGGAAAAAGGAAAACCATCGAGTGGATCGAACGGGCGGGCAGCTCACCGGGGAGACATCATGAGAGCGAGCATGTCCCAAGATATGAAGGGGTTCGGGCCTCCAGATCTTCTGAACTCATCCCCTGCTCCCCCTCCTGCTCCCCCTCCTGCTCCTCCTCCTCCCGCTCCGGGGACCTCGTCCGGCCGCTGCCCACGTCCCCCGTCGCGGTGCCAGGCATGAGGGGCGGCCCGGCCGAGCGGAGGTCCCGACTCAGCGACCACGCGGCCCCCCGGGCGCACGCGGCTCCGGGGCGGCTCGCGAACCACGGCGGAGAACTCCCGAAGACGCCCGGGCTGGTCGGAGGGTGGAAGAAGGGGGGGTGGGGGGTGCAATACATTTTCACAGCGGTGTAGTACAGCGCGACGTGATACGGTGCAGAACGATACAGCGGAGGGCAGCGGTTCTTTTTAAGCTGGGGTGCACGCATCCTGTTGGAGGTGCGTGATGCCCTTTCTGGGGGGTGGGGGGTGCGAGACAGTGCCGGATTTTTGTTTAGAAGGTTAATCATCGAAAAACACAAATTAAGCACGGGCACGTAAGTGACAGCTTACTTTGTTTCACCAAACCCGGTGTGTTTATTAATATTGTACCTTTTTTTAACGATTGACAACCAAATGGGTTGCAAGGCTGCAGCAAAGGGGAATAACCGCTGGTGGAGAGTAAGGCTACACAGAGCGCGATGTGATATACATTGCAATACAGAGTGCAATGCATTGCAATGCACAGCAGTCTGGTACAACGCAACGCGATGTGATATACAATCGAATATGGAACAATGCAATGCATTGCAATGCGATGCACAGTCGTCCGGTACAACGCAAAGTGACAGCACGGCGAGTGCAATACGACACCGCACCTCTTTTTCAGGGTCAACTGCTCCAGACGCGGCCACCTTCAGGTCGAACTCCTTCTCTCTGCAAACCACGCCCGGCGCGCACGCCACCAGCGAAGAGAGAGGGAGGAGACAGCACGCGAGGGGGAGCTGTCAGTTGAGTTGTGAGTGGCGAGTGAGTGGGAGAGAGAGTCAGGAGGCACGGTAGGGGGCACGGGCGGTGCATCAGCCAGTAGTCCTCTCAGTCAGTCGACCCACGTGGCACCCGCTGGGTCTGCCCCGTGACCTCCGGCCAGCGAGCGGTTCGACACTTCGCGTGGCCTTAACGTGCACCTAGCCTGGCACAAGTGCCGTGGTGGCGTCACTGTCACTTCGTAGCAAACGGCGTTGTTTTTGTTGGGTCAGGAGCATTACATGGGGAGCGGTGGTGCGAGCAGTTAGCGCTACGCTGCGCTATGAACCCCATCCCAATCCTGTTTATACAAACAGGATTGGGATGTACATTAGTGATAGCAGTGTATTGTTAAATCCTTCATTAATTTATGTGGCCATTGTTGTACATTTACAACATGAGTGTGTGCATCCACATATCAAGCAAGTGGTATCATCAGCATGCAAGATCACAGACGGTAGCATGATAAGTACCCTCATTGACACCAATTCATTATCAAAATTAATACGTCAAACAGTTTTTGTTTAGTCACGTAACTTTTCACTATTTTTCGATTTAAAGCTTTCGTGACTGCAGGGATTCATCTTCTTGGTTCTTTCGGTAAAGTCACGTAGAAGGGAAGTAATAAAATAATAAAAATAAAACATAATAAAACAATTCTCACGACGTTTCGGCCACAACGCAAGCAGCCGTCCTCAGGCGAAGAATGAGAACATTATCAAGCTAGGAGCTTATATAGGTGTAGCGAGGAGGAGCGCCTTAACAAAAGAATGTGCATATGAAGAGGAATTTAGCATACCAATGGACAATGCGTAGGAGGTGGGCGGAGGGGTTTCAAAGTCCCATTATGCCCATGCATTATGCAGGATCAACAGCACCACGGGGGGGCGCAAGGAACAGCGTTAATAAAGGAAAGGAATGTTAGTGATATGTAGCTGCATTTACCAAACAACCACGTAGAAAACCAAAGTAAAAACTACATAAAAAACTAAAATATAAACTGAAACTTACTATACTCTACAATAAGCTGAGTTACTAACAACAAATAATAAATTACAATTCTACGTCGTAAGAAGTATATACTATACTTCCATCTAAACTTTATTCTCTTAGCATATACAGTACTATATACTGCCATAGATAAACCCAACATTAAATTATATACTGTATTGCTGTAAACCACCCTATACTTTATACATTTTAATATAACACTATGTATTATTCAACTCACCCTAATGTGTATCGAAATGGTTTATTACGTCCTTCCAATGATTGCTAAGCCTGAATCCATCTTGGCAAGCTACCCTTTTTGGATGTCCTAATCAAAAGGAGACCTGATGGTTCAATGAGCCACTCTGTCTACAGGAAAGCCACCCACACGGATGCTTATCTAAAACCGGATTCCCACCACCATCCATCCCAGAAGAATTCCCTCATCAAGACTCTATATCATAGAGCCCAATGCATCTCCGACCATGAACACATTTCCAGGGAACTCAAACACGTACGCCAAGCTCTTAAGGCTAATGGTTACTCCGACTACACAATCCGCAAAGCCATCACTCCAACCATCAAGAAATATCCTGTTGAGGAGCCTTTCAAGACCATCACCTTACCCTACATTGCTGGGGTCACAAAAAAGATCTCCAAAATCCTGATTAAACACAAGATCCAGGTCCGATTCAACACAGTACATAAAATCCGTGATCTGGTACCATCTGTAAAATATGTGATTCCAGACATACAGTACCCTGGCGTCTACAAACTAAGGTGCCTCTGTGGTAGCAGTTACATTGGGGAAACCAAACGACACGTCTCAGACCGCATTCGTGAACATAAAGCTGATCTAAAACACGGTAGGACAAACACCTCAGCCGTGGCAGACCACTGTTACAACTCAGTGGGCTCACATGACATTGACTTCTCCAAGACGGAGGTTCTCTGCAAGCCATCTGGCTATCATGAGAGATTCGTTCATGAGGCGATTCACATATACAAACACAGAGACAATTTTAACCGAGAAGATGGATTCAGGCTTAGCAATCATTGGAAGGACGTAATAAACCATTTCGATACACATTAGGGTGAGTTGAATAATACATAGTGTTATATTAAAATGTATAAAGTATAGGGTGGTTTACAGCAATACAGTATATAATTTAATGTTGGGTTTATCTATGGCAGTATATAGTACTGTATATGCTAAGAGAATAAAGTTTAGATGGAAGTATAGTATATACCTCTTACGACGTAGAATTGTAATTTATTATTTGTTGTTAGTAACTCAGCTTATTGTAGAGTATAGTAAGTTTCAGTTTATATTTTAGTTTTTTATGTAGTTTTTACTTTGGTTTTCTACGTGGTTGTTTGGTAAATGCAGCTACATATCACTAACATTCCTTTCCTTTATTAACGCTGTTCCTTGCGCCCCCCCCGTGGTGCTGTTGATCCTGCATAATGCATGGGCATAATGGGACTTTGAAACCCCTCCGCCCACCTCCTACGCATTGTCCATTGGTATGCTAAATTCCTCTTCATATGCACATTCTTTTGTTAAGGCGCTCCTCCTCGCTACACCTATATAAGCTCCTAGCTTGATAATGTTCTCATTCTTCGCCTGAGGACGGCTGCTTGCGTTGTGGCCGAAACGTCGTGAGAATTGTTTTATTATGTTTTATTTTTATTATTTTATTACTTCCCTTCTACGTGACTTTACCGAAAGAACCAAGAAGATGAATCCCTGCAGTCACGAAAGCTTTAAATCGAAATTTAACCGCCTCTATGGGGAGGGTTTCCACATAACTTTGAGATCCTTCAACAAGCTCCGGGATAAGAAGGCTCAGCTAATCGAGTCTCTCACCTTTCTGAAGAGATGCCGCGACTCTAAGGTAATACCAAACGCATTTACACTAACATCTGCTGCTGTAACTTCTTCTAATGCGAAACGAATTCTGTCTAGAACTAGCTTAGCTCTTATCTCAGAGAAAATCAGACTTACGCGCACCGAACTAGGTCAGTTAGACAAGACACTCTACAAATCACACTTATCTTTGAGTGCAACAATGTCCACATCGGATTGGGAACACGTGGAAAAAATGACTGCCTCTTCAGCTGCCGCTATGTCGACTAAATGTAAGGACAACTTGATTTCCAAATTCAACCGCCTCTCAAACAAGAAACCGGACCCACACATTGAAAAGCTAGATGTTAACAAAGTCGTAATTAATCGCAGTAACAGTCCTATTTCTGAAGGTTTGAAATCCGTTTTAGCTAAAGGACTAAACTTTGCAGTCACACCTAGACACATACCAGTTAATGATATAATTGCTCGAGTAGATGTAGCTCTCAAGGGCTTGAGTCACATCGCTGCAGACGTAGCAAGATCTGAAATCTCTGTAACCCTCAAAAACGCTAAGATGCCAGCTAGCAACATCAGCAAAGATGAGCGTTTTGAATTAGCTCAATTAAAAAAGAGGGATGACATTGTCATCCTCTCAGCCGACAAAGGCAATGCCACTGTCATCATGGACAAAATAGAATACAACAACAAAATTCAAGAACTACTCAACGATGGCAGCTATACAAAAATAAAAAGAGACCCAACCAACAGCCTCGTCTCCAAAACCAACAACATCATTTCTGCTTCAACCGCATTAATTGATCAGACCAAACAGTTCTCGTTGAAACCTTCTGCAGCCAGGCCACCAAGATTGTACGGCTTGCCAAAGATACATAAAGAAGATACACCTCTTCGTCCCATTGTCTCTACTATCAACTCCCCCACTTACAAACTGGCTCGTTTTTTGTCCGAAATCCTACGGCCTTTCACTGGAAAAACCACCTCTGCAGTACTAAACTCTACTGACCTGGTATCGACAATCAAGGGGATTGCCCTGTCCCCAGACGACCTGCTTGTCAGTTTTGATGTGGTTTCCTTGTTCACAAAGGTGCCTGTGCCTGACACCATCGCAATCATTGAAGACTTGGTTCATCAAGGACTAAATGCTGGTTTACCCCCCCTGGTGAGACACTGCTTAACCAATACATACTTCACCTGGAATGGAACCTTCTACAAGCAAATTGAGGGCACCCCAATGGGCTCCCCCCTATCTCCGGTTGTAGCCAACATCTTCATGGAGAAATTTGAGACGGACGCCATCCAGACTGCCACTCTACGCCCGACCTTATGGAAGAGGTACGTAGACGACACTTTTGTCATCTGGCCACATGGCCGGCCTGCTCTAGACCAATTTCTCGACCACATCAATTCCATACACCCAGCCATCAGATTCACCATGGAAGTCGAAAATGATGGCAAGCTACCCTTTTTGGATGTCCTAATCAAAAGGAGACCTGATGGTTCAATGAGCCACTCTGTCTACAGGAAAGCCACCCACACGGATGCTTATCTAAAACCGGATTCCCACCACCATCCATCCCAGAAGAATTCCCTCATCAAGACTCTATATCATAGAGCCCAATGCATCTCCGACCATGAACACATTTCCAGGGAACTCAAACACATACGCCAAGCTCTTAAGGCTAATGGTTACTCCGACTACACAATCCGCAAAGCCATCACTCCAACCATCAAGAAAGATCCTGTTGAGGAGCCTTTCAAGACCATCACCTTACCCTACATTGCTGGGGTCACAAAAAAGATCTCCAAAATCCTGATTAAACACAAGATCCAGGTCCGATTCAACACAGTACATAAAATCCGTGATCTGGTACTATCTGTAAAAGATGTGATTCCAGACATACAGTACCCTGGCGTCTACAAACTAAGTTGCCTCTGTGGTAGCAGTTACATTGGGGAAACCAAACGACACGTCTCAGACCGCATTCGTGAACATAAAGCTGATCTAAAACACGGTAGGACAAACACCTCAGCCGTGGCAGACCACTGTTACAACTCAGTGGGCTCACATGACATTGACTTCTCCAAGACGGAGGTTCTCTGCAAGCCATCTGGCTATCATGAGAGATTCGTTCATGAGGCGATTCACATATACAAACACAGAGACAATTTTAACCGAGAAGATGGATTCAGGCTTAGCAATCATTGGAAGGACGTAATAAACCATTTCGATACACATTAGGGTGAGTTGAATAATACATAGTGTTATATTAAAATGTATAAAGTATAGGGTGGTTTACAGCAATACAGTATATAATTTAATGTTGGGTTTATCTATGGCAGTATATAGTACTGTATATGCTAAGAGAATAAAGTTTAGATGGAAGTATAGTATATACTTCTTACGACGTAGAATTGTAATTTATTATTTGTTGTTAGTAACTCAGCTTATTGTAGAGTATAGTAAGTTTCAGTTTATATTTTAGTTTTTTATGTAGTTTCTACTTTGGTTTTCTACGTGGTTGTTTGGTAAATGCAGCTACATATCACTAACATTCCTTTCCTTTATTAACGCTGTTCCTTGCGCCCCCCCGTGGTGCTGTTGATCCTGCATAATGCATGGGCATAATGGGACTTTGAAACCCCTCCGCCCACCTCCTACGCATTGTCCATTGGTATGCTAAATTCCTCTTCATATGCACATTCTTTTGTTAAGGCGCTCCTCCTCGCTACACCTATATAAGCTCCTAGCTTGATAATGTTCTCATTCTTCGCCTGAGGACGGCTGCTTGCGTTGTGGCCGAAACGTCGTGAGAATTGTTTTATTATGTTTTATTTTTATTATTTTATTACTTCCCTTCTACGTGACTTTACCGAAAGAACCAAGAAGATTTTCACTATTTGTTTGTGTTTCTTCCTTGCGATGGGAACTTTGTATGATGAACGTTGGGATGTATAAGGGGCACGGGGTGACCAATAAGGTCTGAATTGGTCTGTAATAAGGTAGGGCACTGACAAGGGGTGGACAGGTATGCAACAGCCTGTTAAGGCTACACAGGGGAATCTGTGTCTTCTTTTGTTGTTGTTGGTGGTGCTGATGTTGTTGTTGGTGGTGCTGATGTTGTTGTTGGTGGTGCTGATGGCTCACTTCCTCCGGTTGCTCGCCTGCTGTCCCATTTGCTGGAGCAGCTCCTGGCGGTACACCTCCTTGCGGCGCCTCTGGGCGCTCGTTCGCTCTGGGATGCCTGCTCGGGGACACGAGCGACGTTGTCATTCGTTCAATCACTCAATCATTCATTCATTCCTTCACCCGCCTGTTATCCGCAATGTCGCTCGTAAGCGATTCACGCGGGCACCGTCAGAGGAGTTTCGATAGCTTCAGGAACGCACGCTCGCACAACCCACGTGTGTCGATGCACTGCTGGATGAAAGCCGTTGGGGTTACTTGACCATGCTTCACCACGCCGCTCAAGAGCGGGGTGGCGGGGTGGTGCAGGCGGGGAGCACAGAAGTAGAGTACAATACATTTTGTTGCTGCACTGCCCTCTGCTGCCCCAAAAAGACAGTCTTACAGCAGCAGTTAGCCGCCTGTAATAATCCGTTAAGTGTCGCGGTGACCCACCCCCATCCAAACGCTGTCCAGGCGCGAGCCTCTTGTTTAGCTTCCGCGATCACATGAGGAGCGCGGGCGCATGGGACGGGCGCTGGTCCCGTTCGACCGAAAAACGGGGCCAGCGGCCTCTCCCCTGCGCCAGGGGGCACCCGGGCCGGGGAGGGCCGGGGAGGGCCGGGACGAACGATCGTCATGCGGGCGTGGCCACGATGTTTCAAGCGAGGCTCATTTGGAGAAGCAGAGAATGTTTGTAACTTAAATTTATCATTGACCTACATCTTGATTTTTGGCAACGGAGAACGGTCCCGGTGGTCCCCTGGCCCCGCTGTCACGGCTACTACCGGGGCGTGGATGAGGGGTGGCACGACCATGGATTTCTAAATTAAAAACTCCACAGCCGGCCAGCATGAGTGGATCCGGCCGTGTGGCCACCCCCGACGATTGTGTTGTCTCGCGGATGACTATCGGTATCATGTGGAAGCAGGGGCACAACTATGATGCGATGGGGGGGTATGTGATGCGGTAGCGTTACGCGATGCACAGGGGCCCAATTGGCCATAAGGTGGGCCCCGAATGAGCAGATATAAACAAGTAAAACATTTTGAACAAATATTCAACAACATTTTTATTCATAAAAAATTTGCTGCGGTCTACTGCCATGGACCAAGCCCGATGATTAAGGCATCTGGCTATCGTAGCAATGGAGCAGCAATAAAGTTGCGCGATCCACCCACTTTGAGGAAATCCTAGACCGATGGGGCCGGCATGAAAGCACGATGCACGACAACTTCATTGTGAGTCGCATTGTACCTTTGAATCTTTAATATTAATACGCCACTGTGAAACTGTCTTCCTCTAAATCCAATACACGGTGCGACTAAAATAACATTTTTTAGTTACAGCCTAACATATTATGGTTATACGGGGTTAACACAAATTTCCGTAGCTATTTCAGTCAAAGTGAGTCGGGAGAAATGAGGGGGACTTGCAGATCTTGCATAGCCCCCCCCCCCCCCGCCGCATTGTAATCGGAAGTTGTGCCCAGGACCGGATTAAGGTTCTTGTAGGCCCTGTTTCGTACACCTTCAGTGATGACTCTCTCCCACTGATGCTGCCCCCATGGTTACCACGACCGCTGCTGTCACTCTGCTTGATTGTGCGAAAACCCCCACTTGAAGATGTTTCTTTGCTAATTTTGCGTTGAAAAGAAAAACTCGAAAAGTTAATCTCCAGTGTTTAATTTCTTTCACCTTATGGAAAAAAAACGATTGACACGACTCTGTCTCTTTGTATACACACCATGCCTATCTTTGCTTAGGGGCCGTCCATAAATGACGTCACGCGATTTTGGACGATTTTTGACCCCCCCCCCATCGTCACACGGCGTCACAAAAAGTCAGACCCCCCCTCAAATATGACGTCACAAAGCTCTGCCACCCCCCCCCCCCCCTCAAAAAAATGTAAACATGCTTGAAATCGCTTTAAACTATTGTCATTGTAGTGCGTATTTAATGTGGCGCTGCACTCTGATGTTGTAGGAGAAAACATTAAAAAGTCTATTTAATTAAGTAAAACGTGTTGTCTATATTTATTTAAAGTTGCGCATTTTGATGTGACGTCACATTTCTCAACCGCCCCCCCCCTCGTCACACATCGTGACAAATGTCTGACCCCCCCCCCAGGTGCGTGACGTCATTTATGGACGGCCCCTTATATAAAAAACATTTCTAGAAGATATCTTGGTTACATTTTGTTATCATACTAACAAAAACACGTGGTCAATATTTTTTTTCGTAGGCCCTTTAGTTTTCGTAGGCCCTAGACGCAGTGCCTACTGTGGCCTATTGGATAATACGGCTGTGGTTGCGCCCCTGGGTGGAAGATGCTGGTTTTGTGGGTTGTAGAGAGTCGGCAGGTTTGGCCACCCCTGCTATAGAAAAAGGCGCGCTAACAAAGGGACAGGCACACGCACACAGACAGCCATGCGGTGGTTGGTGGTGATGATGGAGAAGGCGCGTGTGTGTATGTTACTGCATGTTGGAACTTCTTTCATACCGTACGTAGCCAACCCTGGATAATCGGAGGTTACGGGGGGGGGGACAAACTAAACACAACAAAGCAGTTCTAAAGAAATTCGTTTTCAATTTATGTTTAAAAGTGCATAGCACCCGTGGCCTCCTAATCTCGGGAGGAAGAGCGTTCCAGACGGCCGCAGAAGCGCATCTGAAAGTGCGCGCGATGCGGTGACCGTCTTTGTTCGACGGCGAGCCAAAAGCCGCTGTTGCGAGGATGACCACTGGAGTTCGCGTGATGATGGTTCATGCTCCTCGACGAGATCAGCAATGTACTATGGTTCATTTGTTGCAAGCACTTTGTGTATATTGAGTGCGACCTCATAATATAATATATTCGTTTGGCAACCGGAATCCAATGCAGCTCGTCGAGCACTGGACGGATACGGTCGGATCTTGCAGTGCCCGTCACGACACGTGCCAGAGAATTGTGGACACTCCGCAGCTTGGTCATGTGTTTTTTTTTTTCCAGACGCCCGTAGAGTGTGGGAGAGATACGTACCCAGAGGCAGGCCTGTGTGGTTGGAAGCTATCTCCATGGTCCCTCGCTCCTCGCCACTCCTCGCTGAGAAGATCTGGCCAGACAAAAACAAAGATCCCCCGTATAGCATTTAACAGACTGTTGGGGCAGGTGCTGTTTGCGAGCACCTGTGAAGGTCGGTACGGCACACGAGATGATGGGTGTCCAGCAGCACGCCCGGTCGCCTTTGTCACCCTAGTGGCGATGTTTACACACTGCGCCAGGTACTTATTTGAGGCTGAGTCGACCTAGGGGAGCCCCAGAACCGGTTCAGATAATCGTCATGAGCGGGGAATCGAACTTGGACCGCCTAGTTCGTAGCGCAACATAGCGCTTACCGCTGCATTTCTCACATGCAGCGCGCATATGAGAAATGCCCTCGGGGCTGACGGAAAGCAACGTCCAGGGCGTCTAATGATCTTGGCTCCTCGTCACCATCAGTAGCCCGCGGCTGTCATCCCCCGAGCCCAAAATAACTCCTCTCTCTCTCTGTGTCGCTCCTCAAACCGATCGCTCACTGCTCACGTCGCTTCGCCATCGCTGGAGAATCGCGTTGCTCCGCCCGCGTGAGAGAGAGAGATCCACGAGCCGTGGATACATCCTGGCAAGCCACCGCGTACGTTCTGGGATTAACGCAAACTTTCGTGATTTTTTTTGGTTTGTTATCGAACTGTTCACAATCCTCTGGATCTCTCTCCCTGCCATTTGTCTTCTTTATTCGGTAATGCACGAGCGAGGTGAACTCACACACAAAAAAAACCCAACTGTGACATGAGCCAGTCGAGTGGCTATGAAATATGACAATTGTTACAAAATAGCCGAGCATTACCACTTTGTTGCCACGAACCCTGATTTGTGCGCATGTTGAGCTGGTTTCGCTGAAACACGCATTCGACAAAGCCGCATTTGGCAAGGTTTTACCGCAAATGTGTTTGTTTGACTGGCATACGATGAACATTGCTCTCATATAGCAAAGCGGCTGGGTGAGTGCTGTCCCTCTGTTGTGTGAACCAGAGGTCACTTTCAGGGATTTCAGCTGTATGTGTTTAACTTCTTTCGCACCGTACGTAGCCAACCATGCTAATCGGAGGTGCGGGGGGCGAAGAACAACAACAGCACTAAGCACAAAAAGCAGTTCTAAAGAAATTAGTTTTCGATCTAGATTATTTAAAAGTGGATAGCTCCAGGAGCTTCTTTATATCGGAAGGAAGAGCGTTCCAGACGGCCGCAGAAGGGCATCTGAAAGGGCGACTGTGTGTATGAGTGCGTGTAGTGCCGGCCTTCATAGGTGCTAATCGCTAAACAGCACTTGCCCGACCAGGATATACGGAGGACCTTTGTAAGTTGTAATGTAAGTTGAGCTTCTTTCGCACCGTACATAGTCAACTGTGCTAATCGGAGGTGCGGGGGGCGGGAGAACAACAGCAACACTAAACACAAAAAGCAGTTCTAAAAAAGTGAGTTTTCGATCTAGATTTGAAATTGCACAGCACCAGTGCCTTTCCGAATATCCTGATATATTAGAAGCGCAGTCGGTCACGGGCCTGCGCTGCCGTGCCAAGAAAGGGTGCGCCCATTAACTCGTGATGAATTGCAGTCCGAACTGGCCGAGGTGCTCATTGGACAGCACGCTGTAAGCCCGCGATGAAAAGCCACTTCACGTGTCACCCGCCCGTGTCCTCGCGGGGTCTGAAGTGTGCCGGGACACCGCCTGGCTTCATGTAAAGCGGTCGTGCCCAAGTGGCCACCCCATGAGTTCACGGTGGTGGCGAGGCTCAGGGACCCCACCAGATTCCGCTTGAGAACGCGCACTCTCGTCGCTAACGATGCTTCACGACCCTGTCAAGTCCCCCTACAACACGCGTCACGCCCTCCACAACACGTGTCAAGTCCCCCGACAAAACGTATCACGCCCCCCACAACACGTGTCAAGTCTCCCAGCATTGTGTTGTGTTGGACATGTCGCTTGCATCATTTCCAGGCCTCAATTTTTCACTCAATATTGTCCGGGTCGCTAGAAGACTGACGCCGGAGTTGACGAGTAACTCGTCGCCATCGCGAGAAGTAGACTGGACGTGGTTCTGCCGGGTGTCAGAATTTGTTTGGGTCGCGGACCCAGCTAAAAACCAAACCCTGGCCATTCTCAGCAGTAGTTCTTTTGTCCCATTTCCACCCCACAGGGTTCGCTCGTACCGTCAGCCTCAACAAAATGCAACGCTTGCACCGTGAGCCTTGGGAATCGACGTTCACAGACGAATCCGTTGCACAACATCCCTGACGACCCTCAGCTCCCTCCCCAACAGTGGACCCAACGACGCGGCGCTAATTCCTAGTGACGGGGGACACGCTGAGTACATGGCAGGCAGCGAGCGCGGAAGGGTCACGGTGCCTCTAAGCCCTACGGCATCGTTCACATTGCCCCGCTGCCGGCTGTTGTTACGCGCGGCTTGGGGTGGGCTGTGTGCTTAGCGCTGTCGCAGGGCAAGTCCAGGCAGCGTGAGGGTGGAGGCGATGAGACAACCTTGCTCAGGCCACTCGTGGTAAAGGGGCCTTCGCGATTCGTCCACACTGGCCGCCAGAAGTCGTGGAAGACGTGACAGTCACCCACACTGTGGCTCACCACACGTGATCTGGGGTGCCGCGGTGGCGAGGAGATGTTAATTACCTCGCCTGGTATGCAGGAGGTCGTGGGTTCGATCCCACCCTGACGCCCGTTGTATAATTGGAGTTTGCATGTCTCTCTCTCTCTCATCATCACCACGGTGGCTAGGAGATGTTAATTACCTCGCCTGGTATGAAGGAGATCGTGGGTTCGATCCCACCCTGACGCCCGTTGTATAATTGGAGTTTGCGTCTCTCGCCGTGGTTGCGTGGATTTTTCTCCAGGTCCTCCGGTTTTTCCCCTCCACATTTCGACTCAACATCACGCGTTCACAGCATTTGGCTGCTCTAATTGTTCACATAAGCCACTTCATTGAGCTATCATTTGTGGCCAGGTCGCTTCTGAAACGAGCTATATAGCTCAGTAGACCTTACCTGGTAAAATTATAACGAAGGTATTAGTAAAATAGTAGCTATACCCAACTTGCACCGATGATGATTCAACTGCTGCACCGGGAGAGCAAACCGGCCCATCTCCTGATTCCAAGTCGGGTGTGATGCTCTCCGTTATACCACGACAGCTTCCCCTGGCACTGCTAGACGCCGTGTTAAACAGAACCCAGTCACAGCAAGGCTCAACGCCGTGGAGGAATAGACTCGCGTTACATTGTAACTGCCCCCCGTGGGTAGGACACACTTACCAACCATGAGGTATGCAGCCCATCCATGTGAAAGAGGGACTGAATAATACACCGCGAGGATTTACAGGCTTCCGTGGTGAGGCCTGAGGCTCACAGAGACAGACTAGAGCAGTGGTTCTCAGAGAGTGGTCCGCACACCACCAGCGGACCGTGACGGTCCTCCAGATGGTCCGCGGTTAGCTGCGATGTAAATTCAGGTTGATCCGCCAATAACGACCTTTTATTTCGGATATGAATGAATACGTTGCTTGCATTTAATTAAAAAAAAATTATGTTCCGGGAATATGACTAATTTTGTATGACTGGTGTTTCGAAAGAAGTTAATGTGTTTTGTGGGGCTGTGTGGTTCGCAGTAATGTTTACATCGGTCGAATGGTCCGTGTGGCAAAACAATTTGAGAAAACACTCACAATCCTTAACATTGACTGCGGTCGTGCCCTAGAGCAGGGGTGGGGAACGTCCGGCCCGCGGGCCGTGTAAGGCCCGCGAAATCATTTGATCTGGCCCTGCCAAGGCAACCGCAGGCGGGACTCGAAATTCAATAAATCTAGGAGCAAACCTGGAAAAGCAGTTGCGAGTAGCAGCAACATCGTCAATACCAGCTAACATCACACGCCTCGCCAAAGACAAGCAGTTCCAGCCATCACATTGGGGGTGAGTTCATGAAATGTTTGACCAAATATAACAGGCACATTTTTTTGTGATAATTTTGTATGGCCCGCGAATGATGTTATAAATATCCAAATGGCCCTTGGCAGAAAAAGCTTCCCCGCCCCTGCCGTAGAGCCACAGAGCCAGGCAATAACATACAAACACACAATACATATAAAGAAATATCCATTTCCCACAACACAATGAAGGACAACAATGATGCACCAATGATACATAGCAAAGCCTGGAGTGTGTCTCCTCCTCACACAGGAGTGTGCGCACGTACGTTAAACTTCTTTCGCACCGTACGTAGCCAACCGTGCTAATCGGAGGTCCGGAAAGGTGAGGTGGCTCTCATCTATAGTTGGGCCCGGTGGTGGAAAGTCCACATTCCGATGGCAGGAGCCAGGAAGTCCATAGGAAGACTGCTGTTTACTTTCCAGATGAAAAACGGTGATTATTTTAACGACCCGTAATGATGGCGGTAATGATGATGGTGATGATGGGCTGAGTTGATGCCCAACCAGTAATTCACCTTGTGACGTTCCGATTGTGAAGAAATCCACATCACGCTCAAGGGAAACGCATCAAAGCCTGTTGTGCAGCATGGCCAGGAAAAAAGACTAGGACCTCTGAGATCAGAGCGCAGTGGTAAAAATAAAACATCAAAAACTATTTTTTTATGTGACCAGGTAAGGCCCACTGAGCTGTATAGCTCGTTCTCAGAAGCGACCTGGCGACCACAAATTATAGCCCAAATAAGTGGATTATCACGTGGACATTTAGAGCAGCAAAACAATCTAAAGGCATTTTGATTCTACATATGGAGGAAAAACCCGGAGGACTCGGAGAAAAATCCACGCGACCACGAGGAATACATCCAAATTCCAAATACATGGTCGTTCAGGGTCGAGATCGAACCCACGACCTCCTACATATCAGGCGAGGTGGTTAACATCTCGCCACCGTGGCGAGAAACAGCACCGCTCTCCACTGCGTGCGTGAGATGACCCGGTACTCACTCAAGGCTGAGTCGACCTTAGGCCAGGCTCCTGACAAGGCTTCCGAAGTTTACATTCTCTCCGGCGACGATAGTATGATGTTCGTGGCGGTCATTAGCTGAAGCCGCGTCTGGCAGGCTCGAGTCGGCACGCGCGATCCACCTTCCCCCGCCTCTACCGCCCTCAGCCACTGTGGTTCCACTCGCACGCACACACACACAGCCGGGTTGCTAGGAGACACCACAGATTGCAGGTAAAGGAGCCTTTCGCGGCCGCTATCGTGTTTGCTCAACATCGAGTCAGGCCATGCCAAACAGTGCAAGCGGACACACACAAAGACCCCTCCCCCGTAAAGCCTGCAATAGACTGTTGGGGCAAGTGTTGTAAGCGAGCGCTTGTGAACACTGGCACGGCACACTGAGAGGGTGGGTGGCCAGCGCCACGCCCGACCGCCTTTGTCTCCCCAGTGGCGATGTTGTGGGGGGACTTGGCACGTGTTGTGGAGGGCGCGACACGTGTTGTGGAGAGCGTGACACGTGTTGTGGAGGGCGTGACACGTGTTGTGGAGAGCGTGACACGTGTTGTGGGGGGACTTGACACGTGTTGTGGGGGGACTTGATACTCGGTACTCAATTGAGGCTGAGTCGGCCTATGTATAGACGCACGCACACACACACACGTATGCACGCACGTGTGCACACGTACATATACATAAACATACGTGTACACACACCTACTCTCTCAACGTATACGCACACCATCATCCGGGTAAATTAATGACTTTTTTTAATCCCAATGCAGGGCGCGCCTGATGAGTCTTGATACTTAGTGAGGCTTTCTTGGCTTAGAGAGAGAGAGACTGGGCCCTGCCATGGGGATGTAGAATGTCCACCACTGGCTCAGGGCCACCTGACACTCGTCGTTGAAGAAGGGGAGACACTGTCACTGGGACTCGGCCACGATGATTGACTTTCATAGCGAGGCCATGGGTTTGAAAATCCACTGCGCAGCCTTTAATTTTTGCAGTTTGGCAGGGAACGTCAGACATTTACCCAAAATTCAAACGAGAGAGACGGATATTGATGATGGACATAGAGTGCATGTGAATGAATGTACGAGATGTGTACATGTTTGAATATAAGTCCAGTACGTGTCTCCATGTGCCTGTGCATATATGCAATGGGGAGCGGTGTCGCAGTGGTTAGCGCTCTGCACTACTAACCCGGCGACGCGAGTTCGATTCCCGCTCAGGGCCAACACCAGTGACGATAATTATCGGAACCGGCACTGGGCGTCCCCTAGGTCGACTCAGCCTCAAATGAGTACTTGGTGCGATGTGTAAACATCGCCATTGGGGAGACAAAGGCGGCCGGGCGTGTTGCTGGCCACCCACCCCGTCGTGTACCGTGCCGGCCTTCATAAGTGCTCGCAAACAGCACTTGCCCTAAAAAGTATGTTAAGGCTATACGGGAGATCTTTGTTTTTGTGTGTCTCTGTGTGCTTTGTTCAAAGGTGCTGGAGTGTTGATGTCACGCGCAGCCCTGACAACGGAGGGGAAACACAGCAGCTCGGTGATTTTAATCATCAAGGGGAGGGCCAATCTTCATCACCGCATTGGCAGGGTTCACGTTCACTCACACGCGCGCCGTGTGTGACAACATCGCAACAGCTACAACGAACACACACACAGCTAGCCCAGAAATGACGAGGCCCTCATCCATCAGTGGACTGACATTGGGCCGTAATAAAAAAAAAGTATTGTATTTGTCCTGACAAAAAAAACCTTTGCTATGTTTGGTTATACTGTACAGTGTGCTGTATGCTGCAGGAGTGGTTGCTTGCTTTGCCGCTCTGGAAGGTATTTGTCATTTATTTTAATACTTGATTTGCCTCGCGTAAGATTGATTCGGAATACACAGTGGCAGAAGCCAACCTTACTGCCTCGCATGTAACGGATGTGTTTCACGCACTATCCAACCAGACACGCACAGACAGTTTTGAACACAAACAAGTTCAATCTTGATTTGAAGCTTTCGTGACTGCAATGTAACTGCTGCCGCAACCACAACTCAGTTTGTAGACACCAGGTAATTGCATGTCAGGAATCACATCCTTTACAGAGGGGATTAAATCTCTCACATGAGCATATCCACTTCCGTGCCCTCGTCGATGAGGCAGCTTCCTATCTTAAAGTTGCATGCTAATTTCTCACATTAACATCACCAGCCCCGGCCACTTCTTTATAACCCTTGAGCTACACCCATTTCACACATTTTAAAACAGTCTGCCTCAAACAGCAGACCGTGCTTTCCCACCTGATGACGGACGCTTGTGTTGCGCCCGAAACGTCGTGATTTATTTGATTTTATACCTACGTGACTTTACCGAAAGAACCAAAGAGTATACAAACAAGTTCCTTATTAATTAACAGTCAGAGCGCCAGTCATCGAATATGCAACTGACACTGGGGCCAAATTATACTCGACACTCGTTATACACATGAAAACAGCTTGCACTCTGCTTTTTTGGAATTGTTGACGTTACATTGTCTTCTTATTTTAAAGATACAAACATATACCTCCACGTTTAGAGTGGCTGCGTGGCGAGTGTTGGTGATGGCAATGAATCTGAACGCGGCTCGGACCACGATGCTTTTCTAAAAACTTATTTTTGAATTAAGGAGGAGTCCTGCATTGGGATGTTTGTTTGCAATTCCCCCTTTTGGTGTAGTGGTGTCGCTTGCGTAAGGAACACCAGGAGAAAACCCCACCACGTATCAAGCGATAACTCGAAAACTATTCGCCGCAGACAGGCTAGGAGGCCGCTTGCCTGTACCCACCATCTCCTGGCCACCTGACAATCCAGTGGGGGTTGTAGTCTCGCAGAACCCTCATCATCATCATGGCCACCCTCGTTATCTTTCCCAGGAAGGTTCTGCACTGCGGTAGTTTGGCCGGCAGCATTCGTAACAGGAGATTTGTCGGTGCGAGGAAAGCAGAGTCCCTGTTGAGCCTATTGGGGGGGGAGGGGGGTGACGCTCAAATCACACACAGGTAGATTTAAGAATACACTGCTGTACTGCCATCTCTTGGTCATTCACAGCCCCACGTGGTAATCCCAGGCAGCCACCCATCTGAGTACTAACCGGGCAACAAAATGAATTCGCTTCCGAAATCTGTCAAGATCGGGTGACAGCATCGTTGGCAACAGGCAGTGATCCCGGCGAGATCCACCAACCCCCGCCACAACGAGCATCCTGCTTCACCCGTCGCAGCGCTGCACCCGCAGTGTTTCAGTGCCTGCGGCTGTGGGTCCACTCGCCGAGCTACGCAGGGACTGCTCGGAATTTCCCTCACCCCGCAAATGCCAAACGCCTGCGCCACCGCACCGCGCGCATCCTCATGCATCATGCACGAAGTCTCCCTGCAAGTTTCATGAGCCTTACGAGCCGGGGGGTGGGGGGGGGGGTGTTGGCTTGTGTGCGTTTAATGTCTATTGTCGCTCTGCGTGGTTTTAATATTAACAACTGGAAACTGCTACCACTCGTGGTTGGGAGTGGTGGGTAGGTCCTGCAAAAATCACCAGACCAGAGCACCCCCTGCGGATGAACAGGGCTCATTTGTGAATGCCCAGAGTTAGGCGAGGTCAGGTAAGCCAGCTAGTGCAGGTCAAGATCACGTGGGCCATCAGGGCCCACATCTTATCATTGCTTCGTTTCTTCAATCCTGAGCTGTTACGCAGTTGACATTGTCAATGTCTGCGATTACAGTTTCATCACCGCCATCATCATCATCTGGTTTGAGGTTGTTCCCTTGATGCGCAGGATACACATTCTCCAAGGACCACTCTTCACGATCTCATCGCCACCACCACCATCTGACCTTAAGGTCTTTTCCCTTGGTTGGCGACCTCTGGGTGCCACTCCCATGGTTGTCTCGCGTTACCCTGCTCCACCCTGCACACCACGTGTACCGCCCATCACACGAGCTCATGTCTTTTCACATTCGATTCCGGACAACAAAAGTGTCCTACCCTATCGTGCCGCGCACATCCTGGCGTCTTCCGCAAGCGCCTGAACTCAAGCACAATAAACCTATTTTCCAGTTGCGTTGTCAAGATATCTTCAGAGCAGGCATGATACAACAGCTGGTTTATTTTTCCTGAATACGGGCGGTATGTGTAAGATTGTAATTCACAGTAATTCACAACACTTGTGGACGATGGTCCCTCCACGCCGGGCGGGCCACGGGGCCTATTTGACCATCCTTCACCACGCTGGTCATGAAGGGAAGGGGCCAATCATAGACGTGGGAAGTGCAGTACAACAATGGATGCTGCTGCGCTGCAGTAGCCTACAATAACGAGCTGTCAATGAACGGCGCTCAGCAATCCAAGCGCTATCCAGGCTGATCTCTGCTCAGCTTGCGAGATCGGGTACATTCAGGTCGATTGTTATCGTAGGATATTCATAGTGCTCGAGTTATCAGACCTTTCCTTAACGGCAGTCGTTTTAATGCATCTCGCTCAACCCATCCACGGCCCCTGCACAAGTGGCAGCAATCGACCCCGCAAAGGGTTGATATTGGAGAGTATGCAGTACAAGGATACATGAGCGAAGTCGCACAGCGGCTCGGGTGTTTTTTTTGCAGCGATCGAGGCTTGCCCGGTGATTTTGCGACATCGCCATCACGTCGCTCACTCAGCTCGCTCGCTCGCTCACCTGCAGCACGACCGCCGCTGTGGAGGAGGAGGGAAGCTGGCCCCGCCCCTCCACCTGTAGGGACCCACCCCCCGGCCCCATGAATATGTTAATGAGTGGCCTTAAAAGGTTAAATAAAACCTTCAATCTATGTCTCACATAGCTGTCAAATCATACAGTTTAACCCGTATTCTTGTAAGAAGAAATTTAGTTTTTCAGGTCCATACGGCGTACAGCCGTTTCAATAAGCGCAAAAAAATGTGTTTTGTCTATTTGTGTTTCTCCCTTGTGATGGAACTTTGTAGGGTGAATGTGGAGATGTATAAGGGCACGGGGTGACCAATAAGGTCTGAATTGGTCTGTAATAAGGTAGGCACTGAGAAGAGGATGACAGGTATGGTCTCAAAAACTTCTACAATGTAAAAAATATCCGTAATTTTACATTAGAAAATACTGTATTTGCTCACGGAAAATTACTGTAATTAAAATGTATTGGCAACTTTCTGCCAGAAAGTTACTGTAAATTTACGGATTTATTTTGTACAGTGTATGGTACTTGCCGACAAGATAGAAAGTTGAAATTTGGTACAGAAAAAATCAGAAAATCCGAGATTTCTTCATTTGAAGACCCTCAAATCTCTATTTCAAGTGCCCCATAAACATTCAGAAACCGTTCCAAATATAAGATTGCCGGTTTTTTTGGTCTGATAGAACGTTAAACGGTAAATCAAATTAAAGCAAGAACCATTGTTCTATCTTTAAATGTTTTTTCAGATACTTCAGATTCAAGCTGTTTTGAACGCAAAAATCCGCATTTTATGACGTTCAAATCCGAATAATTCGGAAACGGTAAAAGATAGGAGCTTCCCCTCATAGAGTATGTTAATTCATTTTTGTTATTTCTAATTAAAAGAACGGAATCTTTAAATCGAGCGGTTTCCGATGGGTACGCCTGGAAATAAAATAAGTTGAATCAAGCCGTCAACTATTTTTTTTAGGAAATGTACTAATTTTTGGAGTAGTTGTTACTTGTTAGTTGTCTGATCGTAGATGAAAATTGTAAAAAATAATATCAATTTGATGATTATATTAATTGAAAACCTTTGCCTGCCGAAAACACGGCTTTATGAACTAGTACATATACTAATTTCATTTTATATAGCGTCATTCATGCAATTGCATGCCACAACGACGTTTCGGGCAATGGTCCGTCTCCGTATCGCATGAATAGATAGGCCAGAGAGACAGAGCGGATAGTACGAGTTGGAGACTACACTTTAGCCCAAGGAGCCTGATGAGAATGAAAAGTTGAAAGTGTGAATTTCCAGTTGCTTTTCAAGTTGACGGAGGAATAGTTACCCAATATGAGTTGATGAGATGTCAAATCCTTCCATCATGAAGTAGTATCACAAAATAAACTAATTTATAGCAAAGTCAAATGTTAACATGCTTCTTATTACTTAGCGATTACTGAAGGGTGCTACTAACGAGATGCTATTTCGCACCTCCGATTAGCACAGTTGGCTACACATGGTGCGAAAGAAGTTAGAAAATAGTACTTACATTAGCAAACTATTCATATGCCTATTTAAAAACTGGTCGTGAGAAAACATCTTTAACGTGTATTTATCATCAGGCCTCATGGTGTAATCAAATAGTCTCCAACTCTCCCTGGCCTCTCTATTTATGTGCTTTACAGGGCTCGAAACGGGAATAAATTATTGCGGAACTCATCAAGGATTCCAAGCAACCCCCTATTAGATGATGACCGTTCACTCGATCTGAGGGGCTTCGCTCTGTTTGTGGATCTCTGTGCGTGTCTGTAGGTCTCTGAGCATGTTTGAGTGCATCTGTGGGGTTCTGTGGGTCTGTGAGCGTGTATGTGGGTCTGTGAGCGTGTATGTGGGTCTCTGAGTGTATCTGTGGGTCTGTGAGCGTGTATGTGGGTCTGTGAGCGTGTATGTGGGTCTCTGAGTGTATCTGTGGGTCTGTGAGCGTGTATGTGGGTCTGTGAGCGTGTATGTGGGTCTCTAAGTGTGTCTGTGGGTCTGTGAGCGTGTATGTGGGTCTGTGAGCGTGTCTGTGGGTCTCTGAGTGTATCTGTGGGTCTGTGAGCGTGTATGTGGGTCTCTGAGTGTATCTGTGGGTCTGTGAGCGTGTATGTGGGTCTGTGAGCGTGTATGTGGGTCTCTGAGTGTATCTGTGGGTCACTGAGTGTGTCTGTGGGTTTTTGTGGGTCTGTGAGCGTGTATGTGGGTCTGTGAGCGTGTCTGTGGGTCTCTGAGTGTGTCTGTGGGTCTGTGAGCGTGTATGTGGGTCTGTGAGCGTGTATGTGGGTCTCTGAGTGTATCTGTGGGTCTGTGAGCGTGTATGTGGGTCTCTGAGTGTATCTGTGGGTCTCTGAGTGTGTCTGTGGGTTTTTGTGGGTCTGTGAGCGTGTATGTGGGTCTGTGAGCGTGTCTGTGGGTCTCTGAGTGTATCTGTGGGTCTGTGAGCGTGTATGTGGGTCTGTGAGCGTGTATGTGGGTCTCTGAGTGTATCTGTGGGTCTGTGAGCGTGTATGTGGGTCTGTGAGCGTGTATGTGGGTCTCTGAGTGTATCTGTGGGTCTGTAAGCGTGTATGTGGGTCTGTGAGCGTGTATGTGGGTCTCTAAGTGTGTCTGTGGGTCTGTGAGCGTGTATGTGGGTCTGTGAGCGTGTCTGTGGGTCTCTGAGTGTATCTGTGGGTCTGTGAGCGTGTATGTGGGTCTCTGAGTGTATCTGTGGGTCTGTGAGCGTGTATGTGGGTCTGTGAGCGTGTATGTGGGTCTCTGAGTGTATCTGTGGGTCACTGAGTGTGTCTGTGGGTTTTTGTGGGTCTGTGAGCGTGTATGTGGGTCTGTGAGCGTGTCTGTGGGTCTCTGAGTGTGTCTGTGGGTCTGTGAGCGTGTATGTGGGTCTGTGAGCGTGTATGTGGGTCTCTGAGTGTATCTGTGGGTCTGTGAGCGTGTATGTGGGTCTCTGAGTGTATCTGTGGGTCTCTGAGTGTGTCTGTGGGTTTTTGTGGGTCTGTGAGCGTGTATGTGGGTCTGTGAGCGTGTCTGTGGGTCTCTGAGTGTATCTGTGGGTCTGTGAGCGTGTATGTGGGTCTGTGAGCGTGTATGTGGGTCTCTGAGTGTATCTGTGGGTCTGTGAGCGTGTATGTGGGTCTGCGAGCGTGTATGTGGGTCTCTGAGTGTATCTGTGGGTCTGTGAGCGTGTATGTGGGTCTGTGAGCGTGTATGTGGGTCTCTAAGTGTGTCTGTGGGTCTGTGAGCGTGTATGTGGGTCTGTGAGCGTGTCTGTGGGTCTCTGAGTGTATCTGTGGGTCTGTGAGCGTGTATGTGGGTCTGTGAGCGTGTATGTGGGTCTCTGAGTGTATCTGTGGGTCTGTGAGCGTGTATGTGGGTCTCTGAGTGTATCTGTGGGTCTCTGAGTGTGTCTGTGGGTTTTTGTGGGTCTGTGAGCGTGTATGTGGGTCTGTGAGCGTGTCTGTGGGTCTCTGAGTGTGTCTGTGGGTCTGTGAGCGTGTATGTGGGTCTGTGAGCGTGTATGTGGGTCTCTGAGTGTATCTGTGGGTCTGTGAGCGTGTATGTGGGTCTCTGAGTGTATCTGTGGGTCTCTGAGTGTGTCTGTGGGTTTTTGTGGGTCTGTGAGCGTGTATGTGGGTCTGTGAGCGTGTCTGTGGGTCTCTGAGTGTATCTGTGGGTCTGTGAGCGTGTATGTGGGTCTGTGAGCGTGTATGTGGGTCTCTGAGTGTATCTGTGGGTCTGTGAGCGTGTATGTGGGTCTCTGAGTGTATATGTGGGTCTCTGAGTGTGTCTGTGGGTTTTTGTGGGTCTGTGAGCGTGTATGTGGGTCTGTGAGCGTGTCTGTGGGTCTCTGAGTGTGTCTGTGGATTGGTGTGGGTCTGTGGGTTTGTGGGTCTATGAGCGTGTCTGTGGGTCTCTGAGCGTGTTTGTGGGTATCGGTGCGTGTCTGTGGTTGTTCGTCTAGGGGTCTCTTTGTGAGTCAAATAAATAAATAAAAGATGAATCCGTAATTTCTTCCGGCATGCAGTCACCTGGTTCAAATGTTCACTCCCACCACTGCGTTCCAGGGCTTTTTTTTAATCCTAACTCTTTGGTTCTTTCGGTAAAGTCACGTAGGTATAAAAGAAAAATAAATTACATTTCGGGCGCAGCACAAGCATCCGTTGGAGGTCGCTCAGTGTCATTGACGAATGTGTCAACTGTGCTTGTGCACCACTGCCGAGCCAGCATCACCAACACATGTTAACTGCACATCGAGTTGCTGGTGCAGGAAAGCCTTGTGGATTCACGACCCTCTGGGAAAGAGCCTTCCACCAAGCCAGTGGTTCTGAGCCTGAGGCGCACGCACCCCCTGCGGGTGCGAGATGCCCTTTCTGAGAACCAAAGGGGGTGCAGGCTGCAGTAAAGGTTCAGAACCACTGCACTAAGGGGTGGCGATTAATGTGTTTATTCCGACTGAGTATGTTTTTATTATATATCTCTCTCTCTCAAATTTGGATATAACGAGAACTGGGACATAAAAAGCCACATTTATAGTGCACGGGCCAGAGCAGCGCTCGGTTCCAGCCGAGATATCAAACCTTCAGCCGTATCAATTTACAGCATTTTATATTGCTGTGAATTACCTGATAACCCCACTCGTTTGGAATCGCAATCACATAACTCAACTGTTGCTGGCCACAAATGAAGCAGAACCACTTATATTCTTGCGCATGACAATATAATAATGTACATTCATTTGTGAGGCACGTTCCACTAATGTCTCAAGGCGCGGATATTCAGGAGCCAATAAACCAAATGCGAGGTGGTTTGAGCAGTGCGTACAGCTTTGCCAATCCTCCATCGTAGCGGCGCTGTAGTTTATTGTACGGTTCCATAGTTTGGGTTGCATGGCCACAAGTCTGTAATCTTAGATTTAGGATGCGCGCATCTCCTGCCCTTTGATGAGTAACGCCCAGTGTTTTCGAGGAATGCCACAAAGCCAGGTGGTGCGATATTTGGGTCTGGAACGAGCCGTTTATTGCGGACGTCCGCGTCGTTTCACTTTATTGGGAAGCACGTGAGCGATGTCACCTCGGCTGGTCTGGGCTCAATGACTATTAGTAGCCTCAACGTGGTGCAATGTACGAGCCCATCACTGGTTCCATCGTTGAAGACTGAACCGAGCTCCACACACAAGTGCATCACTCGGGGGTCACATAATTTCTAACAGCGACGGCACCATCACGTGTCTCGACCTCATGATGGGTGCCACGGTGGCGAGATGTTATCTCCCTCGCCTTGTACGCAGGAGGTCGTGGGCTCGATCCCGACCCGGACGCTTCTATATTTGGAGCTTGCATGTTCTCCCCGTGGTGGTGTTGATTTTTCTCCAGGTCCTCGGGTTTTTCCCTTCATTCAGAAACGTGCGTTTAGTGTTTGGCTGCTATACATTTCTACGTGATAAGCCACTTTGTTCAGCTATCATGTGGCCAGGTCAGTTCTGAAAAAGAGCTACGTAGCTCAGTGGTAAAATATATTTTTAAAAGTTTAAAACAGGGACTCCTCTACTTACGATGTTCCATGAGTCTGATCGTAAGTCCAACTTTGCCCCTATTGATTCCAAACAAGTTGTACGGCATGGACACTAAACACGGGGAATGGCTTCAAAAGTTGTATAATCTCCTATAGACGCCATTGGTTCATGTTCTGCAGATGTAGATGCCACTGGACCTTCATGTGCCATCTACATGTGTAATGTATCTCTCATAGACACCGTAGTCTTTCTGTATATTTGGAATAAAGTCTACTGACAACTCAACGAGTCACCACGCATGACTATATACACTTGGGTTGACTATTCTGAGACACATAGCTTCGAGTCTCAAGACATCTCGAAGATGGAGACGACCCGTTCCAAGATGGCGACGACGATTTCCCAGCAACGGCCCCAAGGTCCGGTTCGCGCTGGCTCGTATCCCTCGCCCGATCCAGCCACGCCCCTATTCTCGAATTCTCCTCGCCGCCTCTGGCTCCACCCATCTCCGCCCTTTCCTGCCATTGGATCCCGTGCTCCCCCTCACGTGACTGTCAACGCTTGTCCCATCAATCATCATTAGCACGCCCATTAGTAACCATGGTCCCAGGGAACCCGACTGTCCCCACTATTGCTCCGTACTGTCTTTACACATTTATGGACAGGTTTGTATTTCGGGAAGTTCGTAAGTCGAATGTTCGTAAGTAGAGGAGTCCCTGTACTAAGTGGTGAGAGGGGGCAGCCTCGCCATAGCCCAGCAGCGAGTGGCGATGCAGTGCGAGTTTGCAAGACGGCGCTGCCTGAATTATTTAGTTAACGGATCCGTGCCAAGCATAGTGGACAGAGTCCAGGTGGAAGCATGTTGACCTCACATAGTGCAAGCAGACAGCTGTCTCTTGACACAATTTACACTCCGAAAATGCTTAAGCGCTGGTTTCCATAGCAGTAGCAACGAGAGCAAGGAGTCGACACCAAATAGGGTCTTGAATATTCACTCTTTCAGACAAACACAGAATAATTAATGTGGTACTCCATATTTATTTTTATAACATACAAAACATTTTACAATATAATCTTTAATAAATAACATTTTGCAACCTATACAACACGTACAACCGGCAAAAAGGGTTAGTGTTCCATTGTCGGCAGGGTGCAACATTTTTATTCATCGGCCGACGAGTACCCATACATTTGTTCCTTGGTGGCAAATAATTCACACGGCAACTTCCGACTTTGTTTCAACCCCAGCGAGCTTCATCAGCCAGCCACGTCCTCCTCAAACAATGCTTCCCAGGAACAACGAGGGAGCCCAAAATGCATCCAACGCCAACACTGAAGCGTTGGGATTTACAGACGCCTCGGCAACCTCTATCATTGCCCCAAAGCACGTCAGTAGTTGTACTGCCACGTCTTGGGAACCTTCCACTTGGGGACATTGCAGTACCTGCCCGCATTCTTGTGCTGTTTACCAAGCAGCTTCACCCTCACCTCGGCCACAACGAGGTTGTGGTCCGAGCCGATGTCCGCGGACCTGTACGGCCGGACGTTCAGAACGGACGTCGCGTGTTGCTCCCTGGTGATAACAAAATCAACGATCTCCTCTCAGTCTGGTCCTCTGGCGACACCCACGTGAACTTGCGCGAGTTCTTCTGCTGGAACTGCGTGTTGCAGACGACGAGCTTGTTGCCGCTGCAGAACTTGAGCAGACGCATTCCGTTGGCATCCTTGGGCCCCATCCTGTGCAGGCCCAGGGACGTGCCCCCAGTTATCATAGTTGGTGCCCACCTGCGCAGGAGGACGTCGTGCTTGGGCACAGACTCCAAGATCTCCTGCAGCTTGTTGTAGAACCGCTTCCTGGAGTCCTCTTCCGCAGGCTCGCTCGGCGCGTAGGCCTCGATGACCGTCACACGTTGGCACACCTTGAATTTCAACCTCAGCAAGACGATCCGCTCGTCCACCGGCTCGAACTTGCTTACGTGCTTCTCCATCCGATTGCTGACGGCAATGCCGACCCCGAGCTGGAGCCGTCCATCCTTGGACCCGAGTCGGCCAGTTTTGTGTCGCAGACCCCGCAGACCATGACGTTGTAGCGCCTCAACTGGCCGACCAGTGTCGGCCGCCTTCCCTTCCTCGTCGAGCGCTCGCACGTTCCAGTGAGCCGCCCGCGTCCGGGACTTGGCATCGATCTGAGAAACTCCGCCCAAGGACCGTCGGCTCGCGCTGCCCCCGTCGGCGCCTTCGCTGCTGCTGCCGCAGCCTGGCGGCCCGACGGCCCCGGCCGACACGCTTTCCGTGGTCATCGCTTTGCCCGACGCGTCGTCTGCGGCAACCTTGTTTGTCGGAGCGGCATCCGAGCCGGCTTGAGGCAGTCCGGTCGAACGCGAGTCGTGGGGTGACGCTCGGTGGGCCGCGTCGCTGGTGGGAAGCGGGGCGGCGCCATCTCCTGCGTCCGCGTGGTGCGATGCCATTGGCCTTGTTACCCAAACTCTGGCTACTGCCTGGACTTAGCCGATGTGGTCAGGCAATGAACTGTGGGAGATTCACAGGCGGAAAAACAATGGGAAACAATCACACCAGTTAAACTGCTTGTGATTTTATTAAAATAACTGTTGCAACATTTCAACCAAAAATTAAGATAAGTTTTAGCATTTATCTGTTAAAAACAAATCATGATTGATATATTTAAGCATCCAGTCCCCCTTTCTAAACCTAATATCAAATGACTATTTATTGTCATGACCATAAACCATAAAACTCCGGTCTTCCCCACAGCATATTTTGGCTAACCATCGAACAAAGACGGTCGCCGCTTTGCGCACTTTCAGGTGCGCTTCTGCGGCCGTCTGGAATGCTCTTCCCTCCGATATTAGGAATCCACTGGAGCTATGCACTTTTAAATCTAGATTAAAAACTAATTTCTTTAGAAATGCTTTTGTTTCATCTATTGTCCTTCCCCCACACCTTTGATTAGCACAGTTGGCTACATATGGTGCAAAAGAAGTTAAACATACATAGTTACAGATACCTGACAGTGGCACTTATTTGTCGGTTTCCAGTCTCTGATAGAGTTACCCGCGATACGGCTCATCAGGGGGTAAAGCGGCAAATCCCAGTGCAGGTCAACTCCAAATCAACATCAGCACTTCAGGGGTCAGTAAACCATGTGGTGAGGCTGCACCACTTGGTGCAGGCTGCTTGTTGCTGAACCGAGGCCAAACCTTGCCACAGTAACATGGAATTTCCACCACCGAACAAGAACAGGGAGGGGTAGCTGCAACTCAGGAATCGTTTAGCTTCGGAATATTGATGATGAATGCACACAGTGGCACTGGGACCTCAGTTCAAGTAAAGCGGTTTCACGGCCACTGCACAATCACAACGGCCTTCAATTGGGTAAACGGCGTAAGAGTCATCATCGTCGTCCCAGTGGTGCTCAGCACTCCGCAGCGCTCACTCCGACTCGCCCGTACTCACCTTGCCATGTCCACCTGGCTTCAGAGGATCCCCGTCCTCAAGACCCCCCGTCCTCAAGACCCCATGCCAGGTTCAGCCGGTACAAATTCACCAAGCTGGCAAGAAATTAAAAATAATGCAAAAGTTAATCACCTCATGAGGAATAACAACTTTCATCAGACAAATTATATAATGGGGACCTCAGTTGGTTATGAATGCTGTTTTCACAGCAGCTGTTATTCCAGCCACATTCAATTGGGTAAACGGCTTAAGAGATCATCATCGTCCCGACAGTGAGTCTGTGTTGCCTTCTCAACAATCCCAGTGTCCCCACCTCGTGCCTCTGAACAGCGCTCACCGGCTCATGGGAACTCCTTCGCTGTGCGGAGTTCCTTCAAATCCTCCGGTCGCTCTCCTTCATCCTAATGGACAACACAAAATCAATTAACTCATTATAATATTACGCGTAATATTCTCCTACTCCTATGAGCGATATCTCAATCAAGTCTGTAAAGAGAATCATTATGGTTGGTTTTAATGCCACACGAGCAGCATCTCATCACTTCTGCTGTACAAAAAGCTAATTATTTGTTCAGTGCCTTGGGCAAGGCAATATAATAAATTAAAATAAGATGAATAATATCTTCCACATATACCCCAACTGAAACCGTCTGTTAAGGCACATTACAGTTCCAACACCAAGAAGGGTTTTAATACCTCACATTATCCAAACACAGTTGCAGTGATTAGATGACTTGTCACGCGTTTTAGAAACAGGCGACTGGAAGAATCAAAGTACTCTGGCTCCGTACTCTGATACTGTCATCGTGAGCCTCCTCCCGGATCAATTTGCCACCTCACAGATAAATGAAATTCTCTGTACTCATCTCCAGAGAAGAATATGATCACACACAAATTTCCAATCATAAAATGTGGCTATGTGTGCTGATGTATGCTACCACCTCATACGGTAGACTCTCAAATATCCGGGTGCGGATTATTTGATTTGCGGATTAACCGTGCACCTGAGATTTTGAAATAAATGAAATCTATAAACAGTTATGTATTGTTATTCTTGGAAATGTGTATTACAAGTCGCGTGCTTACACCGAATAAATATTTTGCTCCGGTTAATTCGAAATACACGTGATCACCTCTACAGTACAGTAGTTGCAATATCTTTACAACAGTGGGCGGAGTTTGATTGATGTTGATTGGCATAGCTCTGCTATCATCCACTTTGTGGGCCGAGTCTTCTGCGCCGGAGCAATAAAGTGTGTTTTCTTAAGTTAAACATAATTTATACCCCTATATTAATGGTTTTTGGCAGAGATCAACGAAAATGTTATATTTTTGGATGATCCGCAATTTTTTAATTATCCGCGGCCGTCCTCACCGTCATTAGCACAGCTAATCGAGAGGCTACTGTATTTGCAAGAAGTTCTGTATTAGCAAAGTTTGTCTGAGGTATAGCCTGCCTCCACTATGGAAAAGTAGAACTTTCACCACTGGTAAAAGGCCACAGAAATGAGTGTCACTTAATGCTCATGTGGGCAAGGGCAGACATTTAACCGAGTGAAACGATGACAAGATTTTAACGAAACGTCGACACTCGGCCTTGCACACTGTGACCTCAGTTCAAGTAAAGCGGTTTCACGGCCACCAATTGGGTAAACGGCTTAAGAGTCACCATCGTCGTCCCAGTGGTGCTCAGCTTTCCGCAGTGCTCACTCCGACATGCCCGTGCTCACCTTGCAAGGTTTCAGAGGACTGAAGATCACATGCCAGGTTCAGCCGGTACAAATTCACCAAGCTGGCAAGAGATAAAAAAAAAAACGCAAACGTTAATGACTTATTCAGTCATAACATTCAATGAATCAGATACATTCTGTTAAATGGGACCTCAGTTAGTTATGAATGCTGTTTTCACAGCAGCTGTTATTCCAGCTACATTCAATTGGGTAAACGGCTTAGAGATCATCATCGTCCCGACAGCGAGTCTGTGTCACCGTCTCAACAATCCCATCATCCCCGCCTCATGTCTCTGAATGGTGCTCACCGGCTCATGGGAACTCCTCGCTCTGTGTGGAGCTCCTTCAAATCATCTGGTCACTCTCCTACATCCTGATGGGCAATACACAATCAATCAACCCTGTACTCGTCATTATGTTCGATAACCATATTCTCCTACTGATAAATATCGTCATCAAGGTAATCCTTATGGAGGTTGGTTTCGATGACAAATGTGAAAAATTATGGCATGTGTCCCAACCACCTGTTAAGTTTCATATTTTTAATTGTGAAATCTCTGTAAAGTACAAAACGAACCAAGGCAGATTACCCTACATTATCCAAACATATCAGCAAGTACTGGAAGGCCTCCCCCCACTGTCACCATCTATGTAACAATGTTAAACTTATTTCGCACCGTACGTAGCGAACCGTGATAATTGGAGGTGCGTGAAAATCTTTCAGGGTCCAATGCTGCTACCATGCATCTAACTCTTGCACAGGAACTCATCACTAAATGTCCACCCCCTGCATTAGAAATGTGGAACTTCCACCACTGGCATGTGGCAATTAACAACACATGAGAACCACCCAATGGCATTTTGAACAAGGGCATAGAGGTGATGGAAGTGATGACAAAAGGATTTTTGGAAAAACGTCGACACTCGGGCTCGCACACTGGGACCTCAGTTCAAGTAAAGCGGTTTCACGGCCACTTCAACGGCCTTCAATTGGGTAAACGGCTTAAGAGTCATCATCGTCGTCCCAGTGGTGCTCAACGCTCTGCAGTGCTCACTCCAAATCGCCCGTACCTCACATTGCAGCAAGCTCCACCTGGCTTCAGAGGACTCAAGACCACATGCCAGGTTCAGCCGGTACAAATTCACTCAGCTGGCAAGAAATTAAAAATAACGCAAACATTAATAACCTCTTAAGGAATAACATCACTTGGTCATCAGACAAATTCTATAATGAGGAACTCAGTTGGTTATGAATGCTGTTTTCACAGCAGCTGTTATTCCAGCCGCATTCAATTGGGTAAAAGGCTTAGAGATCATCATCGTCCCGACAACGAGTCTGTGTCGCCGGCTCAACAATCCCAGCGTCCCCGCCTCGTGTCTTTGAACGGCACTCACCAGCCCGTGGGAACTCTTCGCTCTGTGTGGAGCCCCTTCAAATCCTCCGGTCCCTCTCCATCCTGAAGACACACGCCCATTAAGAAAATTAATAAAACATTTTCCCTGCAGTCACGAAAGCTTTAAATCGAAATTTTCATGCTCGTATGACCATCATCTTAAAAAAGGGAATTACTATCAAGGTTGGCTTTCATGCCACATGGACCATTATCTGTCACGTGTCCCAAACTAATACCCCACCTCTGTTAAGACACAATACAGTTCAACACCAATACTGGCATATTATCCTACTGATTCACTCCTGCAGTGATTCGATGACTACACAGATGATTTAATCCCGGGTGGCAGGAACCAGGATTTATACCAAGCTATTGTGGCTCTGTGCTCTGACAGGGTTATCATGACGCGTCGACACTTGGGCTCGCACACTGGGACCTCAGTTCATGTAAAGCGGTTTCACGGCCACTTCAACAGCCTTCAATTGGGTAAACGGCTTAAGAGTCATCATCGTCGTCCCAGTGTTGCTCAGCTTTCCGCAGTGCTCACTCCGACACGTCCGTGCTCACCTTGCAAGGTTTCAGAGGACTGAAGATCACATGCCAGGTTCAGCCGGTACAAATTCACCAAGCTGGCAAGAGATAAAAAAAGAATGCAAACGTTAATGACTTATTCAGTAATAACATTCAATTAATCAGATATATTCTGTCATGGGGACCTCAGTTGGTTATGAATGCTGTTTTCACAGCAGCTGTTATTCCAGCCACATTCAATTGGGTAAACGGCTTAAAGATCATCATCGTCCCGACAGCGAGTCTGTGTCCCCGCCTCGTGTGTCTGAACGGTGCTCACCGGCTCATGGGAACTCCTCGCTGTGTGGAGCTCCTTCAAATCATCCGGTCACTCTCCTTCATCCTGTTGGGCAACACACAATCAATCAATCCTGTACTCGTCATTATGTTCGATAACCATATTCTCCTACTGATAAATAGCGTCATCAAGGTAATCATTATGGAGGTTGGTTTCGATGACAAATGTGAAGAATTATGTCATGTGTCCCAACCACCTCTGTTAAGTTTAATATTTTTAATTGTTAAATCACTGGAAAGTTCAACATGAACCAAGGCAGATTACCCTACGTTATCCAAACATATCAGCAAGTGCTGGAAGGCCTCCCCCCACTGTCGCCATCTATGTATGTTAAACTTATTTCGCACCGTACGTAGCCAACCGTGCTAATTGGAGGTGCGTGAAATCTTTCAGGGTCCAATGGTGCCACCATGCATCTAGCTCCTGCATGTGAACTTATCACTAAATGTCCACCTCCCGCATAGAAATGTGGAACTTCCACCACTGGCATGTGGCAATTAACAACACATGAGAACCACCCAATGGTATTTTGAACAAGGGCATAGAGGTGATGGAAGTGATGACAAAAGGATTTTTGGAAAAAACGTCAACACTCAGGCTCGCACACTGGGACCTCAGTTCAAGTAAAGCGGTTTCACGGCCACTTCAACGGCCTTCAATTGGGTAAACGGCTTAAGAGTCATCATCGTCATCCCAGTGGCGCTCAACGCTTTGCAGTGCTCATTCCAAATCGCCCGTACCTCACCTTGCAGCAAGCTCCACCTAGCTTCAGAGGACTCAAGACCCCATGCCAGGTTCAGCCGGTACAAATTCACCAAGCTGGCAAGAGATTAAAATAACGCAAACGTTAATAACCTCTTAAGGAATAACATCACTTGGTCATCAGACAAATTCCATAATGGGGAACTCAGTTGGTTATGAATGCTGTTTTCACAGCAGCTATTTTTCCAGCCGCATTCAATTGGGTAAACGGCTTAGAGATCATCATCGTCCCGACAACGAGTCTGTGTCGCCGGCTCAACAATCCCAGCATCCCCGCCTTGTGTCTTTGAATGGCACTCACCGGCCCATGGGAACTCTTCGCTCTGTGTGGAGCTCCTTAAAATCCTCCGGTCTCTCTCTTTCATCCTGATGACACACGCCCATTAAGAACGTTAATAAAACATTTTCATGCTCGTATGACCATCATCTTAAACAAGGGAATTACTATCAAGGTTGGCTTCCATGCCACATGAACCATTATCTGTCACGTGTCCCAAACTAATACCCCACCTCTGTTAAGACACAATACAGTTCAACAACAATACTGGCATATTATCCTACTGATTCACTCCTGCAGTGATTCGATGACTACACAGATTATTTAATCCCAGGTGGCAGGAACCAGGATTTATACCAAGCTATTGTGGCTCTGTGCTCTGACAGGGTTATCATGACGCGTCGACACTCGGGCTCGCACACTGGGACCTCAGTTCAAGTAAAGCGGTTTCACGGCCACTTCAACGGCCTTCAATTGGGTAAACGGCTTAAGAGTCATCATCGTCATCCCAGTGGCGCTCAACGCTTTGCAGTGCTCACTCCAAATCGCCCGTACCTCACCTTGCAGCAAGCTCCACCTAGCTTCAGAGGACTCAAGACCCCATGCCAGGTTCAGCCGGTACAAATTCATCAAGCTGGCAAGAGATTAAAAAAACGCAAACGTTAATAACCTCTTAAGGAATAACATCACTTGGTCATCAGACAAATTCCATAATGGGGAACTCGGTTGGTTATGAATGCTGTTTTCACAGCAGCTATTTTTCCAGCCGCATTCAATTGGGTAAACGGTTTAGAGATCATCATCGTCCCGACAGCGAGTCTGTGTCACCGTCTCAAAAATCGCAGCGTCCCCGCCTCGTGAATCTGAACAGCAATCACCGGCTCGTGGAAAAACCACCTTTCTCTGTGTGGAGCTCCTTCACATCCTCCAGCCGCTCTCCTTCGTCCTGATGGGCAACACGCAATCAATCGACCATGTACTCATCATTATGTTACATAACACATATTCTTACTGCTAAATAGCGTCATCAAGGTAATCATTATGGAGGTCGGTTTTGATGCCAAATGTGAAGGATTATCTGTCATGCGTCCCAACCACCTCTGGTAAGTTTAATATTTTTAATTGTTAAATCACTGTAAAGTTCAACACGAACAAAGGCAGATTACCCAACGCTATCCAAACATATCAACAAGTGCTGGAAGGCCTCCCAACACTGTCGCCATCTTTGTGTCTATGTAAAAACTTATTTCGCACTGTATGTAGCCAACTGTGCTAATCAGAGGTGCGTGAAAATCTGTCAGGGTTTAATGCTGCTACCATGCATCTAACTCCTGCACGTGAACTCGTAACTTAATGTACACCCCCCCGCATGGAAATGTGGAACTTCCACCACTGGCACACGGCAATTAACAAGAGATGAGAACCACCCAATGCTCTTTTGAACGAGTGCAGAGAGAAGGTGATGGAGGTAATGGAAGTGATGATGAAGGGATTTTAGCAAAACGTTGATACTCGAGTTCGCACACTGGGACCTCAGTTCAAGTAAAGCGGTTTCACGGCCGCTGCAATCACAACGGCCTTCAATTGGGTAAACGGCTTGAGAGTCATCATCGTCATCCCAGGGGTGCTCAGCGCTCCGCAGCGCTCACTCCAAATCGCCCGTGCCTCACCTGGCAAGGTCCACCTGGCTTCAGAGGACTCAAGATCAGGTGCCCAGGTTCAACCGGTACAAATTCACCTACCTGGCAAGAGATAAAAAATAACGCAAAGTCAATAACCTCTCAAGGAATAACATCACTTTTATCATACAAATCCTATAATGGGGAACTCAGTTGGTTATGAATGCTGTTTTCACAGCAGCTGTTATTCCAGCTGCATTCAATTGGGTAAACGGCTTAGAGATCATCATTGTTCCGACAGCGAGTCTGTGTCACCGTCTCAACAATCCCAGCGTCCCCGCCTCGGGTCTAAACGGCACTCACCAGCTCATGGGAACTCTGCGCTCTGTGTGGAGCTCCTTCAAATCCTCCGGTCGCTCTCCTTCATCCTGATGACACATGTCCATTAAGAATGTTAATTAAAAAAAGTATGCCCATTTAAAACTTGCGCGTTCACAGGATTTACACCAACACAGCCACTTCGCACGCCGACTAGCCCTCGGTTGCGTGCTTTACGATTTACCATTAACATGCTAATCTCATTAACATGCTAATTTTCACCTAGCAGCCATTTGATTGGTGGAAAACCAACCACGGTCGGGTTGGCTGTCCACCACTTGCAATTAACATTGGCTGCTGATATTTGGGCTACGCCCATTTCAAACCCTTATAAATAGTTTGACTTTGGAAGCTAACCCCCCTTTTCCTGAAGACGACCGCTCGTGTTGCGATCAAAACGTCGTAGTTTTTGTTTATTTTCTTTTAACCGATCTACGTGACTTCACGGAAAGACCCAAAGAATATGACCATCATCTTAAACAAGGGAATTACTATCAAGGTTGGTTTCCATGCCACATGAACCATTATCCTTCATGTGTCCCAAACTAATACCCCACCCTCTGTTAAGACACAAAACAGTTCAACAACAATACTGGCATATTATCCCGATTCCGTCCTGCAGTGATTCGATGACTAGACAGATGATTTAACCGTGGGTGGCAGGAACCAGGATTTGAACCAAGCTATTCTGCCTCTGTACTCTGACAGGGTTATCATGACACGTCGACACTCGGGCTCGCACACTGGGACCTCAGTTCAATTAAAGCGGTTTCATGGCCACTTCAACGGCCTTCAATTGGGTAAACGGCTTAAGAGTCATCATCGTCGTCCCAGTGGCGCTCAGCCGCTAGGCAGCGCTCACTTCAACTCGCTCATGCCTCACCTTGCAAGCTACACCCGGCTTCAGAGGACTCAAGACCACATGCCAGGTTCAGCCGGTACAAATTCACCCAGCTGGCAAGAGATTAAAAATAACGCAAAAGTTAATGACCTCTTAAAGAAAGCATCACTTTCACACAAATTATATGATGGGGACCTCAGTTGGTTATGAATGCTGTTTTCACAGCAGCTGTTATTCCAGCCGCATTCAATTGGGTAAACGGCTTTACAGATCATCATTGTCCCGACAGCGAGTTTGTGTCACCGTCTCAACAATCCTAGCGTCCCCGCCTCGTGTCCCTGAACGGCACTCACCGGCTCATGGGAACTCCTCTCCCTGTGTAGAGCTCCTTCAAATTATCCAGTCGCTCTCCTTCATACTGATGGGAAACACGCAATCAACCATGTACTCGTCATTATGTTTGTGACTAACATATTTTCCTGCTTGCCTAAGGAACACCTGAGTGAATGTCTGCAAGGGCTGACATTCGCTTCAGTGATGATGAAAATATTTTAACGAAACGTCGACACACAGGCTCGTACAGTGGGACTTCAGTTCAAGTAAAGCGGTTTCACGGCCACTAAAATCACAGCGGCCTTCAATTGGGTAAACGGCTTAGAGATCATCATCGTCCCGACAGCGAGTCTGTGTCATTGTTTCAACGCACCCAGCGTCCCCGCATGGTCTCCGAACGGATTCGAGTAATGCAGACGTCTGTGCAAGCGAGAAGGCAATTCAAAATAAACAAACTAAGTTACTGTGTACGCCAGTGGTTTCCAATATAGAGGTCGCGCACACCTGGGGGTATGAGTGATATATCTGAGGAATACGCGAGATAATGAAAGTTTTGTTAATTGTGAAGTGTTAACTAAACTCCCGAGGTGTCAGTTGACGTAAAATTGAATTTAAAAATTATTTCATTACTTCTAATATCATGCCTATACCATGGTAGGGATACACAGACAATATTTGAAACTGCCGGTGTAGGCTACATGGAAGATCCCTGTGTATTTGTTTTGCAGAACATGTTTGTTTTTTCACGTGCATGCAGGCTAATGTCGATCTGCGAAACCCCTCAGGCTGTGCTGTACCCATCTGCACTCACATTTAGCTTTGCATTCTTCCACTCTGGGCTGCCAAGGCCACGATGATCTTGTGGTGGGCAAAAGGCAAACCCAACACACAACCGTCACAGGCTACATCACAGCAGGCGTATTCAGCAACGCGGAATTCCCTGCAACGAGACATCGTCACACAGTACGCCATCATCACCAGAAACCACAATACCACCGGTTTTCAGATCACTCAACACCGTGGCATCTCAACGCTAGCCAATGATAATTACTGGGGCCAAACTAAATATTCTGCGCCTGTTAGGCCATAGGCAGCCCACAGATCCACAAATACAGCCATTTGTTATGTCAATCCACTCTTGGATGAAGGACTCCCCCAGGCCATGCAGGTGACTAGAATGATGAAGTGTAGACTCAAAGGGCAGTATTAATTTGTTGTGTCCAGCACGGGGTCCTAGCCGGGAGTTGACCCAGCCTATCAACCTGCCATGCGAATGGAAAACTCCCAACACAGTCTTAGGGCTGCAAATGGAGACGGGTACTACTCCAAGTAATTTCAGCTGGGACGGATATAAGACTTTGATATTATTCAACCCAAAAGGCAGCCCCGGTCAAATACTTCGTTTGCTAGTTGTGCAATATTTGTAAAGGACCCTGTACAGGCAGACCTAGTTTAGCACGACCCCATAAAACTCTGATCCTTTCTCACGCTCTTTGTCCTGGAGAACATATTTACCAATTTGTTTTACTCATCATAAAGGTTTTTGGGTGAAATCGCGTAAGTATAAATGTGTCGTAACCCTCCACCACCAGACACATCCATTAAGTTGTCACCTAAACAAACCGTGCCAATTCGTTTACTACTTCAGCCCACCGTTGTTGGAGAGTAAATCCACAACATTTACAATTTGAATACACACTTACGAGAACACACAATGGTATAACCCCCTTTTAGCGCCGATTCGATAGCGCTCCCTTCTCCAGGAACGCATCTTGGAGCTCTAAACGAGGTCTGCCAGCAGTGACGTTTTTGCCGTTGTCTGTGCTAACAGAACTCCCGTGTAAAACAGCCAGGCAACTGGCTGAACGGGATAATTCCGCATAACAAAATAAAATAGGATTTAAACCAGACCATATAACCTCCTATAATCACCCAGAAATGTCTGTCCGTCCCACGCGTGACGTCACTCCACGAGGCTCACCCCCCCCCCCCCCCCCTTATTAACATTCATTAGTGGGTGCATTTTTACACTAACGCAGGTCGAGCTGAAGTAAATAATGTATTACGCAAAGTCGCTTAAAATGACGTTTATTTACAAAGTGACGGTAAAAAATAAATCTACGCAAAAGAGCACCCCCACCCCTTCATTAATATTCATGCCCGCGTGGAAATTTACACTTAACGCAAAAGGTCGCGCACTCCACATGCCGCACCACTCACCTCGTTAATAATCATGAGCGGGTGACGTCACTCCACATGCCGCACCCCTCCCCAATAACCATTAGCGGGTGACGTCACTCCACATGGGGCAACACCCTCCTCATTAATAATCATGAGCTGAACAATTTTTCTATTGAAAATTTCATATTTACTGCAATATACACGCCCCGTCCTTGGACGGCAAAGTATTCTCTGACCGTTCTTTCGGTAAAGTCACGTAGTTAGAAATAAAACAAATGACGTTTCTCTTTGACCTACCTAGAGGAGGATATAGACAAGATCCCGCCAGTATAGCCTTAAGTGTTGTTAGCAAGCACCGAATGAACACCGGCACGGCACACGAGGGGGTGGCGTGGCCAGCACCACGCCCGGCCGCCTTTGTCTCTCCAGCGGCGATGTTTACTACACACCGCACCAGTTACTCATTTGAGGCCGGGTCGACCTAGAGGGGAAGCCCCGGGACCGGTCTAGACAATCGTCACCGATGTTGTCCGTGAGCGGTAATCGAACTCGGGTGGGCCGGGATCGTAGCGCTCACTGCTTACCCCACCGCTCCACCCCCTCGAGGATCTTTACTCATCATACTGGAGGAATGATCCGATTAACTATGAAGCTATTTTTATAATAGCGAGGTTTTTGTTGGGGGGGGGGGTGTGAAACCGCATGGTTGAAGCGTGGCGACGTTACTAACCCACCCCCCCCTCCCATAAGCGAGGCGCTATGTAGGAAGCTCCTCCGTCCACCGGTAGCATTCGAATGGCTTCGAATTTAATAAATCGTCATTTACCGTAACTGCTCAAGGAGCTGCCCCCCGCCCGTTCGGGACGCGACTTCTTCGCCGAGGAGACGCATCGACGGGATCAGCTGCGTGTGCAGGCGGCATAGCAGGAGTGAGAAGGGAGTGGGGGAGAAGGGAGTGGGGGGGGAGACCTCCATCCAGCAGTTGAGTGACCACCGCGCACGAGGAATGCCACGTGCGCCGCTCTGCGGGAGGGTTAATAATGATGATTATTAAACAAGCGACGGCTGTGCGCGAGCGATAGCCGTACTAGCGAAGCGCGCTCCTTCGTTTGTTTGTCGGACGTGATGATAGAGGATTGTTGTCAAAGTAAAACTCTCTGCGTCTGTGTCTCTCTGTGTAAGCGGAGTGCTCGGATAGCGCCAAGCCCCATTGCTCACCGTGCCGCCGCCGCCGGCTCCACCGGAAAAAGAGGGCTCCACCGGAAGTGACGTCAGTTGTGGATATGCTAATTGAGCCCCGGCTCTGGCCACACACAAAGAGGCAGAAAGGGGCTGTCCATAAATGACGTCACGCGATTTTACACCCCCCCCTCTCCTTATCACACGGCGTCACAAAAAGTCAGACCCCCCCCCCTCAAATATGATGTCACAAAGCTCTGCCCACCCACCCCCCCCCAAAAAAAAACATGCTTCAAATCGCTTTAAACTATTGTCATTGTAGTGCGTATTTAATGTGGCGCTGCACTCTGATGTTGTAGGAGAAAACATTTATTAAAAAGTTTATTTAATTAAGGGGAACGTATTGTCTATATTTATTTAAAGTTGCGAATTTTGATGTGACGTCACATTTCTCCCCCCCCCCCCCCTTCGTCACACATCGTCACAAATATCTGACCCCCCCCCAGGTGCGTGACGTCATTTATGGACGGTCCCAAAGACAGAGAGAGACAGAGAGAGACAGACAGAGTGAGAGACAGAGAGAGACATAGAGTGAGAGGCCAGAGAGAGACAGAGGGACACACAGAGGGAGAGAGACACATAGAGACACACAGAGGGAGTGAGACAGAGAGACACAGAGAGAGAGAGACACACAGAGTGAGACACAGAGAGAAAGACACCGATGCTCGTTTCTCAATACGATTTTCCTGGTGAGGGTCGCGGTGGTGGCAGCAGCGTGTTGAGTAGTGGCAGTCCACACCTCGCTTTCCTTGGCGACATACTCCAGCACCACGACACTATACACTACTATATACTACACTATACACACCTATATACTATACACTACTATATACTACACTATAGACAACTACACTATAGACTACTATATACGACACTATACAGTCTGAGAAGTAAAATTCAACATGTTAAAGAAACGCTGCAAATGAACGAGTTACAATGATGCACAAATCAACAGGGCATTGAATACCAAAACCAAATCAAATAACACGAGCATTGAAATTGCCCAAGTAATTAAAACGATCAAAATACCGTATATTGCGGGAGCAACTGATAAACGAGCCAGATGTTTGGAAAAACAAAACATCCGAGTCAGATTTGGCATGGTACATAAAATACAGAAATTAATATCTGGTACAAACGATGTTTTACCGAAGTTATCAACAGAAGGTATCTACAGGATTAAATGCACGTGTGGTAAATGTTATGTTGGGCAAACAGGACGAATGATCAGCACGAGACTAAAAGAATATCAGAGAAATATAAAATGATCCCATATATAACTGTCAGCAGTAGCAGAACACGCGTGCCAACAAGGACACAATTGATTTTGATAATATTGAAGTTTTGTGCAAAACTAGCTACTACTGGCCAAGACTAATTAGAGAATCTATCGAAATTGAAATAAATCAAAATGAATTTCGATTTAAAGCTTTCGTGACTGCAGGGATTCATCTTCTTGGTTCTTTCGGTAAAGTCACATAGAAGGGAAATAATAAAATAATAAAAATACTACTTTTTTTTTACATATTTGTATTTTTTTTATTTCATTTTTTCCCTTCCACGTGACTTTACCGAAAGAACCAAGAAAATCAAAATAACTTTAACCGTTCGGATAGCTACCGCCTTAGTGCTACGTGGAAGCGAATAATCAAATAATACATTATTTAAATCCATGCTTTTCTTCAATAGGGATTACCGTTAGTAGGGCTATTTTAATAAACACAACAGAGAGGAAGGACAAGTTTAAAGGGCTCGCACAATGTGAGTTGCCTCAGTAATCCCCCCCCCCCCACATTGTGCAAGAGCGCAGAAGCGTGGTCAAACACATCTACGCCTCTATATAAGGAACGAAACAGTAAGACTTCTCCAAAAATCTGGCTGTCGTCTGATGAAGCTAGTTGTAATTACTGGCGAAACGTCGTACTCAGATTGTAAATAAATGTTGTGGCTTGGCTCTCCAACACACCGGTGTGTTGTACTAGGGACGAATTGGCCACGTTCTGTTTACGTGACAACCCTTACTAGTTAGCTGTGTGTTTTAACGGCGGACTACTATACACTACTATATTCTACACTATACACAACTATACACTATACACGACTATACTACACTATACACAATTATACGCTTTAACATGTCGGCACGTATACACTACACTACTACACTATACACTACACTAATCGACTATACACTACTGCACTGTAATGCACTATACACTAGTAACACTACTATATACTACCGCATACTACTACACTATTATACATTACTATACAGAACCGGCCCTAGACCTTTGGGGGCCCTAAGCAAAATTTGGTTGGAGGCCCCTTTGATGTATGATTTTTTTCACCCACTAGCTAGCAGTGACTCTAGAGGGCCCTCTGCTGGCCGCGGGGCCCTTTGCAATTGCATGGGTCGCTTAGTGGCTGGGCCGGCTCTGTTACTATACACTACACACTGCTATACATCACTATACACTACTACATTACTATGCACAGACTCTAGCTCTTCCTGGGGAATTCCCACGCCAGCTGAGCGACATCGTCCCGCCAGCGTGTCCTGAGCCGGCCCCGGGGTCTTCGCCCAGAGCCGCTGATGTTAATAAGGAATCCTACTTCCACGTCGGGAGAATACGCTAATTACGAGACGTAATTTGAATACAGTTAATAGCTACTACATATGGAGGTATTCTTATACCAATTCAAAACTGATAATCAATACAGTGGATTCTCGATTATCCGTGTGCGGTTTATCCGATTTGCGGATTAACAGTGCACCTGAGATTGGCATAAATGTAAAACTCGTGGATTTTCCATTAAGCACAAATTAATAATCTAGAAACAGTAATCCATTGTTAATCTTGGAAATGCTTATTACAAGTCACATGCTTCAACCGAACAAATATGTTGCTCCGGTTAATCTTAAATCCACTCAATCACCACTACAGTACAGTAGTTGCAATATCTTTACAACAGTGGGCGGAGTTTGATTGATGTTTATTGGCGTGGCTCTGCTACAGTGAGGGGAAAAAGTATTTGATCCCCTGGTGATTTTGTACGTTTGCCCACTGACAAAGAAATGATCAGTCTATTATTTTAATGGTAGATGTATTTGAACAGTGAGAGACAGAATAACAACAACAAAATCCAGAAAAAGGCATGTCAAAATGTTATCAATTGATTTGCATTTTAATGAGGGGAACAAGTATTTGACCCCTCTGCAAAACATGACTTAGTACTTGGTGGCAAAACCCTTGTTGGCAATCACAGAGGTCAGACGTTTCTTGTAGTTGGCCACCAGGTTTGCACACATCTCAGGAGGGATTTTGTCCCACTCCTCTTTGCAGATCTTCTCCAAGACATTAAGGTTTCGAGGCTGACGTTTGGCAACTCGAACCTTCAGCTCCTTCCACAGATTGTCTATGGGATTAAGGTCTGGACACTGGCTAGGCCACTCCAGGACCTTAATGTGCTTCTTCTTGAGCCACTCCTTTGTTGCCTTGGCCGTGTGTTTTGGGTCATTGTCATGCTGGAATACCCTTCCACGACCCATTTTCAATGCCCTGGCTGAGGGAAGGAGGTTCTCACCCAAGAGTTGACGGTACATGGCCCCGTCCATCGTCCCTTTGATGCGGTGAAGTCCCCTTAGCAGAAAAACACCCCCAAAGCATAATGTTTCCACCTCCATGTTTGACGGTGGGGATGGTGTTCTTGGGGTCATCGGCAGCATTCCTCCTCCACCAAACACGGCGAGTTGAGTTGATGCCAAAGAGCTCTATTTTGGTCTCATCTGACCACAACACTTTCACCCAGTTGTCCTCTGAATCATTGAGATGTCCATTGCCAAACTTCAGACGGGCATGTATATGTGCTTTCTTGAGCAGGGGGACATTGCGGGCGCTGCAGGATTTCAGTCCTTCATGGCGTAGTGTGTTACCAACTGTTTTCTTGGTGACTATGGTCCCAGCTGCCTTGAGATCATTGACAAGATCCTCCCGTGTAGTTCTGGGCTTATTCCTCACCGTTCTCATGATCATTGCAACTCCACGAGGTGAGATCTTGCATGGAGCCCCAGGCCGAGGGAGATAGACAGTTCTTTTGTGTTTCTTCCATTTGCGAATAATCGCACCAACTGTTGTCACCTTCTCACCAAGCTGCTTGGCGATGGTCTTGTAGCCCATTCCAGCCTTGTGTAGGTCTACAATCTTGTCCCTGACATCCTTGGAGAGCTCTTTGGTCTTGGCCATGGTGGAGAGTTTGGAATCTGATTGATTGATTGCTTCTGTGAACAGGTGTCTTTTATATAGGTAACAAGCTGAGATTAGGAGCACTCCGTTTAAGAGTGTGCTCCTAATCTCAGCTCGTTACCTGTATAAAAGACACCTGGTAGCCAGAAATCTTTTTGATTGAGAGGGGGTCAAATACGTATTTCCCTCATTAAAATGCAAATCAATTTATAACATTTTTGACATGCGTTTTTCTGGATTTTTTGTTGTTATTCTGTCTCTCACTGTTCAAATACACCCACCATTAAAATTATAGACTGATAATTTCTTTGTCAGTGGGCTAACGTACAAAATCAGCAGGGGATCAAATACTTTTTTCCCTCACTGTATCATCCAATTAGTGGGCCGAGTGTTCTGCGCGGAAGCAGCAAAGTGTTATTATCACTGAGCAAGCGCATCGATCGTTCTAAATCGCAAAAGTAACAATACAAATCGTTAGGTGTGCTTCATTTTGAGCGATTTCATGATTCTTTCAAACCTGTTCAAGCGAGTGTGTATGTATGGACTGTTGTAATAAAGCAAGATTAATACATTCTTTACTACAAATTGTTGTTTTGTTCAGAGACGAGGCTCTAAAGAAAGCTGTCTCTGGTGTGGACCAATCAGTTTCAAAGACAATGCATACACTGTCAGAGCATGATTCCTTGCAAAAGGTTACAGTTTGGTGTTTTAACATCTTAACACCTGTTTTGTTGCCAGAAAAAAGGGGAAACCTATTTTTATATTTTGACATTGGCAAAGAAGGTCTCATGATGTTTTGTTGATTAACAAACTCACTTTGTTCACTCAAACACAATTTATACCTCGACTTAAAGCTTTTGTGACTGCAGGAATTCATATTCTTTGGGTCTTTCGATAAAGTCACGTCGATAGGTGATTTTCTTTGAACCTATCTACATGACTTGACCGAAAGAACAAAATAATACAATTTGTACCGATATTAGTGGTTTTTGGCATGGAGAGTCGCGGAAAATAGTGACATTCTTGGATTATCCGCGATATTAAATTATCTGTAGTGACATAAATGGTGTCACTACTGTAGTGAGTACCGAGTGAAGAGTGGTACTGTATGCGTGGTGCCGCTCTCTGGCACCAGTGTGAGCATGGCACGGAATGGCTCACTAGAGGGCAGGGTCTGGGTGTCACTGAGGTCGGGTCAGGACATGATATCCTGGGTGAACCCGAGAGGGCACGTGACTGCACGAGGGGGCAAGGGGACCCCCAAATGGGATTGTGAGGGTCACGTGATGTGGACCCCCAGGGTCCCGCCCGAAGGATCTGGAAGGGGGCGTGGGCAGAGCCGGCCACGCCAGAGCGGCTATAAGCCAAATCCCGAGAGGGAGCGCGGCTGTTCTGGTGGGACAACTTTGAGAATGAAGCCGCCATCTACGATGTTCGGTCTCCGCTCGTGGACCAGGCAGCCTGTTAGCTATCCCCTCGAGTGTTAGTTAGTTATGAGCGGTGGTCACCACCCTATGTCGTTATCCTGTTACAGTTAAAAGTTACCTGTTGTGTTAGTTCAAGTGTGCACCTCAATAGAACCCACTAAATATCCACGCCCATATTTGCCGTCATTACCGCGGATAATCGAGAGTCTACTGCATATACAATTTTCATCCGACCCCATGGTGTAAAAGTGCACTCTTCAAACTCTTAACAAATACAACGAGTCCTCGTTTAACGCGATATATGCGCTCCTGAAAAGGCCTTTTTGAAACGAAAACAATGTCCCTATAAATAATGCTGCAAATTTAGGCAAGATACGATGTACGCACACACAGTAAGATGGTGGACAAATAATAGCCGAGGGTAAGCGGCCGGGTTTCTGTATCATTCCGCGAAACTGTATCATACCACTCGGTCACACAGCGCCAACGTCGTCCTTCGTCAACCTCTCAGAAACCACGTGATAACGGTGCACGTTCCGCATTGTGTGAAAAGGGTTCCCGAATGGAAGAACCGCGTTATAGCGAAAACGCGTTGTGTGAACACCGTGCATTAAGCGAGGTATTGCCGTATAGGAATTGGGGTTTATAAGGAAACTGACTATTTTACTTGACATATTTTATCCATGTGTAAGAAAAAAAAATTGAATTTTCCTTCAATTATATCCCAGTTATGCTATCAGTTTATTGTCATGGGACAAAACAATTATGAGAGAAAGCTTCATAGTTCACCCGGTTCCTCCTGCCAGTATAAAATATCTATGGCGAAGTGACCATGACCCAGGCCACTCTTGCAACCTGAGACTATTCTGGTCTCTTGAGTTGAACGCCTGGTTAAACAAATACACTTGACATGACATTCTAATATCCCGTGCAGGAATACAAATCTTAATGTTCGACAATGGCCCACGGAAGTGGATATCACAGAGATACCGCACCTCCGAGAGCAGTTGGCTACATACGGTGCGAAAAAGTTCTACATATCCCTGAAAGTGACCTCTGGTTTATAGAGTAAAGGGGCAGCACTCACCCTGCCCCTTTGCCATATCAGAGCAATGTTCATCGTATGCCAGTCAAACAAACACAATACGGTAGAACCTTGCCCCAACGCGGCTTTATCGAATGCGTGTTTCAGCTATGCCAGTACAATACACGCTTTACCCAATAAGTTATGTTTTCCCGAACATGGGGGTGATGTTTTAGCTGCATGCGGTTTGTATGTTGAACTTCTTTTGTACTGTGCATAGCCAACCGTGCTACTCGGAGGTGCGGAGGAAGGACAACAAACTAAACACAAAATCAGTTATAAATAAATGAGTTATCAAACTAGATTATTTCAAAGTGCAGAGCTCCAGTGGCTTCCTAATATCGTAATGAAGCGCGTTCCATACAGCCGCAGAAGCACATTTGAAAGCTCACGATGCAGGGACCGTCTTTGTGAGATGGTTCCTGCGAGGACGATCGGACTTTGCATGATAGTTTATGCTCTTTGAAGAGATCAGCCAAGTATTGTGGTCCATTTACTAAGATTCTCAGCTGCGCTTCAAAAGGTAGTGTCACGAGAGTGCTGCATCCGTTGGAATGTGGGAATCAATCGATCAAAAACGCTTAATTTACCATGTATGCTTTTGCGTGTGTTTTAAGTATGTTTTCGTGTGATAATGTGAGAAACTCGCACTTGCGCATAACGGCACAACGAAAATGTTCACACGTTGCCGCATGCCATTCAGTCGTCGAGAACGTTAGTCATACGGACGCCTAGATGGCAAATCGTTAACGTTCAAGGAACCGCGACGTGCACAGACAGACAACACCAAGTACGCCAAACTCGGGCAATGATTGGTTCATGAAGATGTGGACGAATGGAGAGCGAGGTTCGGAGATTCAGTGTTAGGGGCGAGCGCTGGACGGGGGTTTTGTGTCGAGGTGAAATTGAAAAATAAAGTGTGTACACACAACACATGGAGAACGACCCAGCATATCCTTTAGTACAAGGGCATACATCATGTAGAATTAATTAAACAAAAGAGGGAGTGATAATTTTGGACCCAGGAACGTAACCGTTTTCCCATAAGGTCTTTTGGTTTTGCCCAACGCATTTTCCAGGAACCTAACCCCTTATATGTGTAGTGACTGGGAATGTCAGTGTGGTGCCGGGCCTGCGAGGCCACGGCGGGATGGACACTGTTGTGTGTACACCCCGAACATGGGGTGTAGTAACAGCCCTAGTGGGGGCTTTGGTGTGCACTGGTTAAGCGCGGTGGCACCACGCACAGCGTGCGGTGCGGGCTCCCGTTGAGAGATCGAGAGTGTGTCAGCCAGCTAGAGTTACGTTGGGGGCATGATATACTCTGGCTGACCTGGGGACATGTGACCGGATGATACTGGAGCGGGACCACCGGTGGAGGGGGCCAATGGGTGGTCACATGGTCCGGGAAGAACTCTCGAGAGCCTTTGGGCAAGGGCGAGAGATCGAGGTGGGCGGGGCGAGAGGCGGAGCCAGCCCGGGCCGATATAAGGCCATGTGAGGGGCTCGGGGTTCTTACTGTTGGGAGAGGCAGGAGATCCACGTCAAGCTTGAGGAAGCCTCCAGCCACGCGGTCCAGGACCCAGCTTGTGGTCCGGACCGGGATAGTTGAACCGTGTATAGTTCCGCCGTAGCGTGGTTAGTTGGTTAGTCACCACGCGAGAGTGTGTTGTGCGAATAGTTAATACACGTGTTGCTCCTAAGACAACGTCTGCGACTCAGTTGGACTCACTACATATGTATTCCTTCCCAGAGATATAAAATTGCACAGATTAAGTGCAGAATATGCAACTGTAGTGTAATGCTGAGTATACTGAACTTGATTCAATCTCCTGGCACAGCAGTTGAATAGGCAAATTTATTTAGACTAGAGCCAGATCGTAGGCGGACAGTGTCCGTGAGAGACAACGTGATTGCATGTCACTGCTAACGTGGCGCTCATCATCATCAGCCAGTCAATTAACTTCTGGCTGAAGGCCTCACGACGCCACCAGCTCTCACGAACCTGGAATGCAACAATCCACCTGCAAACAAGCAGATTTCATTGCTTAATCTCCTCTCGGAAATAAAATAAAATATTATCTCCAGAAAAAATGAAACAACAAGCCAGTACATCCACAGAATATAACATCTTTAATACAAATTAGACATTTTTTAATCCTCAGAAATAGGCTGATACATTAGAGCAAAGTGCAAGTAAGAAATATTTTTCTCATGTTTAAAGTTTCATAAATGAACAGTGAAAACATCCCAGTAAGGTGTTGAGTAATGCAAACCTACCCTTTCATCATCACCGAACCGAACCTACATCAACCGAATGCAATTGAGAAAAGCCGCAAAAGCCGACAGAGTCCACCAAAATACAAACGGCTGGTGTAGCCACACACACAGACCGAGCCGGGCTGTCTTACACAAGTTTGAATCTCTCAAATGAAGAATATTATATAATTGAGTGTCTTTCAGAAGCACCACCGTAGCACGTAAGTGACATCACTTAAGTGTCAGCTAAAGGCATTTCACAACACATTAATGTCACGAGTGTGTGAAGACGGTACTCCTGAAAGTCAATTAAAAGTCATTATTAATAAAGCAATGAACTGTGATATTTAAAAATGTGGCTTCCTTTAAACAAATTTAATTTCATCCATTCCATGGTTTTGCAAACGGTGTTTGTTGCCTACAAGATTACACAAGTGTTCACATCTACGAGAAGTCCCTTTTACTCCCATTTAAATAATGTTCATAATAAAACGTAGCTGTGCCAACGCTGCACGGCAGCAGCCTTGCAACCTTAACTTCACAGAGCAGCGTAGCAGACCGCAGCTTTAATTCTGATACAACAGTAGCTGTCCTATGGAGAAACTGGCCACCACCATTAGGAATTTATATTGCTGGCTCACAGCTGCTAAGTACAGAACGGGTTTAGAGCTTTTGAACGGTTAGTGACCTCGAGTCAGAGGGTGCAAATTCCATTCATAATGACAGGGAACTGGTATCTCTATATGGCCATAGTTATCTGGCAATTGCATCTCCATCAAACAAAATAAATGGGATCAATTATCAAAGCGGCATGGGACGATTCACAATGGATGCAAAAAGTAAACTGGATTAACTGTTGTAGTGCTCTTATATCATGAATTTAACATTGCACCGTGGGTTCTGCTCGTGACGTGAAGGCTGCAAAGACTGCTCCTGCACACAGCCTGGGGTCCCACAAGCGATAGCGACCACGTGTTGACAACTACAGCCTCCGTTACATTCAAGACACTTTGAACGTGTGTGTATATATATAAACCTAACCATCAAGCTGCTGAATTCACAGTGGAAACGTGTACGATTAATTCGATTAAATTCCCCCGCCCCACCCATACAAAGTGTCCTCTGCTGGACGAATTTGAGTATTGCAGCACTCGCGACTTGGAATTTGCAGAACATTGGGAGGTAAGTCGTCTCCACGACTTTGCAGCCGGAATTGTGTTGCAGTGCTGTATACCGTTAAAATAAACAGTTTTATTTATTTATTTTATTTACCAGGTAAGGCCCACTGAGCTGTATAGCCCGAGCTGCAAAAAGTTCTTTATTTTTCAAGTTCTTTATTTGGGAATGTGGCCTCCATAAAGTGATGCTATATTGGACATATAATTGGCTGCGAGTTTTTAAAAAAAATCGCATAAGTCGACAGCCCATCACCCATTATCCCGCTGGGCTGGATAGAACAAGTATCACTGTGGAGAGTCAACCATTTTGCCACCTACAAGAGGCCGCCCCTCAATATGAATGTGACATTTTTCCATGACTGGTTGAGGGTTGCCAAAGGAAATGAGCAACACCCCACACTCATTCTAACAGGGAGAGACTTAGTTCTTCCTACGTTGCGATTTTAAATAGGCATTGGATGTAGCATTTAATTCCTGGTTAAATACATCATTAGAGACCTCTTGGAAGTTTTTAGCCTTGCAATTTGATTTCCTACATTAATAATCCCAAGCACTTTGGGGGGGGGTCACTGTATTAGAAATGACGGAATTGTCGTGCCAATGAGTTTGAAGTCCACCATCTAGAGTCGATACTCATCGCCACAATCCCACCACGACCCTGCAATTTTATTCCTTGAAGTGCAGTGGGGGGGGGGGGGGGGGAAGAGGCTTCAAGATAAAAGTAAACCATTTTTTATTCTATTTACCAGGTAAGGCTCACTAAGCTACATACCTCTTTTTCAGAAGCAACCTGGCCACAAATGATAGCCCAATTGAGTGGCTTATCATTGTGGAAATTTATAGCAGCCAAAAAGAATTATGTTCTGCAAACTCGGTGGACGCTGCAAGTAAAAATGTAAAGATGCAACCTAAAAAGACACTTTCTGTGATAACTAAACACCGAACCTGTCCAATTCGATGTTTTGAAGCCCCTATTTTAACAACCCTAATGGCTGTAATCCTCCCTGTAGCTGGTAGTCCAGATGAGAGAGAACACTGGCATTAGTCTGTTTACAAAAAACATTTTAACTGCCGCACTGCGATGAATTGACAATTGTTCCGGCGAGGAGATGAGAGTAATTTTTTGGGTTGCATCTCCTTTTGAAGAAACGTTTTGCATTTTTAATCATACCGAGACAATAAAGTCATAGAATTCCCTCACCTGCACAATGGAGCCAATAACGAGCCATCTATTGAATGCAACTTTAACGACACGTAGCCCCAGGACCGCATTACACCCACAATGGCAGCATGGCCTGAAAATGAGGTTCACATTGCATTACAAATCAATAAAAAACTCAAAACATCAGCAAGTGCGGAGACCACAACTTATTTCACTAAACGCCTTCACATCTTCGTGAAGAGAATTAAGATAAACACTTGGCATGTACAAGCCTGTGCTTTTCACACATTACGCAAAGCGGGAGGACGGTTTCCAAACCCCATCTTTAAAAACAAACTTGGCAATGACAACTGGTGTAGCCTTGAGTTCGGAAAATATGTAACGTATGTTCATGATGGGCACAATTCCTACACAGCCATGCTGGAATCGTAAGACACTATGATGGACTCATTATGTCACTAATCAGTGGTCAAAACGGAGACTAAAAAAGTGCCGTTATGACACCCATTTGTCATGCAGCCCATGTTCACTGCCGTTTCCTCTAAGAAAACAATGTAGCGTAGGAATAGGAACTCTTCTGGAAAGAGCCCGTGTACGTGTCTGGCGTTGTGAGAAGCACCACTGGCATTCGGCCATATACCCAGCCCATTTTAACCACGGTCTCCAATTAATAAAGTCTTTACGATCTGACGAGTATTCAAATGAACAAAAAGCACCTCACAACAGAGGTACGAGGACACCCCACAAGTTACGCCTTCGTGATTTGATGGCAATAAAAAAATGTGGAGAGATATATAAACCAAACTGTGGCCCGAGTAGGAAATGTGGAAACCGGATTTCAACGTTGTGGGGCTCGGTGTCGCGAAATTAAGACAGGCGGCGTGAATCGGGCATTAATGCCACAGGGCAGCCAGAAGTGATGTTAAGAAGGGGCGCAATTGTTAGCAGACTGCACTATAAACCCAGCGACCCAAGTTCGAATCCTGGCCACAGCAAACAACAGTGGTGAGAGTTATCCGAAATCGATCCTGGCCCCCTTGACTTCTACACAAAGCCGCACCAACCACAAACCCGCACGGAGCAGTGTGGCAAGGTAAAGTCAAGCGACCCCCATAACGCAGGGGCAGGAGTTGTGGAGGGGTGCTCTTCGCGCCGCACAAGGAAGTGGTTGCCCGTTTGAGGATCCACACAGGCCGAGGCCATGTGGTCTGCATCGCACAACGTTTACTCTAAACGAGAAGAGGCAGCAGTACGTTCGGAGTAATCCTGATGCGAGCGATTCTTTCAAAGTTCCTGGATAACTGAGCAGCAAACACGTGCCATCTGCTGCAGCACAAGTGACCGCCACACAGCGCCACGGCCATGATAAGCCCTCACATGACAACTTCTCAATCATGTCACCGTTCAGTGGGGACATATCCCGGTTGTTCATTCATGCCACATGGGACGTTGCATCCATCACACAGGTCTGCCGATGAACGAACCGCGAGTCGTGTTTGCTGACGAAATGGGTTACACTTACACTGAAGTGGCAGGGTAGAGGGGTGTCTATTTACATAAAGTGTATTATAGCAAAAACGATTTGTCAATTGTTAGTGGCAACCAAACAAAAAGTATTAACATGCATCGGATTTGTGAAGTTAAGATTGTGGGAAAAACAGTTTCCAAGTACAGGGCATAGCAATCCATCCAAAATTTTAACCCTCATCCAATGCAGAACCTCAGTCTTGCATCTAACAGAGTCCCTGTGTTCATCACCACCGAGCTCTCGTCTCCGCAAACACAGAACCTTCATTTGTTCCAATAAACTTCGCTCAGCACTGAATCCCCACACCTGAAACAAACCCAATGACTCGTGCAACGCAGAACTTTCCACATCCAATACAGAACCTGAACAAACACACCACACTGAATGCCCATGTCACGACACACACGACCGACTGTTGCCTAATGACGGCGTCTTTGTTTGGTTCGTAAAGAGTTGACGAATTTTTGCCCGATCACAAACGTTAAGAAAACACGCACTATTTAAATTACCACAAAAAATATCATCAACCACTGCCAGCGAGTAGTGGATTCGCTTGCGTTCAAACAAATCGGTCTTTAAACCGAGCATCAAGAGTAAATCTTTATACGGGCAAATAAAAGACCAAGCGGGTTCTCTGCATCAGAGTGTAGGGCCAATTTGTTCTGTTCCTTCCTGTTTGGTGCACGTGGGAGGAACCAGAGTTGCCTTGGGGAAGACCCAAGCGTTCCTGTCGGAAACACTTAACCACTCCCCCCGCACCGCCTTCACAAATCGGTCGACATCCTACTTGGCCTCTCCTCTCATCTCCCGTTCACTTCCCACACCTGGGTCGGCTGAGAGCAACGCGCGCGAGATGGCCTCTATGCGGGTGTATCCTCCATGGTGAGCGCGAGCCGACCACGTCCACCCCAAGTGGACGAGAAGCGCAAGTTGTGCTTATAGGGTGGCGGAGCTTTACCGACGATACCTCCAACAATACAAAAATAACTAAATTGGTAAAGGGTCAGCTTGTAAAAAAAAATTAACAACAACCGATGTCTTAAGTCTACTAATCAGGCTGTGCATACACACAGCATACGCTATAGTGAGTGCTTCAAAAGTCTTGTGGGTCGTGTCCCACAACACACTGCAGTACTGTATGCACATGCTGCATCTTAGCGTGTGTGACAGTGTTCGACATGCATATACATGTGCACGTGTGACCATGGGTTAGCGCAGTGCGCTACATTTCTTGACACCCGGTTCAATTTCTAGCCATGACAGGCAACACGAGCACTGTCCGAATCTGTCCTGCGTCTCTCCTAGGTCGCCTCCGCCTAACGCTCGCTAACAGCACGTACCCAAAGAGTATCATGCGGCGATTGGGGTTAGGGAGCACGCTGCGCAAGAATCCACGCGACACAGGTTCGATTGCTGGCTGTGACGGAGGCAATTGGTGCGACGTCTACCTTGACAAAGGGCCTTCTCAAGGTAGACAAAGAAAAAAGCTCCTGGTGTCATCTGACATCATTAATCAGCTGCACAACGGTCAGCTCAAAAACTTACAAGAAAATAAATATGCAAGAACTTACTTTGTAACTAGGTTTCTGCATTGGAATGTTGGACAAATTCCTTTCGAATGCAGGGGGTGAAACTGGAGAACACATATGCGTGCAAGCGGAGGGCATGGCCGCAATGACATCTGAGCACATTGTAGCCAAGTAGATTGGGACTCTTAACCGCACTGGGATTGCCACACGTTCTCCACCAACTCCTGACCTCAACGCACTGGTTTAGAAGTATGCCACCAACTCAAGTTTTGTTTGTCTTCCAAAGTCAAGTCGCTTACATCAAAGCATCTCCCCCTGTTCCAACGATCGTGATGAAACAGCTGTAGTAGGAACAGAGGCATCAGGTCTGGCTCAACGGCGAACGATCCGAACACCGCACCCACACCCAGTCTCCTAACAAGGCCCTTTGCTTTACTCCTACATAAAGCACACCGAATTAAATTTAAAACACAACACTACGTACTTTATATGATGCCAAAAAAAGTCAAGTCAAAGAGTCCCTGCTCAAATCGAGCATTCGGTAATGGTGTTTCATCTCCGTAAGCGGTCCTGAGCCAGTGTTGAGAATTCCGATCCTATGGCGTGGACCAACTGGTCGCTCCGTTTAGACCACCCCCGTGACCCCCGCGCTGCTGCTGCAGCGGGTGGGAGGCTGCTAGAGCAGAGACGGACGGTGCCCGCGGCTCTCAGGAGGAGGGCGCGTTGGCGTCGGTGCCACGGCGCTTGCGGAGGCAGCGGGGCCGGCAACGCGCGCACAGCACGCACGGCGCCGCCAGCAGCAGGAAGGGAGAGGCGGCGATAAGTAGCACGCCCAGCCCCGCGAAGATGCACACCACCTGGGCAGGCAGAGGGGGGGGGGGCGGTACAGAGACGGAGTGTGGCATTGGTACCACTCCCGACTGAGCCGTTGGCATTGCCTCAAGAGGCCGAGTGGCCATTCACGTCTTCTCGCCGAGCGGTGCGACCCTTTGTGTTGGAGCATGACCTCTGCTCCACACGGGAGGAGGGCAGCACTTTCCAACCTGCTCTGCATATGGGAGCAATGTTTGGTCGCCGGAAACAGTCAGATTGATATTTTAATTCTCACAGCTGAAATCTAGGCAAATAAATTAGGAAAACAAATTAATTGCCATGTTGCTTTGATGCAATAATTTTAATCGTAAGGGTTGAATAAGCAGAATTAATTGGTGGACCAAATGAGAGCTATGCTTGATAACACTATGTAACACAATTTTTGTTCCTGGGTAGTAAGTGTTATTTTGTAATTGCTTATGCCTAAAAAGTATAGAAAATGGATATTATTCCTCCACAAATTTTGCTTTTGTGACCAGGACAGTGATATTTTGAAATGTACTTATTTTCAATGAGAAAACGTTCAAATTTTGTCTTTTCGTTCACATAAAGTCATAAAAAAACATATGAATAAAAATTTACATGTATGTATCCTAAAGTAATACAAAAATGATGACAAAATATTTAAAAGTGAGTAGTTTTTCGAGATTTTAGATTATACTGTAAATCACTTCCACGAATCAGCCCCCAAATGTAGGCTCCCATCATGTTCTCGTTATACTGTCCTTGGTAGCGGCGTTCAAAGTCCAGTACGTATATCCTGGTGGAGGCGCTCGCCTTGATCCTCCGAGTACACTCCCATGTTCTCCTTGAATTTATCAAGGTGTGCATCAAGGATATGGACTTTGAGGGACATCCTACAGCCCATTGTGCCGTAGTTCTTCACCAGAGTCTCAACCAGCTCCACATAGTTTTCGACCTTCTGATTGCCCAGGAAGGCACGAACCACTGCGACAAAGCTGTTCCAAGCCGCTTTCTCCTTACTCGTGAGCTTCTTGGGGAATTCATTGCACTCCAGGATCTTCTTTATCCGTGGCCCGACGAAAACACCGGCTTTGACCTTTGCCTCAGACAGCTTAGGGAAGAAATCTTGAAGTACTTGAAGGCTGCCGACTCCTTACCTACAGCTCTGACAAATTGTTTCATAAGGCCCAATTTGATGTGCAGTGGTTGCATCAGCACCTTCCAGGGGTCCACAAGTGGCGCCCACTTGACGTTGTTCCTCCCCAGAGAACTCGGTCCGCTGTGGCCAGTCCCGCCTGTGGTAGTGCGCGCCTTGGTGTCTAAATCTTTTGTAGTCATTTTTGTATTACTTCAGTATAAATACATGCTAATTAACTGCTGCTGCCACTGCTAATAACACTGTGTAACATTTTTTTTTGTTCCTCGGTAGTAAGTGTTACTTCCTAATTGCTTATGGCTATTTCCCACAAACTTTGCTTTTGTGACCATTTTCAATGAGAAAACGGGTGAATTTGTCTCTTGATTCATGTTATTTTTTTCTGACTTTATGTGAACGAAAAGACACAAATTCGCCCGTTTTCTCATTAAAAATAGGTAAATTTAAAAATATCACTTTCCTGGTCACAAAAGCAAAGTTTGTGGGGAATAATAGCCATTTTCTGTACTTTTGAGGCATAAGCAATTAGCAAATAACACTTAGTACCCAGGAACAAAAAAAAAATTGTTACAGTGTAATAACAATGGGTTCATGATCTCTTGCGAGTGACAAAGACAGCAACAAATACCTGGGTTCGATGCCAGAGCACAGAGGCGCGTGTGTGGCCCAGCTTGTTTCTGCAAGGTCCGCGGTCATAGTGCCTCAACAAGAAGTCTCCCTGCAACAGCAGCATTGGTACCCACACCAGGATTATAGAATTAGCACCAACAGTAACAGCACATCATCAGCATCAACGAGATCAACAACGTCAGAAACCGCAGCAGCACCTGCATCATCTTCAGTAGAATGCGTATCATGAACAGTAGCAACATCAGAAGCAGCAGAGGCAGCATAAGCACCAGTGATAGCAAAAACATATAAAAATGGGACCTTTTTTGCCAGTAACAAAGTATGAAAAAATAAGAATAGTTTTTTACCCTTTCTGGCAATCAAACAGGTGCTAAGATGTTCAAACACCAAATATAAACCTATTGCAAGGAATAATGTCTGCAATCACTACATGTACTTGTGAACATGCAATATTCTTGTTTTTTCATACTTTGATACTGGCAAAAAAGGTCCCATGTTGTAGCTGCTCACCGAGCTCTAAATGCCCCAATGCATTGTCTTTGTGCTGTTCGTCTTTTGGCATTCTCTGGTCTGACATCGGTGAGACTAGGCCCGAAAGAAGGCTTCCTCTGGAAGAGGCCAATCAGTTTCAAAGACAATGCATATATTATCAGAGCATGTTATATTTTCATGTTCACCACAAGTACATGTGGTTAATGCAGACATTATTCCTTGCAAAAAGTTTCTATTTGGTGTTTGAATATCTTAACACAACTCCTGTTTTATTGTCAGAAAGGATAAAACATGTACTTATTTTTTCAAAACAATATTAGTAACAGCCAGAAGAAGCAACAGCAGCAACAGTAAGAAAAGTGGCACCTAAGGGCATGTGAATATGCACACGCATGTGTTTATATGCAAGCATCCCTACGACTGTGTGTGTGTGCATGGCCCTCATTAGCTGCTCGCTAACAGCACTTGTCCCTACAAGTCTGTTATGGAAAAAAGGGCGATCTTTGTTTGTGAATAGTGGGGAGCGGTGACATGGTGGGGGCCCGCGTTCGATTGCCTCTCACGGCCAACGCCAGTGACGATTATCTGAACCGGTCCCGGGCCTACCCTAGGTCGACTCAGCTTCAAATGACTACCTGGTACAGTGCAGTAAGCATCGCCACTCGAAGACACAAAGGCGGTCGGGCGTGGTGATGGCCACCCACCCCCTCGTGTACCGTCCTGGCCTTCATAGGCGCTCTGTAACAGCACTTGCATGAAATGTCTGTCAAGGATGTAAGGGGGATCGTCGTCTTTGTGCGTGCGTGCATGCATGTGAATGTGTGCGTGCGCGCAAGAGAGAACGCATGTCTGCGCGTGCACTCACGTCGAGCGACTGCAGGCAGTACCAGCAGAACGCGTGGCGACACTTGCCGCACATCATCTGGGCACAGCCCTCGTTGCGCTCGATGAGGACCCCGCACGCCGGGCAGCGCTTGATGGGTGCCTCCGACAGCTCCCCCAGCAGAGCGCTTCAACGGAAAATAATTTGTTTGTCGAGTCGCACATTCATTCGTCCGTCATCAACACATTCATTTGATATTTAATACTCCGTGCATTGACCATGATGTCCACGAATTCATTCGTTCAATCACGCGTCCGTCCGTTAAATAATTTATTGATTTATTCATTGTTTATCCGTTGGTGGTATTCATGAAAGTATTCGTTTATAGACTTGTTTATGCATTGTTCATGCATCAATTCATTCAGCTGCATGCTGATTCATTTGTTCGTATATCCGGCACCACGCAGCAACCAGGCAGTACGAGCACAACAAAGACACGCGTTCACCACGAGTTTGTGCAGAACCTACAACCCCCTGCCCCCCCCCCCCCCAACAGTAAAAAGGGAATTAAAATACTTACCACTTAAATTCATGTTAGAATTCCAAACATGCCTGAAATAATGTCGAAATCGCTAATAACTGAATTCTGTTATTCTACCCGTTTATCAGTTTAGCTGTCCAGATCTCTTTATCCGTTCCACCCCTCCCCGCTTCAGCCTCTCTGTGTGATTTGTAACTTTAAGATCGTGCGTCTACACAATCATGCACCAGCAGTCTCCCGCCTGCATGGATGTAACTTCTTTCGCACCATAGGTAGCCAACCGTGCTACGAACGGGAGCTTTTGCTGCTTACATGTAGATTAAACGTCTCATTGTTTAACTACGAAGTCTGTGTCTATGTCCGTGTTGTCCACCCTTCCGAAACGTTATCTACATGTGCCTACGTGTTTGTGCGTTTGTCCGCACTGCGCTACGATCCCGGCGACCAGAGTTCAATTCCCGCTCACGGGCAACACCAGTGACAATTATCTGAACCGGTTCTGGGCCTCCCCTAGGTCGACTTAACCTCAAACAAGTACCTGGTGCGATGTAAACATCTCTATTTAGGGAGACAAAGGCGGCCGGGCATGGTGCAGCCCACAAACCACCTCGTGTGCCGTGCTGGCCTTCATTGGTACTCGCTAAAAGCACTTGCCCCGACATTCCGTTCAGGCGATACGGAGGGTGTTTTGTCTTTGTGTGCGTTCGTCCACGGTGTGCCGTGCCCCCCTCACACCTGGAGTCCCGCGTCGCCCGCGCGGCGGCCGCTCCCACCATGCTGCCCCCTCGTCCCCTGCCCCGCGCTGCCCCCCCGGGGCCCGCCGCCGTGGCGGTGCCGTGGTCCGCACAGGGCCGCCCCCCGCCGTGCCACGCCACCCCGCACGCCGCGCAGAACTCGTGGTGGCACGCGGCGCAGAGTACGCGCGCCGCCGATCCCGGCGAGCAGCCGTCCGGCACGCGGCATGCGGCCTGGCAGCCCGGGGATGGGCAGAACCGCCGCGCGGGGTCCAGGTGAACCTCTGCAGACACGCACAGCAACAACCTCATCCTCCTCCACTTCTACCTCATCCACCTCTTCCTCATCCATCTCCTCATCCTCCACCTCCTCCTCATCCTCCTCCTCCTCATCCACCTCCTCCTCCTCACCCACCTCCTCCTCATCCACCTCCTCCTCCACATCCACCTCCTCCTCCTCCTCATCCACCTCCTCCTCCTCATCCACCTCCTCCTCCTCATCCACCTCCTCCTCCTCATCCACCTCCTCCTCCTCATCCACCTCCTCCTCCTCATCCACCTCCTCCGCATCATCCTCCACCACCTCCTCATCATCCACCTCCTCCTCATCATCCACCTCCTCCTCATCATCCACCTCCTCATCCACCTCCTCATCCACCTCCTCCTCATCCACCTCTTCCTCCTCCTGCTCATCTACCTCCTCCTCCTCATCCATCTCCTCTTCCCCCTCCACCTCTTTCCCCTCCTCCTTTTCATCCACCTTATCCTCATTCCGTGTTGAGCACTCGCTCTACCAGACCGACTGTCACAAGGTGTTATACCACCACATTGAAGATCACAACAACTCGTTCACTCACCGAGCCACCAACTCGCCCCTCGCTCACTCGTCACACCGCAGAGGTCACAATGCATCCGCTCTACCGTTCCACTTTAGAATCCCCTCCCATCATCATATTTGTCCAAGTTCTTAAAACCTTGCTCAATTCAAGAGAAGCGTTAACTCTTGCTTAACACAACTTTGACAGTGCCGTTTCTTGCCGGCTGCATTGGATTTTGAGCCTAGGGGCCTGTGTGCAGCAACCATAATAAAACGACAACTAAATCAACAAATATAACCACAAACAAAGACAATCAACAATAACCTACAACGACAACCAACAACGACAACCAACAACAACCAACAACAACCACAACCAGCAATAACCAACAACAACAACAAGAAACAAATCAACACTGACAAACAACCAATAATAACAACGAAAACAAACCAACAATGACAATCAACAACCAACAACACCAACGAACAAGGACAATCAACAGCTGCCGCCCAGGGATGGGAACACAACATCAGAATATTAATCACGACCATCACAAGTGAGAACAATGGAAAGACAGTGGGAACAATCAGATCACAATGCAAACACTAGCATCACAACGGACAACAAGGCATCACACCACACATGCGTGTCACCTTGCTCAAACTGAAACCTCTTGTACTTGTCTACCATCTCTGTCGAGGTCAGCTTCTCAATCTGCAAAGCAAAACAACAAAATCACCACCAACTCCAGGGTCTTTCTCGCCCGCTTGGCAGCAGACGGCACTCTGCAGCTCATAATAACAAACAGAAAAGCGTTAAGGCATCTGCGGGACGAAATCCAACTTTTGATCCGTGCGAACTGGCGTGTCTGAGGCAGCAGTAATGGCTCCGTTACAGAATCAGAAACACATTCCTGCGGAGGGAGCTGGTAGGGACGTTGGGTTGCTCGGTCAATGGCCAGGGTCAACGGCGGCGTGGTGTATTCCGCAAATATGCCCGACTGTGAGGGCGGGCACAAGCCAGCCCCTCCCCACCCAGCCCCTCCCCACCCAGCCCCTCCCCACCCTCCCCACCCAGCCCCTCCCTCCCCACCCAGCCCCTCCCTGCACGACGGACACAATAATCCCCTGTGGGCTGGTGTAACCAGGAGGTTCCTACCAGTATAAGTATTTATACTGGGAGGAATCCGATGAGCAATAAAAGCTATTTTTCAGATGTCCAGTTGGGGAGGGTAAGAACGGTACAACAATAAACAGTACAGACACACAATAGTAGTCCAAAGTACATGAAAGGTAAACACATCACCCAAACACATACAAATAAAACGAAACCATCCCCATTTTACCAGACAAAGCCCACTGAGGTATTGAACTTATTTTTAAAAAGCAACCTGGCCACAAATGTATGGATCACAGAGTTGCAGCTGAACAAAGCAGCTAGAAAATTACAATTTGGCTTTTGAGTAGAGGTGTACACGAATGATGAAGGATAGCATGAGCAACTTTTCAGTTCCGAATAGAATGTGTCAGGATAGCAGCACTGTAGACGTGAACAAGAAAGAGGAAGTTGTGATGGGTGGGACGTGTGTGCAGGTGACGGAGGTTGGAATTGGAGTGACACCCAGGTGGGCCACCACGGGGAAAACCTAAAACCAATGTGGTGGGGGTAAGAGCGGTAGCGTAGCGGTCAGCGCACTGCGCTACGAACCCGGCGAGCAGAGTTCGATTCCTGCCTCACGACCATCACCCGTGACGATTATCTTAACCGGTCCTGGGCCTACCCAAGGTCGACTCAGCTTCAAATGAGTACCTGGTTTGATGTGTAAACATCGCCACTCGGGAGACAAAGGCGGCCGGGGGTGGTGCTGGCCACCCACCACCCCTCGTGTGCTGTGCCGGCCTTCATAGGTGCTACTTGCTTGCAGCACTTGCCCCAACATTCTGGTAAAAAAAGGCTATACGGGGGATCTTTGTGTGCATCAGGAAATCCACCTCCACATGGCATCAAGCGCCGCGATCGATTAAGGTGTGAGACGAGGCCATGAAGATGATGATGCGATGGCAAAAACCTTTCCCAAACAGTCTAATATGGCTATATAGGGAATCAATCTTTGGCAAGACTAAGAGTGGTCCCTGAGAACACTTGTCAACGGTGTAAGAAGAGGAAGACCTAAAGCACGGATGGCAGGTGACGATACTAAGATCAGGCCGTGGAGATTGAATCCCGATTGCGCAATAGTTGCAGGACGTGGCAGAATGAAGGAAGCATTGAGAATCGTTGCAACATCAACGGCAGTGACCGCGATGACCTCTTGTTGCGATCTTCAAACGTTAGGGTGGGGGGGGGGGAATTATATTTCACCGTCATTGTGCAGCTTAAATCGATCGCGTGGTGCTTTCCAAATCCCCCAACGTGTGTCTGAGCAAGCATCGGAAAGGCAATAGGACTAGAAACTCGATGCGTGATTTGAACCAGGTCCAGGGGTGGACTGGCTTTGGATATTTTTCAGCTCAAATTAGCGTGTTGTGCTAGGGCTGTTCCGAGAAAGAAATTTTCTAAATAATTATTTAACACTGTCTTCAACATTTATCCTAGCACGAGCCATTTCACACGCAAAAAGTCAAATGTAGCAGTAATCGCTAAGCCACCCCTAGCTCAGACTATACCCAAACCTAACGCCCTAACAATAATTGAGGACTTAGTCCAACATGGATTGAATTCTGATGCACCTGCGCTGGTTAGGCATTGCCTCACCAACACCTATTTTACCTGGAATGGCACCTTCTACAAACAGAATGAGGGTACCCCTATGGGCTCCCCTTTGTCACCAGTTATAGCCAACATGTTCATGGAAAAGTTTGAATCAGACGCCATCCAGACATCTACCCTGCGTCCTTCCCTGTGGAAGAGGTATGTGGATGACACTTTCGTCATCTGGCCACATGGCCTCCCAGCATTGAACCACTTCTTGGACCACATCAATTCTAGACACCCATCCATCAGATTCACCATGGAAGTGGAGAAAGACAGTAAACTACCATTCTTGGATATTCTGTTTGAGAGGAGGCCTGACGGATCCTTGGGACATTCTGTCTACAGGAAAGCCACCCACACAGATTCCTACTTGAAACCGGATTCCCACCACCACCCATCTCAAAAGAATTCTCTCATCAAAACGCTATACCACAGAGCCCATGGCATTTCTGACAAACACCACCTGACCGGTGAATTAAGACATGTACATCGGGCCCTCAGGATGAACGGATACTCTGACTGTACTATCTGCCAAGCTGTCTCTCCCACCACACAGAAACAGCCACATGAAACTCCGACCAAAACCATCACGTTACCATACATAGCAGGCGTGACCAAAAAGATCTCCAAAATTCTAAACAAAAATAAGATCCAAGTCCGATTCAGTACAGTGCATAAAATCCGTGATCTGATTCCATCTGTGAAGGATGTCGTTCCTGACTTACAGTATCCTGGAGTCTACAAATTTAGTTGCATTTGTGGTGATTGCTACATTGGAGAAACGAAACGTCATGTTTCTGATCGTGTCCGCGAGCACAAGTCAGATCTGAAACACGGCAGAACTGATTCTTCTGCCGTTGCCGATCATTGCTACAACTCGGTGGGCTCTCATGAAATTGTCTTTTCCGAGACCAAGGTTCTCTGCAAACCTCCCGGCTACCATCAAAGGTTTGTACACGAAGCCATACAAATATACAAACACAGACATAATTTCAACCGTGATGATGGGTACAAACTTAGTAATCATTGGAAAGATGTTATCAACCACGCAAAAAAGACTTAATTACACTTTTTTGGACCATCTTATCTGACAGGCACTATTTTACTTTACTTTACCGAGTGTTAACATCCCCAGTTATTATTTTTTAACAGTACTCTCTTCATTGTTCAGCCAGCATTGGTATAAACATGGGCATTTTCGTTCTTTTGTCTATCATGTGTATCAGGCCTCCCCTCCCCCACTCTGTCCATTGTGTTGGCGTGTGCAGCAGCAACCGCGTCCAAGCCGTCGTCCATTTTTTTTTTGCCCCCCCCCCCCTCCCGATGCGTTGTACTTAGCACTCCGTGCTGTCTTTGAGCCCCGCCCCCCTCCCTCCCGATACGTTCCATTCATTGGCTACCACATTCTGATGAGCTCCCCCCCCCCCTCTCCTCCCCCCTTCAACTTGCTTATAAGGGATTACATCTTGAATCATTGCCTCACTTGATGCAGCTAATTCGGCTGTGACGGTCCCACCTGATGACGGAGACTTGTGTTGCCTCCGAAACGTCGTGATTTTTGTTTTATTTTATTTTCATTAATTTTGATGTTTTACCTACGTGACTTTACCGAAAAAACATAAGAATATGTCGTAGTTGGAGTTAGGGTCAAAGTCAGGTGTCTCCCTTTGCATATGAACAACGGAGCGACACTTAATGTTATTTGCCAAATGGTGGAAATTCCACAATCACACGGCAGATAACTCGCGCAGACGCCCGGGCCGGTGGGGGGGAGCCACATAACACATGGGGGGGGGGGGGGGTAATACGACATACCGCGGTGTAGGACGATGCGACGCCACGTGATACGATATAGAACAATAAAGCATCGGGCAGTGGTTCTTAACCTGGGGTGCATACAACCCCTGGAGATGCCTTTTCTGGGGTGGGGGGGGGGTGTGAGACATGGCCAGATTTTTTTAGAAGGTAAATCATCGAACAAAAATTAAGCATGGCCACGTAAGTACAACTTACTTTGTTTCATCAAACCTATCTATTTATTAAAAGATGCGCACAGTTGACTTCCCGAAACATATTCTTGGTTCTTTCGGTAAAGTCACGTAGAAGGGAAATAATAAAATAATACAAATAAAACAATAACATTCTCACGTTTCAATTGCAACACAAGCAATCATCATCAGGTGTGAAAACCACAATCATCATCATGTGTGAAAATCTGTGGTTTTCACACCTGATGATGATTGCTTGTGTTGCAATCGAAACGTCTTGAGAAATTTATTGTTGAGTTTTTATTATATTATTTACCTTCTACGTGACTTTACCGAAAGAACCCAGAATATGAATCCCTGCAGTCACGAAAGCTTTAAATCGAAATTTTCCCGCAACACTTCACTAAATTACCGACTGTGGAGGGACGGTTGATTGGCGGAGTCACCCCTTGATGCGGATCGGAACAAAAAACCTTCAAAGAGGCAAAATTGAGCTCCACCACAAAAGTGGTAGCGGAGGTTTGGATTGTTGTTGGGAATAGTAGAGGCGAGATGTTAAATACCTCGCCTGGTATACAGGAGGTTGTGGAGTTTGCGTGTTCTCCCCGTTAGAGTATTTGGCTACTATACATTTGCACATAAGCCACTTCGTTGAGCCATCATTTGTGGACAGGTCGCTTCTGAAAAAGAGCTATACAGCTCAGTGGGCCTTACCTACTAATATAAAAATAGCTTAGTTTGATGGGAGTGTTAAGAGTGTCATGGTTAGATCTAGGGTTCACAGTGGTTGCCGGATGGAGAATCTGGTCCCTGGCATAAGAATGTCGAATTTTTACTACCCATTTGAGCACGAAGACAGCAATTTGATTTCTAATTCACTCGTAAATATTAAGTCCATACCCTCACACTAGGATTTATTTAAACATTAATACAAATCGTAAATCTAATACAACCATGGCACTAGCCAAAACACCATCTTTAACACCAACCATAAGCAAACAAATATGAACCCACGACATTTCCACTTGGCCCATTGCATAGCATTAATCGTAATTGTGAGCTTTAATCTAACTCTAACCCTAAACACAAACACAAAGCCATCACTGACACTGCAAATCCTAACACTTAGCCTAAGAGCCACAACCCACCCACCCCACTCTAAACACTGACCACGGCTCAAATTATATCATTCACCCTAAGAGGCAGCCACAATCCACAACAGTAATCCTATCCATTACCATAACACTAATCCCCCAACAGTCATACACACAGGCCTTAGCGCTAATCTACCCATAACCACAACACTGTGTGTGCGTTTGTGTGCATGTATGTGGTAGGAACCTGTTAATTTCCGCTCATGGCTAACATCGGTCGCAAAAAATCAGAAACAGTCCCGGGCCTTCCATAGGCTGACTCAGCCTTAAATCAGTACATGGTGTAGTGTCGGAAAAAAAAGGTGGCTGGGCGTGGTGCGGGCCACACTCCGATTCTTCATTCCGGCCTTGATGTGTGTTTCACTACTTGTCCCAATATAGCCGTTAAATGCTACACATGGGAGATATTTACTTTGTGCAAGTGAGTGTGTGAGCGAGAGACGAGCCTCACCTCAGCCTGGGAGAGAAGGCCTGTGATGGGACACGCGGCATCCGGGCAAGTGATGGGCTCCCCCAAGCCCTTCGAGATCTCCAGCTCCACGTAGCGCCCCATGCACTGGGGATAGCAAGGGTTAGAAGGGGGGCAGAGAAAGGACGAGAGAGTCTTCTCAGTTGACGCGGAGTTTTACCTAGGATTTTCCAATGACCAATTAACCCGTAGTGTGCCCGATATAAACTAAACTTTTTATTTCACCAGGTAAGCTCCACTGAGCAATATAGCCCTTTTTTCAGAAGCAACTTGGCCACAAATGATAGTTCAACGAAGTGGCTTATCATGTGGAAATTTATTGCAGCCAAATACTCTAAACGCATGTTTCTAAATGTGGACAGAAAAACCGGAGGACCTGGAGAAAAATACACGACCACAGGTTTCAGACTGTGTGGCAATGTTGTCAGAAACATGCAAAGAGTAAAATGAACTGTTGTTGTACTCTACTATGCTCCAATGTCTATGCTCTTCACCTTGACAAATCTGCAGTGATCAGTGTGAATTATGGACAAATAGGCCCCACTACCAAAATGGCATGGGAATGTTTTCATCCAGCAGTGGATTGAAAAAGGACTGTCAATGACCTAGGTTTGGTTAACTGTGACAATGATCTTGGACAATAATTTTCTGTGAGGGGGAAACAAATGTTATGAGTTGGGCCCCCTCCATGGGAATGTGGAATTTCCACCACAGGATTGGGACGATAAAGAATACATTAGTGCTACCCATGTGCTCGTTTGAGAAGAGGAGACGCTGCGATTTGAGGATTGGATATTTTGATTGTTTTGACTCCCGGGTTTTTGTAAGCAAGAGGCGATGAGGCGAACAGTATATCCTGTTAGGCACGGCCCAATTTAGCAAACCACCTGGCCACTGCGGCCCGTCCCTGAGAACACTGTCTTCATACTAATTTTAACCCGGGCACCGTGTTCCCGGGTAGGTAAACCTCACAACACACAGGGAGGTGCGAGTTCAATCAAGGTACTGTTCCATGCAGGGCAGGTTTTTGATGAGATGCAAAACCCATTTCGAAATAGTAGGAGACGTAAACTTTAGCGTTAGTGTTAACAGACAGATGTTTACCATTGCAGTCATGCCTCTATTAATGTCCGAGTCATAGAACCCGACACGAACAAAACAACTAGGAAAGACGCTTACGACTTTTGAATATTGGTGCGCTCAAAACAGAGGACAATGTCATGCCAAGATAGGTTATTGGTGCATTGCTTTGATAGCATCGAAGACAACACCAGGGAGATGTTGTGCGCGCAGGATGAGGGAGGGCAGGTTACCGATACAGGCATCGAGTGGCACTCAGGCCAAAGGGAAGACCTAGAGTTGAATTGTGGGGTTGGCACTGCAAAAATGGACCTTGATGGTCTTTGAAGGACATGTCGGCTGTGGAAGGAGGTAAACACCTAAAGCCAAATGGTAATGAGACTCGGGGCAGTTATTTAGAGGTTGGATGTCAACTGGACAGAAGTCAAGCCGAGATATGGTGACAAAGGCAAATAAAAAAACGTCTGCAACTAAAATGTAAAAAAAACAATGGTTGTGTAGAAGCAAATAATGAAAAAAGTACAACTGCAATGTATGGCAATAGAGTAGTAATGATGGCAGTGGCATGCTGATAATGATGATGACAGCAGTGATTGTGGTGGGGATTGCTTAAGCCGCATGGTCGTTACGATGGCAGAGGTGTGATTGATGATCATCATAACGGGGGTGATGGTATTGATGCTGGTGGTGATAATGATTACAAGTTGATGATGATAATGATTACAATGATGATGATATTGCAAGCACTGAATGAACTGGAGTTAGCTGCAAATACATGCCAGGCATATATGGGGTAATGCAGCAATGATCCACATTCTTTTGCATAATGTATTTTGATTTCCTGACCAGACTTTCTTGAATTTTCAATGTGCGTGTCATGTGTATGTGCATCCATTACCTTGCTCCTGTATGCTTTGTCGTGTTACGCAAAATGTGTGCACGCGGTACATGCTGCATATGTAATGTCTGCAAATTATTAAAAATTCGCGACGGGTCACGCACACATGTTGTTCTTTGAGTGAGGAACATTTCAACTGATTCCTAAAAATCGTAAACATTCCTTTTATATAGCTTGGGCTAGAGGGTGAACTTAAAACATCCACCCTATAGTCCAGACATAAAATGGCTCACATCCAACACAGCCAGCCTCTAGCCCAAACCTAGAACCTTACCATCCACCCAAAGTATACATTTACAAATGGAACACACATCCATAACTAGAACAGCAGGCTAATGTTTTGACATATGGCTATTCTCAGAATATGGAGAAATTGGTAAATTTATGGTTGGAGACTGCATCTTGCAAAGCAGTGCACCTTGAAAACAGGGGGATGTTTGATGTTGACATTAATATGATACAACTGACATATATAAACTGTTTTATAAACACACAAAGCAGTGCCAATTTAATTCATCTCAGACGGATAATGGGCCGAGTCGAAAGTGTGTGTACATGAAACATGTGGCTACCTGCCAAACTTGTCAGAACAGTTGTGGGTGCGTCCATTTCTTACTATTATTATTACTTATTGTGAATCAAAACATGTCCAATGCAAAATACCCCATTACCTCATCCATCCGTGGGGCTTGAACAATCTCGCATTCACAAACTGGTGCGACAAGCGTTCCGATGGCCGAGTGTTTCCTCGTATTTAGAGGTCCCTCACGCAGCAACCCCAGTGAGCGTTTAAAGCCAGTTCAGAATGGTCGTTCAGTACCCCAGTGGAGAGAATGGAACGCGAGGATTAAAATAAATGCTGCGGCGGATAAAATCTTGGCCCGAAGAGCAGCACCGGTGGGGCAAGGTGTGCACAGGTCTGCGATAAGATGCAAGACATGTTTCGCATCAGAAATTCCAAATGTCTTTGCTCCAAGGTCAGAGGGCAAAAGCGTCTCCCTGCTCAAACAAGGGGCATTGCGGAGAGCAACTCTGCTTGAGGCCCTCAGCCAGTGTTTGTAATTTCGACATTTCTATGGCTGCAGTCTGCAACGGATGACGACTGCTGCCTTTTAACTAAAGTGGAGCTCATTATTATTTTTTTGATCCAGGCAGATGCCGAGTCGACCCACGACTGAAATTTTAACTTGCACTTTTGCAGGAAGCAGGAATGGAATGAACCTGGTGACCGCAGATGCCACCGAATGGCTTTATAAACTCAACATTTACAGTGAAAAGCACGGTCATTTATTTTTCAAATGCCACAGAAGGAAAATGTGTCTTTAGATAAAAGAGTGACAGACCAGTCTATGATGGTATCTCGAGACAGCAGAGAGTCTGGTCTCTGGATGCAGGTTCAGAAGCGTAATTATTATTAAGACTTTACTGCTGCTGCCACTGCTAATAAGACTGTGTAACATTTTTTTTTGTTCTTGGGTAGCAAGTGTTATTTCCTAATTGCTTATGGCTATTTCCCACAAACTTTGCTTTTGTGACCATTTTCAATGAGAAAACGGGTGAATTTGTCTCTTGATTCATGTTATTTTTTTCTGACTTTATGTGATCGAAAATACACAAATTCGCCCGTTTTCTCATTGAAAATAGGTAAATTTCGAAATATCACTGTCCTGGCCACAAAAGCAAAGTTTGTGGGGAATAATGCACGGCAAGTGAGCTGTGACGTCACATCTGTCATCTGTCATGTCACCCGCGCATGCATAGCGCTACGAACCCGACGATCAGAGTTCGATTTCCGCTCACGGCCACCACCGGTGACGATTATTTGAACCGGTCCTGGGCCTCCCCTAGGTCGACTCAGCCTCAAACGTGGTGTGTGAACATCGCCACTGGGGAGACGTGGTGAATCCAAGTCCCGGGCGAAGCCGGGTAGTAAAGCTAGTTATGAATACGATTATCACCGCAATGACGAAGATGATGAAGATGACGATGTTACCGATAAAGATAATCGTGCCACTGATTGTCATGATGCTGATGATTGTATACGAGGCTGTGACTCTGCTGATGGCGAGCAATGATGAAGACGGTGGTGGCGTCTCACTTGTGTGCAGTAGACACAACGGCACGTCTGTAGAGCTGTGACATCTGCCGGTGCCGTGTCGCCCAGGCACAGCTTGCACACGATGCTCGTGCCCTCGGAGCCCAGCTCTGCATTCCCAACGCCCCCCTCCTCGGTCTCCTTGAGGCCATCCATGGCCTCCTCCAACACCAGGGCTTGGCTCTTTCAGGACTAGACTCCCATATCCCAGAGCCTGACAGCAACAGCACAGAAAAACACATACGAACATTAATGCAACAAAGCCAATGCAAAAGATCTCCCGCACAGCATTTCAGACTTTTGGAGAAAGTCCTATTATTTAGCAGTTATTAAGGCGAGTGCAGGACACGAAGGGGTGGTGTGGTCCGAAACACGCCCGGCCGTCTTTGTCGCCCCAATGCTGACATTTACACAATGTACCAGGTACTCATTTCAGGAAGAGTCGAACTATAAGAGATACAGCAATAGTTATGATATTCAAAACCAAAGTTGGTGGCCAGGAATCGAACCCTAGATTCAGGGTTTGTAGATAAATGTGATAACCACTGAGCCACCACTCGACCCACTGCTAACCAGGTGGCACTTGCTTGGAGCACTGGATTTGCAATAATCAGATTCTGAATTAAAATCCCAGTTGGGGGAAAGACTCAGCCATTCACATGAACTGGGTCAATAACATTATTATCACTTTGTGGTTAGTCCAATAGTGGTTGTAACCAAGCCTATACGCAATAAAACAAAGAAGCAGACAATACACCTTCTCCTTCCCATATCATCCCTCCACACAATAAAATAAAAGTAATTATTTTACATATCCCATCAGCCAGTCTTCTGGAAGTGCACAATTTCAGCAGGCTCAGTTATTCTCACGGCTGCAGCTGTGTTTGGGAGCTATGTGCCACCACTATTGGTTAAAGCCAAAATTAGGCATATTTAGGATTTTTAGCAAATCGTAAACACCCGATTTCTAAAAGGGAGGCACAGAAATAAATGTTTACAATTCTTAAGATTCCACAGAATTACCCAAGCTTTGTAGGCAAAGTAAGGCGCCCTAGACTGTACAGGATGTGGGAGAAACATTTATGGATGGCCTGCACGGCTGCCTTGTTATGTTTAACATTGGCAAACAGTGCAATGGAATCAATAAAGGCCAAGGCAGCTGGGCATATGGTGGTGTTTGATATACACACCAGATGCACATTCAATTCTTCACAGATGTAAGTTTTATTGGCCGAGATATATGAAGATCAAAGCAACATGCGTCCAGCATCTGGAAGAAAGACATTCTAATCCGATAAGCTCAGGCAGGTAAATGTAATTCTTTATTATGACGCAATTTTCAGTCTTTAATTCGATTACTATTATTTAGCACGTACCGATTGACTACTTAAAAAAATAATACAAAAAATAATCGTAATACAATGAAAAATGGGAAATGCCGTCAGCGGCTTAGGTAAACAGTGAGAACAGCTGCAGACAATGCACCCAGATGAAACCACAAAGCTGCAGTCGCAGCACAGGTTTATCTCCATATATATAAAAGACAAAGTTGTGAATATGTGTGTCTGTTAAAAATGTTTAGCGTACTTCCCGACATGCAACAAACTGCTAATTTGCCATGTGGGTACTTTCCAGACTGTACACCATGCAAAAATTAGAAATATACACTTTTTTTTGGGGGGGGGGGGGGGAGCTCAATAATGCATATATTTTTTGCAAGGCAAGTGAGCTGTGACGTCATATCTGTCACGTGACCCGCGCATGTGGAAGCGTAACGCATTGTAGTGTTGTGGTTAGCGCGCTGCTCTACGAACCCGGCGACCCGAGTTCGATTCCCGCTCACGGCCACCACCAGTGACGATTATTTGAACCGGTCCTGGGCATCCCCTAGGTCGACTCAGCCTTAAACGAGTAACTGGTGTGGTGTGTGAACATCGCCACTGGGGAGACAAAGGTGAATCCAAGTCCCGGGCGAAGCCGGGTAGTAAAGCTAGTTTTGAATAAAGCGATCATTCATAGGTGCAATCAAGCCTACGCCAACACGCAAGGACCAGCCGCGGAGAAGTACAGCAAAACAATTCTCAAGACCAAACGACACGCAAAGGCTTTAATCCGGCGGTGGATTTTTTTTGTAAAGGGATGTCCACTTGTGTGATCATTAAATAAATTAGATTAAGCGACTTTGAAAATCACCAACAGTGGCATTACCTAACATTCTACTCAGATCGGGAAAACAGAAGTCGAATGCTATTCTGAACATCTCCACCCTCTACTGCTTACAGGCAAAGCAGATCAAATGGCCTTGCCAAATGCCACGTTTGTCAACAGTCCCTCCAACGCGGCTGTGCTGCCAGCCACGGTGGCTTGGTTGCGAGGCAGGTTCCGTCGGGCCCTTAACAGCACGCTCGTCCTCGGCGCGTCATAAAAAGGTCTGAGAGTGCCGTGGACGCCGACAGCAGCGAGGTGCCGCCGCTGCCCTCGGCGGTGCCAGGTGAACGTACGCAGTTCGACGTATTACTAGGCCAGTCGGATGACTGGTGCCGTTATTGGGTTGCTTCATTCACAATCGGAAGGAAGGTCGCAAGATAAAATCCCAGTCAATGGTCAAATAATCCCATGTATATGTGATCATGTTCATCGTCGTTATACCTCTCGGGTAAAAAAAAAATTGCACTCAGTTGTGATAAGTAAAAAATGTGCGATATTATACACCACAGAAATGTGGAATTTTAGATACTGACTCATCAACAAAGATGAGCATCACCTCTGTCTGTGCTGGGGTCTCTAGAAAATGGTCTGATAAGAGCAGCATCTGAAATGGGGGGTGTCCTCAAACAATAATACTTTAATAGACTGACAGAACAGGCATCGAAGCAACATTACTTTTAAAATAGACTTGGGTTGACACAGCTATTCACCCAACCCTAAACCAAACAGAGCTAACCATTGTGGCAGCCTGTGTATATTTATCATGTCACCAAGCCGACATAACCATGCAATAAGAGACAAAAATAGAAGCGAAAGAGAATCGTGGCACAAACATTAATAACCCTGTAATGCACAACCTCAGAGGACGTAAGACAAGCATCTCCACTACCATTCCGTTTGGTTGGTGACACAACACCAGGCGTCAGTGGATGGGTATGTGGGTAGGTTTACATGGGCGGGTAGGTGGTATACGTGTAACAAAAAATGCTATCAATTGAAATCGATTCTTACTCTCATGACATGCATAGCATCATGCAGGAATTTATTATTTTATATTTGTATAGTTTGTGTTGCACTAGGCTCATGTGAACACTTAAGCACCAGTGTCTTCTTAACAGACCGTGCCCAGGGAGGTGACCACCACTTCCGTACCCGAGGTAGCCGGTACCTATTTTCTGCTCGAGCTTGAGTTGGCGTGTTCTTCAATGGTACCCCAATAAAACGGTTTTCCGTAGGCAATCTGATAATACAGAGCCCGAAACTATAGGTGACAATTTGGGAGGGAGCCTGTCTCATTAGCAGGTGTGTGTGTGTGTGACCTGGAATCATCTTTTGGGCCAGTTCGGTTCAGGGGGAGCTTCAAGCAGATGGTTTCTTGGGGCCCTCATGTGAGGCCACATTCGAGAATCGAGTGGCCATTGGCTGTAGGTATGTTCACTACAGCAGTTAATTCTCGTGAAGAGTATTATCTCCCCCCCCCCACCCCCTTTATTCTTTCAGAATATTTATTCAACCTAAAGATTAATTCAAAAAAATATATATTATATGTAAAAAATAATGTTAATTTCTTTCCCGCTGCTAAAATGGAAGGCTCCCACTTCAAATAATCAGATTTTTTTTTAAAGTATTAATATCTGCAACATTTTCTCCATTAAGTCACATCACGTCCATTCATCATCACCTTCAAATAACTGAACCTGGCCACAAGCTCCCTTTTTTGCAACTCAACAATCGTCTCACTGTGCTACTCGCATGCCAAATTATGTCTCTAACCGGCAACCAGTCCCATCGATGCGTTTCCTGACTTCCTACCCCATCTCCGTACACCGTCGGTGTTACCGAACCAATTGGTACATCTCACAAGAGTCTAAAACATAACATTAACGAGGCTTAGTGCACTGGTTGGCGCGACAATATTTCTGCTTAGGAGGGCCTCCTTGAACTTGATTCTCACTTCCTTTGGCGCACAAAGTTGTTTTGCAGCAAATGCCGAATCTTGCCCAAGTCTACATCATTGATATGCTGCACCCATATGTCCCCTCAAGGTCCCTAAGATTTGGGGATGCCGATATTTTTTGCATTCCCAGGTTGAGGTTTCGGTCTATGGGTGACCGAGCTATTTCCCGTGTAGCCCCCAGGCTATTGAACGGTCTTCCATGGGATATCAGGATCTCGGAGTCTGTGGACGTTTTAAAAATGCGCCTTAAAACCTATTTATACGCTTCTGCTTATGAAACTTTTTGCTAATTTAGGAAATTGATAATATAATTTATTGTATGCTCAGTGTCTGCTGCTGCTGTGTCCTGTACAGCACTTGATATCCTTTAAGAAAGGCGCGATAAATGGAATTATTATCAATGCGTGTACCAGCTGTTACTCATGTTATGGTACTGGGCATGTTAGTCGTTGTCCCTTATGGTCATCATTTTTGGGAAGACTAAAACTCGGAACCAAGACGTAACCTGAAACGCCAAGCACCAGTCCCTTTTAAAGAGAGCCTCTACATAAGATGGTGTTACTGCCAGTCGTTCTGTCTGCTTGGCAAATACATAACTGCAACAACAAAACGTGACATCAAGCGAGCTAAATATTTCTTTGTAAAATAGTGAATGCAAGAAACTGGCAGCATTTTGTCCAGTTGGTTCTAATCCATTCGAGTAATTTGCTAAAGCTGTCAAACTATTTCAACCAATAAAGGGATGAATCTGGGTCTGTTATTGTTGATACAAAAAGACAAGGCCAATCGCTTTGATTCATATATGTGTAGGGGTGTTAGAGAGAGAGCCGTTATGCATGGCAGCTTATGGGAAACAAACACAGTGGGCGGGGCTACGTGAGTGCACGGGGGGGGGGGTGCTCTCAACGACGTCCGCACCAGGCAGCCCGGGGCCCCACCCCTCAGCGGGGGTGGAGTATAAAGGGGGATGTGTCAGAGGGCTCGGGGCAGAATGTTAAAGCTAAACCAGTGAAGACTGAAGATCGTCTAGCTAGAGCCCTGGACTCCCCTGGGACGCCGCCCTTGTCAGGGCCGCGCAGGACCGAGCCAGCGGCGTGGTCCCGAGAACCAGAGATAGTGCTCTGGGACTCCGGGTACCGTAGCCCGACTTACCAGTGTCGGGCCAGACAGCCTCCCCTAGCCCGTTAGTGGAGGACTAGGAGGTAGGTCAGAGATAGCTAGCAGTGTATTCCCAGCTAGCCGGGTGAGGGGGCCGATACCCCCTCTAGTATTGTATGTCCACAGTTGTGACTACTTGTACGGAATAAATACGTGCCTCACCAACGGTGTCCAAGAGTCATCAACGGTACTTCATATGCATCAATTTCGACTCTTGATGGCAATAATAAAATGCCACCGACAGCAATTCCTTCTAAAAGTCGGATGAAGCAACAAAGATTCACTGTGCATAATGTATATCAGGAAAAATCCAAACTTAACACCTCCAAGGCTCATGGTCCCAATGGTATACAAGGCTGCGTGTCAAAAAATGCTGGCTACAGAACTTGCCCCAATTCTTCGTAGGCTATTCAAGCTCTAATTATAGCATTGTACCAACAACTGGCAATGTAGCTCGGGTCCCAAGTCCCGAAAAAAGGATGATCCAACTCATGCGTGTACTTATCATCCTATCGCCTTGACTTAATCCACATTGATTTGGGGGGATTGAATCGTAGATCCTGTAATCTGTGGCGCACCCATGGAGGTTAGACCTATAATCTGCGGGGAGGGGGTGGGAAAATTAGCACCAATGACTTGGTGTGCCAAAGGATTGTGGGAACAATTAGCAATGCGCTTCCGTTAATCCGTGAAAAATTTACGGATTAGGAGGTTGGCCATGCTGGTAACTTAATCCGCGAAAGCTGCCAGCGTAATATGCCGAGGATTACAGGAGGAATTATCCGCTCCCGGAAAGAAATCAAACAATTTTTCCGTGGATCTCTGCTCCCAGAGATTAAGGGGGCAGTCACAAATTGCCAATAATGTGCGAATTACAGGAAATTGCATGCAAAATTATGCCGATTCATTTCAATTCTGCTGTACCATGCAAAGTGAGGGAACCATCAACCATTAACAAACCAGCTCCTCGATAACTTGAGTCATTATTGTTGTCTTGGGTGATCATCCGAGGCTGAAAGTAAAAGACATTTCGCTGCCTAATGCACTGGACACTGCACTATCTAAACTATGAACTATTTTTTTATTTTACCAGGTAAGGCCCACTGAGCAACAGCTTTTTTTCAGAAACGACCTTGCCACAAAAGATAGCCGAATGGAGTGGGTTCTGTGAAAATGTATAGCAGCCAAACACTCGAAATGCTTGTTTTGAAATGTGGAGGGAAAACCCAGAGGACCAGGAGAAACATCCATGCGACCACGGTGAGAACATGCAAACTCCAAAGGGGCCGTCCATAAATGACGTCACGCAATTTTGGACGATTTTTGACCCCCCCCCCCTCGTCACACGGCGTCACAAAAAGTCAGACCCTCCCCTCAAATATGATGTCACAAAGCTCTGCCCCCCCCCCCCAAACCATATTTCCATTTTGAAAATAAAACATGATTCAAATCGCTTTAAACTATTGTCATTGTAGTGCGTATTTAATGTGGAGATGCACTCTGTTGTAGGAGAAAACATTCATTAAAAAGTCTATTTAATTAAGTAGAACGTGTTGTCTATATTCATTTAAAGTTGCGCATTTTGATGTGACGTCACATTTCTCAAACCCCCCCCCCTCGTCACAAATGTCTGACCCCCCCCCCCCCCCAGGTGCGTGACGTAATTTATGGACGGCCCCAAATATACAGGCATCAGGGTAGAGATCAAACCAACGACCTCGTGTATACCAAGCGAGGTAGTTAACATCTCACGACCGTGGCACCCCATAAGCAATCAAACCTGACTTGAAAACAATTGTAGTGAGCCCAACTTAGTCGCAGACATTAACTTGGGAGCAACACTATTTATTAACACAACAACACGAACACAACATAACCTACGCTCGGGTCTCGAATGCCCATCTAGCCCCGCTACGGCAGAACTAGACACGGTTCGCTATCCCGGTCCGGACCACAAGCTGCTGGGTCCCAGACCGCGTGGCTAAAGGCTTCTTCTCCCCGATGTGAATCTTCGAACACCAACACTTGAAGAACCCCGAGCTCCTCACAGAGCTCTCATTATATGCCCCCGGGCTGGGGCTGGCTCCGCCCTTAGCCCCGCCCACTTTCCAGGCTCCTCGGGCCCCTTCTCGAACGTTCCTGAGAGCTCTCCGGGACCACGTGACCGCCCCTCGCCCCTCGGCCACCAGTGGCCCCCTTCCAATATCGTCCGGTCACGTGACAACAAGTCAGCCAGAGTATCATGCCCCAGCGTAACCCTGGCTGGCTAACGCTCGTTCTCGCTCCCTCACTGGGAGCCGGCACCCCACACTACTCGCGGTGCCTCCGCGCTAACCAGCGCTGACCCAACCACCGCTAGTGTTGGTACTGCAGCCCGCAACCCGGGCTGCCCGCAATGACAACATTACCGGCCGTGACTTCGCAAGTCCCGGCTCTACACAGTGACAATTACAATCACTACACAATTATTTATAGGGGTGACATTGTTGATTTAAGTTGGAATAATGGATAAAATATATGACTAAATTGGGGTGACAAAAACCTGGTCATATTAAACTAAGAAAATAGCCCAGTCCATGATAACACGTATGGCTAGCAAATCCACAGTGCCTCCCATTATATTTAACAATGATATTCTAATCCGTAGTGACATCATTAAAACTGGCTTGGTGCAACGATCTCATCTGAGCTGTCATGGAACGGCTGTGTTAATAATATGGATAAGGAGGCATTAAAGAATCCCGGTATTCTGTTCCGCTCCAAATCCTTCAACATTACAATTATTACTCCTGCTAAAATCACAGCACATATTCAGCCAAAGTTGGATCAGTGGTTGCCATATCTGGAGTTGAGAACCCAGTTCCTATCTAGTTGCACTTGATAGAATGAACTATAATGAAGTCAGGGTGATTGATGATTGAGCACTCACTGATTCACTCAAGTTACCCGCTCATCGGCGGTCAGTCACCTACTTATCCCTCGTCGTAATAAAAAAAACTAAACCTATTTTTTTATTTTACCAGGTAAGGCTCAGTGAGCTATAATCGCTCTGTTTCAGAAGCAACCTGGCCACAAATGATAGCTCAACCAAGTGGTTTATCACGTGGAAATTTATAGCAGCCAAATACTCTAAAATACACATTGTTTCTAAATGTGGAAGGAAAAACCGGAGGACCTAGAGAAAAATCCACGGGGAGAACATGCAAACTCTAAATATACAGGCGTCAGGGTTGGGATCGAATCCAGGACCTCCTGTACACCAGGCGAGGTAGTTGAGATCTCGCCACCATGATGCCCACGGTGGCAACATCTATCGCTATCACTAATACTATGGTTACTGTTCTCATGAAGTCCACTCAACGTCTGCACTCATGTGGAGTCTACCAGACTGTTTAATCTCATCTGTACTGTGTTCAACCACCATACCTGCAAGCCACAAGTCTACATTTCGGCTTCTTTCCAGGAATAGCTCCACTTTGGAATTCCCGCCAATCATCGGTTTTCCGAAGCGCTTCCCTGCTTAATTCAAGAAACGCGTTGCACTCTTCATCCGTTACAACTTTGATAGTGCCGTCATGTTGCTGACCGCTTGGCATTTTGGCTCTGTGCTCAGCAACTGGTGTTGCACAAACCCTAGAGATGTTGTTGCTATTTGTGCGGCAAACCGGCAACCAATCGTGTTTGTCATTCGGGTTACTGGAAACGCAAAACGAGAACTTTTAACAAAACTTGCAGGTGAGGTAATTCTAGGTTGAACTTATTTCTTTAGAACTGCTATTTGTATTTCGTTTGTTGTCCCCCCCTCCGCACCTCAGATTAGCATGCTTGGCTGCATAGGGTGCGAAAGAAGTTCAACATAGGTGGCTCTTTGTTAAAACCAGGTGAGAGGCCATTTTGACAAACGCATCAGTTTTGCAAGGTAGACAATGTACAAAACAATAAAAACAAACACTATTAAAAGTACACAAGTCAGAAGTACAATCTAAAACACAAATACAAAAAGCACGCAATTATCATGCAAATATGCACTGCACGGTGAAAGATTAGAAATTTCTGAAATATGAAAATCAAATGTTGATAATCATCAGTGGCTTTAGGAAAACAAATTACAATTTCAAACCCTGTGCCATTACTCTTTACTATCCAGCATTTCAAAGCCACAGCAAAGTCCACCAAGCTATAACATCCACCCGCAGATAAAGTTTTGAGTTGTATTTTAATTTACACAATAGTTTGTGAAGACATTGAACATATATTCTTTGGGTCTTTCGGAAAGAACACGTAGATATAAAAATAATAAAATTATCACGACGTTTCCATCGCAACACAAGCAATCGTCATCAGGTGAAAAAATATAGCGAGAGAGCTACCAAGGCAGGACAAAAATGCAGCTGGAGAGCTGCTGAAACACGAAGTTTTATAGGCTTCGATTTAAAGCTTTCGTGACTGCAGGGATTCATCTTCTTGGTTCTTTCGGTAAAGTCACGTAGAAGGGAAGTAATAAAATAATAAAAATAAAATTTATTTTATTTTATTATGTTTTATTTTTATTATTTTATTACTTCCCTTCTACGTGACTTTACCGAAAGAACCAATAAGATTTTATAGGCTTGAGATGGGCTCAGCCCAAGGGTAAGTGGGCGGGGCTAGAGGTGGAATTTGCATGTAAATGTAAGATTGGTGATGTACCTCCATGACGACGCAGCTGTGGAGGTGGCCATTGTATTGTGAGAGATTAGCTTGTCAATGTAAATGCTGTGCGAGTGAGACATCCAGCTCGTAAAAAAAACGAGGGACAACACCACATTGAGGAAAAGGAGCAACGGTGGCTGTGTTAGTGAGACATTTAGCGTGTATGTAACTCAGAGAGACTGGTAGCATCGGCAGGTAGGGTGGGAACATCACAGCCTCATGATATAAATGCTTACCCCGAGCCCTCATATTCTGATAGTAGGCCTCGGCAAGGTAAGGTAATTTACCCTTTTTACCGGGTAAAATGGTAAAGGGTAAAGATGTCGATATGCCAAGGGGTAAGGTAAAGGGTAGGGTAAAGGTAGCTCGGAAGAATTACCCGGTAGGGTAAAGGTAGCGTGAAGTATTACCCGGTAAATACGGTGCCTTGTTTAACTGATTGTTGTTCACGTTTATGGTGACTTTCAGACCGCAGTCCACTCACTGGCATTAACTGTGTATCTTGTGTTCTCCACAGGGAATGCATTATTTGCTCCACTGCGGATCTCCTGCCACCGTTTTCCCATTCACATGTTTCATTGCTTCTACATACTATTAACATGCCCTCCCGTTGTTAATGCTACCCCCCCCCCCTCCCTTTGGTGCTGCTGATCCTGCATAATGCATGGGCATAATATGACTTTGAAACCCCCCCGCCCACCTCCTACGCATTTCCCATGAATATGCTAAATTCCTCTTGATATGCACATTCTTTTGTTAAGGCTCTCTTCTTCTTCCACCTCCAACTCAGCTTATATATAAGCTCCTAGCTTGGCAGTGTCTCATTCTTCACCTGAAGACGGCTGCTTGCGTTGTAGCCGAAACGTCGTGAGAATTGTTTTATTATGTTTTATTTTTATTATTTTATTACTTCCCTTCTACGTGACTTTACCGAAAGAACCAAGAAGATGAATCCCTGCAGTCACGAAAGCTTTAAATCGAGCATTTACATTGATAAGCTAATCTCTCACAATACAATGGCCACCTCCACAGCTGCGTCGTTATGGAGGTACATCACCAATCTTACATTTACATGCAAATTCCACCTCTAGCCCCGCCCACTTACCCTTGGGCTGAGCCCATCTCAAGCCTATATAACTTCGTGTTTCAGCAGCTCTCCCGCTGCATTTTTGTCCTGCCTTGGTAGCTCTCTCGCTATATTTTTTCACCTGATGACGACTGCTTGTGTTGCGATTGAAACGTCATGATAATTTTACTATTTTTCTATCTACATTGCTTTACCGAAAGACCCAAATAATATGAATTCCTGCAGTCACGAAAGCTTTAAGTCAAGATTGACCATATAACTATACACCTCCCATAGACTTTTACCTTTCGTATTAAACTGAATTTTTACCTCACCATCACAACAGCAACCATGAACAATCCACTGCTGGATGGTTGTCATTTCTCACTATCCAACAATCAGACTATCATAGACACCAATAATACTACTACAGTGTCCATCCTTAATCAACCAATACCTCCAGTTAGAGACTCCCATCCATCTCCCATTGCAGCGTAGAGATTGAGAGCCACCCTCAGTAATGTCCCGGCACAAGCAACACCTTGACAGTTGTGTCTGCGTGCATGTACGTTGCATTCGTTCGCACAAGCGCCTCTGGAAACGCCCAACTCAAACAAGACACGTAACGAACGAACTCGTTATGCCCAGTTCATTACAGGATGGTTCCACAAATTAGGCAACCTCGGTCAAGATTTCAAAATCATCCAAAATATAAGCAATGCATCAGCCTTGAAGGTAATTATATATGTCTAGTTTCAGAAAGCGCGGCTTTTTTATTGGACACGTCGGCTTGACGCGTACAGGAAACCGAATGCGCCATTGGCCATTGCCATTCCAGCGTAAATGAAAACGTCCGGTTGTCCAAGTCGGGCACCATGGCATTTTTATGAGCATTTCTCCCTTTATCAACAAGAGTGCACGGGCATTTTTTTTATCGAACTTACAGTTACACTTGGGTAACATACTGACAACCCAAGTTAGCCACTTAATGAGTATAGTACGATTAAAAGTGTACTAAATGTCAATACGAGATCATACAAATGTCCTAAACAATAACTGTACAAGGATATGAATCTTAATATCAATAATGGTCTCAATTTTTGCTAGTGCCAGAGCTCTCAGCTCGCAGTCAGAAAGCTGCGAATTAAAATCCCAGTTGGAGTTCAAATCTCAGCTCATCCCCATAAATTTGCCAGGGTCAATAAAGTAGCACAATTGGTGGGATGTCAACAATACTCGTCGTATGGAGAAAAATGCTCACGCTACTGAAACGTGGAATGTCCACCACTGGCTCAAAGCTGCCAATGAAGATGCGTAACATCGTAGGCTAATTTGAACAGGGAGACACTTTGACCTGCATCAAATAAAAAGTTAATTATATTCTAGCATGCAAATTAACCTGCACGCTACATACTCTCTCTCTACTCATTCTCAAATTGTTGTTCATAATTGCATTTGCCTGACCGCCTTCCCCACTGCTCAATAAGTGTATATGCTACACCGCCCTACAATTATACCAGAATTAAAGTTACACGGAACGTTATGACTTAGTCTACCAATTCATTAAGCACACAAACGCAATGGCAAGCCACGCAATTAGAGTCACAGGGTCTCCCTACTCAATGTTTATAACCAATTTTCAAAGTGGGGCCCACTTTCGCCGATAAGACATCAGTGTGAGGGCCGCCACACATTTGAAACCATTAGGGTTTGAGAGCATGATGGGGCGTTTCACATTTGTGTATTGTCAGGTGTCACACATTGGGGGCCGCACTAAAGGCCACCAGTGGCCCACGAGCCTTGTAATGAAGAACACTGCCCTATTTAAATGAGCAAGAGGTGGCGCTCATCTTATTTGGCAGCCGTAGCAAAGGTGCAGTCCCCACAATGACTTTCTCATGCCACTGCTGTCAGAAGGGCCTCCCCCATTAGAGGGATCTATAGAAAGCTCTCCTCTAGAGGGTATGTTGGCCTACTTGTCCACTTGCCAGATACCTTGGGTGAAGAAGTACCCACAACTTGCTCCCAAAACACACAACCTGCAGATTGACTAACTGTGGTTCGTGGATTTGTACTCCTGGATGGACAGAAACGGTGGGATATTAAAAACACTTGCCCATTGTTTCAACTACCGTGATGGGAGATGGAACCGGAAACCTCTGGATTTCAGGTCTGGTGTCCTCTATTATACCATAGTAGCATTCCTTCGGCAGCCACGAACTGGCGGTAAAATTCCATATTTCCATGGTAGGGGTTAGTAAATTATAAATTAAATGAACAGTATGCATTAAAATTCCCACATGGCAACGATGCCACTGCTGTCATGCGGTGCTGTGGTCAAGGCGCTCGATTCAATGGGAAGGTCAGAAGATAAATTCGCGCTCAGGGGTCCACTCCAAACATCATCCCTGTGCAGTCGATAAAATGAGTATCACTTTGTTGCTCTGTAGGAAAACGTCGGTCATGCTTTGAACAGAGCAGTCCTCTCGAAACAAGAAGGCAGAATATATTTATACTGGCTTAGGGCTCACCGTTGCTCATGCGAGCAGGGCATAACTTTTAAATTTAATTAAAATACAGGTTTTGAATGTTGCCGTTGATCAGTCATCAATGCGGCTGCAAATTGACGTGTTAAGCCGCGTTAGTGCCCCCGTTTGATATCTGAACTGCTCAGCCTATATACAATACGAGCTTTACTACCAGGCTTCACCCAGGACTTGGATTCACCACGTCCGGTCGCCTTTGTCTCTCCAGTGGCGATGTGCAAACACCACACCAGTTACTCGTTTGAGGCTGAGTCGACCTAGGGGAGGCCCAAGACCGGTTCAAATAATCGTCACCGGTGGTGGCAGTGAGCGGGAATCGAACTCGGGTCGCCGGGTTCGTAGCGCAGCGCACGAATCGCTACGCAGTCGCTCCCCCCCCCCACACACAGGATAAAGACAAAGATACCCCGTGTAGCCTGTGAGACTGTTGGGGGCAAGTGCTGTTAGCGAGCACCTATGAAGGCCGACACGGCACGACAGGGGTTGCAGAACCTTGGGCTACATGAATCTTAGCCAAACCTTATGGGTGGCTTAAGGTTTGTTTTTCCAAGCCTCAGACATGAAAAATGACACATTCTAAGGCTGCCAGGCTGGTTCTGTCTCTAAAAAAATCCACTGAACCATCATAACCCCCAATCATCAGACCCAGTGACGGAAAACACCACAGAACAACTTGTATGTTGAACGTCTTTCGCACAGTACTTAGCCATGAGTCACCTCAACCAATGAGGCAACGCTCCTTCACGTTCTGTAGAGGGGTTGTCACAAGTCAATCAACCGTTATATTTACAACCTTATTCCTCAATACTGGGCTTTGCTGCATAAAGCAAAACATTATAACATTATATTTTGTGTGCAGTCAATCGTAACTAGGCTGAGACCAATAATTCACAACACTTGAAGACCCTGTTAGAATAACAAATGGCCAAAACCCGCACTCCAACCCAGGATCTTGGCATTGCCAATTCAGTGTCTTTGCCATTAAGCCAAATAATACCACTTGGCTGACTTTCAGCTGGCATTTCCAATGATTCTTTACCTGTATAAGCATATACAACTCTTGTTCATCTTATTGTCTTACTGTAGTTGAGTCACAGAATAAACCCACATGCCGCGTTTCTGGTTTTGCAACATTTTTCTTCCCATAATCTCTCGAATATTCAGCTAAATCTCTCACTTGAGAAAGAATTTTGGTCTAAAATTAACTCACCTACTTATAAGTTAGGTCATTGAATTAATACGCAAGTCCTCCCACCTACCACACACTGAATAAGTTCACTAACACATTACCCTTTCACAATGATAAAAGATGATACACCAACCTTGTCAATTATTTCACGTGAATTGATGTACAGAATATAAAGTCTGTCAATTATTAGTAAAAACACACATAATCGGAGGGACACACATTCCCATCATCATTACCTAAATTAATCCCAGGTTTGATTAAATGCATACCATACTCGCTGTTTTTTTTTTGTTAAAGTCACGTAGGTTAAAAAAGAAAACAAATAAATTAAATCACGACGTTTCGGAGGCAACACAGCAAAATTACTGATACAGCAATTTTGCTTCTAGATTTGAAGGTTTCGTAACTGCAAGGATTCATATTCTTAGGTTTTTTCGGTAAAGTCACGTAGGTGACTTTACCGAAAAAACCTAAGAATAGTAATTTTGCTGTGACGGTTCCATTATGGATAATATTGGTCGCGAAAGCATACTACTCTACGTGTTAAACTAAAATCCGTTTGTTTTTTAAACAGCTGTCCACAAGGGAGCAGCCAAAGAGCCACTGCATGCAGTTCGGAGCCATAGTTTGCCAACCCCTGGGCTACACGAAACGTATCCAAATCTTATGGGTGGCTTAAGGTTTGGTTTTCCAAGCCTCAGACATGAACAATGACACATTCTCAGGCTGCCAGGCTGGTTCTGTCACTAAACAAATCCATTGAACCATCATAACCCCCAAATCACTGACCCAGTGACAGAAATCCCCTGTTTGCCTCCTCCCCCACACAGCCAGCAGTGGACTTTGAGATTCCGCCATTTGAGCTTGTGAATTTTCCTACACGTGTAGCCAGGTACCACCCTGTTGCTGAAGAAACACAGCTGGATGAGATTCTGTTAATGATTGTGTGGTTAAGGTTTCACAAAACGTCAACAGTCACACCACAATTACTGTACAGGCGGCAAGACTCGCAACAGTACAACACCCTAAGCTTAACGACAATATAAAATCAACAAAAATAAATCCAACTAATTTGGTAATTGTAACATATGCAATCAAAAGTCAAAAGTGTACCCCGAGCACTGTTGTGGCGTTCATCTCTGTTTGCAACCTAATAGTCAGGGGAAATTCCACATTCCTGTGACGTGGGCTAGTATCTCAACTGGCACTCGGTTCATCAACCCCCATGAGATAATGGGCGAAGCCGACGCCGACCGAGCGTTGTCACAGCAAACCTATGGTTTAAAAAGAAATAAAACTGGACAATTTTTCTAAAAGAATTGTTTGCTGGAACGCCAGACTCGCAATCAGCAGACTGCAGGTTAACATCCCGGTTGAAGATAAACACAGCCCATAAGCTCCCCCCACCCAAGAATGGATGGTTCGGCCCTTCCTGAAGAATGTAGAGTTTTCACCACTCAATACGGAGATAAGCTCATAAAGATCTGCTCAAAAGTAACTCCTCAAATGAGTTGAGCACACTTGACCAGAAAAACCTTGCATTAAAGACTCGATGCGTAGACAATACAAATTCAGGACAGGTTTCCAACAGGCTCAGCGATTCATGACTGTGCTTATTGCCACTACAGGTCCTGAGCCGATGACATGAATTTCATATTATTCTGGAGTGGATGACCCTAACCTTAACAATCCCTATTGCTTACTTCAATGCTTTCCCTCCACAATGCAGTGGTATAGTAATGACCACAACAGCAACAGCTGTATTGTACAACAGCATATTCACGTTGAATATTGTGGGAATTATTAAAATTACATGTGAACAATGATATTTACAAACCCAACACACACTCACACGCATAGGGCACATGATTTGGAGGCAAGGGTTAGTGGATCATGTAGAGGTGTATAGTGTAAAAACCCGTAAAAGCAGTAAGATAGCCAGGATATAGCAGTACACCAAGTAGGCTTCTAACCCATCTGTGTCGTATCTTCTCTCATGCATACGTTTTCGCCAGGTACTCGGGTTTCCTCACACAAAGCACTCCTTAAAAATGAATTGGCCAGACATCTGAATGTGGCAGGGGGCACTCCTGAAAACGAGTCCGAGACCTTGAAAAGGCGTCGTGTAAAAACATAAACATTCGTGCAATGGGAAATCCCCTTTAGCATGAACTGATGAGGAAGAAGCTCACCATGGATCCTATCGTCCGTGTTTATCTTCGCATTTACTCAGCATAATCAATACCATCGTCGTCATCATCAATATCACCGCAACCATCACCGCTGATGAACATTACCGCAATCAACATCGCCACCGTTTTTACCCCGACAAAGTGGAACACAGAAAGAGAGTCATTCTCACACAATTAATCGCTCAACAATAACAGTATCATCATCGCCAGTCCATGACCAACAACAACCGCCATTCGCCACTAAGTGGTGGTGACATTACCACGGCGCTTGTGCCAGGCTATGTGCACGTTAAGGCCGCGTGAAGGATCGAACGCCCGCTGGCAGGTCACGGAACAGACCCAGCAGGTGCCATGGGTCGACTGACTGAGATGACTGGGCGATGCACCACCTGTGACCCCTACTGTGCTGTGTTTTATCCACCCGGCGCTCTGCTCGTTGTTGTGAGCATCGCTCCTCTGCTCTCCGTTTTTGCTGGGAAGGGCGATTGCCTCCAACTGCCCAGTAGCGTCATAAAAAAACATCACCAGACGAGCAGGTGGGAAAAGGCGTGATCCGCCTGTATGTTCCTACACCTCGTCTTATATCGGCTAGAGTATTTACCTTGTCGCAGATAACCAGACAACAGGATCTGCCAAAGCCCCTGGCGATTCCCTCGTGTCTTTGCCGAGGCACGGATAATAGCGAGGATTCGCCAAACACAATTCTGATCACAACCTCTCTTAATCTCTGCGATGGCTCTGATAAATTGGCAATATGGAGGAGCGCACACAGATGCAAGATGCAATGCTCACATAAGGTGCGTCGATAATAGTGCATAAAGGAGACGCGTTTCACTCCAAACGACGTTCAAGTCGAACCTCGGTTGTAATCATCTGTGACATTACAGCATTGTCGTGTTGCGTCCGACGCTACGCAGTCAACGGCATGTGCTACACGACATGTACACAAACATTGTTTTATAGATTCCATCATAAATAAAGTAAATGCCGACTAGAGCAGTCGCCACAGACACGCATACACAATGCATGGGTCTTGTGACACACTGGACACTCTTGCAAACGAGGTTGCCATACCGTGTCAACCCATACGGTTTACCCCGTATTCTTGTACAGGGAAATTGAGTTATCACCATACGGCGTACAGCCGTTTCGATACGGGCAAATGTTTGTTTGGTCTATTTGTGTTTCTCCCCTGTGATTGGACCTGGTAGGATGAATGTTGAGATGTCTAAGGGGCACTGGGTGATCAATAAGGCCTGAATTGGTCTGTAATATCAAGGGATTGTGGTAAAATCTTCGAACTTAAAAAATAATGCGTATTGCTGCAAACCAGTCGAGGCAAAGGCACCAGTGAAATGCCCAAGGGTTCAATGCTGGACCCGACACTCAAAATAGCAATTGCCAGGCGCTACTACAACCAAGGTAACCCAGTAAATTATAACACTGTACAATTAACCAAATTATATTACATTGCATTATACCCGACATGATTAAACATTCAACAGCATTATTAAATCACTGGCATTATTAACAACGCATATTTGGTCTGTAATATCGCCGTATATGCTAAATTCCTCTTGATATGCACATTCTTTTTGTTAAGGCGCTCTTCTCCCACCCCCAACCCAGCTTATATGTAAGCTCCTAGCTTGGATTGTCTCATTCTTCACCTGAGGACGGCTGCTTGCGTTGTGGCCGAAACGTCGTGAGAATTGTTTCATTTTATTATGTTTTATTTTTATTATTTTATTACTTCCCTTCTACGTGACTTTACCGAAAAACCAAGAAGATGAATCCCTGCAGTCACGAAAGCTTTAAATCGAAATTTAACAACGCATACTTGTATTATATAATGCACGCTTATCTCTACATGAATAACATTAGATAACAATGTCATTGGATGTCGGCATTATTCAAGATTAATATAGACAGTACATAAAACACGCTCCATTGCTAAAGAATAACAGTAAGTGAATCAAGCACGTGCCATAAAAATCATTCAACGCATTACAATATAATTATTGACATTATAACAATGCCACCACCGCAATATTGTCCGTCAATGTTACCTGGGCGGGTCCCGAAGGCGGGCCTACGTCTCGCCGCGCACGGCCCTGCGGGACGAGGGGCGCCTCCCCGGGCAGGGCAACTAGCCGAGGTGCGGTATCCGGGCGGCTCCCCCGGCGCAAACACCACCCACCAACCCCAAGAACGCCGTACGCGAATCCCAGCGGATTCTAGCAGACGCCGCCAGACCCCAGAGCAACCGCGACGACACCCGCGCGGGGTAACGGGAGCGCAGAGGAGGTGTGGAGGAAGCCTCGGGGAGCCGAGGGAGCGGTGAGGCGGAGCCGCGAGTTGATCGCAAGAGCCCGGACGGAGTCCCCCCGTCACCCCCCGGGGGAAGACGGCTCTGATTGGTTGGCGCGGAGCACGTGGCCTGCTCGTCACGTAGCCTTGCCTTTAAACAAATTAATCTGAACACAACGACCCCTCGACTAACGAACGGGTTAGGTTCCAGAGTATAGTTAGTTTCCAGATGACATAACCTAACGAATTAGGTTCCAGAGGGCAGTTAGGTCCCAGAGGACATAACATAACGAGTTAGGTTGCAGAGGGCAGTTAGGTCCCAGAGGACATAACATAACAAGTTAGGTTCCAGAGGACAGTTAGGTTCCAGAGGACAGTGAGGTTACAGAGTATAGAATCTAGCGAGTTACGTTCCAGAGGACATAACCTAATGAGTTAGGTTCCAGAGGGCAGTTAGGTTCCAGATGACATAACATAACGAGTTAGGTTCCAGAGGACAGTTAGGTCCCAGAGGACATAACATAACGAGTTAGGTTGCAGAGTACAGTTAGGTTACAGAGGACATAGCCTAACAAGTTAGGATCTGTTCGCCTTTTAGCATTTTCTGGTCTGACACTGGTGAGACTAGGCCCTAAAGAAGGCTGTCTCTGATGTTGGCCAATCAGTTTCAAAAACAATGCCATATATTATCAGAACACGTGTGTTTTGCATGTTCACAACAGGTGCTTACGACTCTCAGTCCGAACAATCAATTGGATATGCAGACACGTTTGTTCGTACATCTGAAAGTTCGTAAACCGAATGTTCGTCGGTAGACGAGTTCCCATATTTATACTGGAGGAGAAATCCGATAAGCTATAAAGCTCTTGTGCACAGGTATCTAAGGAGTTTTCACATATGTCCAAATAGAAAAATGACCCTGCTCACAGCCAACATTGGTCCTGACCACGGCGTGAGATCATTTAGATTATTTTGCTGCGATACATTTCCACATGATAACCCCCTTTGTTGATCTATCATTTGTGGGCCACGTCGTTTCTGAAAAATAAATGAATACCTCAGTGGACTTTACCTGGCAAGTTAAATAATTGAGTTTTATTTGCATATATATTTTAAGTGATTTGTTTAGGGGCCATCCATAAATGACGTCACGCGATTTTGGACGATTTTTGACCCCCCCCCCTCGTCACACGGCGTCGCAAAAAGTCAGACCCCCCCCTCTAATATGACGTCACAAAGCCCCCCCCCCCAAACCATATTTCCATTTTGAAAATCAAACATGCTTCAAATCGCTTTAAACTATTGTCATTGTAGTGCGTATTTAATGTGGCGCTGCACTCTGTCGTAGGAGAAAACATTTATAAAAAAAAAAGTCTATTTAATTAAGGAGAACGTGTTGTCTATATTTATTTAAAGTTGCGCATTTGATGTGCCGTCACATTTCTCAACCCCCCCCCCCCTCGTCACAAATCCCCCCCCCTCCAGGTGCGTGACGTCATTTATGGACGGCCCCTTACCTTTCCTAAACGTTGTACTCCTATCGTGTTTTTGTATTAGTTGTTGTAACGTTCTGACCCGCCCCTACTGGACATGTGAAAAAGAGCTTTATATCTCATCGGATTCCTCCAGTATGAATGAACATTCTGATTCCGATATATAAACTAAACTAAAACTATATATAAAACATGTATTTTACCAGGGAAGGCACACTTTTCCGAAGCCACCTGGCCACAAATGATAGCTCAACGAAGTGGCTTATGGGGTGGAAATGTAAAATGCAGCCAAATACACTAAACGCGAGATGTTGATTCTAATTGTGGAGGCAAAAACTGGAGCACCCGGAGAAAAATCCACGCGACCACGGGGAAAGTGAAACATGCAAACTCCAAATATACAGCAGGCGTCAGGATCGGAATCAAACTCACGACCTCCTGTATACTAGGCGAGGTAGTTAACATATCACCAACGTGGCACCCCTAGTATATACTAGGCGACGTTTCAGGCAATGACCCTTCTTCATAGCACCTATATTTAGAGGCCAGCAAAGAGACAGAGTGGATGAGAAAGAGTTGGAGACGACACTTATTTAAACCATAAGGCCTGATGAGAAGTAAATGTTTAGTGTGTTTCCTGATTACCAGTTTTAAAATCGGTGTATGGAGTTACCTATTAAGTCTCTGTTGAGTAGCAGACACACGTTTCAAAAAGCAAAACGTATAAATAATAAATAAAATCAGCTTTAATTTGTATTAAAAGCCAGCATAATTATAAAATGTTGCTGGCAAATTGCATTATGGGTGGACCTGTGGTTTATTTTATTTTTGTATCCAGGAAATCCACACCGAGCCATATGACTCTTTTTCAAGAGGGCCCTGCATTGTATTTAATCTTAAGATTTTTTTTGTCAATTACTGAGCATTTTTATAGAAGTGAGAGAATAAAGCGGAGCACCCGGAAAAAAAACCACGCAACACACGAGGTTGGGGGAGGGGGCAACACTACCAGGGGGTCAGCAACATGCAGCTCGGGAGCCGCATGCGGCTCTTTAATGAACTGCGGAAATATGAAAATATGGCTCCTCTTGTTACGTTGTTTAACGAGCCGTGCCCACGCTGACCATGGAAGTCCACTTCACCATGGAAGTTCAGTTTAGCATGGGCCAGAGGGTCGGATCCCTGCGGTTCGTAGAGACTGCTCCGTAACTCTTTATTTATTCAGGATCGTCTCCTACTCACGGAGATTGTGGCTCTTGAAATATTGGGTTTTCTTTTCACCGAATTCGAAAAAAATGCCTGAAATGGTTCTCCTCTTAATGGTAGGTTTTTACCCTTTTAACTGGTACAAAACTGACACCTTTATTCAAGGCATCATGTTTGCAATGACCACAACACAAGTAGTCAATAAAGCAAACAAAAAGAAGCAACTCTGATAAGGATAATAATATGCACTGTCCTTGAAGTTGATTGGCCCACACCCGAGACGGCTTTCTTTAGAGCCTAGTCCCCATTGGTGTAGGGCCAGATGACACCAGAAGGCGTACAGTTGTACGCCTACAGTTGTACGCCTTCTGGTGTCATCTGGCCCTACACCAATGGGGACTAGGCTCTAAAGAAAGCCGTCTCGGGTGTGGGCCAATCAACTTCAAGGACAGTGCATATTATTATCCTTATCAGAGTTGCTTCTTTTTGTTTGCTTTATTGTGCTGCGCCCTCCGCTAAACCGCTTTCCTACCCGTCCTTACCCCGAACTAATCCTCTCCCACGGATCCTACTCTCCGCTCTGAGGTGTTGTAAGGCACGCAACACGATACCGTCTGTAGTCCCTGGTGACCCTGCGGCGCTCAGATCGTCCTGCAGACAATCTAGCGGCTCGCCCGATGACTCCTTCGTCGCCGACTCCGTGTCCAAACTCCAGAAGAAGAGACTTCCCTACTGCCCCTGCGTTTTCTTTTCAACTATTCACATCAAAGGCTAGGCGCCCCCGTCCCGACCGCCTTGGTCTCTCGACCAATCCTGAGCCTAGGATTTCCCGCTCTTTTGCGATCCCGCCGGCCTTTGAACTTTCGACCAATCAGTCGTCCCGGGTCCTGATCCCAGCTATCTGCCTTGCTGACCCGTGTTTGTGTTTGTATGCGTTTCTAACTGCGGGGCTCTCTGAGCTCGCCGTGGTCGTGCGATCTCAAATCCGCCCACGGCGCCGCAGTGTTACTTGGCCTGGGAAGGGTCCTGTCCAATTCCCTGGCCCTGAGAAACCGTGGGGTAACCCCCCTAGGGGGCCCTCGGGTGAAAACTCAGGGTAGGTGACCCGACCACGAGGCCCTACGTGGGTGCGGGTGCGTGTTTATGTGGGGGGGTAATGGGGGGCAGTGCGGCGGTGGAAGCCGGGCGGCTCCCTGGCTCGGCCGAGCGGCCCCGTCGCTGTGGCACCACATAGCCCCCCGGGGTGCCAGTCCCCGTCCCGGGTTGACTGGAGCACCTCGCCTGGGTTGCCCCCACGAGGTATCGCCGCGGGGTCCGCGGGATTCGCCCGGCCCTTGTGGCTGGCCTCGGGGGTGGCGGCTCCGTCTCCTGGGGCTCCGGCGGTGGTCTCCTCCTCCATTCCAACGGCTCCCCTCGGTCTCTGGCACCTGCGGGCTGGGGAACAAACTCAGAGGCGGTGGGGTTTAAGGGTCGCCGTCCTCGTCGCCCCCGGCCCCGCCCGGGGCCCCTCGGAGCCCGGGGCTCCGTGGGGCCCATATACTGCGCGAGGCCCCCGGGCACGGGGGGTGGGGGGACCCCGGGGTTTCGGGGTACTTGGACGGCGGGGCTCCCCCCCTCGGGGGCTGCTCGCCACGGCTTCAGTCGGCGGATGTTGACCACCATCTCCCGGCCCCTCTCTCCTCCCTGAATCAGCACCGTCCATGGTGAGATCTGCCGTCTCACAATTCAGGGTCCTCGCCAGTAGGTGGTCAGCTTCCCCACCTGTCCGGCACCGACGCGGGGAGTGTACAGCCACACCTCGGAGCCCGCAGTGTAGAAGGGGGGCTCCATACGGGGTCGGGCGCCCTGCTCTTGCCGCTGGTGCGCGGCCTCTCCGTGCGGGTAGGCTCGGCCCCTGGCCCCTCGCAGGGTCTCCAGCAAGTGCTCCACGGGGTGGCTCCCTTCCTCCCGTTGCGGCGGAGGGACACCGAACAGCAGATCTGCGGGCAGGCGAGACTCGCGACCAAACATCATTAGGATCGGGGTCTGTCCTGTAGATGTGTGAACGGCGGTGGTGTAGGCGAACAGGGCATAGGGGAGGTGTTCGTCCCAGTCCTGTTGATTCGCGGCTGCCATGCGTTTAAGCTTCCCGGCCAGAGTCTGGTTCATCCTCTCTACCATCCCGTTCGCCTGGGGGTGATATGCCGTGGTTCGGTCCTTCTGGATCCCGAACTCTCGGCACAGCGCCTGGAATAGTTCGGCCTCAAATTCACTACCCTGGTCGGTAATGACTCGTTCGGGGATCCCGCACTTAAGTACGTAGTTTTCCACGAAGGCCCGGGCCACTACGAGGGCTGTTTTATCCGGGATAGCCACCGCCACGGGGTAGCGGGTGAAGTACTCCACCGCTACAAGAATATATCGGTTGCCCCGGTGGGATCGTGGAAAGGGCCCCTGCAGGTCGATTCCGACCAACTGATTCGTCCGACTGACTCGGAACGGCCTCAGGGGTACCTGGTACCTCGCCGGCTTTTGCCCACACTGCTGACAGGCCCGGCAGCCCTGCACCCAGGCGGCCACATCTTGTGCCAATTTAGGCCAGAGATACTGGCGACGCAGAGTCTCCCAGGTGCGCCGTTCCCCATCATGGCCCCCGAGCGGGTGGTCGTGTACCAGTCGTAGTAGTTGGGGTCGCACATGGGCGGGAACGCAGATGCACCCAGGCTGCCCAGCGTCGGCCAGTTCCCTCACCACCCCGTTTTCCACACACAACCGGGCATACAAACCGCTCCAGGGCCCTGGTAGTGCATCCTCCTTCTCACGCAGTGTCGCCTCCACCGCCGCCAGATCCGGATCTCGCTGCTGGGTCTGTCTCAGCTGCTCGTCGTTCAGGCCCGGGAAGGCGCAGCCGACGTCCTCCTGGATCCGTCCGATCGGGTCCCGAGCTGCGGGTCCCGCGCTTGCCGGGCGGTCGACGGGATCCTCGGTGCCACCTGCGAGGGTCTCTGTGGCGCACACTGCACTCTCTCTCGCTGGGGGGGGGTCAGTGGCCGCGGCCTCTCGGGGGTCCGTTGCCTGCCGGCAGCGTCCCCCCGTGAAACACGGGCAGGCCTCCTCCGCCCTCGTCTCGGCGAACACCGTGGGTCGCCTCGACAAGGCGTCCGCGTTTGCATGCGTCCGGCCAGCCCGATACTCGATTTGCAGGTTGTACTCCTGCAACTGCGCCAACCACCGGGCCATCTGCCCCCGCGGCTCCTTGAATGTAAGAAGGAACTGCAGAGCATAATGGTCAGTGCGTACGCGACATCTCCTGCCGTACAAATACGGCCGGAACTGTTTGCATGCGAAAATTACGGCGTACAACTCTTGGCGGGTCACGCAATAGTTCAGCTCGGCCCCACTCAAGGTCCGGCTGGCGTACGCGATGACTCGTTCCGTCCCATCCTGTACTTGTGACAACACCGCGCCCAGCCCGCTGCTGCAGGCGTCGGTGTCCAAAATAAAATCGGTGGTAAAATCGGGGAAAGCGAGGGTGGGGGCGTGGGTGAGGTGATCTTTGAGAGTGGTGAAGGCCGTCTGGCAGGCCCCCGTCCACTGGTAGGGGTGCTTAGGGGAGGTGAGTTGGGTGAGAGGGCGTGCAATCTCACTGAATCCCTTTACAAATCGACGATAATAGGTGGCGAGCCCCAAAAATGATCTGATCTCCGTCAGATTCCTTGGCCGTGGCCACTCCACTACGGCGCGTACCTTCTCCGGATCGGTGTGCACGCCTGCCTCGCTGACGCGATGCCCGAGGTACCCCACCTCGCGTTGTGCGATGTAACACTTACGTGGCTTGAGCTTGAGATGAGCCGCTCGCAGTCGCTGGAACACCTCTCGAAGCCTGGACCAATGCTCAGACAAAGATCTACTGAACACTATCACATCGTCCAAGTAAATCAGGCACTGTTCCCACTGCAAGCCCCGCATCACCAACTCCATCAACCGCTGGAACGTCGCGGGCGCGTTAGTGAGTCCGAACGGCAACACTTGAAACTCAAACAGGCCCATCGGGGTGGTGAATGCTGTTTTTGGCCGATCCTCCTCCGTCATCTCCACCTGCCAGTACCCGGACGCGAGATCGAGGGTGGAAAAATATCGCGCTCCGGCGAGGCTGTCGAAGGTGTCGTCGATGCGGGGTATGGGGAAGGCATCGCCGAGCGTGACTGCATTTAGTTTACGGTAATCGACGCAGAACCGGGTTGACCCATCCTTTTTCGTTACTAGTACCACTGGGGCTGACCAGGGGCTCGCCGAGGGCTGAATTATGTTATCGCGAAGCATGTCCCCAACTGCCTCTTTGATTTGGGCGCGTTCGGGTGCGCCCACTCGGTACGCAGGGAGTTTGATTGGTCGGGCTGCACCGGTGTCAATTTGGTGCTTAACAAGATCGGTCCGACCCACGTCCGAGTTGTGTTCACTGAATACGTCGGCATACTCCCGCAGTAACTCGCGCAGCCGATCGGCCTCTCCCTTAGGTAAATCCGCCCATGGTACATGTAACGCGTCGAGCAGGGGAACGACCTCGGCTCGGGGAGTCGGGCCGACTCGCCAGGCCAGGTCCTGGTCACCCTCAGGACGCCCGGGGTCCTCAGCCCAGAGTGCGAACACCGAGTCGTTAGAGTGGCGTGCGTGCAGGGGGTGTACGGTGGCTATCGGGGTGCGCCGCCGCAGTATCGCTGGGGTACTGTGGGGGTTAAACACACGTATAAACAGCCGGCCCCCATCTGCGTTTACCAGTGTGGCTGACCCTACCACCCCGTATCGCGATGCCAACTCCGGGTGAGGAGTCAGCATTACCTCGCCCGATGGTCGGTGGGTTGGGTCGGTGGAGAGGGTTGCCACTGGCACCAGCATCTCGGCGAGAGGCCCGATGGTGACGGCCGACACCAGCGTAGCGGCCACGGGTGTGAAGCGTGGGCGATTCGGCTCCTGTCCTAGGAACGGAATCCGCTCCCCGCTGCCCTCCACCGTAGCGCATCGTTGCCGGGGCTGTACGTTAAGTCCCAACTTTTCCAGGAGGTCCGTTCCTGCAATGCACTCGTGGCACAACACACTCGAAACGTAGAATTCCTGTGTGCACACCTGGTTTCCTAGACGGACCTCGAGGGAGACCTTCCCCAGCAACCCCATCCCGGCTCCGCTTGCCGTGTGCAGCGCGCGATCCGGGGCCTGCAGGCAGCCCACGTCCACCCCGAGCATGCTGCAGTGCGCGGCGCTCATGAGAGAGGCCACAGCGCCCGTGTCCAGCAGGATCCGGGTGCGCTGCCCGTTCACCTGGCCTTCCACCAGCGACGTGGCTCCCGTTATCCCTGCCACCAGCTCCCGCAGCCAATCGCCCGAGGTCCCGGCGCCCTTGGGTGTTGTTGTTGTAACCTGTTTATGGATCACTCGCTCGCCATTATTCTCATTACCGTCTATTTGTATCGGGACCGCGTCGATTGCACCCCTAGTTGGTCCGCTCACTAGGAGGCGTTGGAGTTTAACCCCCGCGCCTGCCTAGCTCGGGTGATTTCAGGACAGTCTCTCACTAGATGCCCTCGGCGATCGCACATATAACATGCCCGGGGAGGGGGGGTGGCTCCGTAGTGGGCCCCCTGCCCACTCCCTCCCCCCCCATTACGCCGCTGTCCACCCTCCGCCTCTAGTCGGGCTACCCTCCCAGATAACCCTCCCACCGTGGCGCGTAGGTCCCCCATTTCGGATCGGATGGTCTCAACGGAGGATTGCAGTTTGGCCATATTTTTATTCGTTTCCTCACCTACTTGGTTTACCTTGTTGTCTATCTGGGTTACCTGGCCGGAGACATCCTTTATACCCGTTTGTATACCGGCAACCCATCCCGGGGTTGTCTCGCGGGACACTGGAGGCTCTCTTTCCCGGCCCCTTACCGTCCTCGCGAGCTCCTGTTCCTCCTCCTCGTCTTCCGAGAGCAGGCTCGCAATGGCGCGCTCTCGTCCCAGCCCCCGGAGCTGCGCGCGTTCGCTGTGAATTCTTTCACACTTACGTGCGCGCTCGACAAGGGTGTTAAAGGGAAGACGTGGGCAGCTCATGTCTGGCTGCCACCACGCCGTGCGAGACAGGTACCGCTGGATTTTCTCGGCAGCCAGTTCCTCAATAACCTCAGTTGCGTACCCCGGGCGTGCGATCTTTGTTAACTCGCGCACATCCTCGGCGTAATCACGGAGATCTTCGCCAGGTTGGCGACGGCGCGCCTCTAAGGCCGATTTTGCTTCCTCCTCGTCACGCGTGCCAAAACGCTGATCGAGTCGGCGCATCAGCTCCTCTAGCTGTGTCTGTGCGCTCGCGGGTAACGCTTCTACAAAATCGGCTGCCCGCCCATCAAGATTCATATTAAGTTGACGTACTGCCTGCACGTCCGTCCATCCATTAATTTCCTTAGCCCCTAAGAGATTGCGGGCGAATGCCTTCCACGAAGGGGCCCCCCTGCCGGTAAATATTAGTCTTATTTTAGCGTGAGGTAACGCGGGGGTCCGTACCGCTTCTGACACCAATTTGTGGGGGTCGCTAGCCCCCGAGATCCCTCCCTCGATAATACTAACGGCCGGACTAACATCATCAATCGCCCCCCCGCTGCTAAGCGAACCGCCGCTAGGCTCCTCACCCATGGTGTGGGAGCCGTCACCCGAGGATTCCCCTCCACCGCGGGTCCGCGTAGCAGGCATGGTTAACCACGTACGCGCGCACCCACACACAGCTCTGCACGGCACTCACCCAACACTGACCACTCACGTTAGGATCGCGCACCTGTGTTACACACGTCGTGAACGTGCGCGCACACACATACAGCTCCACACGCGAGACCCACTCTTGCGCCGCTCTGCGCCGCACTGGCCGCTCACGTTACGATCGCGCACCTGGGGTACGCCGATTACGCACGCCGAGAGCTTACGCAAGTAACGAGCACACACAAGCGGGGCACACGCCGACACAACGACTCAAGCCGCCGCCGTGCGCGCGAGACAAATACCGTACAAGGACGATTCTCCTCTCACACGGCTGCGTAGTCACGCCAACACACAAAAGTGCTCTCCCCGGGCGTTAACGCACACACCTCCGTACCCGCACAATCGTACAGAGACCACGGCCTTTATGCATACAACGACCACACACCCGCGAATGCAGTGCACGCTAATACCACGTTCAAAAACACCCAACAAAACGGTTCCGTTACTACGCTCGAGATTTTATTAGCCCTTGTTAACCCACCGAGCCACCCGTGTGTGTGTGCGGGCCTGCAAGGCGCTCCTAACCCACTCTATGCTGCGCCCTCCGCTAAACCGCTTTCCTACCCGTCCTTACCCCGAACTAATCCTCTCCCACGGATCCTACTCTCCGCTCTGAGGTGTTGTAAGGCGCGCAACACGATACCGTCTGTAGTCCCTGGTGACCCTGCGGCGCTCAGATCGTCCTGCAGACAATCTAGCGGCTCGCCCGATGACTCCTTCGTCGCCGACTCCGTGTCCAAACTCCAGAAGAAGAGACTTCCCTACTGCCCCTGCGTTTTCTTTTAAACTATTCACATCAAAGGCTAGGCGCCCCCGTCCCGACCGCCTTGGTCTCTCGACCAATCCTGAGCCTAGGATTTCCCGCTCTTTTGCGATCCCGCCGGCCTTTGAACTTTCGACCAATCAGTCGTCCCGGGTCCTGATCCCAGCTATCTGCCTTGCTGACCCGTGTTTGTGTTTGTATGCGTTTCTAACTGCGGGGCTCTCTGAGCTCGCCGTGGTCGTGCGATCTCAAATCCGCCCACGGCGCCGCAGTGTTACTTGGCCTGGGAAGGGTCCTGTCCAATTCCCTGGCCCTGAGAAACCGTGGGGTAACCCCCCTAGGGGGCCCTCGGGTGAAAACTCAGGGTAGGTGACCCGACCACGAGGCCCTACGTGGGTGCGGGTGCGTGTTTATGTGGGGGGGGTGATGGGGGGCAGTGCGGCGGTGGAAGCCGGGCGGCTCCCTGGCTCGGCCGAGCGGCCCCGTCGCTGTGGCACCACAATTGACTACTTGTGTTATGGTCATTGCAAACATGATGCCTTGAATAAAGGTGTCAGTTTTGTACCAGTTAAAAGGGTAAAAACCTACCATTATATTTTGCCACTGGTAAAAGAGATCTCATAATGGTTCTCCTCTTGTTGTTTTGGTTGCAGAGCCCTGCTCGATACAGACGGAAACAGATGGCGGTTTTGCAACTTGCTGTTACTGCCTTCTGGCGAGCCAGGGGTGTGGCACCGCGATGTCCACGGGAAGGGAGTTTCATATCTGTGTGTGCGTGTGAACCACCAACCCTCTCTGATGCCTCCGCAGTGCTGGGTCACAGGCAGCGAACAGCCACCACTGCCCGGCTGCAGTGAGGTCAATGAAACTGTAATTAGCATAATCCACTTATTGATGCATTCCTGGGCCCAATTATCATTGCAATAGGATTAGAGGGGTTCTCAGGAAATGGACCACCACCAGCACCGGGAGCAACATCACCATCAACACCGATAACACTGCCACCACTAGCATCAGTACCACTTGCACCAGCACCAACACAAATGCCACAATTCTGGCTAATCGTCTGATGAGGCTGGTTGTAATCACCAACGAATTGTAAATATCGTGGGTTTACTCTCCCAACACACCGGTGTGCTGAAGTCGTAACTCACTGCAATGTTTTTTTTCACGTGACGAAACCTTACTAATTGGCTTTGCCGGGTGGTGGCGGGTTTAACGACACATTGTGGACCACCATCACTGCTACAGTACTGCCACTTTAACAGTACTGCCACGGGTACCGCCATCACCACAACCATCGCCACACCTGGATAAATCTCACAATGCGCGCTTTGCGAAACCAAAAACAATACAAGTCTCACTTCTGAGAATTTGCAACAACACCACGAGAAATGTGCCTCCGGGCTTTGGAGACCACCTGGAGAATATTCCAAGCACGTGTTGACAATGATGGTGAACAAGTGGAGACTCTTTGCAGCTATTAACATACATTTGTTATCACGGCACAGCGTGTTATCCGTTCTTTTCCATTAAAGACGATAGTCCCATATAAGTGTTAACCAATTTTTTTTTAAAGCACCCTGTAACATGGGAATGGCCGACGAAGATCCAGAGGAAAGGGGCTCTGGGCACGAACACAGGACCCGTTTGTGAGCAGCTCAATCAGTCGTTCATAGCAACAGTCGCGGCCGGTAGGAGGCCCCTCTGTGGAAATGTCAGGGTGGTCGGGTTTCACGCCAGGGAGGATGAAAAGAGCCTCCGGTGTTTTTGGCCCCATTTCCATTTTCGCTGCGTTTGCATCAATGCCCTGCATTAAGACTTGCCTCGTGCATGCATACACACCGCGCGCACGCTACATACACAGACTAGTACAGACACATACATACACGCACAGACACATAGACGAGTACAGACACATACATACACGCAAAGACACATAGACACACAGACGAGTAGACACACAGACACATACACACAGATTAATACAGACACACAAACACAGACACCGCACGCACACGACATACACACAGACAGGCACAGACATATACACAAATACATGCACAGAGACAGAAATACAGACACACATACACATAGACACACAAACAAGTACAGACACATACAAAAAAAGACAGATCCCCCGTGTAGCCTTAACAGACTGTTGGGTCAAGTGCTGTTAGCAAGTAGAACCTATAATGGGCAAGGATTGCCCGTTACACACACACGGATTGCCCAGTTACACACACACACAACACAAGGATGACCCAGTTACACACACACCCACACAAACATAAGGATTGCCCAGTTATACACACAAACAAGAATTGCCCAGTTACACACACAAAACAAGAATAACCCAGTTACACACACACACCAAGAATTGGCCAGTTAAATACACACACAACAAGAATTGCCCAGTTACACACGAGACAAATATCCCAGGCCAAAAGTTCCAAGGTCGTAGGGTTCTAAGTACCACTGTGCTCCACACACAAAGACAAACACACACACAGAGTGCACATTCATTAAGTTACCAAGTTCCCTGTTGGCACAGGCAGATAAACAACCACGTCTTCTTCTACTTCTAATGTATGACGAGTATGTGTAAACACTGTATACATCCAGTTTTACGTTTGTGAGCCATGTGATAGCTGTGGGAGTATTGTGATGAATACCGTCAAGTGCACCGAAAGAGCGGGCATAGAATCCGGCTGTTCAACCACTGTTAATTATACATAAATATTGCCTTTATTGCTTTTAAGAATTGCATGTTACATACAAATGAAGAAACAAACATCGGTACACGCACACACACGTAGGCAGCACTTCGTAAGAAGTCAAAAGTGATCGCCCTATGAATAGGCTGTCCCCCCAGCATGGGAATGTGGAATTCCCACCACTGGTTTGTGGCCACCAAGGGAGAGGAGCACCACCAGCCACTGCTCGTTTGAGCGGGGAGATACCGCGACACCACAGGTAATGTAGTCGCACGGCGAGCGTGTCGCAGCACTCATCTTGGAAGGTCGCGAGATCACATCCCGGTTGAGGTTCAGTGCAGTCCATCTTCCCACCTTGATCGATACAATTAGCACTTTGTCAATAATGCACAGTGCGTTGTCTTGTTTAGAAAGTGGTCCTTGCTATAGCACTGTTCACGATTGGCTCAGGGCCAATCATGAACAGTGAAACACTTTGACGTGACTTATGATGCCCACATATTACCTATACAGTACAACATTGTTTACATGTAAACTACGTACATATACAGGGTGAACCATTTATAGACACCTCAATGATACCTAATGACACCTCTTCCTTTTCAATAGCTGATTGAATTTTGTGAATGTACCGGCTCCATGCCTGAAAGAGGAACAAAGGAAAGTGGTAGCACGGAGGCGTTGTTCAATTCCCACCACGGCCGCCACGCAACCATTTCTCTCCGCACGGTCAAAAGTTCGACCTCGAGTTCGAGTCGCCGCGATGCTGACGTGCCCCACCAACCCCGGCACTGTAAGCGACCGACGGGTTCAGTTGTCAGGTTCAAGCAAGGTCGTGAGAAGCCAACGAGGTTCTGGGTAATGAGAGAATCATCCACAGCAGACGAGTCTCCGGTCGTGACGATGACAACCACGGACACTGGGACAGGAGCAGCTCAGTGTGTCCAAACACTCGCCACCAACCACCACACCAAGAAAACTAATATACGAGGTTAAATAATAAAAGAACAACCCTCTTCACTGGTTAAATGAAAAGCACGAAACGGAAATAATGACCACATTTTTGTGCTGTGGAGAAAGTCCTGATAAAATGCCCCCAAATGAACGCGTATTTTAGATTTTTTATTTTAAGGCCACAGTGTTTTTGACGAGGGTATTTGGATGGTTTGTGATCTGTGCACCACTGCCTCCGCAGTTTCTCACAATTGTTGGCTTCATTTTTTTTTACGAGAGATAGAAAGCGTCGTTTCCTGACGGGCATTCGTTCATTCAATCACCAGCAAAGACCGAGTACCCAACGGCCCTGCGTCATCGGCATTCAGTATGGCTCTATGACAGCGCTTCCCACCGTCCTCCTCGCTCATCTGCTCGCCCTCACGTCAGCATCATCTCTGCAGCAGCGGGTTCTTCTGGCCAGCCAGGCTGGGCAGCAGGGGCAGGGTGGCCTTACTGGGCGCCTGGGATGGCGAGGAGGCGGCAGCTGCAGACTTGCTTTGCGTGCGACGCACAAACGACGGCACCTGCGCCACACGTCAAGCGACACACGCGTTCGCGCTCGGCGTCACGTCCGGGCATCTCTCCCCCAAGCAAGCCCACAACCTACATCACCTGCCGTGTGTGTGGTGGATGCTCATCCCAAGCGCCTATCCGGGCCCCAGGCTGCTTAGCCTTCCCGAGATCTGACGAGACCGTGTGCATTGCGGGTGCTTCGGTGCACCGCGTAATGAAGCTCGTGGATTTTCTGGCCGCCATGGTAGCAACATCACGCGCTGTGCTGTGTGACGCATAAGAAACTTCACGTGTACCCGCTATTATTTACACTATGTGCATTGCGATGTCATGAAATGCCACGTGCACTGCTATGTACTGGGTACATGGCGTGCTTCTGTGCTACGTCACATGTACCACTACGTACAATATTCTGGATTGCCGTAAAATGTAACGTGTCCTACTATGTAACGTGTATGCTCTATTGCATACACGTTACATAGTAGGACACGTTATTGCCATGTACCATGCACTCAATGTGTACCGCAATGTGCACCGCTATGTGTCATGTATGCTATATTTATCACTATGCGCCGTGTGCGCTATGTGTGCTGCAATGCACCGTGTACACTTGGTGGACTGCAGTGTGCTCCCTGTTCTACGTACGGCCGGGGGAGACGAGGGGTCCAGGTGTCGCCCCAGGAAGGAAAGAAGTCGCCTCCACATGAGACCGCTCCCCAGCAGCATGAGCCCCGTGACCAGCCAGAACACACGTGGGTCCTCAAAGCACCAAGACGAACACAAAAAAAGACAAAGATCCCCCATATAGCCATAACCGAATCTCGGGTCAAGCGCTGTTAGCGAGCACCTATGAAGGTCGGCACGGCACACGAGAGGGTGGCCAGCACCACGCACGGCCACCTTTGTTTTCCGAGTAACGATGTTTACACATGGTAACAGGTACTCATTGAGGCTGAGTCGACCTAGGAGAGACCCTGGACTGGTTCAGATAATCGTTATTGGTGTTGGCAGTTGGAGCAAGTGGCATTAGTGAGCACCTATTAAGGTGAGTGCAGTGCACGAGGTGGTGTGACCAGCCCTATGGCTGATCATCATCGCCTTCCCAGTGCTGGTGCTGAAACACCACACCAGGTACTAATTTGTAGCCGAATAAAATGAGAGGGGCCCATGAGGTGCATGGAGATCACTTGCCACTGGTTTTGCCCGTGGCTGGGAATAAAGCCCCGGTCACTGAGATCATAGAACAGTGCACTAACCAGTACGTCACGGCTCCACCCACGCATAACAACACCACCAACAGCTGACATTCGTCGCTAAGTGGCGGTGATGTCACCAAAGCGCTTGTGCTGGGCTCCACGCACTTTGAGGCCACGTGAAGAGTCAAAGGCTCGCAGGCAGAAGGTCAGGTGACATTATTTTTAGGAGGGTTGTGCTTTGTTCTCCATGTGGGAGGAAATCACAGTGCCTGGAGGAAACCCATAGGAGGGGGACAGGAAACTCAAGCGCCACTCACAGAAATCTGCCTGTGGTTCTGCTTTCTACAGGTCAGTGGGTGTCATCACACCCATTGCCATCATGACTCCCATCCCTGCGTGATCCACCAACCCTGCGACCAATTTGCCGCAGGAGCAGGCGATGGCAGTCGGTGTGCGTACCTCCTCGAGCGACGAGTTGAGATTCATGCCAAAGGCAACGCCAATCAGCCCGAACAGTGACAGGGAGAAGGTGCCCATGGTGAGCTGCAGATTGAGCCGCATCATCACGTTACGGTGGCTGCGCACACACACACACAAAGACAAAGATTCCCCGTGTAAGCGCAAAATACTATTCGGGCAAGTGCTGTTAGCGAGCACCTATGAAGGCCTGCACGGCACACGAGGGGGTGGGTGGCCAGCACCGCACCCGGCTGTCTTTGTCTGGCTAGTGGCGATGTTTCCACACCACACGGGGTACTCATTTGAGGCCGAGTCAAACTAGGGGAGGACAGGTTCAAATAACCGTCAATGTTGTTGGCCGTGAGTGGGAATCAAACGCGGGTCGCAGGGTACGCAGCGCAGCGTGATAACCGTGAAACAACTGCGCACACACACACATACACACGCACCTATTTTGCGGATGGCCGCTTGGTAAAATTAGCGCATGCTGACTTGACAAGTAACGTCATATGTCACATGTTCAGGCGTTGTGACGTCATCACGTGGTATCGTGATGCGTGTACCTCTCGTCTCTCGGTTCTGCATAGCTCTCTCATTTAGCTCCCTTGCATCACACTCACCTCTCTAACTTGTCTACCACTCTCTCATTTCTCTTGTTCGACTCCCTTACATCTCTCTAATCTGTATCTCGTTATGACTCGATGATCGATCTCGGGTGGCCCTAGCAAAGTGGGTAACTTGTTATCTTATTTTATATTTATAGAGTGCTTTAGCTTAAGTCGCTTTACATAGCTTATAAGCGGTACAAAAATTTAGTGATTTATATGGCATGGGGTCAGGAAAGGGCTATAGGGGAGAGACGGGAAGGAGTGGAGGGGCGAGGAAGGGAATGGGCAACGAAGAAGAGGTGATGCTTTAAGATAGGAAAGAAAGGAGGTTAAGGAGGGAGACTGCTAAATGTACAGGGGCCTCAGTTAGGCCGCCAGTCAAAGAAGTCTGCTTGAGCAGGCTGCATGACCGTGCCGGTGAGCGGAGCAATGCACCTGTCGAGGTTGAGGAAGATGACGCTCTCCGAGTCGTCGATGAGCCCCTTGAGCTCGCGCACGGCATTGAAGAGTGCGTCGGCCTCATGCAGGAACACCTCGAGCAGCAGCTCCATCTCGTCCGCGTGGTCCATGCCCACGCTGCTCGCCTCGCTGCTCACCATACGCATACACAACTGCAATTCCCCGCTAAGTGATGGTGACGTCACCATGGTGCTTATGCCAGGCTATGTGGATTTTAATCCCACTTGAAGCGTCAAACACCCACTGGCAGGAGTTCACGGGGCAGACCCAGGTGCCATGGGTCGGCTGACTGAGATGACTCGCCGATGCACCACCTATGCCCCCTACTGTGCCAATTTGCTATGTTTTAGCCACCCGGCGCTCCGCTCGTTGTTGCGTCACTCCTCTGCCCTCCGTTGTTGCTGGAGGGCGACTGCCTCCAACTGCCCAATAGTGTCCTTCACGAGCCTCCTCCAGAGGCCCATCTTGACAGCAATGGTACCAGTCATCGGCAAGTCCACTCAGCTCCACATCCTCTTCTACTACATCACTTCATCTCTTCTCTAGACCGTGCCCCACGCCCGTTTAGCCCCTTCTATTTGGCCGAACAAAAGCTGTTTAGGCATATGGTGCCCGGGCATGCAGGCTACATTACCCAGCCAACACAGCCTTGCCTGCCAGGAAAGCTCAAGGATCTGTGAGCTCACAAAATCCAGCCTGGTTAAACCCAGGATGGATCGTAGGCAGGCCAGCCTAAATATTTCTAACTGGCTAAAAAGTTATCTTTGGGGAGTCCACGTTTCGCAAGCATAGAGAAGGGAGGGCATGACCGTGGCCGAGAAGACCCGAAGCTTCGTGTGGAGTGACAGACCAGGTAGCTTTCACACAGCGTTATGCAGCCAATGAAAGGATAATGCCGCTCGACTTCCCCCTTTGTGTTAGACTAAATAAACGTGTTGCCTCCAACGTGACGCCTGGGTCTCCATTTATACCCACCACACATGCACACAAACGCCTGCCCAGGTACGCAGGTGGTGCGGTGCGAGAGTGGTGGAGCCAGGTGGAGGTGGGTGGAAGTGGGTGGAGACAGGTGGAGGAGGGTGGAGCCGGGTGGAGGTGGGCGGAGGAGGGTGGAGGCGGGTGGAGGTGGTTGGAGGTAAGGAGGCGAGTGCCGGGCTGTGTGGAGGAGCCCCGTGTGCTCTGCGAGCCGCACTACGCTCGTGGGTTGCTCCACTTGCTGAGGCACAGCTCCTCCATGAGCTCCTCGTCGTCCAGGATCTTCAGCAGAACGTCCTTGAGCACACGCACGTCCGTCTCCAGCTCCGACAGGCTGCACACATGCAGGCACACGCACGGTTGCACACAGTCGCAACACATGTGACGCATGCAAACACGGACACTGGGCGCCGCGGTGGTGAGATGTTAACTGCCTCGCCTGGTATAAAATACAGGAGGTCGTGGGTTCGATCCTGACCCTAATATTATTTTGAGTTTGCATCGTCACCCCGTGGTCGCCTGGATTTTTCTCCGCGTCCTCTGGTTTTTCCCTCCACATTTAGAATCAACGTGCGTTTAGAGTATTTGGCTGCAATACATTTCTACGTAACAAGCCACTTAGTTGAGCTATAATTTGTGGCCAGGTAGCTTCTGAAAAAGAGCTATACAGCTCAGTTGGCCTGACCTGGTAAAATAATAATAGTTTACAGTTTTTTTATTTATAGCTTTACACAGAGAGAGAGCCCATGGATAGGGAGAAACACGATACATGCACACAGAGAGAGAGAACACAGTCAGCTCACTAACAACGACAGACGCGCGATTCACACGCACGCAATGACTGAACAAGACCCTACCACCAAGTGTACAGAGACAATGACCAGGGCGGTGAGGAGCAGTGAGGGACGATGGGGCAGCAGGGGTTGGCGAGGCGTGGTGAGCGAAGACGCTGCGCCGCTGGAGCCACTACTCACCTCTTGCTGCTCTGAAGGAGGAGGTGGAGTTTCCCGCGGTCGATGGACAGGAGTTTGGGGTCAACGAGGGCATCCAGGATGGCCATGATGGCCGACTCCAGGTCGCCGAGGCGGCTCTGCAGCTCGCTCAGCTGCGCCGGACGACGACGACGACAACGACGACGTGCGGATACACGCGCGCGTGCGCACATACAAAGACAAAGGTCCCCAGGGTAGCCGATACAGGTTGGACTCGAAGTGTGGCGAGCTACCCACTGCGTTACCACTGCACCCCGTGACAAAAACATAAGGGAGCGAAGATATTCGGCAGGTCGAAAGCAATGCCGCTGCGCACGATCGTGTGGTTGCGATCTACCGCCCGTTGCTGTTGTCCGACGTTTCACTCCACGTGCTGGGGGCTACTTCAGCAACTGAAGCTCCCGGCACGTGGAGTGAAGGGTCGGGCAACATGCCGAACAACACGCGGCAAATACACTCCAGATGGGAGAAAAATATTCACAGATTGATATTCATTTCTGGGGGAACAGATATTTGAAGGAAACACACATGCACATACTCATTGATGCCACTCCAGAAGCCCCTGGTCTGACCTGGTGTCCCCTCGTCTGACCTGGTGCCCCCCCGTCTCATGCAGTGCCCCCCCCCCCCGTCTCACCCGGTGCCCCCCCCCGTCTCATCCGATGCCCCCCCCCCCGTCTCACCCGGTGCCCCCCCCCGTCTCATCCGATGCCCCCCCCCCCGTCTCACCTGGTGCCCCCCCCCCCATCTCACCCGATGCCCCCCACCCCATGTCACCTGGCGCCCCTCTTTTCTCAGCTGGTGCACCCCCCCCCCCCCAAATCCCCTCGTCTCACCTGGTGCCCCCCCTCGTCTCACCTGGTGCCCCCCCCCCAAAACCCCCCGTCTCACCTGGTGCCCCCCCTCGTCTCACCTGGTGCCCCCCCCCTCGTCTCACCTGGTGCCCCCCCCCCCCAAAACCCCCCGTCTCACCTAGTGCCCCCCCTCGTCTCACCTGGTGCCCCCCCCCCCAAACCCCCCGTCTCACCTGGTGCCCCCCCCCCCCAAAACCCCCCATCTCACCTGGTGCCCCCCCCGTCTCACCTGGTGCTGCAGGATGGCCTCGAGGGCCCAGAACTCGAAGGGCAGCGAGTAGGAGGCGAGCTGCCCCTCTCCCGCCAGCTGGGGGCCCAGCTCCGCCTGCAGCCACGACTCGAGGCTCGGGTGACGGTAGTCGAGCACCAGCAGGCTGTCGGTGCTCACCACGGCCTTCAGCTGCTGCTCGCTCCGCACGGCACGGGAGGGGCGCAGTCAGCCGGGCAGTCGGGCAAAGCGCGGGCCGAGTCGCCAATGCTAGCGGTCAGGCAGTCAAGCAAGTGGGCAGACGTTTCATGCAAAACCATCAGGCGATCATCGCTCAGTGTGCCCATGAAGACAAAGATCCCCCATACAGCCTTGACAGACTGTTGGGGCAAGTGCTGTTCGTGAGTAGCATCGATGAAGGCCGGAGCGGCGCACGAAGGGGTGTGTGGCCGGCACCACACCCGACCGCTTTTGTCCCCCAAGTGGCGATGTTTGCATGCTACACTAGATACTAATTTGAGGATGAGTCGACCTAGGAGAGGCCCAGGGCCGGTTCAGATCATCGTCACAGGTGATGGCCGTGAGCAGGAATCAAACCTGGGTCACCGAGTTCGTAGCGCAGCGCGCTAAATGCGCGCGCACACACACACACACGTGCACGAACACACAAAGATCCCCCGTATAGCCTTAACAGACTGTAGGGGCAAGTTCTCTAAGTGAGCACCAATAAAGGCTGGCACGGCACACGGCACACGGCCGCCTTTGTCTCCCTAGCGGCGATGTTTACACATCGCACCAGGTACTCATTTGAGGTTGAGTCGACCTAGGCGAGGCCCAGGACCGGTTCAAATAATCGTCACTGGTGTTGGTCATGAGCGGGAATCGAACCCGGGTCGCCAGGTTCGTAGCGCAACGCGCTAACCACTTCACTACCGCACGTGCACACATGCGCACACATGCGCACACACCCTCGCGCACACCTCCATGTGCAGGATAATGCGGTTGTTGCGGGTGAAGATGCCAACGGGAGGCTGAAAGCGCAGGTCTCGCGCCTGGAGGCCCAGCTCCGTGTAGAGCTCCGTCTTGCGGCGCTCTGCATGCGCCCATGGGGGGCCACGGGGCGATGGGGGCGCCACAACCACACATGAGCACAGCCACGCGCTACACTTCTACAACCTGGAGTAATTGGGAACTTTGGTTAAAGCGTGGGGTGCAGACGACAGGTGAGTGGCTGTTTGCAGCGGTCCCCACCGAAACAACACACCAGGCCGGTCTTGTCGAACTTCATCTGTGGAGACAGATGCCAGCATTAGGACACATGCAGCAGCACGAGGCTCCAAAGCCGGCACAGGATAAAAAAAATGCAGCCAAACACTCTGCCCCATCCCAGGGGCGCCATGGTGACGAGCTGTTATCACCCTCGCCTGGTATACAGGTCGTGGGTTCCATCCTGACCCTGACGCTTGTGTAGTTGCAATTTGCATGTTCTCCCCGTGGTTGCGTGGATGTTTCTCCGCGTCCTCCGGTTTTTCCCTCCACATTTTTATAATCAACATCACGCGTTTAGAGTATTTGGCTGCTATAAATTTCCATATGATGAGCCGCTTCATTGAGCTATCATTTGTGGCCATGCCGCTTCTGAAAAAAACTATATAGCTAAGTGGGCCTTATCTGGTAAAATACAAATTGTTCAATAATAGTGATCCCGCACGTCCTATTGATGTTTACCACTTAGTTGTGGGAAGTCAGCTGTGGCCATCCAGTGGATGGACTGGTTCCTGCCAAAACAATGTGGCATTTCCACAGCTGGCTTAGGGCCACCAACGGAGGAGTGACCCCCCCATTGCTTATCCGAGCAAGAAGACACCGTGATTTGAGCCGGTTAATTCGAAAGGCTAGAAGCAGCTGCAGGTACGATGGGGATTTGTGCCCTGCCCTCTGCTACCCACGACGTAGCCCGCAGCAGCTCACAGCACCTGTTTTATGCACGGCGGGCACCTATCCAAGCACTACCCAGGCCGCTTAGTTTCCTAGATTTGACGAGATGGGGCGGATTCTGGGCAATTTGCTCGTAGGCACTAAAGTATGGGAGATTAAAAAAAAAATCAAATCACTCACCACGCTAAACACAGGGATGACACTGGCAAGGGCTGCCTGTGAGGGATCAGAAGAGAAGTGTCTACCTGTGAAGACATGAGTGAGAGGGGGCATCGCTTACAAACTCACAGCTCAACGCAAGCACGACAACTCTCGACAGCCAGAGCACTCGGGGGCTGAGTGGACCGGTGGTCACGGCGTTCCACCACTGAGCCACTTGGCATGGACGCGACAGCTCGATTCCAGCTACAGCTGTCAGATAATTTCTGTCACCTGACAAACCAGCTGGGTCGCGCTGTGGATGGAAAGGCTGACCCACAAAAGGAATATCACAGGTTCAAATCCAGGTCTGAGCCCTGTGTTATCCCACTGCTGAATGACAGTCTTCCCCATTCTGTTTATACCGTGGCAATTATTGCACCATACTTCACCATGCTGGTCAGTGCTGGTCAGTGCGGGTTAGTGAAGGGCGGAGGGCGAGGCCTGGACTGGTTCGAATTTAACTCAGAATGGATGAAAGCTGTGGATGGAAATTTTAAAACTTTAAAAGCAGCCAGGCCAAAATTACAAATACATGGGAATGGCAGTTAGTGATGTCAAGGCGGGTACTGAAGGAACAGCGTCAGCTCATGCAGCTGATTTTCGAGTTCATTAACTGGTGAAGCACCAAGCAGGTTGAGTGAAACGTCACCGTACGTCGTTACATTCAGTCATAAAAAGTCTTGAGCCATTGGTGAGAAGCTTATAAGTCAGAATTTGATTAATATATTGGCCATGTATAAATACTATCTTTGTAAACGTGACGATCTGGTCCAGTGGTGGCAGATGAATGACAAGAATTTTTGGCACTAAACCACCACGTGGACTGAACAAAGAACAAAAATGTACGATTATTGTACAGGGTGACCCAAAAAAAACGGGCCCCGTGTACACTTTATGTGATATCTCCTTTATTTATTCACCGATTGCCCTTATTTTACAGGACATGGCAGAATCAACGACCGTGAGTACACCAAGACCCCAGTGGGAGCTGGGACAAAGAATACACTGTGTTAAATTTTACTACAAGACAGGCTCGTTCAAGAAAACCCAGGACAGTTTCATGCGTCAGTTCGAATGTGAAAAGGCTCCATCCAAAAGCAGATTTCAGAACTGGGTGGCCCACTTCGAGAAGTATGGGACCGTGGAGAACCTCAACGCTGCCAGTGAGAACCGTCCAAGCCACTCGGGACGTCCCAAGAAGCGAACAGCCGAGCTGGTCGAAAGTGTGAGAGAGTCTCTCCAGCAGAGTCCGAAACGCTCTGTGCGTAAGCGAAGTCAGTCCCTCGGTATGTCCCGTGAGACTGAACCATCACGGAACTCAAGGAAACCATTAGGGAGGAGATGAGAGCCATTACCAATTCAGTCTGTAAGAACGTCATGGACAACTTCGTGCTGCGCCTCAAGAAATGCACGGAGCTAAATGGAGGCCATCTAGAACACATGCTGTAGAACGGAGAAAAAAAGGCCAAAGACCCTAGTGTTTTGATTTGATGTTTCGAATATAATAAACTAGTTATGACCAAAGTTTCATTTCGTTCGGACAAAACACTAAGAAACGGGGCCTAATTAGATTTGGGGCCCGTTTTTTTGGGTCACCCTGTATTAACTCCAACCCATACGGCTTCGAGTACACTCCACCACTGTTGCTCCAAGTGATATTGCAGTACGCATTCCAACATTTGGTGTCCTCATTCACGCACTCACCCATGCCCACTGCGCTGTCGCCCCACAGCGGCGGCGACGTTAGCAGCAGCCGGGGTCTCCACCGGCTGCCGGGCCGGGGGGGGGGCGGTGGCGGTGGTGCTGGGCGGAGACCCCCCCGCGCCCACACGCAGGGGGGGCACACGGAGCAGGCGGTACGAAGCGGAGTCGTGGAGGGCCCGGCTCGGGTCACCACGGCCCCCCACACGAGAGTGACGACCACTCTTCTTGACGGGAGCTGGTGACACGGCCACATCGCGGCGGAATTCTGGCCGGTCGCTCTCAACTCTGGCCGTCAATGTCCGTGCTGCTCCTGCTGCTGACGGTGGTGATGCTGATTATCTCACTTGAACAAGTTCATGTGGATGCTGTTGATGGCAATGTTTATGAAATGGCTTCAATAAGTTGATGACATTAATGCTGCTGATGGTGAGGACGCTGATTCAGATATTTATGCTTATGTTGATGCAATGTTTATGAGTTTGTATGTTGAACTTATTTTGCACCGTACGTAGCCAACCGTGCTAATCGGAGGTGCAGGGGGAAGGACAACAAACTTAACACAAAAAGCAGTCCTAAAGAAATTAGTTTTCAATGTATTTGTAATCCAACTGATGAAATCATTATCAGTTTGATTGCATCAGTGATTTCACCACTAAAAGTGCCTGATGCTGATGCTTCTTATTCTTGCCAAACTATTCGATTATTTGTATAACCACACGGCTCTTACCGGGTTAAATAAACGTCGTGCAATTTTTCTATCTGGACATCGAAGTTCACACCGTCATTGCGTATTGCACCTTTGCAGCTCTTGTTAAACGCATTACGGTTTATCCCGTATTCTTGTATCAGAGAAATTGAGTATTGCAGGGTCCATATGGCGTACAGCCGTTTCAATACGGGCAAAAACAAATTCTAGTTGTTTGTATTTCTCCCTTTTGATGGGGTGAACGTTCAGATTTATAAGGGGCACTGGGTGACCAAAGAGGTTTGAATTGGTGTGTAATAAGGTAGGCACTGATATGGGGTTGACAGGTATGGTATTATGTTTCACACTAGATCATGTGCAGCAGCCGTGCCGGGTCAATGGGTTCATCAGTCCGTCTAGCGTCTTCCACCAATTTCCCTTTCGAGTTAAGATGACGCCCCCCTCCAGCTTCACGGCGTCATTGCCAACAATATGACGGCTCTCGCCGAATCGAAGGCTGCAGCGGTGCAATCTGTGGAGACCCGGCGCATGGCAACAGCAGTCATGGGTCACGGTGACGATCACTCACGATGATGTTGGTGGTGGTCATCTGTTCCGCCCCTGCAAGTGAGATGCACCATCACTGGATATATATCCCTGCGGTCTCTATGCAATAACACTGTAGCCGTAGCACTATCGTTGCAGGATTAATGATTATAATTATTAGTACGCCACTACCAGCGGCCACGCACTTGAAAGTTCTTCGACTGCACTTGTCGGCCTGGCTGCGTTAGCTGCCTAACGCGTCGAAGGCAAGCGCGCACACGTCTAATTCCAGCATGCGATATCCACACACGTGTCTATGTACAGCACATGTGTTGGAGAGAAAATCCACAACATTGTTAAATCCACGACGTGTTAAGCAAACACACACATCTCAGCACTGCCGACTCGAGCCGCGTTCAAGGCTCGGTCTGGTTCGTCTGTCACGGGGGCGAGTCAGACGATAACTCTGTCCGGTGTGTGTGTAGTTTATAACTTCCCTGCTATCGGCTGAGTTAATTAAGCGACAATTTGGCTGCTGCAGGAGTCGTCCTCGCATTTGACCCACGAGCACCTCGAGCCGCGCGGAACCACGTGCGGGCTAACCGGGAGTCGATTCGCGATTATGAACTCAACGGGCGAATGGAATCGATTTCATTCACAAAACAACTTGGGAATCGCTAATAGAATACTCGCCTCGCGCGATCGCGTGCTTGGAATCGATTCCTCACGAAGCGGAAGCGTGGGCGCGCGAGGCGACGGCGTGACCCAAACAAATGGCGGTGGGTGGGGGGTGATTATTTATTCTCGAACAATTTTTTTTTATCGACAAGAGACATTTGTTATTATTTATTCTTGTAAAAAGAAGAGAGACAAAAGTATCCCTTCAAAAGTGATTATAAACTGGTTATATATATTTTTTTAAATTGTGAAAACACAAAAAAATCCGCGGGTCAGAGGTCAAACGCCCGCGTGTGGAGGGGTGAAGTGGGGGGAGGTAGAGGGGGGGGAGGTGGAGGGGGGGGGTGGAGGGGGGGTGGAGGGGGGGAGGTGGAGGGGGAGAGGTGGAGGGGGGGTGGAGGGGGGGGAGGTGGAGGGGGGGAGTGGAGGGTATGTGACGTCACGCGCCACGTGAAAGCCACGTGTTTTGTTTTGAAGGGGCCGCCCATGCATTCCGTCGTACGCGGAGCGCACGGCGGTGATCCAGTCCCCGACAGAGCCTCCCACGCCTCCCCGAGCCTCGCGATCCATTCCCCGGCAGAGCTTCTCACGCCGCCACGAGCAGCGAGCCGCCCCATCGCGTGTCCGTGACACGGCCGCTTGGATGCAGTGGAGGCACCTGGCGACCGCTCTCCTGCTGTGCTCCCTCTACGTGGCCTCGATCCTCACGAACAAGGTTTGGAACGCCGCCCGGGTCGGGGTTGTTTGTCGTTCATCATATAGGTTGGGTTTTTTGGGGGGTTTAGATCGCGTAAACTATCTAAAAGTGTCGTTAAACCCTCCACCACCCTCAACAGACCATTAGTAAGGGGTTCACAGCACACCGGTATGTTTGAAAGAAAATCCACAACATTTACAATCATTTATAATCTGATTCAAGAGCCGAATGGCTCACAGGGCTATACCTAATAAATGAACTTGAGCACGACGTTTCGCCAGTAATTACAACCGGCATCATCAGGCGGACAGCCAGATTTGTGGAGAATTCCTCCTGTTTTGTTCTTTAAATAGAGGGATAGATGTGTGCAAGGTGGGGGGGGGGGGGCGTAAATGCATATACATTTCAATGGGTATCCATTGCCGGTTGGGTTATACGTATGTTAATCAACGTACATTATATGCATGCACTTGTATGCGTACAGGTAATCCCCGTTGACATATGGTGACCTGTATAGGCATACCTGTTAAACAAAAAATTGTCTTTGTCGGGTGGTGGCGGGTTTAACGACACACTTACGCGATCTAACCCCAAAAAAGCCCCTATATTATGGATGATATTGGTCGCGAAAGCCTACACGTGTTTAAATAGTTTGTTGTTGATGTTATAGGCGCCTGCGAGGTCTCCGTGTGCTCCGTGTTCGACGGCAGATGGCAGTGCAGAACATAAACTCACCACTCCTGGCTGTCTTGCATGCTTCCAATAAGGTCTGAATTGGTCTGTAATGAGGTAGGCACTGATAAGGGGTTGACAGCTATGGGTGAAGCAACCCCCTCCCCCTGCTGAATCTGGCTCCTGACAACATCCTAACTTCCCTACATCGTGTTCAATTCAAGAGTATGTGGGGGCTTGCGAGCCAACTTGCTTTACTGTAATATCCTGATCACCTTGATTCATGCTGGCTGGGCAGCCTCCACATTGCTGGTTTGCAGCTCGGGCACCTCCATAGGGATAAGCATAGTAGTTAGTCTTCGAAATGGTCAGTACCGAGCGAGTTTTGCATTGTTTTAAATTTCGACTGCGGCTACGGCCAACCAGATAAGTGATCACCAGTACAGTGTTTTCCACTGGAAATTGTACAACACATGAACTAACACACAGTGATTGACTGAGCCGGTTTATTACCGGAAAGTGAGATCATCTACGTTGCCAAAGGTACAAATCGCACACATTACACATTCAAATGCCCGATGCCAATAATGCACGACACAGGCCACACTGTTCACTTTGCATGCAATTTTTGTTGCCCCAAAAAGATGATGGGCTCCATAGGTCTCCACAACTGGCATTTTAATTGGCAGATCTATGATCGTGATGGTCATAATCGTGATGGTGATGATCGTGATGGTCATAATCGTGATGATGATCATGATGATCGTGATGGTGATGATCGTGATGGTCATAATCGTGATGATGATCATGATGATCGTGATGGTCATAATCGTGATGGTGATGATCGTGATGGTCATAATCGTAGGTCAAATGCTGTAAAAATGCAACACCCAGTCTAACGTAGTGCTGTGTTCTGTTTGCAGTATGTCCTCTCCGTCTTGAAGTTCACCTACCCAACGCTCTTCCAAGGGTGAGTGAAGGAAGCTGCCAAGTTGGCAGCATTTTTGCTGCCAAGTTGGCAGCATTTTGGCAACGGGTCCTAACCTCAGCTTACCTCAGAAGAGTTGAGGATGATAGACATTGCACGTGCAGAAGTTATTAGCAACCTGTACGTTTCGAATGAAACGTGACAACACGGCATTGTAGACAATGATAAAGAGACAGTTGGGATGGCTGGGGTGGCACGTGTGCAGGATGTAGCAGGGTGGCAGGTCACACAGCCAGGCATTGGAGTGGAACCCAGAATATCGTGACTAAGGTGAAAACCTAGAGCCAGCTGGTGGTGATGAGACTAGAATGGTTATTGAAGGACTTTAACGACTTTCACGATGGAAAAAATAAGCCAAATGCTGGGATGAGACCAAAAGAGAGTGGTGCTTTTGAAGGCTGTGATGGGTGTAGCAAGGGCAAGACCTAAAGCCTAATTATGCGATACAACTGTCACAATGGTCCTTCGAGGATATGTCACCTGCACATGATCTGCCTCGCCTGGTATGGAGAAGGTTGTGAGTTTGATCCTGACCCTGATGCCTTTATATTTGGAGTTTGCACATTATCCCCGTGGTCACGTGGATTTTTCTACGTGTCCTTCGGTTTTTCCCTCCACATTTATAAACATGCGTTTAAAGTATTTGGTATAAATTTCCATGTTTGCGGCCAGGTTGCTGCTGAAACAGGGTTGTATATCTCACTGGGCCTCACCTGGTAAAATAAAAATATTTTTTTTGTTAGCATATCTTGTAAAAGGGATGGTAGAAATGAGACTTAACAAAAACACATAGTCATGTTTAGATATTGACTCTATAGCGGATGTGGCATCTGTCAAAGAAGGTTAAGTAGCATTACGGTCATGACCTCTTGACCTTGACAAAGAGCCACAGTGAATGATGTGTCCCGTGCCTTTCGTGCAGGTGGCAGACGCTGATCGGGGGGCTGCTGCTGCATGTGGGCTGGCGGCTGGGCTGCTTGGAGCTATCTACTCTATCGGGGTGAGCCGATGTGGCTTCCACCATTCACCAGAGTAGACCGTCGAGTTGGAGGCCTCATCTCTCACCTAAATGTATAAAATACAAATGAAAATCTGTTTCTATATTTGAAGCTTTCGTGACTGCAAGGATTCATACTCTTAGTTTTTTCGGTAAAGTCACGTGGGTAAAATATGAAATTAAAATTAATTTTTATTTCAAACTAAGAGTATAAAATCTATTTGACAACTATTCTTGTAGTGGCTTCGTGTCTATCTGCCCAAACGAGCGTTGGGGTAGCTCTCAGCTCTGTCGAGGGCCTGATGCCAGCGGTGAAATATTCCACAAAATAGCCCTTATATTATCAATCCCACAAGAATTGTGATTCTTGGCTGATTCGACCACCAACCAGGATTCGAATTCACGACCTAATAGCGAGTCGAGTACTCTGGCCACTGCTCCACGAGGCCGGAGAATGGTGATGTTCCAACAGTGGATAATAATAGTAATTGTCGCTGTCTGCTGTAATAAGTACTTGTGGTGGTTGTTTGTGAAGGACCGTGGTGGTGTCATGGTTTCCTGGAGCCCTCCTCTACGTGGCTGTGATTTACGCCGGGTCCCGAGCGCTGTCACTGCTGGTGAGAGACGAGACCACACGCATAACAGCAGACAAAACAAAGACAAAGAACCCCCGTATTGACTTAACATACAAGTGCTGTTAGCGAGTTCCTATGAAGGCCAGGACGGCACACGAGAGGGGGTGGGTGGCCAGTACCATGCCTGGCCACCTTTGTCTCCCCAGTGGCGAAGTTTACTACACACCGCACCAGGTACTCATTTGAGGCTGAGTCGACCTAGGGAAGGCCCATGACCGGTTCAGATAATCGTCATCGGTGTTGGCCATGAGCAGGAATTGAACTCGGGCCGCTGAGTTCATAGCGCAGCGCTAACTGCTACACCACCACTCACTACCAATAACACGCACAGCAGTGGACACACAACGCTCCATGTATGTACTGCAATACGCAAACAACAACAGCCGCCGTTCACCACAAAATCATGGTGATGCCAACACAGCACCTGTGCTAGGCTAGGTGCATTTTAAGGACATGTGTAGAAGGCTATATTGTTGGCAGGTCATGGGACAGACCCAGGTGTTTTGGGTTAACTCGCTGAGGTGACTGGCAGGTGTTACCACCAGCGCTCCCCACCGTGCCAACACAACAGCGGGTACACAAACACACTCCATACGTACGGGGTGTCCGAAAATGAATATATCGAAAAGAACGTTGAATAGTTTTATTGTTTTTCGAGATGCTGACATGATTTATTCGTTTTAGAGTTTTGTAGTATTGATTAGATATTCTAGAATTATTAATAAACTTCTACATGCGGTCCATAATTCACTATAATCAATCTAATTTGGCGTTCAAACTCTGAGAAACATTTTCCAACACAGCTGTAGGGATGGCTGATGCCACAGTAGCATCAGCAATACGATGTTTAAGTTATTCAAGGTCCCTTGGTTTGCTAGCGTAGACTTTACTTTTTGACAAACCCCAGAGATAAATAGCTAATGGTGTTAAGTCGGGTGAACTGGCGGTTTCTCTTGAAGCAGAAAGTAGCAATCAATATTCACAATAAGCTAAAACGTATAAGTCTAATGCATATATTCATATCAAATTTACGCCAGTATCTCGAATAGCAATACAACTATTCAACTTTATTTTTGGTTTATTCTTTTTTGGACACCCTGTATAAACTGCAGTGCACATAAGCGCACACGATACATGCACTCAAACACTTGATGTGCAACAATTCGTGGATTAAAATGCATCATCACACATTCAGTGCGAGTTGATTAATCTGTAAGAATTAATTGTTTTATATGTACATACAATACCTGCAAAGCACATTAAATGCTGACGTCAACATTCAGGCTAATGGCTCCGAAAAGACCTCACAGTTGGCAGATGGAAGAGACGAGACGCAGTGCATGCCAGACCAAAAATGAGAAATGCCACTAACATTATTCATACATCTTTTGGGCGGGGAGGAAAATAAACAGCGTTTACAAGTTTCCCTGTGTGTCCCGTGCTACTCGAGAACGAACGTGTTCGGATCGAGACTTGAGTGATGCGTTTCTTCCCCCCCCCCCCCCACGTGCCACCGTTTCCCAGCCGGTGCCCACCTTCCTGCTGCTACAGAACGCGTCGGAGGTGGTGCTGTGCCTGTGCTCCGCCGTGCTGTGCAGAGAGGTGAGCGCCTGCGCAGCCGCTCCCTCCACGTCAAATGGAACGCGACCCTGCGGTCATCGTGTGCGCGCGCCGTGTGTCACCGCGCACTGTGGTCTTGTTATTCGACCTTTGAGTAAATCGGTGAACTCAGAAATGTGTACCACGTATGTTTTTATGTTGAACTTCTTTTGCACCGTACTTACCTAATCGTGCTAATTGGAGGTGCGGGGGAAGGTCAACAAACTAAGCACGAAAAAGCAGTTCTAAAGAAATTAGTTTTAATTCTAGATGATGATGATTTGAAAGTGCATAGGCTCCAGTGGCTTCCTAATATCGTAAGGAAGAGAATTCCAGACGGCTGTAGAAGCGCAACTGAAAGCGCGCGATGCAGTGACCGTCTTTGGTGGGCTGCGAGGACTGCAGTGGTGAGAAACCCTACCCTAAAGGGCCCAGTGCAAGAGTGTTGAGCCAGCACATTTTGAGCTTCTGGGTTCAATCCCTGGGCTTGGCTGTCCCTTTCAGGGATTTTATTTTTCATTATGAGTGGCTCTAGGTTCACCTGCTGTAAAAACGAAAGGACTAATATCACCATATCTATTTTTTTCACGGAATGTATAAAGCGCCCGGAGCAAGGCGCTTCATGTGCCTTATTTTAATACGTGCCGTATTTGAATTCTCTCATTGTCTTCACAGAAAATCCCTCTAGTTAGACTAACGAGGTGAGTGGACAAGGTTTGATGCGGGTGGCTTTGTGTGTTTTGGATGAAACAAAAATTCTTTACCATACTTGGACGACTCATTCGATGCGATTTTCATCATAAACTGGGTTCTTCACTGCATTAATAGATCACTATCGGCAACCTTGATTTATCCACTGCTGGATGAAGGCATCCCCACGCTGTCACCATTCATTCAGTCCTGTGATGCCACAATCCGTCTCCTGCTTCAAGTGCTTTCCTGTGTGTGCGTCCATGTACACGTGTGTGCGTGCATGTACACGTGTGTGTGTTCGCGTGCGTGCATTTGTGCGGTAATGCAACGGTTAGCGCGCTGCGCTACGAACCCGGCGACCCGAGTTTGATTCCCGTTGACGGCCAACACCAGTGACGAATATCTGAACCTGTCAGGGGCCTCCCCTAAGTCGACTCAGCCTCAAATGAGTTCCTAGTGCAGTGTGTAAAATCATCGCCAATAGGGAGACAAAGGCGGTTGGACGTGGTGCTAGCCACCCAACCCCTCGTGTACCATGCCGGCCTTCATAGGTGCTCGCCAACAGCACTTGCTCCAATAGTCTGTTTAGGCTATACGGGGGATCTTTGTCTTTGATGTGTGCTGCTCAGGGGACACTGACCCTTTATTGCATTTTTATTAAATTGGGTAGAACGGTGGTGCAACCCGGCAAGCTGACTGCAGCTTCCAGCCACAGATGACGTCAGTGGTGAGTCACATCTGATCTCGCCCTGGCCCCTTCTAAGTTCATTAAGGCTTAATTCAGCACCTGATGTCATGTATAAGCATCAACACTGGGAAGAAATAGGCAAGCAGGGCTGGTTCTGCAAGAACCACCTCATTTACCAAGCAGGCCTTCACAGCAGTTGCCCCAACAGTCCATACGCCTCTACAGGGACCTGCGTGTGCGGGTTTGTGTTTGCAGCCTGCTGTTGATAACCCTGTCCTCAGGAGGTCTGCTGTTCTGCGATGTGCAGGTACGTACATCACTGCCACACTTGCACAGAGCTGCACTTACACCGCTGCTGCACTCCCACACAACGCCGCTGCGCACCCACACCGCGGCACTGCATCCACATGCAGTACTGCACACCCAGCCAGTGCTGCACCCGTACTCACAACCATCAACATTGTCGAGCAGCTTAATGTGACTGACCTAGGGGGCCACTGACTATGCTGCTTACCTCCTGTCTGTGCCCTCACTGCACGAGCGCCTCTGAGATTCGGTGTTCAAAGCACTCTGCTCACTGGGCAGCCCTGAGGTCGGTCAGAGAAATCCCACATGCCTGTGGCGGGGGCCATTCGTTGCACGATTATCGGTCATCACTTCCCAAGAAGTAGTGCTCGTTTTTACTCACCCCGGAGGGATCATGATGATGGTGGTGGTTAATGATGAGCTGTTTACCCTTTCGATTTACAGTTGAGCTCTCACTACCCAGATGGCAAGATGTTAACTACCTTGCCTGGTATGCAGAAGGGTCGTGCGTTCAATCCAGACCCTGACGCCTACTGCGTATTTTGAGTTTGTGTGTCTCTCTCCCCGTGGTTCTGTGAATTTCTCTCCGGGTCCTCTGGTTTTTCCCTCCACATTTACAAAAATGCATTTTAGAGTATATTTGGTTGCTTTAAATTTTCACATGATAAGCCACTTCGTTGAGCTATCATTTATGGCCAGGTCGCTTCTGAAAAAGAACTTTATAACTCCGTGGGCCTTATCTGGCAAAATATAAATAGTTAGTTAGCTTTACTTCTACATCATCACCACGAACATCTGGGTCTGTGCCCTGTTGTCCTTCTGCCAGCGAGACTTCACCCCCCCCCTACCCGTGTCGCCGTGCCATTGCAGTTTGACCCCGGCGGCTACGTGTGGGCATTGCTGCACTTCGTATGCGCCGGTGAGCACCTCCACCCGACCCATGCCTCTTCTTCAAACGCGAGCACTGCACTTGCAACCCGGTCGAGAGGTCACCACCGCCAGGCCTGGCTCTCCGACGTTCCAGGACCTCGGCGGTGGCGGCCCCCGAAATCCTGGCTCTGTTTGAATTTGGGTTTTGCACCCCCACCCCCGCATTGTGTGTTCCGGACAGGGATCTACAAAGCCTTCTCCTATGAGCACAGCAAGAGCCAGTCACTGAGGTACGACGGATGCGGTGGCCTCGTAGCGTGGTCTGCATGGGCACCGGTTCAAGGAATGCAATGGGGCCCACCCATCCCATTTCTCCTCCGCTTCGTAGCCCGCGCCCTGGGGGGGGGGGCCCTCTGGCCCAAGGAGCTCCAGTGCAGTTTCACCGCCTGCGCTCTCGGTAGCTACGCCACTGGATGAATGGAATCGCAGCCAAACTTGAGTTGGTGTGAACGTGGCCAACAATTGTACGGGGCAGAGACCCGTCCCGGCGGTGCGGTGGTCAGGGCCTGCAGCCTCGAGTCAGTATTATTGAGATTTCAAGTCTCAGTAAGAGGGCCAACTCCGCCCGTCATTCCTTGAGGTTTGGTAAAAATTAGTACCACGGCGTGGGACGTTAACAGTGGTTATCCTTTTTATTTTGACTTAAAACTTTCGTGACTGCAGGAATTCATATTCTTTGGTTCTTTCGGTAAAGTCACGTAGGTAGAAAAATAATGCTAAAAATAAAGTGAATAAAAATAATAAAAATTAAGTTAAAAAACAAACACTAATGTAGACTGTAGCCTGGTTCTAAATCCGAGTGAGTCTACTGGCAGTCTATAATGTAGACTGTAGCAATGGTTTAATGCTTTCGTGACTGCAGGGATTCACGTTCTTGGTTCTTTCTGTAAATATGTAGAATATGTAGCAATGGTATTAAGCTGAGTGAGTGTACTGGCAGTTTATAATGTAGACTGTAGCCTGGTTCTTAACCTCGGTGAGCATACTGGCAGTCTATAATGTAGACTGTAGCCTGGTTTTTAAGCTGGTGAGCGTATTGGCAGTCTATATTGTAGACTTTAGTAATGGTTATTAAACTGAGTGAGCGTACTGGCAGTCTATAATGTAATGTACATTATATAATGTAATTGGCATTGATGTAATAGGCTGCAATCTGCTAATGAGAATTTATTTAAAACCGGTCTTGAGTTTGTTTAGATAAACACTTTTGTCATTTCGGTCAATTAAATATTGTTTAATTTCTGAGATAAACAAGTATCCTTGCGCATTTTAGGAAAAGGAGAGTGTGTTGGTAAAAGTGTGCGCACGTGAATACGCGCACGTCAACGTATGTTTGTGTGGGGAGCGGTCGTGCAGCGGTCGTGCAGCGGTTAGCACGTTGCGTTACGAACCCGGCGACCCGAGTTGGATTTCCACTCACGGCCAACACCAGTGACGATTATCTAAACTGGTTATGGGCCTCCCCAAGGTCGACTCGGCCTCAAATTAGTACCTGGTGTGGTGTCTAAACATTACGACTGGGGAGACAAAGGCGGACAGGTTCGTGGTGTTGGCCAACCACCCCCTCGTGTGCCATGGCCAGCCTTCACAGTCTGTTACAGGCTATACGGGGGATCTTTGTGTATGTATGTGTATGCGTGTATACACATTTATGTGTGTGTGTGTGTGTGATTGCAGTGAGCTGGATCAGCAGTATTTAAACTACATTGTCAGGTACGATCTCCAACTGGATAATTTGCAATGCACGTATCTTAAAGACACCAACTAATACTATAGTGATGTATCGATTATTAATTAACATCAGTTATTACCACTCTTGTTGCATGCATCAAATGACGTGTGTGAGAATCAATGGTTTTTTATTTGTGTGCTGTAATGGGCTCACGTGGCCGCTTAACTTCGCACGAAAGATGCAGTAAATTGTGACCCTGAATGGTGACAATTTATTGCATCGTGGGGGGGAATTGGCAAGGAGCATATCTTTCGGTCCCGCTCGTATTTACACCAGTGCAAGAACCACCGTTTGCCACCAAGTGACGGTGACATCACCACGGCACCCCCGTGCCAGGCGAGGTGTACTTTGAGCCCCCGCGTGAAGTGTCGAAGGCCCCGCTGGCATGAGTTCACAAGACAAAGCCCATGTGTCAGGTGTTGACCGACCGCACGACTGGCAATTTTCAAACGTCTGCCATGGGTGACGCTGTGATTAAACTCGCAATCAGGTCGCGGGTTAAAATATGGGTCAGCGGTCGTCTTTGTCCCCTCATCCCTCTTTCTGTGGATGACGGGATGGGCACGGCTTGTCGTTGGTGTACCGTACATGGAAATGAACACGGCGAGTTCTCTCGCGGCGGTGATTTTGAGAATATCGCCACGCAAGTGTATGGCGGTCGCTTGATTAGACGAATGGAGGTCAACTGCGTTCAAGCAGTTGACCTTATTTTGAGCGAGTGGCGGTGGCCGTGACGGACGTGGCACTAACGAGCGCTCTTCCGTGTGTGGTTCTGTTAGCGTTGTGGCTTTGCTGCCGTCGTCGCATCCGCTTGGTGAGTGTGAGGAGCGCAGTCGAGTCGGTGCCCCTGTAACACGCGTGAAGCACGTGTGACACACGCATGACGCACGTGTTCCGCAAACACTTGACATTTCGATTTAAAGCTTTCGTGACTGCAGGGATTCATCTTCTTGGTTCTTTCGGTAAAGTCACGAAGAAGGGAAATAATAAAATAATAAAAATAAAACATAATAAAATTATTCTCACGACGTTTCGGCCACAACGCAAGCAGCCGTCCTCAGGTGAAGACCAGGTCTGTCGGGGAGAGAGCGTCTGAATGAAACACCACCACGCTTGGAGCGTATATTTAAGCTTAGAGTCGCGGCATCTCTTCAGAAAGGTGAGAGACTCGATTAGCTGAGCCTTCTTATTCCGTAGTTTGTTGAATGCTCTTAAAGTTTTGTGGAATCCCACCCCGTAGTGGCGGTTAAATTTCGATTTAAAGCTTTCATGACTGCAGGGATTAATCTTCTTGGTTCTTTCGGTAAAGTCACACACTTGACATGTGATGCACACGATGGGTGACCCACACCTTACTTACAAATCGATGCGCGCATCCCATGGCTCACACATGACTCCCGTGGCACGCGACAAATCAGTGGTGCACCACAGACATGCGACAATCGTGTCACGCGTATCCCTCTGCTCCAGGTGACCTGCTCGGAGTGGCCGAGTTTCCATTCCTCTACTTCTACCGCTTCCACACGGGATGCCTGGCCAGGTAATGCTCGTCTGCTCGCTGTGACGTCTCCTCCCATCGCCACCATGGCAGTGGTCACGCTGTAGTCCTGCAGCATTCAACAAAACACTTGAAGGTGATGTTGTGCTGGCCGTGGTGCGCGAAGCACCAATAATGAGCCAACTCGCATTCGTCGCCTGTTTTATACATATTTTATTTTATCTTATTTCTTGAGCAATGTTAGGTGGTGGCAGATGAGGGAGGCCCTCATCCAGCAGTGATTTGGCCAAGGCAGATGGTGAGAGAGAGCCAAGGAACCAGCAAAGTCGTGTGAGGGAAGGGGAAGACGGGGGAAGAGGAGCGCGCGGCTGGAATGGAGGCACCCGCCCGTCGCGCCACACTCCTGGTTGGAGGTCCCAGATTAACGGCCGATTCTAAAGCCGCTCTGATGATTGCGGGGGAGATGATCACCTGTTTACAGCGCTGAGCCAGTGAACAGTCAACATTACTATGGCAGGGAGCAGTGCCTCTATGTAAACCACAGTTGGCTTCCCACTTTGGTTTTATTCCGTCCATCGACCCTGCAGGGGTGAAAGGTCGCAACGACCCTCAACCGGAATTTTAACTGGAGCTGTCCAATCGCAAATCGCATACTTTGCTGACGGCACCATCACCAAAACTCAACCACCACTAATAATATTACTACTCGAGACAAATACAAAAAGATCCCCTATATAGCCTTAACATATTGTTAGGGCAAGTGCTCTTGGTGAGCAATTATGAAAGCTAGCACGGCACTTGAGGGAGTGGTGGCAGATTGGGGAGGCCCTCATCCAGCAGTGAATTGGCCAAGGCGGATGGTGAGAGAGAGAGCAGCGTTATTAGCGAGTGTGTTATCAGTCCGCAAGTACATTAACCGAAGAGTGGTCATTCCGATGAAGATTGATTGTTGTCCTCCGGGCACTGACGCGTGTATGCAGCAGTTAACTACTGATGTTTCTTGTCCTGTACCTGTGTTTCACTGCTGTAGATTGCACCAATTTCTAGCGGTAAATTCTGTATACCTGTACTAGTATATGTGGGCTTGTAGCACTATAGTAGAGACTGGCCCCTGCCCTAATAATGTTGAATTTCCTACATTTGACCTATGTTTTAAGTTAACGTGGAATAGCTGCTACTGGCTGCGTGCTGCCAGTGAAAAGTAGTACTGTCCCAAGCTCGTTGGAGCAAGCGAGGCACTCGGACAAGGACTTTGAACCCTGACCATGACCCTGACCCCATCACCCCCAGTGGGATCCTAGGCTTCCTGTTTGTGGTGACGGGAGACCGCTTGAAGGCATGCATCTCTTCCGCCGACTTCTCCATGTGGCTGCTCGCGGGGAAGGTACGCTCGTTGCGAGACGCCGGGGAGCGGCGTCCCCTCACAGCGCACACAGCGCGTGACCCTTAACCGGCCGTGCGCGTGACCCTTAACCGGCCGTGCGCGTGAATCCTACGGGTGTCAGCTCCGGGTCCGGATATTGAGGGTCAACGTGTGTCTTCGCTTCCTCTGGGCACGAGCTCTCGTGCGTTGTTCCCTGTGCTGAACCCCGTGCCACCGTTATCTCCGTCTCCCTCTTGCGCTTCGGTTTCGCCGTGAAACTTGGCGGGGGAGCGGGGTTCCCTGCCAGCCTCGCGCGGCTCATCATCATAGTCATCATCTTCCCCCCGTCTGACAATCCAGCATTGCCCCCTTGTCGGCATCCCATTATTTATGACTCTACTTTGTCCGTCCGCTGATACCCAGCATGCATGCGGGCCCCGTTACCCAGAATGCTTTGCGTATCGCGGTTTCCCACAATGCATGGCACTTGGTAACCCTCCAGCGTCCTTGGCGTGCCCCATTACCCAGAGGGAATGCGTGGTACGGCTCTTTGAAATACGATACTGTCATTTCCTGTGAATGCACACCCAGTATTGTCAGATCTTGTAAGCGAAGCAAAGTTGAGCCTGGATAGTGCTTGGATGGGTGACAATGGACGCTTGGCTGCCACAGTCGACCGCGGAGTGGTGGTCAGCAGAGGGCAGTGCAGAAATATCCGAAGTAATTCAATGCTGCCACGTTAGTGCGCCCCACCCCGAACAACCTGCACTGTTCGGCGTGGTGAAGTATGGTCAATAGACCATGGCGTGAGGAGGCCGGCACCCAGCAGTGGATTGACAAAATTGGCTGCACATGTGCGGGTGCAGGAGATATCTGCTCTGTGACCATCTTTTCCCACCCCCCCGCCCTGTGTTCCAGATGTACGCGTGTGCCCTATCCATCGTCCTGTTTGAAAGCACGCTGACTACGTGGATGGGAATCTGGTAAACGCAACACCTTCAGTATCTATGCAGCAGAGCCTCAACATTGGCCTTTGAACAAATTGCCACATGCAAGAATATAATCATAGGTAAACAAGTGGGTGGGAGCGTAGCAGCCATGATCCTGACTTAAAGTTCGCTTGAAATTTTGTGCAATAAAGGCTCAATGGGTGATGATAGAGCTTGCAGTCTTGACCCAGTCCGTTAGGGATGCTTCGTCAGTCCAGGTTTTTAGGGCTCGTCTGAAAGCACATTTACTTTCTCTTGCGTATCCGTCTGTGTCGGGTTGTTTTCCCTCTTAATTTTAATGTTAAGGGTTTAAATTTTTAATTACTGGGATTGTGTTGTAAAACGCCGTGTGGCCTTGCGTGAATAGCACTAGATAAAAAGTTTTACATACTTACACATAAAAGAGGTTATACCCCAGCTATGTCACTGGAGGGGGCGCTATGGCCATGTGCTTGAACATCACAACATCGCAATAAAGCAAACTGCTCATCAACGACACCTCCAACTGGTTGGTGTTGAGGGTGACTTTCAAATTACTTTGCTGGGCCACGCACTGATGTACGCCGCAGTCACTTCTGTCACTGCACGAGGCCCTTGAAATGGCATAAATGGCCGATTGCACAAATTTTTTTTATTTAAACACAGCAATTACTGGCAGGTCGAAAATATCCCCCCTCTCAAGATGCTCGCAGTGATGGGTGAATGTTGTCAGCTGGCCCTGTCATGAGGTGGGCGCACACCTGGTGTGGGCACGGGCCCTGTGAAATTGAATCCTGGGCCCCCCCGGGTCCCCACGTCTGCCACACAGCGATGCAGTCAGGCGTCGGCTTGGCCTCATCTCAACGTTAACCCACAGCCATCGCGAGGATCTCGAGGCCCACTGGGAATCTCGGGCGTCCTTCGTCACAAGGCCGTGTCCGGCCCACGTGCCGTAGATTCCCCAGCTCTGCCCTAAAGTCGCCACGTGTTCTTCCCCCCAGCCTCCTGCTCGGCCTGGTCAGCGAGGTTCTGCTCACGCTGGGCGACAAGTGGCAGGAGGGCGGTAGCGACAGCCTTGGGGTCAGCTCCTCCCTCCAGCAGAAGGCGTCGCTCGCCACCAGCGGCATCGGAAGCCAAGGAACCAGCAAAGTCGTGTGAGGGGGAGACGGGGGAAGAGGAGCGCGCGGCTGGAATGGAGGCACCCGCCCGTCACTCCGCACTCCTGGTTGGAGGTCCCAGATTAACGGCCGATTCTAAAGCCGCTCAGATGATTGCGGGGGAGATGATCACCTGTTTACAGCGCTGAGCCAGTGAACAGTCGACATTACTATGGCAGGAAGCAGTGCATCTATGTAAACCACAGTTGGCTTCCCACTTTGGTTTTATTCCGTCCATCGACCCTGCAGGGGTGAAAGGTCGCAACGACCCTCAACCGGAATTTGAACTGGAGCTGCCCAATCGCAAACCGCATGCTCTGCTGACGGCACCACCACCACCAAAACTTAACCATGAATAATAATAGTACTACTAGAGACAAATACAAAAAGACAAAGATCCCCTGCATAGCCTTAACATATTGTTAGGGTAAGTGCTGTTAGTGAGCACCTATGAAAGCTAGCACGGCACGTGAGGGAGTGGTGCGGCTAGTACCACGCCCGGCCGCCTTTTTCTCCCCAGTGGCAATGTTTACACATCACACCAGGCACTCATTTGAGCCCAAGTCGACAGGGGGGGAGGCCCAGGGCTGGTTTCAGATAATCGTCACTGGTGTTAGCCATGAGCGGGAATCTAACTCGGGTTGTCTACATCTGCATAATGAAGTGTGTATTGGTGAAGCGAGTGGTGAAATATCGGCGTGGTTTTTACACCTTGGTGTAATGAGCCACACAGGTTATCAGCTTGGCACCGGGCCGTGGAGTTCCCGCACGTGCTGGATGTACAAACTATTTTTTTCTACAGTATATACTGTACGCGTATAGCGTTTTAACTTTTTTTATACTCTATGTAGCCATGGTCTGTTGGTATCTCTGAAAGTATATTTTGGAAAAGTCGTGAAAATAATAATTTGATAAAACAGTATTTTTGATGATGGGGGACGGGGGGGAGAATGAGATGCGGTCGCGGTGTGAGGTCGTTGTAACGCGGGCGGGGCACCAATCGTGGTTTGGGATTTAACACGATCTTGGCATGCGGCATTTTCCACTCTAATACGATTACTTCATTACTTCTTGACTTAAAACTTTTGTGACTGCAGGAATACATATTCTATGGGTCTTTCGGTAAAGCCACGTAGATAGAAAAATAATAAAAATTTCACGACGTTTCGATCGCAACACAAGCATTCGTCTTCAGGTGAGAGAGAAAGCTGCTGAGACGAGGTCTTATATAGGCCTGAGATGGGTGCATCAACGTAGGTGGGTGGAGCTAGAGATGGTCCAACCACAGAGGCTGGGGCAGTGGCCTTTGTATTGAGAGATTAGCCTGTAGGGCACCACCAAAGCTGTGGAGGTGGCCATTGTCTTATGTGTAGCCCAAGGGTAAGTGGGAGGGGCTAGAGATGGTATTTGCATGTAAATGTAGATCGGAGGGCGCCCTGAGGCTGTGGAGGTGGCCATTGTATTGCGAGAGATTAGCATGTCATTGTAAGAGAACCACTGCAACGGTGGATATGCTAGTGAGACATTCAGCCTGTCAATGCAAAGACATCCAACCTGGCAATGCAACTCAGAGAGTCGGAAATAACTGCTAACATCGGCAGGTAGGATGGAAACATCATAGCCAGTTATGACTTAAACTGGTTAATAACGTCCTTCCCGTGATTTCTCAGTTTGTACCCATCTCGGTTCAAATTGTGTGTTTATATATCTGAATGGCTTCATGAACTAATCTTTGTTGATAGCCAGTAGGTTTGCAAAGTACCTTCGTCTTGGAAAAATCTACTGGCTATCAACAAAGATTTGTTCATGAAGCCATCCAGATATATAGTTTAAGTCATGGCTATGATGTTTCCGTCTTACTTTCCGATGTTCGCTGTTATTTCCGACTGAGTTGCATTGCCAGGTTGGATGTCTTTGCATTGACAGGCTGAATGTCTCACTAGCATATCCACCGTTGCAGTGGTTCTCTTACATTGACATGCTAATCTATCACAATACAATGGCCACCTCCACAGCCTCAGGGCGCCCTCCGTTCTTACATTTACATGCAAATACCATCTCTAGCCCCACCCCCTTACACTTGGGCTACACACAATACAATGGCCACCTCCACAGCTTACAGGCTAATCTCTCACGATACAAAGGCCACTGCCCCAGCCTCTGTGGTCGGACCATCTCGAGCTCCACCCACCTACCTTGATGCACCCATCTCAGGCCTATATAGAACCTTGTCTCAGCAGCTTTCTTTCTCTCACCTGAAGACGATTGCTTGTGTTGCGATCGAAACGTACGTGGCTTTACCGAAAGACCCATAGAATATACTTCATTACTATAGATAGATAGATAGATCGTTTATTGTCATTGTCACCAGTACAACGAAATTTAAAATGCTCACCAGTCAGGGCATCATTCATAAATTTAAATTAAATAAAACAAGAAAATAAAAATAAAATTAAATGAAAGATAATCAATTTATACTATATATAAAAACAGCCCAAGTATACCCACATACCCACATAAGGTTACATTTTGTCATTGCACATCTCTATTTCACAGTCAATTGAAAATACTATTACTTAATAATTAATTCGCATTATTGAGTGTGGTGATCGCTGTAGGACAAAAGCTCTGTTTGAATCTGTTTGTCCTTGTTTTGACTGATCTGAATCGTCTGCCTGATGGCAACAGCTCAAACAGTGAGTGTCCAGGGTGAGAAGAGTCCTTTATAATGTTCTGTGCTTTTTTGATGCAACGTGAACTGTGTAGTTCTTCCAGTGTGGGGAGATGGCAGCCGGCGATCTTTTGGGCTGTGTTGATGACCCTCTGGAGCGCTTTCCTCTGAGCCACTGTGCAGCTGGTGTACCATACACAGATGCAGTATGTGAGAATGCTCTCGATGGAGGCTCGGTAGAAGGACACCAGCAGTTTCTGTGATGTTATTATTCCTGAGGATTCTCAGGAAGTAAAGTCTCTGCTGGGCCTTTTTCAGAAGCTCAGTGCTGTTGGCGCTCCAGGTCAGGCCCTCCCCAATGTGGACTCCCAGGAAGCAGAAGTCTGCCACCCTCTCCACACAGTCCCCGCTGATGATTAGTGGTGGAGTGTCCGTTTTCTTTCTCCTGTAGTCTATTATGAGCTCCTTGGTCTTTGCGGTGTTAAGGAGCAGGTTGTTGCCCCTGCAGTATGCTGTCAGCCGCTCCACCTCGTCCCTGTAGGCAGACTCATCCCCCCCAGAGATGAGCCCCACCACTGTGGTGTCATCAGCAAACTTCACAATGGTGTTGCTATGGTGGACGGCGGCACAGTCATGTGTGTAGAGGGAGTAGAGCAGGGGGCTCAGTACACAGCCCTGGGGGGAGCCGGTACTGAGGCTCAGGGCTGTGGATGTATGACGGCCCACTCTGACCCTCTGTCTGCGGCCCGAGAGGAAACTATGTATCCACATGCAGGTGGAATGTGGAATCCCCAGGTCGCCCAGTTTTTCCACCAGTTTGTGTGGGAGGATGGTGTTGAACGCAGAACTGTAATCCACGAAGAGCATCCGCACATAGCTCCCCTGCTGCTCCAGGTGTGACAGTGCAGCATGTAGTGCTGTGGCCACAGCGTCCTCCGTGGATCGGTTCGCTCTGTAGGCAAACTGGTGGGGGTCAAGGTTTCGGGGCAAGCTTCCTATGATGTGACTCCGGACCAGTTTTTCAAAGCACTTCATCACCACTGGCGTGAGTGCTACTGGCCGGTAGTCGTTGTAGCTGGAAATGTGGGTTTTTTTGGGCAGGGGGACTATGGTGGAGGACTTTAGGCAGGGTGGTACAGTGGACTGTTCCAGAGACAGGTTGAAAATCCTTGTGAAGACTCCAGCCAGCTCGTCAGCACAGTCCCTCAGCACACGTCCCGGGACGCCATCAGGTCCCGCAGCCTTCCTCGGGTTGACGGCCCGCAGCGTGCGCCTCACCTCATGCTCCTCTACTGTGAGGTTTAAGCTGCTGTGGACCGTGAGGTTTGGTGATGCTGTCCCTTGTGGTGTCACCTCAAAGCGGGCAAAGAAGAGGTTCAACTCCTCTGCCAGAGCGGTGTCACCATCAGCAGCTCCCCGGTTGGCCCTGTAGTTGGTGAGGTGCTGGACTCCCTGCCACACCTGCCTGCTGTCGTTACTGTCCAGGCGTTCCTCAATCCTCCTGTAGTCTGCTTTGGCCTCGCGGATGCCTCTCTTCAGGTTAGCTCGGGCTGTGCTGTAGAGAGCTTTGTCTCCGGAGTTGAAGGCGATGTTCCTCTCCTTCAGCAGTTGCTGGACCTCCCGGGTCATCCAGGGCTTCTGGTTGGGGTAAACCCGAACGCGTTTGTCCACAGTGACAGTGTCTATGCAGTTTTTAATGTAGCACAATACACTATATGTGAACACCTCCAGGTCCTGATGTTCGAAGACCCCCCAGTTGGTCCTATCAAAGCAGTCCTGCAGCTGCTGGGTGGCACCCTCAGGCCAGATGGCGACAGTTTTTGTGATGGTAGGAGCCGTTTTCTTGATGGGGGCGTATGCAGGTGTAGGGGTGTTAGAGAGAGCCCGTTATGCATGGCAGCCTATGGTAAACAAACACAGTGGGCGGGGCTACGTGAGTGCACGGGCAGGTGCCCTCTACGACGTCCGCGCCAGGCACCCTGGGGGGCCGATTCGGACGTTACGATCCCCCGGGGCCCCACCCCTCAGGGAGGGGGGAGTATAAAAGGGGAATGTATCGGGGGGCTCGGGAGTGAGGTGTTAGCTAAGAAGAGAAGACGGAAGACGCCTTAGATAGAGCCCTGGTCTCCCCCTGGTACGCCGTCCTTATCAGGACCGCGCAGGCTCGAGCCAGTGGCGTGGTACCAGAGCCAGAGCCAGTGCTGGTCTGGACTCTGGGTACCGGGCCCGACTGACCAGTGTCGGGCCAAGATAGCCTCCCCTAGCCCACGAGTGGAGGACTCTGAGGCAGGCTAGGGTTAGCTAGGAGGTGTGTCCTCAGATAGACGGGTGAGGGGGCCGATACCCCCTCAAGTGTGTATGTCACAACGTATGGTGTTAAATAAACCAGTGTGCCTCCAACTATCCGGTGTGAACGAGTCGTGAGCGTTACTACACAGGGATCAAAAGCAGGGACAAATGGTCAGACTGGCCCAGGTGTGGTAGTGGTCTAGCCCTGTAGCCTAGTTTGATGTTGGTGTAGACCTTGTCCAGAATCTTAGTTCCCCTAGTAGCACACTTAACATGTTGGTGGAATTTAGGGAGTGCTGCCTTTAAGTCTGCATGGTTGAAATCCCCTGCTATAATCAGCACAGCGTCAGGATACTTGCTCTGCTGAATGCTAATGCTGCCATGTAAAAGTCCAATAGCTGAGTTAGCATTAGCATCCGGTGGGATGTAAACAGCAGTTATCATGACCACAGTAAACTCTCTTGGGAGGTAAATCGGCCTGCATTTAACAGTCACATACTCCAGATCTGGGGAGCAGTGGCTGTCTACAGTCACAGTGTTAGTACACCAGCTCTTATTCACGTACACACAGAGCCCCCCTCCTCTGCTCTTACCGGAGTCTACTGTTCTGTCCTGGCGTTGTGCTGTGTAGCCTGCGAGCTCAATAGCAGAGTCCGGGATGGATGAATGAAGCCAGGTTTCTGTGAAAAGCAGAATGCAGCTGTCCTTCACTACATTGTTCGCTGTAGTCTAGCCTCAATTCATCCATTTTGTTCGCGATGGATCTGGCGTTCGTGAGAAATAGGCTGGGTAGCGGTGGTTTGAGTGGCTGCCTCCGTAGCCTGGCTAGCGCACCGGCCCTGCAGCCTCGCCTCTGTCTTCTCTCTCTACGCCGCCTTCGCCTCCTCCCCGCCGGGATGATAATCCACGGAGAGCCGGGCCTCCTCGCTAACTCCACTGGAATCTTGTGAAGACGGAGAAACTCGCTTGTAACACTCCGATCGTAACATAGTCCGATCTTAAGGAGATCGTGCCGGCTAAAGGTGTTACTCGCCCGACAAAATGAACACAAAACAAGACATAACGCGAACATAAACAACCATACAAGGCACCGACCGGGTAGACACTGAGCTGCTGCAACTGTGTGCGCCGCCATGATACTACCTAATGCATTTCCCTCTTTGGGGATAATTTCACCTCGGACAACTGCGCTGTGGCTCCTACGCCTGGCGGCCGTGCCGCGTCGTCTGTGTGCATTGGCTGTTGCTGTCCTCGTTAACGCAGCTGCCAACGTCACCATCTCCTTTGTGCTTCGAATACTTGTTCAGTTTTCCTTGACAGTAAAATCATCAAACTAATCAACTTGTACATTATAAGTGATGATAAGTGATTTTTCCCATGAAAGTGTAAATATGGGATTGTCCGGTTACCTGCCTTTACTTGTACTGTGACACTTATCCTGAACTGTGTGGCCGTGTTGTACGCTGGATAACGGTGGAATAACTCTCACTGGCAATAAAACTGTTCTTGTGTACGTGCAGGAGTCGACGTGTTCGTGACTTGGTTCCATTTCTGGACATCGCGCACAACACCAATGGAAAGTTACGTTTAAAAATTAGGCCTTTTCTCTAGTTCACATGTTCACCGATTCACTCGCTAGCTCATGCACACCGAATCCCTGGAGTGTACCCACTCGCTCAGTCTCACACACCTGGGCACTTATCAACTCGCGCGCATGCACACGCACGCTTCCAAAACGAGACCGTTGCTTGAAACATTTACCAACTATTCAATGTGTCTCTAATCGAGTGAGCATTGTTTGGTGCTCATCTCTGAGTGAAAGCGAGCCAATGGTGGAATTTCCACATACGGGTTGTCGTGTATAGCCCTTGAAATGGGTTAAAACTTTTCTAATTGGTACCGCCCATGGTGGCAAGGCCTAACAATTATATTCTTTAAACATCCGATTCTCTAGACTACAAATATGCATAATGATAGCAAGGTCACCATGGGAGTGTTTTGTGAGATAAGTAATTTAACGAAGGTAAAGACAGAAAATATCACTTCAGAAACAAATTTGATATATAGCATCTATGGAACATGAAAACAAATATTCGTTGTGTGAGTATATGAAGGAGTGTGTACACCACGCGTTCTGCCCGTTGGTGGACACTGGTAACATATAAAAGCAGATACCGCTATTTCAGTGCACACAAACGACAGGAGGAACAAGAACAATGGGCTTGCGTAATGTTCGTTGATTATCATGTACATAACCCAACCGGTAATGGATATCCATTGTAATCCATATGCATCCATTAATCCCCCCCTCATCACACAAGGGCTCAAGTGACGTCATCACATCTACTCTCGAAGGAACGAAACAAGTATGGCTGCCGCCTGATTACTGGCGAAACGTCGTACTCAGATTGTAAATGTTGTGGATTTGCTCTCTAACACACCGGTGTGCTGTACTAGTCATGAATTGGCATGTTTTGTTTATGTTACAAACCTTACTAACTGGCTGTGTCGGGTGGTGGTGGGTTTAACGACACATGTTTACGCGATCTAACCCAAAAAAACTATTTTATGGCCTGGTAGCATTGCCGCCCAAGGCGGGTACCGACCTGACCCGCTTGGCTCCTGGGCTACTCTCGTATTTCAAACGGAGCAGTGCCTGCAAAATCACTGTCCACGTGGTCCAATGGTAGGAGCCGTTTGCTGTATTTTACGGAGTACAAATCTAGAATTAATTTACGGAGTACTGCTTGACTTGCAGGCCACTTGTGAGCGATTCCTAAAATTTAAAATAATTGTCCAAAGTATGACCCCATCCCATCAATACACACCAAGTTTCTGTAATCTGATCCCACATTGGAAATTCAGGACGGCAACAACTAATGGGGCATTGCGGTCCCTTTCTTTGGTAATTAAATACGCATTGTCTTTGAAACTGATTTGCCTGCACCAGAGCCAGCCTCCTCTATGGCTTTGTTATTAAGGAGGCTTTCTTTTTCATATATTGTCAAAGCACCTTTGCATCTTTTATCACAAGCACGTGTGCTAATTGCAGACGTAATGCCTTGCCATATGTGTATATTTGGTGTGCAGCCGGTCTGCCCTGTGCCCTCTCCTCCCGTGATCGCACCCAGGTGACAAGCCGGCTAAACAGACAACAACAATGATGTAGTGACTGTACTTGTCACTGTGTGGTGCCGGGACTTGCGAAGTCACGGCCGGTGATGTCATTGCGGGCAGCCCGGGTTGCGGGCTGCAGTACCAACACTAGCGGTGGTTGGGTGAGCGCGAAGGCATCACGAGCAGTGTGCGGTGCCGGCTCCCAGTCGGGGAGCGAGAGCGAGCATCAGCCAGCCAGGGTTACTCTGGGGCATGATATTCTGGTTAACCTGTTGTCATGTGACCGGACGATACTGGAGGGGGGCCACCGGTGAACGGGGGCCGAGGGGCGGTCACGTGGTCCCGGAGAGCTCTCGGGAACGTTCGAGAAGGGGCCCGAAGAGCCTGGAAGGTGGGCGGGGCTAAGGGCGGAGCCAGCCCCAGCCCGGGAGCATATAACGAGAGATCCGTGAGGAGCTCGGGGTTCTTCAAGTGTTGGTGTTCGAAGATCTACATCGGGGAGAAGAAGCCTCTAGCCACGCGGTCTGGGACCCAGCAGCTTGTGGTCCGGACCGGGATAGCGAACCGTGTCTAGTTCTGCCATAGCGTGGCTAGATGGGCATTCGAGACCCGAGCGTAGGTTATGTTGTGTTCGTGTTGTTCTGTTAATAAATAGTGTTGCTCCTAAGTTAATGTCTGCGACTCAGTTGGACTCACGATAATAATACAATTTGGAGACGATGATTAGTAGACACTCTGCATTGTGTTCTGTCCTCCCGACAATCGGGCGACCCCACAACAGATGGGCCACCAGAGGTTTGTGAAATGGCAACGCTTTGTTTCAAAGTGTTATTCCGAGGAGCAATATGTGTCACTGCAATCATGACCAGACACGCCATTATTACCCTCCACGTCACACAATACCTCAGGCTCAGTCCCTCAGCGCAGAGTCCACCCCAAATCACAATTATGATGACACACACATTTCACATGACTTTACCGAAAATTAATGCAGTCACGAAAGCTTTAAGTCAAGATTTGCTTTGGCCTCTTTAAACCACACCACACCTCCCGAAGGCGAGAAACCCCCTTGCAAGCCACGCCTAGCACCGACGTGGCAGATGATGATGCCGAATGCATCACCTAAGCCCCATCCATCACCTCTCGTCCAGGGGCACACGTGGGAACAGAAGTCAGACTTTTTTTTTTCCCCAACAGCGTTCGAGTGATTTTATCAGTCGAGCAAATGGGATCGATAATCGTTATAGAGTAATCAATTAATCAGATAACCCAGCTCAATCTGAGAAGAGTATGACAGCACGGTGCTTGTGACATGTTGCAACTCCATAATAGACATCACTCTGGGCGCGCGTGCGTGTGTGTGGGAGTGTGGGTAGCTTGGTAATTTCACGCATCATTAGTCGTCGAGTGCTCTCTGCACCAGCGATCACGGACGCTGTCTGCATGATAACGCGGTAGGCAGGCCACGGGGTACACATTCGCTCCGACACTGTCTTTCACTCAAAGCTGGAAATACACGAACGTCCACGTAACAACATTGGTGGACCTAAGCTAAACAATGTTTTTTCTTTTACCATGGAAGCCCCACTGAGCTAGAAGCGACCTGGCCACAATTGATAGCTCAAGGAAGTGTTTTTTCACGTGGAAATGAATAGCAAACCAAATTCTCTCAATACTCTAGCAAGCAAATACCCGCAGGGACTGATCCTGCCGTGGAATGACCACTGGCGGCTCAGAGTTGCCGATGGACGATGAGCATTGCCCCATCGCGTGTGTGAGCAGGGACACTCTAAATTGTGACGTCTCAGAAATTCCAAAAGGAGCTCCAGAGTCGCGCAAGATACTCGGGAATAAGGAAGGGAAGCATTGCAGAGGTCTCGAATCAACTTGACAGGAAGGCATTGCAAAAGTGATGACTAAGAGAACGTCGTGCTGCGATGTTGTGACGGAGACTGACATTGGGGTGTTACCCACGACGATGGGCCATACTGCACTGTTTGTAAGATTGGAAGTTGGTTGACTTCACGCATTCTCGTACCGTGCATTCTTATTAATAACACCCAGGACCGTTTCAGATCATAGTCGCTGGTGTTGGTGGCTGTTGAACGGAAACCAGGGTCGGTTCTCTGGGTTCTTAGCGCAGTGCGCCAACCACTGCCACACTGCTCCCCTAATGAACAGGCAGACGCACAATCACGCACACTTCATTTTCAGACGAATGGATTCAAGGAAGCAATGCTAGAACAAAACATATTTACTCGAGACAACGGTGATCCAGCATCACTCGACAACTTCATGCATGGGAACGGGAGGTGCCGGTGAGATTTTAGAGATTGCATAGAGTGAGACGATACAGCAGGGGCGTTCGGGCACCGTTAACAACCGCTGGGGTCAAACTCGCATGAATGAGGTAGGAATGGATTCATAACGGTTCCACAATTCACACCGATCTACGACCAGATCACCGGTTGGCTACGGACGGTGCGAAATAAGTTCAACGTACATCTCCGATGCTAAGCAGGGTCGAGCGTGGATAGTGCTCGGCGGATAGGCGCCACCATGCGGAATAGGTATTATAGGCTGCGGGGTTGCATTGTGGACAGCAGAACCCAGTGCAGCGACATATATTGTTGTACGGTAGTTTTATGCTGCACACCATTAACCCGCATAGACCAGCGTGTTGGTGTATGGTCAGATAACCGCCACGACCCGCACGGTGTAGGGAGGCCCTCATCCAGCGGAGGATTGGCAAAAGGGCCGCTTGTTTGTATTGGCAGCCCTCCGCTAGCAGTGGAAATTCCACATTTTTAAGATGAAGAGTCTCTCCATAGGTAAACCACTGCTGACTTCTCACAGTGTGTTACTTATTTTATTCATCCGAGGAGGGTGGGGGAGGGGGGTGATGGAATGGGCCGACCCCCCGGCTGGGGTTTGAACTCGCAAGCTGATTGTGAGCACAGAGGCTCCTGCGTGGATGACTTCTCACAGAGTCGTTACCATGGAGACAATGGGAGCACTGCGAACAAATACGTATGGCTTGAAGCTAGCTCCTAAGATAGCTGTGGAATTTCCACATTCTTATAGCAGGGTCCAGTATCTAAGATACTTAAACAAAACATCAAGTACTACTTATCACGCAATGGTGAAGCATCACCATGATGTACCCCTTTTATCAGCCCCACGGGGATGATATGATGATGATGATGATGCTGATGGCGACTATGATAACAATTACGATGGTAATTATCATGATGATGGTGAAGATTATGACAATGGTAATGATGGGATGAGTTAACCTTGGTCGGAATATGAGCTAATCTTCTGGGCAGAGGTGGCCATTATATAGCAGAATGGCAGGTAGATTGCTGACTTCATATTTATAGAAAGAACCAAAGAATACGAAGAATATTCATCTTTATAGATTTATCGCATCATCTTCTTGTATGCATAGGTTTTCAACACATACACACTCTGCTGTGCTCTCGTATGAAAAAAGCAAATACATCTCTAATTAAGCATTGGCCAAACAGCTCAATGGCAAATCCTTGATAAAAGCATTGAGAGACGCATCACTCTCCGATTTGTTTTTGTTGCGGGGAATGCCATCGAGCATTTTTGCTCTGCGTGCTGGGATCTTTTTCAGAATGTGGTCTCCGCACAACACGTGGTACATCCCGGGGACACGTCGGGCAGCTGTTGCGGCAGCACAGCCACGAAAGTATTCTTTGGTTCTTTCGGTTAAGTCACGTCTAAAAATAAAATAATAAATTAAAATAATAGCGACGTTTCGATTGCAACACAAGCAATCATCATCAGGCATTAAAGAAATAGCAATGCAAAAATCTAACTAGAAAACTATAGACAGACAGACATCACAAGGACACACAGAGAGAGGACACATATCGGCCGATATGTCTGCTTATGTCTGTCTATAGTTTTCTAGTTAGATTTTTTTATTGCTATTTCTTTTATGCCTGATGATGATTGCTTGTGTTGCAATCGAAACGTCGCTATTATTTTAATTTATTATTTTATTTTTAGACGTGACTTAACCGAAAGAACCAAAGAATAATTCCTGCAGTCACGAAAGCTCCAAATTAAGATTGATTACAGCCACGAAAACCTACGAATCGGTTATCTCGACACCTCTCTCGGTGACATAACGGATCGATGTTGTTTGAATAGTTGTCAAAGACATTGCACCGTTGGCTGTAGCGACACGCAGGCAGACAGGGCATGCACACGCACATTTATTGCAGTCCAACGTGCAGGGAACGTGTGCCAGGGGAAGGACACACACGGGGACGCACCGTAGTTTGATAACACTTAACGCAAAAAAGGTTAAAAGTACAAAAGCCCCAGGTACTCCACGTTTTATTTCCATGCGTGGTCCTGAGCCAATTTTTTGGAATTTCACATTTACATTGTGAGAGCCATCCACTCCACGGGATATCCAGCGGTCAGCCACTCACACAGACCTCAAGGTTGTTCATAGCAGCGTTATCCCAGTTGACACAGCAACACAACTGGAAAAATAAGGGTGTTAACAGCAGCGGAGTGTTGTGGCAGGTTGGCCACCATGGATGGGTCGTGTGACTACGGCGTTCGGGTTGGGATGAAATGGAGAACGATTTGGCGGCCTGTCAACCGTTGCCTTGCTATCGCCACGGTGGTAGTGGTTGGTGCCATTGCAGCGTTAGCGCGGTGGCAGAGCCGGCGCGGCAGCGCGGTGTGCCCGTCGCGTTACAGAAGCTCTGGCCGTGTCAGTGGCGTTGCTTGTGCCGGTGGCAGCGCTCGTGCTGCGGCGGTCGGTGTTCGTCCCGGTGTCGTCGGACCAGCGTTGGTGGTGGTGGTGTGGGTTGCCGTGGCGGCTTATCGGCGCTTTGCCTATGAGCGCGGCTCCTTGCAGTTGGGGCAGGTTGCCATGGCCGCGTTGTAGGATTCCAGCTGCAGGGTCACCTCGTGGAAGCCGTGCAGCTGGCGCAGGCGGCGCGTCGCCTCCTGCAGCAGCGGCTGCATGGCCGGCTCCCCCGGGCCTGCACACAAAACCCACGAAGACAAAGGTGGCCAGCTCACACCGGTACAGCCTTTGACAGACCGCTGCAGCAAGTGCGGGTAGCGCGTATGAAGGGCCAACATGGCACGCACACGAAGGGGGTGGGTGGCCAAAAACCACGCCCGGCCGCCTTTGTCTCCCCAGCGCTGATGTTTACACACAACACCGGGTACTGATTTAAGGTTCAGTCGACCTAGGGGAGACTCACCAGGACTAGTTTAACTATCTGCCACTGTAATTGGTCGTGAACGGGAATTTAACTCTGGTCGCTGGGCTCGTAGCGTGGCGTGCTAACCGCTACACGAGAGCTCCCCACACACACAAATACATGCACACGTAACAACAACACGGCGCTTGTGCCAGGCTAGGTACACTTTGAGGCCACGTGAAGTGTCGAAGGCTCGCTTAAAGGTCACGGGATGTGTCCAGGTGCTATGGATTGATCGACTGAGATGACTGGAATAACACTACCTGTGCTCCCTACTGTGCACACATGGCCACACAACAAAGATAAAGACCCCCATATAGCCTGAACAGACTGTTGGGGCAGTTGTTTTTATCGAGCACCTATGAAGGCCGGCACAGTACACGAGGGGGTGGGTGGCCAGCACCACGCCCGACCGCCTTTATCTCCTCTTTGTCGATGTTTACACACCGCACCAGGTACTCATTTGAGGCTGAGTCGACCTACACACATATACATGCAAGTATGTACATATCCACACCTATATCCACTAAATCTACACACAGACACATACATACCTACATAAAACACACGATCACATTACAGTTATGGCGAGTGGCTAGTTGGCAAGTGCTTTGGGATTAGAGACGGGGTTTGGCGAGTGCAATTATGGTTAAGGCGAGCGATTGTGTCTGGTTGGCTGATGGGTTATGGTCAGGGGTAGGGCCAATATCTCGTGAGTGTGGTCAATGCCAATGCTCGTGTCTGGTTGGCGAGCTTAGTTTGGTTAGGGATAGCGCTAGGATTGTGCTGTAATGACCGAAATTTTACCCCAAGCCAATAGGCAGCCTTGCGGCTATTTGGAAATTAAAGGTCTCCGATCGCTAGGAAGAGGCCTCCTCGGTGATTGTTCGGGAGGCAGACTTTTAGAGATCACTCGGAAAACAGAGAAGATCCGTTTGAGGGGAAGGACAGGGATTGGCTAAGGGAAAAAGGTGACAAGAAGCTTCCAGAAAGGGGGCTCGAGGAGTATAAAATGGGACAGCACGAGGAGTGGGGACGTTCGGGGGAAGTGACAAGCTGAAGGCAAGAACGAAGCCTAGGGTCCCCCATTGTGACAGTGACCCAATAAAGTGGCTCGAATAACATCGTCGTCAGAGTCGTTACAGCGCTATAGCCTCTTTGATTGTCTCGTGTGTGTCCCTGCCCCCCGCCTCCCCCGAACTCCACGTGCCCCCCGTGCCAACCGGTGACGAGGTGAGCCGAGGCGGCGCGGCGACCCGAGGTGAGCGACCACAGGTGGAGGTCGTGCACGGCCTGCACGCCCGGTATGGACAGGAGCGACCCCTGCACGTCGTCGAATCGCTCACCCAGAGGGACACCTGTACACACACACACCACACACAACAACAACCGCCATTCACCACTAAGTGGCGGTGACGTCACCACGGCGCTAGTGCCAGGCTCTGTGGACGTCAAGGCCACGTGAAGTGTCGAACGCCCGCTGGCAGGAGGTCACGGGGCAGACCCAGGAGCAATGGGTCGACTGACTGAGATGACCGGCCGATGCACCACCTGTGCCTCCTCCTGTGCCAACTTGCTGTGTTTTTTCCGCCGGCGCTCCGCTCATTGTTGTGGGTATCGCTCGTCTGCCCTCTGTTGTTGCTGGAGGGCGACTGCCTCCAATTGCCCAGTAGCGTACTTCACGAGCCTCCTCCATATAGATGGCTGGTACCAGTCATCAGTAAGTCCACTCAGCTCCACATCCTCTTGTACCACATCACTCCATCTCTTCTCTAGCCTGTGCCGCGCCAATTTAGCTCCCTCTATCCGGCTGAACAAAAGTTGTTAAGGCATGCGGTGGCTGGGCATGCGTGCTACATGACCCAGCAAATGCAGCCTTGCTTGCCAGAGGAGCTCACCGATGGCACTTTGTCCAGATCTTTTAAGGATATGTGAGCTCCGCACACAATCCAGCATGGTTAAACCCAGGATGGATTGTAGGCAGGCCAGCCTCAGTGTTTTCAACCGGCGAAGATGTTCCATTACGGGGGCCCACGTTTCCCAAGCTTAGAGACGGGAGGACATTACCGTGGTCTAGAATACCTGGAGATTCGTGTGGAGCAACAGACCAGGTAGCTTCCACAGAGCGTTATGCAACCCATGAAAATATATTGCCGCTCGACTGAGTTGGAGTGAGACCTCTGCTGTCAAACCTGAGCCGGTCATGAGCACACTGCCCAGGTATGGGAAACTCTCCACTCTCTCTACAACTGCCCCATCACCAATTCGGAGTTGTGGGGGTGGAGTGTCTGATGGTACAAAATACCCAGGCAGGTGCTTAGTTTTGGTGGGGCTAATGGTACGGCCCCACCTCTTAGTGGCATGCTCCAGGTCCAGCAGCAGTGCCTCCAACTCCTCTGATTGAGCAGCAATCACCAGATCATTGGCATACAAAGCACTGCACCCGGGCATCGATCAGCCTCCCAGAAATCCCTCCAATACAGCCATCGAAGTCTTCACAAACTACGTTGTCGAAATCGATGTTAAATAGTGCGGGAGCCAGAGGACATCCCTGCCGCACCCCAAAGTGAACAGGGAATGGCTCCGACTCCTGACCACACACACACACCAAAGACATCCCACATATTAGCCTGAACAAACTGTTGTGGCAAGTGCTGCTACTGAGCACCTATGAAGGCTGGAACGGTACACGAGGGGGTGGGTGGCCAGCACCACGCCCGACCGCCTTTGTCTCCCAACCAGATACTAATTTGAGGCTGATTCGACCTAGTGGAGGCCCATGACCGGTTCAAATAATCGTCACTGGTGTTGGCACTTGGCCGTGAGCGTTAATTGAACTCGGGTCTCCAGGTTCGTAGCCCAGCACGCTAACCGCTACACTACCACACACCACAAAGACATACACACACACCACACATACATATACACACACCACACACACCGCACATACATACACACACCACACACAAAGGTACATACACACAACACACATACACACACACCACACACCATAAACAACCCACACACCACATATAACACACACGCCACACCACACACACCACGCACGCCACACCACACACACCACGCACGCGCACAACACACACCACACACATACACACATCGCACACACCACACAGTCATGAGGGGAACAATAATAGCGACCATTCACCACCTGGCTTGAGCCAGATGACGTACACTTTGAGGCAATTACGTGAAGTGTGGAAGGCAGACCCAGGTGCTACAGGTTGACTGATATGACAGATGCACCACCTGTGCTCACTACTTGTGAACACGTACACACGCACACTCGCCCACGCGCACACAAACACACGAAACAAAGATCCCCTGTCCTTAACAGACTGTTGAGGCAAGTGCTGTTAGTGAGCACCTATGAAGGTCGACACGGCACACGATAGGATGGTTGGCCAACACTACACCCGGCCCCTCTTTGTCTCCCCAGTAGCGATGTTCACACACCACAACAGGTACTCATTTGAGGCTGAGTCGACCTAGGAGAGGCCCAGGACCGGTTCAAATAATTGTCATCGGTGTTGACCGTGAGCAGGAATCGGAACTCAACGCCATAGCGCAGCGCGCCAACCGCTTACGCTACCGCCCATACACGAGTGCGCACACAGGATGAAGACAAGTAGCTCCACGACGCTTGCAAAATATGATCACGAAGGCATGAATTGCCCCAGTTCAGGAGCCTTTCCCCATCGAAGCCCGTGAGCTTCTGCCAACAAACACTCGGGCAGCGTCTCTGTTGGCTGCGTGGGTCGAACTCCGCACCCTCGCGCCTCCCACAAACCCGCGTCTGGGTGCTCGCGAGGCATGATGATTGCTTGTGCTGGGGGCAACCGAGTGGCCCCAGGGGTTTAGAGGGGGCACTGAGCGGGCACAGCTGAGATCGAATCTGGGCGGCCACCCGCCGTTTAACCAGGTCACGTGTAGCAAGGAGATGGCCTCGGCTCGCTCAGCAATGACCGCAAAGATTCCCTGCATAGCCTTATCAGACTGTAGGGGCAAGTGCACCACGCCCGGCCGCCTTTGTCTCCCCGGTGGCGATGTTTTCACACCATCGCACCAGCTACTCATTTGAGGGTGAACACACACAAACCCATCACAATTAATGTGGGGTTTCACTTTCATTACGTTCCAGATCTGAGTACTGAAATGTGATTGACATGCAATGACCGTTTTCAAAAGTGTTTCCAGGATGTCATTTTCTGCAGCTTTCCTCTTGCACAGGGCGATGCACTACGGTTCTGAACATAAATTCCTATATTTCTTGACGTGGTGCCTATAGCCAAGAGCTCAATTTCTCACTTGATATCTTCCAAGCAGCTGGTAGACTGAACTCGGCAAGCGGCTCATAGCCACAGCCATTGCGCGGTTGGCTACGTATGGTGCGAAAGAAGTTCAACATACGTACATAGATGTGGTATGCCAGTTATGAAATGTTTTCTAGGTCACTAATGCAGAGAGACCCGGCTAGAATTATTTGTAAAAAAAAAAGGGATGATATCACTTTACGCATTTTCTCTCCGGTTATATTTCCGTTGTGCCCCCAGAATAATTCCATGACGCAGATTTCCATTCGCAACTCTGTCAGCAAAGCATTGAACCCAGGAGACCGATGCCACCAAACTACTTCTGAAATATCTTTGATTGGTCTCTTTGTCCAACATATATCTTTTATATGCCCTGCTAAGAATGTTATTCACTTTTGATATTCTTTGGTTCTTTCGGTAAAGTCACGTAGATAGAAAAATAATAATAAAGTGAATAAAAAATAATAAATAAAATAAAAGCAACGACGTTTAAATCGCAACACATTTACTTGTCAGTGAAACCAAACATTGTATTTGCACTTCATTCGTTGTATGCTCAATCAAGCAATTAGCCAAATTGAATGTAGTTTTGTTTGTGTACAGATTGTAAATGTTGTGGATTTGCTCTCCAACACACCAGTGTGCTGTACTCGTAACGAAGTGACATGTTCTGTTTACGTGACTAACCTTACTATTTGGCTGTGTTGGATGGTGGCGGGTTTAGCGATGCATTTATATTTACACGATCTAATAAAAAAAACCTATATTATGTTTGTGTACAGTTATTGGTGACCGGGCTAAGACCACCGACTCGCCACACTCGAGGACCCAGTTTAATCACACTTGGCTGAAACCCGGATTTCGTTGGCAGGTTTTGTGCTCCGACGCGGTTCTACGCCCTCTGAGCCACCCGTGGCACCTCGCTCATGAAGAATCCTACGGGGGAGACGCTTGATTTGCAGAGCAAGTCATTGTGGATTTTGGATCTGTCCGTCAGCGGAAAATGTTAGGACTCGGCAGGACACGGGTGAGTGTCGATGGCCCCCAGACGTTACCCGCCCCAGTGTGACAAACGGGCGCCGGGTCTCGCAGTGACTCTTGTCACACCCAGGACGTTGTTTAAGTCAGCGCCCTGCTACTGCGGCAGCTTTAAACGAAAAGTGAGCACACAGCAGCCGTTTATATATCACCGGGGCAGCTGCTGCTGCCTCTGCTGCACGGAAAGATAAATGATTTTACTGCCTTCCCGAAACTCGATTGCTCCATCATTCTCCTCTCTCCGAACCTGCAATCCTGCACTCTGCAAGACGGTGTTTGCCGATCAAGTTGTGATGGAGCAATTGTGCGTGCGGTGCAGGCAGCGTGATGTCCCTGATTACTAATTGCTTTCCTCAAACACAATATGCTCAAAGTGAATTTGTCGCACATCCCAGGTAGGACACTCATTAAGGGGAACCTTGAGATTTGGTGTTGGTTTCCTGGATAAACATAGGATTCATATTAATGCCATCTGTTTCCCCACGAGATTCAATTTGTATTATTTCTCTCCCAGCTCTTTCTCTCATCTCCTGTTCCTCCACCCTCAGCCACTGCTCTGTTCCCCTTTCCCCTGCCGCCGCTCCGCACATCGGGCCGACTGGAGTGTGAAATGAAACGGCGCTGCCATAAAGACACGCTGGCGCGCTCCGTGCGGGGCGGCTCGTGAATTACGACGACGATCACGGCGACGACAAGGAGGAGGAGAATTTGCAAATGGAAAGGGTTCTCGTGAAACTCCTTATTCTGTCCCTGCCCTGAGATGTCCATCGCTACGGGAAACACGCACGTCCGTGTGCCCGCCCGTCCGCTCTCTCTCTGTAAATCGCGATCGTGGACAGCGAAGCAAAAGCGCCGACCACATAATTCGTTCACGGACAGCACCGCTACTGCAGCCATGACATGGCTTGCCGTCTTCGGCATTAGCCCAGAGCCGTTTTTGATCATCCCCCCTCCACCCCACTGCCACTGCTGCCATACGAAGGAAGAAAAAGAAGACTGCAAATGAGTAATTATAGTAATCACGGGTACACCTGACATTCACGCGATCATTGCAGTGCAAGGCTATCACGAAGACTCTGCGTGTCACACACGGGTGATGTTTGCTGTGCAGGTTATTCTCAAAAAGATAAATAGGTGATTGGCCGGTGATTTATAAAAAAAAATCTCATTTGAACCATGATGATACCAACACACATGTCCGCTGTGAGGCAGATGGCAGTATTAACCAGTGCGGCCACCAGGCTCGAACCCCTGCAACAAGCTGCAGATACATTACCGCTTGGCCATGCCACGTCGGTCAAATCATATACTTGAATTTGCCACCAAATATATCCCAACTAGGTGGCTAGTTCTAATCCCATTCGAGAGCTGACTCGACCCTTCATCTGGTTGCCACTATAGGAATGTGGAATTTCCACCACTGGCTCAGCCACTGCACCACACTTGTGTGAGCTGGGAGACACATTGGGCCTCGCGTAGTAATGGGCACAAAATGCAATGCTCACAAAATGCGCAAATCTGTTTAACGTTTGGTACACGCTCAGAATTACAAGAAAATGTTCGCACACGTAAAACATATTCACCCTAGCCCAGCCCCTTGCGGTATTGTGCTGTGCTTCTACGCTCCTACACCAACGCTCCCCGCCTTCGCCAACGCGTCCCGACCGGCGCGGTGAAGCATGTTCCACACTCACCCTCCATCAGCACCTGAAGCACGTCGCGCAAGATTGTGACGGTGGTCACGAGGACGAAGAGGGAGAAGATGAACGTGCAGATGGGGTCAACGAGCTTGTACTCTGGCTGGGGGGGGGGGGCGGTGGGGGGGGCACAGTGGGCACAAAGGACCCGGGGGGGGGGTCGCGTCAGCATCAGTGGTGAAATTCATCATCGTCACGGCAAATTTACATCGTGAGCATCGTCGCCACAAACACTAATTTCACCACCATCACCCTATTCACATCATCACACCCTATTCACATCATCATCATCATCACACCCGATTCGCATAATCTTCATCATACATAAATAACATCTTCACCACACTCAATACAAATCATCATCACACCGTCTTCACATAATCACCATACCAAATTCATACCATCATCATCACACCCTATTCATATCTACATGATTATTATAAAGGACTTCATCATCATAATAATAGCAGTTCATTCACATTAGCAAAAGTATCATCATCATAATTACTAAATTCACCATCAGTTTAGCACGTAGGTTTTCACGACCAATATTTCCATAATAAAGGTTTTTGGGTTAGATCGCGTAATCTAACACAAAACCCTCTATTATCATCATCGTCGTCGTCACCTATGTACATCAAAAACACCTTCCCCTCTTTCTCATTAAGAGCTTGCTACGTGTTCTTTAACCACAGACCGATGTTAATCTGTGGCGTGATTAGAAAAATACGTTGAATCGGAGAGCGCCTCCGAGTAACGAGCGGGGCAAATGGAGCGTGGGAATGACACCGCGATGGCCATCTAAAAGCACCGCGCGATTATTGGCATTAAACTCGTAATGGTTCTCTCTCGAGCGTTTTCACTTTCAAAAGATAATTGTTTTAAATGAAAGAAACCCCATTTAAAAAGTCCAGAAAATATTCATTACAAAAGTAATTTAATTGCAGGGGATTAGTTATGAAGTTGTCTACTGGTCAACGGGGTTCATAATGGATCTTTTAGAAAACTGAGCCGGCACCGCTGAGAGCCTGGGCTTGACTCCGCGCACCGGTGATTAAACGAGGTTCAGAAGCGTCGTGAGTTCATGGTTTTGGCTCAGTCACCCAATGAATGCACAAATGCCCCATCATATCAATTAGGTTTCAATTCGGCATGAACCAGCAACAAGGATTGGATCAATGACATCCGATATACAGGTTTCCCTCGCTTTATGCCGGTTCGGTTTGTGCGCTTTTGCGTATATGAGGCTAGCCTATTTATACAGTGACAGAAGTGACCGTGGTGTTTAAATATGAGCGTGTGATGACCCACCATGGGAACGGTGGCGCAGTGGTTAGCGCCTTGCTCTACGAAACCGGCGACCCGAGTTCGATTGCCGCTCACGACCAAACCACTAACGATTATCTGAAGCGGTCCTGGTGCGGTGTATAAACATCACGACTCGGGAGACAGAGGCGGCTGGGCGTGGTGTTGGCCACCTACCCCCTCGTGTGCCGTGCCGGCCTTCATTGGCGCTGCTCGCTAACAGCACTTGCCCCAACAGTCTGTTAAGGCTACACGGGGGATCTTTGTTTTTGGTGGCTCACGAGCGACATTTGAAAGCACACAGGGAACGTTTCCCAACCCCTGCTGTGAACAGCGAACACAGGTGGCAAGATAGACCCGTGTAGGATGCCCCCTGCTATCGGCCCGGTGACTCAGCGGCAGAAGGTGAGGCTCACGGTCGGAAGGTCGCGTGCTCAAATTCGGACTGGGTGTTGACTCGGCCCCGTCATTCCTCCGGCGTTGGAAACGGAGGCTGGGAGCATCCATCGCCACCTTCTGCCGCACTTACCTTAAAGAAGATAATGCAGGCAGCGACGAGGACGCCTATGCTTTGCAGGAGGTCTCCGAGGGCGTGGATGAAGGCGGCGCGGATGCTCGGGTTGGAGTGGCTCTGCAGGTGCGAGTGGCCGTGCAAGTGAGAGTGTCCGTGCAGGTGAAGAGGCACCGCTGGGGGTGTCTCCGAGTCCCCGCTGGGTCCGGAGGAGTGATGGCCTCGCGCGAGGAGAACGGCCATGCTGCAGAGAGAGATAAGTTCTGATTGGACAATGTCATGTCGTCAACATGAACATCGTTGACGAATATGATCTTCTTTTGTCAGGCGGAGCGAAATGTCTCCACTCTTTCTGGCCTCCGGCCACGGCAATGGCTTCGTGTAGGCCCATGAGGCTGTGCGAGCTCCTCCCCCTCCCTGGTTGTCGATGCATAGGGCCATTGCTGGTCATCTATTGCTCTCCATCCCAGTTGCCCGCACAAACCAACGACGCCTGTGCTTTTATCTCTTCTGCATGAATGCGATGACCACTGACATTGTCTTTGTGGGCGCTAGCATCTCTAACGTCCTTCCCCCGCACGTCAGATTAACGATGCGAAGGAAGTTCTACATACATCAAATTCATCAACGTTATCTTCACCATCAAAATCACTATATCTTCATAGTCTCATCATCACTATCTCTGAAATAATCTTCGTACATGTGTCATTACAAGGATGGTCATCATCGCAATAATGTTGATCCTGATCTATGTCATTAAAATAATCTTCATGAAGCGCCGCCACCACCACCACCACCATCATCATCACCAGTACCGTTCACCTCGTGAGCATCGTTATTGACATCACTACCAAAATCATCTACATCTCTTGTCACTATGTGTTGTATAATTTTGGAGGTCACGCCTAACATCACAATCTTTGTCGAGGCAACAAAAGGGCGAATAAGTAGCGGTTGGGTGGGTGACAGTAAGAGCCCTTTGTTGAAGGGGTGAACACGTGTACGAGGGGCTTTAGGGGCGTGCGTGCGTGAGAGTGACAAAAATAAAACTCTTGTCCAAAAATAGTGCTGAATTTTTTTTTAAGTCATCAGTCTTCAGTTACCGTTCAGAAGTGACGCGATGTAATCCTGTACTTTGTACTTTCGAACTCGTGCAATGTTATTCTGAATCATATCCTTCGAAGCGGACATATGTTCGGTTGACCAAACCTGTGAGTATGGGCGCTGTGACTGGCTGCGGCCGTGCTGTGTGGATCGGCGAGGGCAGCCGCTGCTGCCCCAACGCTCACGAAGTCTCTCGCCAGCTGTTGAAAACAACCGCTTACACCTTTTCGCTGCGTGTGGAATACGGTCGATATCTTCAGTTTTTGTTTTTAAATCGAATTAGAAAATGAAATCGCCCGTTATCGGTGATGTGATGATATCGGTGGTGATGTGATGATATCGGTGGTGGTGTGATTATATTTGTGGTGTGATTGTAACGGTAGTGATGTCATTATATGGGTGGTGTGATTACGCACTCAGAACTAGGCGTTAATCAGCAAAGTGTCAGTTTCTTACCTGCGCTTACCAAAATTTCAGTAACATCGTCGACGCGCCTTATAAAACACTCGCACGCACAAGCCGCAGCCCTAAACACATTCATCCACGTCTCACGTCTCTCTCCCCTCACGCCTATAAATAATCCCTCACCTCATTTCCCCCAAAGTGAGGGAATCTGAGAGAGCGATGGTTGGCAGTTTATAGTGTCGGCTGAACGAATGTGCAGCTCGATTTGCCCGAGGGAGCGCTCCATCGGGGAAGGCGTCCGAGTTAAATGTCAGATTTAGACTCTCCGTGCCCCAACCTTCTTCCACCCATTCATTTACATTTATGCAGCGGGGCTCTTAATTTCTCACTGAATATATGACAGGTCGCTGTTGAAAGACTGGAACAGGCACTTCATTCAGGACGGGAGTAGGCGGCACAAGGATAGTGTCGCAGCCGAAGCGAGACGCATTTCGGATGTGGCGTGCTGCGTGTGTCAAAATATATCCCAGGGTCGCCAATCCGGCTGCTATGAATCCCTGTATACGTGGCGTATTAAACACAACGTGGGCGATGCCTGTTTCATAGCCATAGTGAAGTAACAACTGAGCCTGTTGGCCACCGATTTACCGCAGCATTTGTTGAAGCAGGCAAAAACTAACTGGAGAATTGATGTTGACCTTTTGGAGTCTCATGAGCGAAGGTCGGCCTATCAGGATGGCGGCTGTGTCGCACTGAAGAGACCCGTATAATTTGAAGCCAGCGCGAGATTCTCATTGTTTAAACCAGTGGGTCTCAGAGAGTGGTCCCCGCACCACCAGCGAGTGGTCTGTGACGGTCCTCCAGGTAGTCTGCAGGGCTGTGAAGCAAATGCAGGTTGATCCGGACAATAATGACAATTTTTCACCTTTTGTTTCGGCCAATGAATATTTGACTTATGATATAAAAAAAACAAGTTAGGTAAACTACCCTGATTAAACTAAGCTATCCCTAAGATCAAAATGCCCCCCCCATTAAAAAAGCCTTACAGTTGCGTACAAAAAGCAATGTTTTTATGTTCAAGTAATATGAATATTTTTGTGTCACCGGTATTTAGAGAGAGAAATTAATGCGTTTTGACACCAGGGGTGTAGGATGCTGGGTGGTCCGCGGATTAAACAGATTCTGCTCCTGTGGATGATTCATCGATGAGCGTAGGTTCGCAATGATGTGGATGTCTTCCCTGGTGAATAATATTGCTTCACGACCCACAATCCTACACAACGGTGCACTGATTGCGTCCATATGAAGTCAGTGATGAGGGTGATGTTGATGAAAGAAGGATGAAAATGTCAATTCACAAAAATGCGGATGTCTTCCCTGGTGAATAATATTGCTTCACGACCCACAATCCCGCGCAAAGGTGCGTACTGATTTTGTTCATATAAAGTCGGTGATGTTGTTGATGATGAAAGAATTGTGACTTTATCAATTGTAATTATGCGACAGAAACAAATATTCCCATAAAACTATAGCCTTTTTAGGCTGTTGGGGCAAGTGTAGTTAGCGAACACCTACATTAGGAAGCCATTGGAGCTATGCACTTTTAAATCTCGATCGAAAACGAATTTCTTTGAAACTGCTTTTTGTGTTTAGTTTGTTGTCTTTCCCCCACGCCTCCTATTAGCGCGGTTGGCTACGTACGGTCCGAAAGAAATTCAATATACATACATGCAAGGTCGACATAGGTACACGTGGTGGTGTGGACAGCACCACGCCCGACCGCCTCTGTCTCTCCAGTGCTGATGTTAATACACTGCACCAGGTTCTCATTTAAAGCTGAGTCGACTTAGGCGAGACCCAGGACCGGTTCAGATATTAGCAACTGATGTTGGCCGTGAGCGGGTAATCCGAATTCAGATATCCAGGTTCCTAGCGCAGTGCACTGAGCACTTGACTACCGCTCCCCAAAATGTATGTTACGCTTGCACACTCACGCACGCGCGCACGCTCTCACCCGCCCAGTAAACATGCAACGTTGGCTCGACGTTGGAATACGGTTGGAACCATTGACCCAACGTTGGCATGTGGCAGGAACCGTTGGACCAAGGGTGGCCCGTGGTTAGAATTGTTGGACTAACGTTGGTCCAACGTTGACCCAACGTTGGTAAGTGGCTGGCTGTGTGCAAGCGCACACACATGATGTTGACGATGACGGCGCAGACGGAGGTGGCGAGCATGGCCGTCCCTTCGATGGCGAAGTCTCGCGAGATCATGCGGCAGGCGGCCAGGTAGACCAGCACGCCGGTCACCACCCAGATGGAGAAGACGGAGAGCAGTGCGCCCAGGATCTCTGCTCACACGGACACAGACAAAGGTCCCCCAGGGCAGATGCCGCTCGTGCGCACCTACTCGGGCCGCCACGGCGCACAACGGGGTGGTGTGGCCAGCACCACGCTTGACCGCCTTTGTCTCCCCAAGCGATGCTGTCGACACACCACACCAGGCGTTGTTTCAAGGCTGAGCCGACCTAGGAAAAGCCAAGGGGCCTGTTCTGATAGTCACCACCGATGTTAACCATGGCCGGGAATCGAACCTCGGTGACTGAAGTTGCAGCACGGCATGATAGACGTCGTCACAGGTAAACTCAGGCCATCATTTTTCGCATGAAGCGAAGAGTGGTCAGCCTGTGAAGAAATTGGCCCCCACCATGCGACTGTGGAATTCCCACCACGTGCTCAGGGTCACCAATGGAGACAAACCCTGCGCCATCGCTCATTCGAGCGGGGAGAGAACGCCAACCTGACTGAGCAACCGATTAGCCGCACTGATGGCTCCACACGTGTGCAACACCCTTCTCTCGCGACTGAGAAGAGCCGACCCCTTGGCTGCTAAACATTCATTTTCTCCGCACCCGACACACCACGTCCAGTATCCACCGCTCGCCGTGGCTCTGTGGCTCCGCGTCAAACGCCACCTGTACCATGTCCATCCGGGAACTGTTCAGTGCAGGACTGCACCCTGGATCCCACCCCCCCACTATTCACGAACGGCACTTGAGACGGAGGCGCCGGTGCTGCTCACGCTATAACCAAGCGATGTTTGTGAAATACTTGTTTTGATTTGTGTTTGAGCACTATTTGTTGCTCATGCTGTTTTTAGTCGGTTTTCGCGTGGCTTTCGGGCAAATAATTTGCCGTTGTTGTTCGCTGCTGTTAGTTTACACAGTCCAAACCTGCAGCGTCCGGTAATCGCCACCGCTGCCGGATGTCTTGGACCTACGGCCGTCTGTGTAACAGAGCTGCTTAGCTCACTGGGGCCTGACCAGCTGAAATAAAGTCTGAATCTGAGTCTACGTGTCTCTTTGTAACGCTACGAGTCTCTGTACCACTCTATATAACTGGAATGTCCTGTCACTGGGCTGGGGTTGTCCCCAAGCGACAGAGCTGTTGAACTCAGTGAGCCGTACCAGCTGGAACAGCGAGGTCTTGAGTCGTCTTGATTCGACCGACAGCGAAGGGGTTGGTCCTCACCTGCCCGGTACCAGCCGAACGTCATCCTCTTGCTGGCGGGTCTGTCAGCGAGCCACAGCGACAGGAGGCTGATGGAGAAGCTTGCAAAGTCGGTGAGCAGGTGGGCGGCGTCCGTCATGATGGCCAGGCTGTGCGCGAGGATGCCACCTTCAAGACACAGCAACAACGTTCATACCGCGTCGAACCACCCTGTACGAGCGCATGTCGAATTTCCTTCGCACCGTACGTAGTCAACCGGAGGTGCGCCGAACTCCCAAAGACCAATCGGTCAATGATCCCGAAGTAGGACCCTCGTAAAAAGAGCAACAGCACTTAATTGAGCCTCTTCCGGATAAACACAGCAGTCACCTTCAATGTTATAGACCACTGCACATGTGCATGCACATTGCACAGCATACCGTGCGTATGGTTGCAAGGGAATAGGGTCACGTGAGCTAATTCATTCACGTAAATAAATGTGAACAGAAGTTACTGAAATGGCTGCAAACTCACATTGGGCACGATATTCATCCTGACCCAACGCATGCAAAGGCTGCAACATCAAAAGATTTCAAAATATCAAGTTAGTCTTCTGCTGCACGGAGCATGCTTGACCATAATTCTCCATCGCTGATCAGTGGTGATTGGTGGAGAGGGGGCGGGTTCCCAGGAACCGGTCAACTTATTACTCACCACTGAGGTTAGCCATGGCCTGGAATCAAACTCACGTGACTAGGTTCGTAGCGCAGCGTGCAAAGCACTCGCGTCGCTGCCCCCCTCCCCCCCAGTGAGCGACAATGTCAGGCCAAGAAGCACCAAAAACAAACTCCAATCGTAGTGCAGTGCCACGGAGTGCATACCAACACTGTGCCCAGAGGCGCATTACTCCCCTATACAACTGATAGGCAGTTCAAGCAGTGCTCCCACTAGCAATTAAAAAGGTCGCGAGTTAAAATTCCAGTCAGTGGCCAATACAGCTCACCTTTCCCCCAGGATCAGTAAACACGACGACTACTTTGTGGGAAGTCAATAGTTCGGCATTCTTTAGCCTTGCGCCCTGCACAGGAATGTGGGGTATTTCCACCACTCTGGTTTAGGGCCACCAATGGAGATGAGCATTGATATGATTTGTGGCTCTTACAATGCGTTTCTGAGCTACCCTCACCCTAACTCGATGCCCTAGACCAAAACATAGACCTCTCCCCCCCCCCCCCCCCACTGTAAATACTACCTGCAGTGACATATCGTAGCTGAGAGAGTAATGGGGCGTTGCAGATTGGATATTCCATGATGCGGCATTTAATATCCCCCTCTGTCTTCATACCCTTTAAATCACTGAATTGATTTACTGAACCAAAGTCCGAAAAGACGGCTCTGAAATCTTGTTTGATCGGCGTCAAACTAAAGATGAGTGCCGGCCTGTGCCTGAGTTGAGCGGGGAGATTTTGTGACATTGACCAGTTTCTAGCGTGTGGCATGTCCAGTGCATCTCTCATCGTCAGTCACCTTCAGCGCACGACTGGATGGAGGACTTCCAAGCCGCTGCCATCTCTCTCGATCCTGCGGCGCAATAATTCACCCAGCACATGCCCCACGGAGCTGAAGCCACCGCTCCTTCATCTACCTCCAACGAATCCATTCTGAGCCCCCCCCTCCCCATCAACCCCGAAGCCCGCCACCCACCGACCGCCTCCCCGATGATGAAGACGAAGCAGATGACGCTGACGAGGTACAGCTGCCTCTTGGCTCGCTCGCTCTCCTCGCGCCGCCTCCGCCTCTGACCGCCGGCACCCGAGTGGCACGGGCTGTGGCCCAGGGCCTCGTGCGCCGAATCGACGCCAGCGTCGTCGTGGAACTTGGGCGGCGGCGAGTCCGTCGCCTGGAGGAAGCTGTTAACGCTGCTCACGGAGCTAAGTGGTTTGTTGAGTGGGGCGCGGGGGGTTTGAGTTGGAGAGATATTCGAAGAATGGTGTGGGGGTGAAGGTGGGGGTGGGGGTGGGGGAGGGTCACAAATCGTGTCCGAAGCTCACGGGTTTAGGTTGGGAGCCATGGGGGAATGAGGGCGCCACCGGTGAGGAAGGGTCTAGAACAGGAGTCGGCATCCTGGGGCTCTTTAATGACCGCTTCGTGACAATATTTATCAATTACCACCGTCTCGTATCCACCGCAGCGCATTGCGGCTCTTGGAACATCGAGTTGTGTTTTTTTTTACCGAATTTGAAGAAAAAAATGGCTGTTCTTGTTTTTTTGGTTACCAACCCCTGGTCTAGAACGATAGAGTCAAACCTTCTTGGTTTTCCTGATACAGCCATAGATCAGATTTACGTCTCACCCTTTAACGTCGTTTCGCAAATATCTCGTCACTGTGTTAACACCGCTACCCGATCTGCGTCGCCTCAACCCCACACTCGCGTCGCTGACTGCATCGTCCGTCTCGTTATCCCTCGCCTCTCCTCCACCTACTACTAACCCTGTACACGAACTAGTTTGCGTCGCGCATAAAGAAATGTACCGTACCGTGGAGTAGCATTTATCATTTACGTGCAGAATTTTGGTCATTCGGGAAAAACATCGCTTTGATTTGCGTCGTTCAGGGACGCATCCCCGACGTAAAACGAGGATTTGCTGTGCTCATGATGACGTATTTAACCTGCCCAACACATGCACACGCCAACAGGGATATTGTCCGTACATCCCAAGCCAGGACCCTCCTGAACAAGAACTGCGACACTCGACTAAGGCTCACCTGGATATTCGAGCTTACATTACACGTCTACTCAAAGCGTGGCATCCCATGCGGACAGTTAAAAGGGTACACACATCCTGCGAGCCATCTTATTCCAATGATGATTACGCTTTTTTTAACCAGGAAAGCCCCTGCTGAGTCTCATGACTCGTTTTCAAGAGGGCCCTGCCAAGTTTCCACAGTAGGGGACAATGGTTGCAAATGTTAATTCTTGGTTGAGGAATTTGCAGGTACATTTTTTTTATGTGGACGCCAGCAACCCGAAGGTCTACTCTTCCGAAACTGACCGTTGAGGATTATTTAACATCGGCCGTGAAGCGGACGGGCGAGCATGTGTGTGCGCATAACGGTGACGGCCGCTGGACATTCGAACCGTGAACCTCTGCAATACCCCTCCCCCCAGGCTGGCGCGGGGCCACGTCAGCGCCCAACGCGAACAGAAGTCGCCGTTCCGCATGGCTACACAATCTCCCCGTTCATGTCATACCGCGCGCAACGGCTGGAATGTCAAGCGATTTCAGATTAAAATACGAATGTACGGTCCTTGGTCAATCCACTTTTCGATTAAGGCCTGTTGGGAGGTGGAGAGGGGGGGCTACTTTGATCAAACGATAGCCAGGCTGGTTAGATCGGGGTATGTATATTAAGGAGGACCCAGGACTGCTTCGCATATCACTCGCCACTGATGTTAAACCGTGGCCGTGATTCGAACCGAGGCTTGCGCAGTGCGCTAACTACTGTGCCACCGCTCCCCGGGCCCCAAATATGCACCAAACGCAGGAGAGTACACGTCTATAATGTGATCATACATACAGCATATGTGTAAAGTTGTAAACGCAATTCATGCTTTTGTAATTATGTACGTGTTGCATATATACGTGCATGTATGCGTATATGTGCGTGTATGTGTTTCTGTACATAGTGATTAAATGTGTGCATACGCTGAATATACGTGCGTGCATTATTTGTCAGTGTGTGTATACATCGTGTGCTGTGTGTGTGTGAATATGTAACTGTGTGGAAGTGGTAGCGTAGCAGTTAGCGCGCTGCACTACGAACCCGGGGTCCCGAGTTTGATTCCCACTCACGGCCGACACCACTGACAATTATCTGAACCGGTCCTGGGCCTCTCCTATGTCGACTCAGCCTCAAATGAGTATCTCGTGCGATGCGTCAATATCGCTACTTGGGAGACAAAGGCGACCGCGCGTGGTGCTGGCCACCCACCCCCTCGTGTGCCGTGTCGGCCTTTATAGGTGCTCGCTAACAGCACTTGCCCCAACAGTCTGTTAAGGCTCTCCGAGGGTCTTTCTCTTTGTTTTGTGTATATAGATGGGTTGCTTGTATACACATATGTTCTGTATATGCATCAAACGTACATCTGCGCTATATGTATCACATGCATATGTTTTGTGTATTCCATGTATACATGCTGCATGCATCAAATGTATACCTATGTGATGTACGTATCACGTTCATTTGTTCTGTATGTTTTGCATGTTTACGTGCTGTATGAGTCACATGCATACCTATGTGATGTACGTATCAAATGCGTGTTTTCTGTAACTTTGCATGTATATGTAGTGGTGGTGTTGACGTGCGCCGACTGTGACAGTGATGGATCACGGGGCGGCGCGAGGTGCGGGGTTGGGCACGCGTTGTGGGCGTGGTGTGGACGCGCGCGCCGGGAGTGACAGATGACGGGGCGGCGCGGCGTGGGTGCTGAGGCACGCTGAGATGTGGGAAAACAGGATCGTAGCCAGCGCCCAGTGATTGGTCGAATAGGATGGGTGCTCGCAGCGACGTCCGCAGGTGGGGTATAAAGGGGGACGCGCGAGAGCACTCGGGGATAGTTACCCAGTTGAAGACCAGAAGACGGAGCTGAAGACCTAGTGCCCCGAGACCCCTAGTCCCGCCGTCCTTGTAGGGACCGGGGCCCTGTGTGGCTCGGAGGCGAGACTGTGGGACCCGGGGTCCGACGCCCACGTGGGTCGGGCTGGGGACCCACAGTCAAGACGGATACCCCGGGCAGGGAGTGTCCCGAGTAGCTCAGGGGCGTTAGTCGCCGAGTAGCTAAGTGGGTGTTGGTCACCCGAGTAGCTCAGGGGCGTTAGTCGCCGAGTAGCTAAGTGGGTGTTGGTCACCCGAGTAGCTCAGTGGGCGTTAGTCGCCAGGGTAGCTAAGTGGGTGGTTGTCACCCGAGATACTAAGTGGGTGTTAGTCACCCGAGATACTAAGTGGGTGTTTGTCACCCGAGATACTAAGTGGGTGTTTGTCACCCGAGATACTAAGTGGGTGTTTGTCACCCGAGATACTAAGTGGGTGTATGTCACCCGAGATACAAGTAGGTGTTAGTCACCTGTGAACGAGTTTGGTAAAATAAAGAGTGTGTTACCCGTGAAGTTGTCTCCCGCCGAGTTACTACATTACAACTGGCGTCAGAAGTAAACCTGTCTTCAAGAAGTATGGACACGAGGAAGACTACCCGTACCCACGAGCGAGGTCGGGACGACGACGGCGTACCGGGGACACCAACCTCGGGAGGAGAGGACGAGGAGTTGCCGCCGATGCAGCACTTCGCGGTGATGGCCGACGCTCCGCTCGCCTCCGACACCAGCCTCCAAGACGCGCACTCCCGGTTGGCGGAGTTGCTACTCGCCGCCGCCGCTGTCTTGGCGGACATCTCCATTCCGGCGAGCGGAAAAACGGTTGCGGGGTTGGCGGAGAAGGCGACGTTGGAGGGATCCCGCCAAAAGGCGCTTCGCGCCAAAAGTCTGGAAGTTGCCGCCGTTTTTGAGGGGCCGCCATCGATTGGCGGGAAACACGGACACCACGTGGCCGGAGACCTCCGCTCAGCGCAGCCCACGTCATCAGCGCGCGCCGGAGCTCTCCATTTTGCGCCTGACAACCGAGCCGACATTTTACACAACTACAGCGGAGCGCGGGAAAATCTCTCCGACGTCGACGACGATCGGGTCCTCCATCAAAGATAGCCCGCGCTGTCGGCGTTCAAGGCGGATGGGGGCGACTGGGGAGCCTTCCAACGAAGGTTCCTCGCTCATCAGGAGATGTCGGGGTGGTCCGACACCACTGCCCTGCGTGCGTTGCCAGCGATGCTCGACGACGACGCGCTTGCAGCCTTCACATCTGCTGCAAGGTCGTCCCGCTCTACGCTCCAGGCCGCACTACACCTGATGGCGAAGGTGTTCGGACCGCCCTCCACGTGTCGCCACCAGTTCTACGATCGGCGGAAGGTGGCTGGAGAAACGACGCTCGCCTATCGCACGGCACTGCTCGCCTTGGCGGACGCAGCTTTTCCCCGCATGGATAAGGAGGGGAAGGACGCCATGGTGACGGAGCAGCTGCTGGCGTTGGCCCACGAGTTGGGGGTCCCCATCAATGTGGCGGACGAAATGGATATCTGCTCCCTGGCGATCGCCACGAGCATTCACGCGTACGAGGTCCTCAAACGCAAGCCGGGGGTCGTCTGCAAATGGGCGGGGAACGCGGCACTGGCCGCCACGATCGCCGAACCTCAGCCAGCTGCGGATCAGGAGCAGGCCTTCGCTGCATCGCGTCCGGGGGAGTGGAGAACGGGAGGTCGTTCGCCCACACGTTCATCACGCAAGCTGGAGCAACCGGAACCTACGACGTCCCTCGTCGTCTGCTACAACTGCGGCCTTCGGGGCCACGTCGCAGCCGGGTGCCGGGCTCCGCGTCAGCGCGCCACAGGACCACGTCGGGACGACGACCAGGCCCACAAGTCATCCCAACAAAACCCGGCAAGTCGCGCACCTCACACGTTCGGTCCACAAACACGGCACATTCGGGTCGCCGCTTGGCGGTGGGGGGTTCGCGGCTGGGTGCCGGGGGTTCACTTCGGCGAGGGGGGTCCGTACACGGCCCGCAAGCAGTCGAGTGGTCCGAATTGGCCCACAGGATAGTGGCTGCGTCGGCCGGGTCGTCCGTGGTGACGGGGTTTATTGACGGGGTTGAGGTCCGGGTGCTGGTGGACACGGGTGCGTCGGCCACTATCATCTCGGACCTTATTTATAACATTCTTCCCGTCCAAAGTAGACCCCTTCTGCCAGTAGACGTGCCATTTTATGCGGCGAATGGGGGATCCCTGGGGATCATCGGCCAGATTCGGGCGACTATTTGCATTGGTGACATCAAATTGGCGGGCCCTATTTTTGTATCATCATCGCTGGCCGTTCCCTGTTTGCTAGGTACGGACTTTTTGTCCAAAATGCCCATCAAAATTCTTATAGATCAGGCCTGCATTGAGCTTCCGTCAGGTCGGCGGGTTGCGTTCTTGACGAGCCCTACCAAAATACGCACGGTTTGTGCGACGGTGCAGGCGCTGGCAACTCACACTGTACGGGTGCCCCCGGGATCGCAAATGTTGGTACCCCTTCGGTTGAGGAAACCACTCGAGGTGGGTGCGGAGGCACAGGGGGTGCTGTTGGGGCCGTCTAACAGGGCCAGAAGGGGCCTCGACTTAGCGGTTGCTCAAACCATGGTGAGAGGGGACAGTGAGCCGTTCGTAATGGTCCTGAATACGGGCTCGCGGCCGGCCGTAATTGCGCAGGGAACGGTGCTGGCTCACGCCGCGCCGCTACCCGTTGAGGAACGGCTCGTGGCTCAAGCAGATTTCACTGTCGAGTCGCATCCTCCAAGTGATGAGGGGACTGAGTGGTTGGACTCGTTGTGTGCCGGTTCAGCTAACTTGTCCAAGGTGCAATTGGGAGCATTGAGGACTTTGCTACTCGAGTTTGCTGACGTGTTCAGCAAACATAAGTACGATATCGGCTGCACTGACCTGTTGCGCCACCACATAGCTACAGGGGACGCGGCCCCTATTCGTCAGAATCCCTTCCGGCTCAGCCCAGCCGAGAAGGAGCATGTGCAATCGGCGGTTAATGATATGTTGGCGGCCGATATCATTTCGCCCTCTTCTAGTCCGTGGGGTGCTCCTATTGTCCTAGTAAAAAAACAGGACGGGTCCTTGCGGTTTTGTGTCGATTTCCGCCGCTTAAACAAAATCTCGATGGCGGATGCGTATCCGCTCCCCAGGATGGATGAGTCGCTGGATGCCTTGGCGGGAGCACAGTTTTTTTCCACACTCGATCTGCTTTCCGGATTTTGGCAATTGCCACTCGATAACGAGTCTAAACCTAAAACCGCTTTCCGGACACCTGGTGGCCTATTTGAATTCAACCGGTTGCCCATGGGCTTACATTCCGCTCCCGCCACGTTCCAGAGACTCATGGAATTGGTTTTGTCGGGCCTCCAATGGGATACCTGCTTGATTTATCTCGACGATATCATCGTCTTCAGTCGGACTTTTGAGGAGCACCTCCAGCGACTGAGAGCGGTGTTCCTCAGGATGCGTTCCGCTAAGCTTAAATTTAAACCGGCTAAATGCTTTCTGCTTCGGGAATCGGTCAGGTATTTGGGCCATATCGTGAGTCGTTCAGGGATCTCGATGGACCCTGCTAAGACGCACTGCGTCAGCTCATGGCCAACGCCAACCTCGGTCACGGAGGTTCGCAGTTTCATTGGTTTCGCCTCCTATTACCGTCGTTTTGTCAAGCAGTTTGCCACCATAGCCAGGCCCCTGCACGCTTTGACGGCTAAGGGTGTGCGGTTTCACTGGGGGGCGGAAGAGGAGGCTGCGTTCTGCTCCCTTCGTGACGCCTTGGTGCAGGCTCCCCCCTTGTGTTACCCCGATTTCACACAACCGTTTTTGCTTGACACAGATGCCAGCAACACGGGTATCGGGGGGGTGCTCTCACAGGTGGTCGGGGGGGTTGAACGGGTGGTCGCCTACGGTAGTAGAGTTCTTTCCCCCGCCGAACAACGCTATTGCGTAACTCGTCGTGAATTGTTAGCGATTGTGTTTTTTACACAGCAATTCAGGCCGTATCTTTACGGCCGTCATTTTACGGTCCGTACGGACCATGCGGCTCTACAATACGCTATGCGCGTGGCACAGCCATCGGGCCAACTGTCCCGATGGTTGGAGGTCCTTCAGGACTACCAATTCACGACGATTTACCGCAAGGGATTGCGACACTCAAATGCGGACGCCTTGTCGCGGTTGCCACCATGCACGGACTGCACATGTTTGTTGGGATCGGCGCGGTGCAAACCCCCGGTCGCCGGCACCCCGGGAGTTGCGCTCGCCGCCACTGACACCCCGGGAGTCGACGCCCCCACGGGGAGGGTTTCGCTGTTGTCGTTGCCCCTCATTGAGTGGGGCCGTCTCCAAATGTCCGACGGCTCCCTAATTACGCTACGTCGAAAAGTTGGCGCTCCCGAGGTAGGGGATGCGCGGGTCGGTTCCTGGGTGTGCAGACAGGGCCTTTTGATGAAGTGGGACAACATGTCCCGGCGTCACGTGCTCGTTGTGCCTGTTGCTATGCGGGGTAGGGTCGTTCTGGCAGCTCATGAACGGCTCATGCATCTGGGTTTTCACAAAACGCTCGCCCTAATCCAGCGAGACTATTATTGGCCGGGGATGGGTAACGACGTGGCGAATATTCTTAAGGGATGCGTAGGGTGCGCCAAAAGGAAACCGCCACCATTGGCAGCTAATCCACCGCTGCAATCCATTCAAGTTTCGCGCATAAACGAATTAGTTGCGTTGGACATCTTGGGGCCCTTTCCTGCTACACCAAGGGGAAATAGATTCCTGCTGGTTGGCGTAGAATACTTCACCCGATGGCCCATGGCATGGCCACTCGCCAACCAGTCGGCTGCAGCGGTGGCGGACGCCTTCGTCCAGGGCTATGTTTTGGACAAGGGCGCCCCCGAACGCTTGCTGACGGATCAAGGAAAGAATTTTTCGAGCGTTTTGTTGCGCGAGGTGTGCGACCTGTTGGGTACAAAGAAAGTGCGTACTTCCCCCTACCACCCGCAGACTGACGGGATGGTTGAGCGTCTGAACAGGACGATTACGTCTATGTTGTGCCAACAGGTCTGCGACGATCAGGTTGATTGGGACTTACAGGTGCCGGGGGTACTCGCGGCCTATCGAATGGCCCCTCATGCGGCGACGGGGTTTTCCCCATTTTTTCTTATGTATGGGCGGGAGGCCGATCCGGCCATGGACGTCCAACTGGGGATTTCCCAGCCACGTGCAAAATCAAAATTGGCAGACCACATCAAATTTAATATCGCCAAATTGACTGAAGCGCGGGAGGCGGCGAGGTTGAATTCGCGGTCTCGGCAAATTGCGAACGAGAGATTGCATGGGCGGAGGGTGCATACGCATGATTGGAAACCAGGCGATAAGGCCTGGCTGCATTGTCCACATGCACCGTTGGCTACGTCCCCCAAGTTGTTGAGACCTTGGAGGGGACCGGTGGAAATTGTGCGGGTTGCACGACCCCAGAGTATACAGATTAAATGGGAAAAACGCCGTTGGTACGTGCACCCCTCCCGACTGAAGCCCTATGCGGCACCGTGTGACCCCGTTCTGTGCCGTTACGACCGGGCGTGTGATGTGACCGTCGACTCGGGGAGGGAGGTGTCGCAGGCTGATCCTCACGTGTCTCCACCTGACCCACCCCCAGGTGCCTCGGGCTTGACGGCTGCTGACCGTCGGGAGCCTGAACCCCGGGGCACGCACGGGTCCTCGATGCCTGGCCGATGTCTTCCTGAACCGCCGGCACCACCGGACGTTCAACCGCGTCTGGTGCCGTACGACGGACCGGCAAGGCGGACTCGGGCTAGGGCACAACAATTTTCATGAAGACGTTTTTTTCGACACCGAGCTCGCCCGGTGTTCCCCTCTGCCGGGGAAATGTCCCGTTGTAGGGACGCTCGGAAAGAATGGGACGCTGCACGAGTCGAGAAAAAAAAAAATTTCCATTTATTTTTCTTGCTGCATACACATTGCTATTGTCACTCGCCGGATTGTATATATTGTTCTGTTGTCGCGGTGGCATTGGTTGATGGTTGCGGATGGTAGTGTTCGCGTTGTGTTGTGTTGTTACGTTAGTTGTTGTTCTTGTTGTTGTGTTGTGTTACGGGGCACACAGGGCGGTTTGTATATTTTTATAGCAGCCGGGTCGGCTGCGAGCTATGTGGTAGGGGGTGATGTAGTGGTGGTGTTGACGTGCGCCGACTGTGACAGTGATGGATCACGGGGCGGCGCGAGGTGCGGGGTTGGGCACGCGTTGTGGGCGTGGTGTGGACGCGCGCGCCGGGAGTGACAGATGACGGGGCGGCGCGGCGTGGGTGCTGAGGCACGCTGAGATGTGGGAAAACAGGATCGTAGCCAGCGCCCAGTGATTGGTCGAATAGGATGGGTGCTCGCAGCGACGTCCGCAGGTGGGGTATAAAGGGGGACGCGCGAGAGCACTCGGGGAGAGTTACCCAGTTGAAGACCAGAAGACGGAGCTGAAGACCTAGTGCCCCGAGACCCCTAGTCCCGCCGTCCTTGTAGGGACCGGGGCCCTGTGTGGCTCGGAGGCGAGACTGTGGGACCCGGGGTCCGACGCCCACGTGGGTCGGGCTGGGGACCCACAGTCAAGACGGATACCCCGGGCAGGGAGTGTCCCGAGTAGCTCAGGGGCGTTAGTCGCCGAGTAGCTAAGTGGGTGTTGGTCACCCGAGTAGCTCAGGGGCGTTAGTCGCCGAGTAGCTAAGTGGTTGTTGGTCACCCGAGTAGCTCAGTGGGCGTTAGTCGCCAGGGTAGCTAAGTGGGTGGTTGTCACCCGAGATACTAAGTGGGTGTTAGTCACCCGAGATACTAAGTGGGTGTTTGTCACCCGAGATACTAAGTGGGTGTTTGTCACCCGAGATACTAAGTGGGTGTTTGTCACCCGAGATACTAAGTGGGTGTTTGTCACCCGAGATACAAGTAGGTGTTAGTCACCTGTGAACGAGTTTGGTAAAATAAAGAGTGTGTTACCCGTGAAGTCGTCTCCCGCCGAGTTACTACATTACATATACGTGCCGTATGCATCACACGTGTATATCTGTGTGTCGTGTGCATTACTTGTATGTGCGTTGTATGTATTACATGTGTATGTATTGCATGCTGTATGTATTACACGTGTATGTGTTACATGCTGTATGTATCACATGCTGTATGTATTACAAGCGGTATGTATCACAAGTGTATGTATTATAAGCTGTATGTATCACATGTGTGTATTACATGCTATACGTATTACATGTGTGTGTGCGTGTATCCGCGTACTTGTGCAGGTAGGTGAGGTAGGCGCTCTTTGCTCTCCCTTCCTCCAGCAGCTGCGCGTTCTCTCTGTCCGCCTCCATCCTCCAGCGCGCACGCGTGTGTGAGATAGAGTGAGACACGGGGAGAGTGAGACACGGGGAGAGTGAGACACAGGGAGGGTGAGACACGGAGAGGGTGAGACACAGAGAGAGTGAGAGACAGAGTGAGATACTAAGAGGGTGAAACAAGGAGAGGGTGAGACACGGGGAGAGTGAGAGACAGAGAGGGTGAGACACGGGGAGAGTGGGAGACAGAGAGAGTGAGACACGGGGAGAGTGAGACACGGGGAAAGTGAGACACGGGGAGAGTGAGACACGGGAAGAGTGGGAGACAGAGAGAGTGAGACACGGGGAGAGTGAGACACGGGGAGAGCGAGCCACGCGAGACGGCTAGAGGATGACAATCGGGGACGTTGAGACGCGGAGACAGGGCGCGTGTGAGAGCGAGGGAGTCACTCGCGCGCTCTGCTCAAGTCTCCCCCCAGCAAACGTGACGCGGCGCTCCTGTGAAAACCACCCAGCGCAGCGCATTGTGACTTAACCGCGAGATGACGACGATGTTATAATCCTGCGTGTGCGCGCGTGCACCGCGCGTGACCTGCATGGGGCCCTGATTACCGTATGATAGCGCAATGAAAAAAATGCGTAAGCCACGAATTTCCGATAACGCACGGGATTTACTCCGCACTGGGATTGCATTCAATTCCGCAAAAAACCGGTATGGATGATACAGAGCAACCGCAGAGTTCGTCATCGATCTCCGTGTTTCTAGAGGGTGGCCGCAGAGTCCTTCGGAATGGGGCGCCGTGGTGACGGGATGTTATCTGCCTCGCCTGGGTATGCAGGAGGACGTGGTTTCGATCTAGACCTTGATGCCTGCATATTGGTAATTTGCGTGTCTCTCTCCCCGTGGTCGCGTGGATGTGTATCCGGGGACCTGCGGTTTTTCGTGCCACATTTACAATCAACATGCATTTAAAGTATTTAGCTGCTATAATTTTGTCCACGTGATTAACCGCTTCGCTGAACGATCATGTGTGGGCAGGTCGCTTCTGAAAAAGAGCTATATTGCTCAATGAGCCTTACCTGGTCCTACATATATTGCTCAATGAGCCTTACCTGGTCCTACCTTAGGGACCGTCCATAAATGACGTCACGCGATTTTGGACGATTTTTGACCTCCCCCCTCTAGTCACACGGCATCACAAAAAGTCAGACCCCTCCCCTCAAATATGACGTCACAAAGCTCTGCCCCCCCCCCCCAAATAAAATATACTTCAAATCGCTTTAAACGATTGTCATTGTAGTGCGTATTTAATGTGGCGCTGCACTCTGATGTTGTAGGAGAAAACATTTATTAAAACGTCTATTTAATTAATTAGAACGTGTTGTCTATATTTATTTAAAATTGCGAATTTTGATGTGACGTCACATTTCTCCCCCCCCCCTCGTCACACATCGTCACAAATGTCTGACCCCCCCCCCCTAGGTGCGTGACGTAATTTATGGACGGCCCCTTATTACAAACCAATTGAGACCTCATTGGTCACCCAAAGCCCGTTATAAATCTCAATGTACATCCGACAAAGTCCCATAACAAGGGAGAGACATAAACAAATAGATATTGGTATTTGCCCGTACTGAAACGGCTCTACGCCGTGTGGACCTGAAAACTCTATTTCCCTGTACAAGAACACGGGTTCAATGGTATCGGTTGACAGGTATGGGAGGGGCTGCTGAAGAAGTGATTGAAAATTGGCGCAAAAATCCCTATTGGAGCCGATTGGCTGGTGGAGCGATGATGCCACCCACAGCAAGGAGCTGGAGCGTGCCGCCCGTTTATCCGCGAAAGGGCGACCTACGGATTTTCGTAGCGTTACGCGAATTGCTTCTCGGTTAGATTTACGGACATGTTTTTTTTTTTCTGAACTCAGACCCTTGGTGTGCGGTGCGTAAACATCAGCACTGGGGGGCGGCAGTGGTGCTGTCTACACACACACTTCGCCTGGTGTGTCGTAATAGATGCTCGCTAACAGCACTTGCACCATCAGTCTGTAAAGGCTATACGGGGGATCTTTATCTGTGTGTTTGTATGGGGTGGGGGGGGCAGTGGCTTGTAGTGGACCACGCAGTGTTTTGTTTCTATCCAGGCCATGGCTAACATAAGTGGCGAGCGATATCAGAACCTGTGTGACATCGTGTGTTGGGGGACACTTAACCCGCTTGCAATGGAGGTGGCCAAATGATGGCAGTACAGCAAGTGGGTTCATAACTAGAACGGAATGTTGAGTGTTATCACCCCTGCATGCATGGTGGGTATTCTCTTGGCACTCCACATTCCTGCCACATACACACACACATTACTCCTTCAAAATGAATTGGTCTAACATCCCATTGTTTGAGACCGATCCTTGAGACGCAGTGAATCTCTGCAGGATAAACGACATTATTATAAACGTCCGTTTGTCACGCAACAAAATTGCTGATCTGTATCAGTCAGGGATGTGTCATTGTCGCATCCAAGATTATGGCGATAGCACAGCGGCACAGCGGTGCTTGATCTAATGCTGACAGCTGAGGATAGGTGGAGGTTTTGTTGAGATCTGTGATTTTTAAGTTGCATTTACTACTTCCGGATGTAATGTTTTCTGGAATATAAAATAAACCGATGGCCAGGTGGTGCTGTGGTTAGAGTGCTTGACTCAGTGAGAAGGTTGGGTTAAAATCTGTGTCACCTCTCCTTTGGATAAAATATCTCCTCGTCAGCCATCGGAAATCCACTGCTGGATGAAGATCTCCCTCCAAACCATTATCATACCTCATATACCTGTGATGTAATAATCAACGTCGCGCTGCACACGAATTGATGTTATCACTACATCCCCTCGGTGGACGTTCAATTCGGTGGCTGCCACTCCGTCATTATTTACGACTGGCCATCAGCCGCTCTGCAGGATAATGGCCAGTGAATAATAGTGTAGTGTAATAGCGCTGGCTGGTGGACAGCAGCGGCACGAGCACGGGTGTGTTGGCAGAGCAGAGGAACTAGGGCAAGGGTCACGGAGGACCCCATCTGGAGGCCCCTGGAACCTGCTAGCGGGTTCGAGAAGGGAGGCGCGATCAGGGCAGAGCCAAGCCGCGCTGGGAGCATAAAAGGAGCCGAGAGCGGGGTCTCAAGGCTGCCGGTTCAGGGAATCGACTCGTCTCGTCATTGCTGTTGTTTTTCACTATAAATCCTTTATATGCGTGGCAGCGAACTTAATATAAAGGATTTAAAATATATTCGCCTGTGGAGGACGCGGGGATCGATCCCGCGACCTTTCGCATGGGAAGCGAGGGCGCTACCAACTGCACTACTCCGCCACGGCCTGTGGAGGGGTTACGCTCTGGGCTCTTATACTGTGACGTTCAGCCAAAGCCATGAATGAGTTCTATTTGAATATATGTAAAATAAATTGTTTTGCCTAAAAAGTGTACAATTTTGGGAATTTTTTTTTCACGAACATTAATTGTCTCGCACAACGAGTCTGTGTGGAAAATGTCAGCTCGATTGGATCACGGGAAGTGGGTTAAAAAACGACCAAAAGATTTGCACGGTCGTAAGCAAGCAAGCAAGCACGCAAGCAAGCAAGCACGCAAGCAAGCGAACTTAATATAAAGGATTTAAAAATGCACAAACGTGGATTATTAATAATGCTTTCCAACAAGTCAGAAGTGTAGGAATTAGGAGGTCACCCAAGATTTGACAACAGCATTCTAACTCCGGTTTAACTTGTACACCAATCCCTTGATTATGGCAGGGGTTATGTTCTTTAAAATAGATTCAATCGGCAATTCTGCGATACGCAAATTCAAATGGGAAAACTAACCCAAACATGGAACGGGAAGTATTTTTTAAATGTAAAATATGATTATTTTCTACAGTCTTAAATATAACTTGTACAGTAAATGTGTAGTGTAATAACGTTGGCTGGTGGACAGCAGCGGCAACTTTGGTGGACAGACAGTACACACGCCGGTGAGCGTGATCACGGGTGTGTTGGCAGAGCAGAGGAACTAGGGCAAGGGTCACGGAGGACCCCATCTAGAGGCCCCTGAAGCTGCTAGTGGGTTCGAGAAGGGAGGCGCGGTCAGAGCAGAGCCAGGCTGCGCTGGTAGCATCAAAGGAGCCGAGAGTGGGGGCTCGAGGCTGCCGGTTCTGGGAATTGACTCGTCTCGTCGTTGCTGTCGTCTCGTCGCCGTCGTCGCTAAATGAAGGATAGTAGTTGGCTATCTCAGTCAGCGCTATCAGTGTTAGACGGTTAGTGTTGTGTACAGACTAGGCTAAGCTACTGTGGAGAGTGTGCAGACGAGACCGTGAAAGTTGTTAATAAAGTGCCTCCTAGAAACTCTGCTGGGAACAACACGTGACCTGGGACCAAAGATGGGCCACGTGGCAGACAAGATGGCGACAATAGGCCACGTCTGTTCTTTTTCTTTCTGATGTCTACCGTTCAGGAATCTCGCGGTCAACTGCGAATTGTCGATCCACAGGGGTGCGATCGGAGAACTATACCTCAATAGATTTGGCGTGAAAGGTCAAATGCGCGATGGGAAAACCCGCGATGGGCAATGTTTGGGTGTACTTTGTATCGACAACCTTACACACAAAAAAACATTGATTGGGTTATTTTTTCAAGAGAAAAGTCACCAGGTTCTTCTCTCCTCGCTGAAGGATTGTGTTCAAGTTGATAGCAATGGTGATGATTCGACACATTGGGCAGCTGAGAGTGGATTATATACTTCCGATGAGTATGATGTGTGTTATAAAAAGTGCTTTTATCAAGAGTGAATCATATAGCGAGTAGGATATAGGAACTCACTTATGAAGAAAAGAAAGGCTGTCAGAGACGGCAGAAAGCCTTGTGGAATGGCAAACTGCAGAATGACACTTTCTGAACCCATCTATCTCAGCCTACAATTTTACAGTGCACACAGGATCCTGCACCCAACAGTATGTTTACCGCATCTGATGTCACTGTTAGGAAAGAAAAAATACGGCTGCAATACCAAGCGTGAACACAAAGCTCATAGTGACGTGTATCAGGTTCCAGGAAAATGAGCTCTGCACCTGCACGCCATGGTCCATCTCTAGCTCAAGGTTCGCTCGCTCTGCAGCTCGAGGGAAAACTATCCCGGTCACGGGACCACTGTAAAACCATGCATGCAGAATAAATATGACAAAAATCAGAGCAGCAAAGCACAGAAGAGCATCACGCAGAGTCATTTTCGAAATCAAGCGACGTGCGTTGAGGTGAAGACGCTCCAGATACGACGGTGGCTCAGCAAAACTCTTTGCGAATGCATCAAACTTGGACAGCTGCTGCTCAAAGGCATTAGCCCTCTCCCGCAACTCCTTTGCCACATCGGAGGGGCTTCCCATGTCCAGCTTCCTTGCCAAGTAGATGAGGAATCCGATATCAACAATGAACCCAATGGGAGGAAGGATGCCCTTTAATGAAATCCTCACTGCCGATCTGGTGGCGGCTTTGGTCACAGCAGCCACACTGGCTACTTTTTTAACAAATGTTGCCAAATTGGCTCCCACCCGACCTGCTTTTTGCCCAAATGTTGCTGTCCCAACGATGCTGCATCCTGCCTCAACTGCATCAGATAGCCTTACTGGAGCAATATATGGATCTCTGAACTTTGCCATTGGAGACACTGTGAAATTGGCCTCACTGCCAGGGCTAATGTTTCTGCAGAGTTGTATATACGCTTTCCTGAAAGAATAAACCATGTGGTCTTGCTCATCAATATATGTGAGGTGGTGACATTTATTATTAAGCTGCGTCAGTAAATTACAGAGCACTTCCAGCTGTTTCATGTCAGATGTAATGGCTGCATCAGTCTTTTTAAGATTGTTATGTTTAGCCAACATCTTATAAATGGCACTCCCGGTCGCCACCACACCACCGACTACACCAATCCCAGTTCCCATTACACCTCCTATAACACCAGAGGCACCAAACGTGAATGTGGCAGTCATGATCCCAACGAAAGCCACGATTGCACCAAAAAGGCTGGTGGCTGTGCCCACTGTCTGAGTGATGGTGACATTTTTCTCCAGCTTGGCCAGCACATCTGCAATCCTCCGCAGCTCCTGTATGCTCTCTAACCTTTTGCCCTTCCAAATATTAAATTCAACCATAAATTTGAGTTGGTCTTGGATGTATAGGGTTTTTGCATCCTGCTGTCCAACGATATCTGGAAAGCACAGTGTGTGTAATGGATAACAAAACAAGGTTAGCTTTGTTTTGTTGATTTCACATTCCTGATGTGGAGGCACACGCTTGCAACCCAGAATATTGGAGGCCAGGGTTGGCATAATCTTCGTGCGATTTAGAAGCCCAATAGGCTGCAACATGGCCAGGAAATAGAAATACAGCAAGTGCGTCACTCACCTCTCTCTGCAGATGCCCTTATATCCACGTTTTCCCCCTCTGGTTTCCTCCCACATGCAAAACTACTGATTTGGCCTCACATAATGCAGAACACAGATGTCTGTAGGCTAATGTATAGCTCTAAATATTTTACAATCTTAAGATGTGGTCTAACAAGGACTGAATGCTGATGTACAGATGCCTACCTAAAACCTGACTCCCACCACCACCCATCCCAGAAGAATTCCCTCATCAAAACTCTACACCATAGAGCTCCATGTATTTCCGACCGTTATCACCTCGCCAGTGAACTGGAACACGTACACCAAGCTCTCAAGATGAATGGATATTCAGACCACACAATCCGTAAAGCTATCACCCCAACCATTGGGAAATAACCATCTGAGGACCCAATCAACCCAATCAAAACCATCACCTTGCCATACATAGCAGGGGTCACTAAAAATATTTCCAAAATCATGAGCAAACACAAGATCCAGGTTCGATTTAACACAGTACATAAAATTCATGATCTGATCCCATCCGTGAAGGATGTGATCCTTGACATGCAATACCCCGGTGTCTACAAACTAAGTTGTGTCTGCGGCAGTAATTACATTGGGGGAACTAAGCGACATGTCTCGGACCATGTTCGTGAACATAAGGCAGGTCTGAAACACGGTAGGACCAATACCTCGGCCGTGGCTGATCATTGTTTTAATGCAGTGGGCTCACACGAAATTGATTTCTCTAAGACGAAAGTACTTTGCAAGCCCACTGGCTATCAATAAAGATGCGTTCATGAAGCCATCCATATATATAGACACAGACACAATTTCCACCGAGAAGATGGGTATAAACTGAGCAATCATTGGAATGACGTTATTAACCAGTTTAAGTCATGTTAGTAGTTATTTTTGACTTTCTGGTTTTACATTAACAGGTTAAATGTCTCACACTAACACAGCCACCGTCGCTCGTGTTCTCGATGTGGCGGCGGCTCTGCGATCTTGCATTGACAAGCTAATCTCTCACAACACAATGGCCATCTCCGCGCCTTCGTCGTCGTGGAGGTAGCTCTCCGACCTTACATTTACATGCAAATTTCTCACTTTGACACCACTAGCCCTGCCCACTTCGTTTATGACCCTTGGACTAAACCCATTTCGAACCTTTAAAACAGCCTGCCTCAGCAGCTTTCCCGCTCTTTTTTCTCCTGATGACGATTGCTTGTGTTGCGATCGAAACGTCGTAGTTTTTTTTAAAATGTTGTTATTTTATTTGAACCTATCTATGTGACTTTACCGAAAGACCCAATAATATAAATTCCTGCAGTCACGAAAGCTTTAAAAAAGATTTCATTTATGGACACTTTTCGATGACTAAAATGGAATTTCTGCGTTTATAGAAATTTTCAACGTGATCAATCCACCATAGCGTCACAGTGTTCCTACAAGGGCAACGGTAAAAAGGTTAATTATTTTTCCTTTAAATTAATTATGAAAACGTTTTAATATTCATGTTTTTCATCATTATTATTGTGCCCACTAATTAGAATGGAAAATGAGTCTGTGAATAAAAGTAACATTTAATAGAAATATGGTTTTACCATCCATCTTCATGGAGACCCACTAGCTTGAGGTCTTCACTGCGTGCGCCTGTCAGCAATGCCGTCTGGAAGCAAATATGTAAAATAAACCTTTGCGAAAAATAAGGAACTGAAAATGTTTTCTTTAATATATATTTTGTACATTGCAATGTGTAAGAGATAAATACCAATGTTGAGGTCTGCTAACCGAGGTATACCACTAAGTTTGTTATACATCTATTTTTGGCCCAAAGTTGCTTATAATGTGTTAACTTCATATTGTAAAAAAATACATTTGAATTGTGGAATATTGTGGGGGTCGCTAGCCCCCGAGATCCCTCCCTCGATAATGCTAACGGCCGGGCTAACATCATCAATCGCCCCCCCGCTGCTAGGTTCCTCACCCATGGTGTGGGAGCCGTCGCCCGAGGATTCCCCTCCACCGCGGGTCCGCGTAGTAGGCATGGTTGGATACCGCGTAGTATTATGTCCCCCCTTACGCTACCACGATACCTCCCTTTCCTAATCGCGTACCTGCGACCCACACGGAGCGAACGTACGCACACACACACACACCGCTCCGTGCGCTCCAACTCCACACTGACTACTCGCGTTATGATCGTACACCTGTATCACACACGGAGTGAACACACGCGACACCCACTCTCGCACCGCTCTGCGCCGCGCTCCCCCCGAGGCGAGCCGCAGCACTACAGAACCACTGCGTACACACGCTCACCCACGCGCTCACGCTGCACGACAAGATCACGCGAGACCACGCTTCGCTATTGATGATTTATTATCTGCTACCTGGTAATTTAATGTTATGTCAGTATGAGTCGACGAGGCTGGCCTATCCTACTTCCCCTGGACCCATTCCCTATTTATCGGCTTACGATACCCTACTTCACCTTCTTACTCCCTGTTAGATGCCCACGCGGTTCGTTGATCCCGTACTCGCAGCGTGCCTCGATGCGTCTCACGGACGTTCGGGTCGCTGGACTGGAGAGCGTCCTGTCGCCTGGCGCTGGAGAGAGGAGAGCCCGATTTCCCCTTTGTGCCCACTATTTATCCTCCCTACCTCAAAGGGAATGCGGCTCTGGACAATAGGCTCGCGACCCTCTGGCACGCGCACCGCGGTTCCGGGCGCTTTTGATATGCTACTTAATGCTCAACCTGCGCGGCGCAAATTCCAATCAATCCCTTTCTCACGCAGGCCCCCCCCATTATCGCAGTTTATGCGGCGGCGTCCGTCACAAAGGTGTGCCGTGGGAATTTGTGCATGGCTCCCCGCGTGACCCCGCTCTCCCGATTACTCATACTAACAGCCTTATCCTTTAACTCCCCTAACAATGGTGCCTGCGTGCCCGAGCGTAATTATGCCGTCCCTCCGCTCCCTGTGCGGGGTGCCTGATTATGCAATTCAGATGCGCTGCGTGTTTTCTAATGATGCTCCTCCATCACAATGCTTATTCCCTCTGCCTGCCCCGTCGATACTTGCGTGTGTGGGGTGTGTGGGATGCGTTTCACCCGCGGTGGCCGAGTGGCCCCTCGCTGCGACCTTGCAATCTTAAGGCCGGTCGCAGCGCCGCGGTGCAAAGTAGCGTCGGGGGAGGTCGTCCAATTCCCTGGTCGCCGGAAACCGTGAAAGTTTAATCCCGGTAAGGGCTTCTCGGATAAAAACCGGTCGGCCAGGTGACCTCCTCTCGGAGCTCTATGGGGGGGGGGGGGGAAATGCGTGCGGGTGTGTTCATGTGAGGTGAGGTGAGGGGGACGCGGGGTCGGCTCCGTCGCTTGGTGGTGGCGAGGTCGGAGATGGGGCACCTGCTGAACGGCTTCGTGGCGGCGGCATGACAATATCCATCATGTATATATAACAATTATTGATTTGTAATTGTCAAAAAAGTGTGGGTGTCTTAAAATACCACCTTGAGAAATATCATCACCTCATTCCATATATACTGTATTTCAAGGGGCTTCTACCCCTCCAGAATGCACATTACGACACTGGAATCGGACCTTATTCAGCATGCCGATAACTTTAAATATCTAGGCGTTATCCTGGATTATAGACTGTGTTTTAAGACCCATATTGATCACATGGCCAATAAAATAAGAACATGATTGTTTACAAAAACAAACACTTTATTCCACCTTGACTCTGAATATAGAGGAAAGCTCTCTCGGGTGTGGACCAATCATGTTATGTTTTTTGTTTGCATTATGACTGCAGGTATTGTGGTCTATGCAAACATGACTCCTTGTAAAAAGGTGTCAGTTTTGTTGCCAGATAGAAGGGTAAAAAACCAATTATCATACTGTGACACCATCAACCGTCCAGCTTCCGAATCTTCCTTAAAACGTCTCGTTCCATTGTCTCACTGTGCTCTCCGTGTTGCCCTTGACGCCCCCTATAGAACTCATCATTGCAACCTGTACATTTACTCAAATTTGCCCCCCCCCCTGGATACCATCACTGGGCTGTCTTCATCCCAAAGCTTCTCTTAAATCAGTGACTTACCTAAAGGACGACGTATTTCCTCTACATCACTCTGGTAGCATCAAAAGTGTCTCCTTAATTCCTGTAAAAAAATAATGTTAAAACTTTAGTCAAATGTATTTCCGTATTGCTGCTGCACATTTTTGGAATACCCTTCGGCTCATCTACAGATTGGATCCCTCCCTTCACTCCCCCTCTCTATGTCCTTATGAAACCAAAACACAGAGCTTATTTGCACATGCACCTAATCTTTTATGGCACCTTTTGCTATCACCTTTGCATTTTCTTTTTAATCTCATTTCATTTACGACCTTTACATACCTAATTTGATCAAAATTCCTGAAGGAACCTATACTTGTTTTTTTTCAATATAGTTTTTGTCTTTTATCTCTCGTTACTTTGCTCATGCACCACGGATTTCCCTTGTAAGATAGCCGACCAACTGACTAAAAGGGACCATCCATCTTCTTGGTTCTTTCGGTAAAGTCACGTAGAATGGAAATAATAAAATAATAATAAAAAAACATAATAAAATAATTCTCACGACGTTTCGGCCACAACGCAAGCAGCCGTCCTCAGGTGAAGAACAGGTCTGTCGAGAAGACAGAGTCTGAATGACAACCCCAGGCTTGGAGAGTCTGGAAGCATATTATATTTTTTGCGACGTAGAATTGTAATGTATTACTTACTGTTAGTAGCTCAGCTTATTGAAGAGTATATTTAGTATACTGATGATACTATGTAGTTTATACTTCAGTTGTTCACGTGTTGGTTTAGTTACTGCAGATAAATACTATTAACATTACTTCTCTTTATTAATGCTACCCCCACCCCTCCCTTTGATGCTGCTAATCCTGCATAATGCACGGGCATAATGACTTTAAACCCCTCGCCAAACCTCCTACGCATTTCACAAGTAGTACTAATCGCATATCTGCATTTTTCATAAATATGCTAAATTCCTCTTGATATGCAAATTCTTTTGTCAAGGCGCTCTCCCCCCCCAACCCAGCTTAAAAAAAAAAAGACTCTCCAAGCCTGGGGTTGTCATTCAGACTCTGTCTTCTCGACAGACCTGTTCTTCACCTGAGGACGGCTGCTTGCGTTGTGGCCGAAACGTCGTGAGAATTATTTTATTATGTTTTATTTTTATTATTTTATTATTTCCATTCTACGTGACTTTACCGAAAGAACCAAGAAGATTAATCCCTGCAGTCACGAAAGCTTTAAATCGAAAGGGACCATCCATGTCACAAATCACATGAACTCAAATTGGGATATCTGGTTGCTATTGGCAGCCAAATATCACAGGGGGAAAAACATATAAAATAGATTATTAAAACAATGACTATTCTATCATCACTGCTATCCTCACCACCACTATAATTTTATCAAGCCAATGCTTATTTTAATGATAAACTGCCCATTCCGCTCCACACTCACAATAAAACACAATACACTCGTACACATTTAGCAATTTTATTCATAAGCCACTTACTGTGTGGTACGTGAAATAATTATGCTTGGAAACCTTGAAGAAGCCTCTCCCTTTAGACACTCTTTAGCACACGGCCTCCGAGAATCAATCACAGACAGGAACGGGCAGGTGACGGAGCAGTCAAGTTTTCCGCATGAAGTTTCAAGCATCAACAACGCACAAAAGGGTGAGCACATTTCTTAAATAGCCAGAGCTTGGTTCCCACATTGGCCAAATTTCTCAGATGCCTAATTTACCTGGGCTTATCTGGTGGCCACATGATTGGTCGCCAGTCTGATGTCACTTTACCCCACCTCTTTTACCGCTCTTCATCAGGGTGAGCTGAAATCATTGTTTGCAAGAAGGGTAGCGTTCCTAGCGTTCCTGTTATTTTTGTTGACAAGATTAAAGAGATTTGACATCTTAAAATACTCTGTGTAAATTCCAACAACTCATCCTGTAAGTGTTTGTTTCTGTTTGCTGACAAAAGGTCATAAGGATGAATGTAAAAAGAGATGTGAAACTGAAGATTCAATAAACAGAACTCTTTAAATGAATGATAACAAGGCTGAGAAAAAAATCCCCTCATTATTGGTTAAAAAAATACCAAGATCAGAGAATCCTGGGGGTGTTGTTTGCCGGCCTGGTGGCCGGGTGACCCATGTAACCCGGTAGGGCCCAGCCCGAAATGGCTATGTGGCGCCGTCCTGTGCGCCTACCATCCACGGGATGAAGAGTGAGGAGCGGGTGCGATGCCAGTATGGCAGGGAGAGGGATTGTCTCTGTGGCGCTTTTGGTTCTAGCCTACTTCAAGGCTCACCTTTATTGCTGCCACTATTATATTTTTGGTCAGCCAAGTCACGCTTGTGTTGTGTGGGTCGGGTCTGAGAGAAATGGATATCAAAACTGAGACGATTTAAGAGGGTTGGTTCCTCTTTAATTTTAGACAAGCTCTCCCTGTCTGCTTTCACACCATCGCTTATATCTGTACAACAGCTCACGAGCAGATTTAGCCAGAGTCTTCCTTCATTCACCCTCCATTATCTGGTGGGGAAGGAGCGGTCCCTATTACTGGTAGGAACATCCTGGTTACACCAGCCTACATGGGGATTATTGTGTCCGTCGTGCAGGGAGGGGCTGGGTGGGGAGGGGAGGGTGGGGAGGGGATGGGTGGGGAGGGTGGGTGGGGCTGGGTGGGGAGGGGAGGAGCTGGGTGGGGAGGGGCTGGGTGGGGAAGTTGGGGCTGGGTGGTAGGGTGGGGAGGGGCTGGGTGGGGAGGGTGGGGAGAGGCTGGGTGGGGAGGGTGGGGCTGGGTGGGGGGTGGGATGGGTGGGGCTGGGTGGGGAGGGGCTGGTCACCCCGTGGTGCCCTTATAAAACTCAACGTTTAACCTACTCACGCCGGCTTGTGCCCGCCCTCACAGTCGGGCATATTTGCGGAATACACCACGCCGCTGTTGACCCTGGCCATTGACCGAGCAACCCAACGTTCCTACCTGCTCCCTCCGCAGGAATGTGTTTATAGGAAGCCGGCCGCATTAATGATGATTGACACCTTGTTTGTTGAAGGTGTCTCTAATTTTCATCACCGCTTTCCCTATTCTAGGTGGACCCCAACCTCCATTGTGTTCTGCCTTTACACTGTTTGGTGCCATGTGACAGTCTCAGATGGACTGGACATTGGCAATGGAAACTAGCTATTGGGACATGGAATGGCACATCACTAGCGGGGAAGGAGCCAGAGCTTGTGGAGAAGGTGGTAAGATACCGACTCACCTTCACACACAGGATTGGCACTGGAACCAAACTTCTCGATCGGGGGTGGTCTCTCTCCTATTCCATAGTAACCCCTGGTGAGAAGCCCCGGGGAGTGTGGGGATACTCACAAACACCAGGCTGGGTGCTGTTCAGTTTTTCCCAGTGGATGAGAGGGTCACCTTAATAAGACTTCAGGTCTCAGAAAGGGAAACTCTTACTGTTGTCTGTGCTTATGCACCAAACAGCAGTTCAGAGTATTCGGCCTCCTTGGAGACGGTGGGTGCAGTGCTCGATATGGTGCTGCCTACCGACTCCATAGTCTTAATGAGCGACTTCAATGTTCACGTGGGAAACGACGGAGATACTTGGAGAGGCGTGATTGGGAGGAATGCCCCCCCTGATCTGAACCCGAATGGTGAGATGTTATTGGAATTCTGTGCTAGTCACGGAGTGGCAATAACAAACACCATGTTCGAACACAAGGATACTCATAAGTGTACTTGCTACCAGAGCACCTTGTGCCGAAGGTCAATGATTGGCCTCATAATTGTATCATCGAAGCCAAGGCCGTATGTTCTGGACACTCGGTTGAAGGGGGTAAGTTGGATCCGACACTTGGGGCACCAACAAGATAGATGTTGCAGGCCCAAACGAACAGCACAGGTTTTTTGGGAACGTCTAGCAGAAGACACAGTACAGAAAGATTTCAACTTCTACCTCCGGGAAAACTTCTCCTGCACTCCCCGAGGAGGTCGGGCACATTAAGTCTGAGTGGACGATGTTCAGGACCTCGATTGTGGATACAGCTGCGAAAAGTTGTTATGTGGCCTGAAGGTAGTTGGTGCCTGTCATGGTGACAACCTTAGGATCTGCTGGTGGACACCAGTGGTGAGGGAGCCTATCAAGGTGAAGAAGGAGGTTTTCTGAGCGATGCTCGAAAAAAGGTCTCCCGACTCAATTGTGAGGTACTGGCTTGCCAAGAGGGCTGCAGCAGCAGCAGTCGCTGAAAAGAAAGCCCGGCCGTGGGAAGAGTTTGAAGAGGCCATGGAGAGGGACTACTGGGTAGCCTCAAAAATGTCCTGGCAAACCATCCGATGCCTTAGGAGGGGTCAACGGGACGTGGCAAAGGCTGTTTTCAGTAAGGGTGGCATAACATTGACCTCAACTAAGGAGGTAATCGAGAGATGGAAGGAACACTTTAAGGAGCTTCTCAACTCAGTGGACATGCCCTTCTCTCAGGAGGCAGCTCTGGAAACAGCTGGGGGGGTTGGATCCATCAACAGCTGCTGAAGTCGTTGCGGCAGCCGAAAGCCTTCATAGCGGCAAATCTGTTGGGGTTGACGAGATTCGCTCAGAGTTGTTGAAAGCGCTAGACAGTGTAGGAGTGTCGTGGTTAACACGCCTCTTCAATGTGGCATGGAAGGCGGGTACAGTACCTCTGGATTGGCAAACTGGGGTCGTGGTTTCCATTAAAAAAGGGGTGTGCTCCAACTATACAGGTGTAATAAAAGACTTCGTCAGGCACTGCTGGTCTCCGTTGGTCTTTTATTTAGTTTCCTCCTCGCACCCCGCTGGTCCTGACCGCGGACCAGCGTCTCCTCGCGCGTGCCCACGCGCGCTCCTCCGACAGCTCCTCCGCTCCCCCTCGCACCCCGCTGGTCCTGACAGCGGACCAGCGTCTTCTCACCACACTCACACGTGAGACTACACATTTCCAAACACACACACCTAAGGCACGTTTAGCATTAAATGATGTTTGCCACCCACTTTTGGGCTACATTCACAAGAAAGCCAACTTCGCGGTGACATTCGACGTCACTCGCCGTGGGCCAACCCCAGCCTGCCACCATCGTCCGAGGAGGAAGAGAGCCGGCGTCTACTGGCTCCTCTACACAACAGGGCAGCATCAGTGGGAGCCTCCCTGCGCTCCTCTGCCCGTCCCCGCTCCCCCTACTCCGCACACCGCTGGCCGACGGTGTGCCGAAGCCCCATCAGCCACGTGGCTGATGGCGCGGCGGCCACCCAACGTGGTCCCGCTTCTTCATTCCAACAACTGACCCCGATCCCTTCCGGGCTCCCACCTATATCCCCTTTACCACGTGACCCTGACTCCTCCCCTTCCGGATTGTCAGATCCGGCCTTCCCATACTGCCCTGCTGGTTCCACCTCCATTCACCTCGCTTCCAATTGGACCCGAGGTGAACGGCCACCCCCCCACACGCCCCCCATACTGGGCTCCGCCCCCCAATACCCCGGGCCGTGTGATTGGGCCAGAGCCCAGCAGCGAACTCCGTTCACGCTCGCATTACACAGGAATCACACGCCTCAGCGTCCCTGGTAAGGAGTATGCCAGATAGCTGGAGAGGAGGCTCCACCCAGTGGTCGAACCTCAGATTCAGGAGGAACAATGTGGATTCTGTCATAGTTGTGGACCAGCTCTTTTCCCTCTCACAGATATTTGAGGGGTCATGGGAATATTGTTTGCCAGCCTACCTTTGCTGTGTAGACTTGGAGAAAGCATATAACCGGGTTCCCTGCAATGTCTTGTGGGAGGTGCTGTGGGAGCATGATGTACTGGTGCCACTTTTGTGCACTATCTGGTCCCTCTATATCCGCAGTGAGAGCTGTGTGTGTATGCTTGGTGTTAAATCAAAGTCGTTCACTGTCGGTGTTGGACTCTGCCAAGGGTGCGTCTTGTCTCCATTCTTGTTAGTGATTTTCATGACAGAATACCTTTGAAAGTCCCTTTATTCCAATTGAATGATAATTCGTCCTCGGAATGCATTGCTGTGTGGATTATGCTGTTGACTGCACTGCATCATGATTACCCATAATTCAATGTGAACGTTTTATAGTTTAACGTTGAATGCAAATGAGTTCCTCCGCACCTCCGATTAGCACGGTTGGCTATGTACGGTGCGAAAGAAGTTCGTGATGCATATAGGCCTTGGCGTGTTGGAACCTTAGGGTACTGTGATACATTAAAAAAATGGACTGCGACGGAATCAACGATCTTGCAGATATTTGATAATCAAAAAAGGCGGGCGTGTCACATGGCGCTATACTAGCTAATGGATTACTCGATCCATAGATTGATTGGCAATTAATCGACACAGCAATTAACCCGCAAAATAATGAGCCGATCGTGATTCACCCGGTATTTTCCATGGTTAGTATATTATTATGCCCGTTTTTACATTAAACTGAAGACTATTTTATTCTGATGTCGGTTTTCTTAAACTTTATTCTGAGTGTTCGATTTAATGTTAAACTGTATTCAGTGAGTAACTACAAAGCAATGGTATTCTTATGTCCGATTGTATATTAAATCTTATTCTGTGAGTGTATACAAAAAAATTGGCAGGCTAAGGGGTTTACTCCTTCGCTCTCCAGAACTTATAAATATAGTAATTTATGTGCATATATTTTTTTTAAACACGGGCCTTTTATCAATGAATTGCTCGATGAAGGCATCCCCCCTCTAATTCACCATCAGCATCAATAGCCAGTCCATCCACAACTGGATGAAGGCCTCCCCAAGCATTCACTAGTACATCAGCAGCTGCTATGATCTGACACTTCTGGCTGATTAGCCATACTTCACAAAGCTGGTCAGTGCACTGTGGTGTTGTATATATAGGCCTTTTTCCAAATTTTATATTAAGAATGATTCTGCCTATTTTTTTTGTAATAATCAATCGGGGTGAGCATGGGGCATGAAACAGTGAGGCACACCCCCACCCCTCACACCCCAGCTGCCTTGCCACATAAAAGAATTGAAGGGAGGTCATAAAAAGTAATTAAATAATAAACCCCTGGTATAACAGGCTAAAATAACCCTTGCCCCGATTAAACCCAGGCGAGAGTATACCCGGGGGGATAAAGTGTCCTAGGCTAAACTATACCCGGGGGTTTAAACTAGACTGGGCAAGACCATACCCCTCCAGGCCAGAATATGCCCTATGTGAAAGTTCAAAGGCAATTATCCATACAGAGAACAGCCGACAACGAACTTCAATCGAAATCTAAAAAGCGTATAAATGGAAGTAAGAATCTCAATTTGATCAATTGAAGCATTTTTAGGGTTAGGGTTATTATTAAAGTTTTTCTGGTTGAAGCAATCAAAGTCTATGTGTTTACAGTTTTAAATAAAATGTTGGAAAAATTTAGTAATTCATGTGTATATCGCTCACCACTATTACTATCATGGGGGTATGATTTGGCCTAGAGGGACATAATTTGGCCTAGGCCATAATATTCCCGGGTATAATCTAGCCTAGGCCGTTTTAGCCCCGGGTATACTACGGCATGTGGGTATACTACAGCCTGTTACACCGGGACAAAGGGAAGTTAATGACAATCTGGGAAATCTCCACGGGGCGGGGGACCATGGGACACACCTCCACGGATGTTTTGGACAGTTTCACAAACAAATCTCCAGACTCGCTGGCACGGGAGGAACAGCCTGTTCTCAAATCGAAACTTGCTGACACGGTCGGATTACAAAAATAGGGTAGCGGGAGGATCGGAGGTAGTGGGCAGGGGCAAGAATCCAGCCCAGGCCCCTCTATCCTCACCAAGATTGCCAGTTGAAGCCTGAGTGCTGGCCTCCCAACTGAAGATCAGTGGGGCAGATGTGCTGTGCAGACATGGAATCGGTGGACTATCTGTGTGTGTGTGTTAGGATTGCGTAGGGCCATAGTCGTGAGTGATGTTCTGACTTTGCGCCTTATGCACGTGGCTTTGTGGTTGTATTTCTCAGGGTGTGTGGCTCGATTTGAGGTGCTGCTCCAATCTCCATTTTTGCGTGTCATTGTATGCATTTGCAGTGGCATGTCATGATCTCGATTTAAAGCTTTCGTGACTGCAGGGATTCATCTTCTTGGTTCTTTCGGTAAAGTCACGTAGAAGGGAAATAATAAAATAAAAAAATACAACATAATAAAATACAATTCTCACGACGTTTCGGCCACAACGCAAGCAGCCGTCCTCAAGTGACGAACAGGATGCTGTCTTTCCGACAGACCTGTTCGTCACCTGAGGACGGCTGTTTGCATTGTGGCCGAAACGTCGTGAGAATTGTATTTTATTATGTTTTATTTTTTATTATTTTATTATTATTTCCCTTCTACGTGACTTTACCGAAGGAACCAAGAAGATGTCATGATTTTTTGACCTAATAAAAACATGTGAGACGAGGCTTTTACCTTCCCTCATTGATTTGCTTCCAGAAATAAGGTTAACCTCAATGACCAGATGGTTTAGAATGCGGACTGCTTGTATATACTCACTGAATAAAGCTTCCTGCTAAATCTAACACAGCATCAAGTTGAAGATGAAGTGGGCCGTCGGAATCCAATGGTCTTGAATGGACTCAAGGGATGAACGTTAATATAAGATCGGACACTCACAGAAGCAAGTTAAAGACGAAATAGGACATCGGAATACACTGAATCGCAGCTATGATGAAATTGTTCATCAGCATAACATTGTTTTAAAAGCATAAAACTATAGTTTTAACATAGTAGTCTGATAGCCTTTACGAACAGATTAACATAAAATTACGTAAAACAGACAATACCGTTGTACACTGCGAACCCCAGAATGTTATCTATATATATAAAATCGCAAATCTGTCTGTCTGTCTGTGTGTGTGTCTGTGTGTCGCCGGACCATACGCAGTTTCATTGGACGACCGGCGCGGACCACGGCGGTTGCTCCTGGCAACGGGTAGCAACGCATTCGCTGCGGGGTGGATGCCATTTTTAATTCCCGTAAAAAATATGTGCACGCATTAACACGCAACTCTCAGGTAAATTCATCAAAGTTTCACGTCCTCTTCACTCCCCTCCCACCCCAATGTGTGCAATTACTATTATAGGATCGGTAGATAATAAAATTATAGCGATTAGACAGTATTATTGTAGCGCCGGGGGGGGGGGGGGGGAACGGCACCCGTACCCGGCCTCAGCCGAGTGGGCAATTTAGGCGAGGCCGGAGGCTCTGCACGGTACTAGGCCTCGACACCCCACCACACTATAGGCCGTACATATTACTGCACAGCGGCCCAGGAGATCGTGGCTGGGGGGGGGGGGGGCAGGGGTAGCAGCCCATCTGTGTATATATGTAAGGTTATTAAGAAATATATTTTTCACCCGGGCAACGCCGGGTACTTATGCTAGTTTAAGATAAAAACGGACAATTTCAAGATGGCTGTCCGATCGACTTTGAGCTGCCTGCCGGAATAACTGAGCAGAATTGATACAATTAGCCTCGATTCACGATCCACAATATCATATATGGGCAGATCTCTGATCTGTTATTTAATTGGTTATCCAATTTTATTATTCCAGCACTGCGGTGGCGAAATTATCTTTCACGCTTGGAATGCAGGAGGCCATGGGTTGGATCCCGATCCTGATGCCTGTATATTTGGAGTTTGCATGTCTCTCTCACCATGGTGGCATAGATTTTTCTCCGGGTCCTCCGGTTTTTTCCTTCACATTTAGAAACATGCGTTTAGAGTATTTGGCTGCTATAAATTTCTACTTGATAAGCCACTTCGTTGAGCGATCATTTGTGGGCAGGTTGCTTCTGAAAAGTAGCTAATAGTTCAGTGGGCTTTAACAGTTTGGTATGGTCACAAAGACCCCCTGAAATAAATATGCATGTTCCCTGGAGAATTATGCTCTCGCAATTTAGGAAAACGTATTTGAATCAGGAATTCAATGGACAATGGAATTGGAAAGGATCTGATCTGTTTTGTCTGCCCGAAGCCCAGACCTGACAACTACAGCATGTAATAATTATCTTTCCGGAATGATTGAGGAGAAGACAGTATCTCACACTTAAGATTGACAACTATTTAGTAGATCTAAACAGCTGTCAGTAATTGCTTTTACAGGATGCAGATATCCAATTGTAGGGATCTACCTGTCGAGGAGAACGTGGGTACGAACCCAGCTGTGTGCTTGGGATTCGATGGCAACACACGGATGCGTTCCAGTCGAGGTGTATCCATGCACATATTTTTGTTTCATGCAAAGGGACTTTGTTGCCACCCTGTATAGTCGCTCCACGCTTCACGTCGGCACGTTTAACGTCGCCGATGAATCAATACCCATTAATGCATTTAACGGTGCGTGTTATCTCTGCAACGTCACTGCTAACTACTTTCCACGGTGGAGATTGAGGCGGCGACTGTGTGCCCTCAACCGGCCCAGCGTATCTCTGTGCGCCCGGCCTTTACGGCGAGTCCTCGCTTGCTTGGGCTGCGCGGGTGAGCGTTATCATAAGGGGCCGTCCATAAATGACGTCACACGATTTTGGACGATTTTTTTACCCCCCCCCCCCCCTCGTCACAACGTTGTCACAAAAAGTCAGACCCCCCCTCAAATATGATGTCACAAAGCTCTGCTCCCCCCCGCAAAAATAAAACATGCTTCAAATCTCTTTAAACTATTGTCATTGTAGTGCGTATTTAATGTGGCACTGCACTTTGATGTTGTAGGACAGGGGTCGGCAAACCTACGGCTCCGGAGCCGCATGCGGCTCTTTACGGGCTGCTTCTTGACGATATGTACGTATGTACAGTATGTACTCAGATGCATTGCGGCTCTTGAAATACTGAATTTTGTACCGAATTGGTTGCCGACCCCTGTTGTAGGAGAAAACATTTATTAAAACGTCTATTTAATGAAGTAGAACCTGTTGTCTATATTTATTTAAAGTTGCGCATTTTGATGTGACGTCACATTTCTCAACCCCCCCCCCCCCACACACATCGTTACAAATGTCTGACCCCCCCCCCCCCAGGTGCATGACGTCATTTATGGACGGCCCCTAATATCATAACCGTGTCAACCCATACGGTTTACCCCGTCCGTATTCTTTTACGGGGAAATTTTGTTTTCAGGTTCATACGGCGTACAGTCGTTTCAATACGGGCAAATGTTTTTGTTTTATCAATTTGTTTGTGTTTCTCTCTTGTGATGGGACTCTGTAGGATGAACCTTGAGATTTATAAGGGCACGGGGTGACCAATGAGGTATGTAATAAGATAGGCACTGATCAGGGCTTGTCAGGTATGTGATATTGTACCCTCATATCAGTTCATTGTGTGGTGGCGTCACCACCACTTCGTAGCGAATGGCGCTTATAATTGTAGTGAGATAGGACGTCACTACTGTGTCGGCCCGTACGAGGGCTAGGCACCCCAAGGGGGTGCCTCGGGGGTCACATGGTGGAATACCCGGACTTTCCCGGACTTTCCCAGACTTTCCCAGGCCACGCCGGAGCGGTTATAAGCGGGGTGTGAACGCAGAGCGGGGTTGTTCAACCCCGAAGTGAAGACGACATCATCGGTCCTCAAGTCCCGGGTCATCGTCCGTAAACCAGGCAGCCCGTTGCCTGCCTGGGTCACGCTGTATAGTGTTCCAGAGTGTTAGTGAGTTGAGGAAGGGGGTCACCACCTAATGTACAGTGTTATATTACTTACTGTTCTAATAAATAGTGTTGCCTCCAAGCAGTGTATGTGTGCACCTAATTCGAAACCACTACATTTGGTGTCAAGAAGTTGCGGAAAAATAAATATTGCTCGGTGTTATCCTAGGGTAGTAAAATGAGCACACGAAGAAAACAACTCACCTTGACGCCTTCGTACGACGAAGACGGCGTGACGACCATCCTTCGGACAGCCCCGGGGATGGCAGCCCTGGTGACAGTGAGAGTGATGGTGCTGCACGCGGAGCGGCGGGACTGTCATCGCACCGCTGCTTCGCCGCCATCTGGGAAAGAGCCCCAGAGCTGCGGGGAGAGGATGCCGCCGTCGCTGCTGGGGCCGGCTGGGGAAGTCCAAGAATGCAGGCCACGCGGAGGGGCCGCCATTTTAGCGGCTGGCCGGGACGCTGTTCCCGACAAAACGCCGTTCCCACCATTTCGGTGGCTGGCTGGGACGCTGTTCCCGCCAAAATGCCATTCCCCGCCATTTCGGCGACTGGCCGGGATGCTGTTCCCGCCAACACGCCGTTCCCGCCGACATCAACGCCTGCGGAGGGGGAATTCCACACGTTCGGGTGGCGCCCCTGTCTTCTGCTCGAGTGCGAGTGGCGGCTGCGGTTCGCAAGAGGAGGCCGCGTTCACCATGCAAGATTCTTCGGGGCGTCCCAGTGCTCCACCTTGCCGCCCTCCGTTCTTCACAGCTTGCCAGGCGAGGCATGACACGACACACACCGGCCCCTGTTAACACTTAATCCATCTTGCGTGTGTAATAAAAGACTCCGTCAGGCACTGCTGGTCTCCGCTTGTCTTTTATTCAGGTTCTTCTCCGCACCCCACTGGTCTCCTCCACGGACCAGCGTCGTCTTGCGTGCGCCCCGCGCACGCTCCCTCTTGCGTGCCACGCACGCTCCTCCGTTAGCTCCTCTACTCCCGCACTCCGCACACCGCTGGCCGACGGCGTGCTGAGGTCCTTCGGCCACGTGGCCGATGGCGCGGATCTCTCTCTCACCACCCAACGTGGCTCAGACTCTTAACTTCCCCGACTGCCCCGATCTCTTCCGGGCTCCCACTTATATCCATTCCCCCCACGTGATCCTGACTCCCCCCTCCCGGATCGTCAGATCCGGCCTTCCCATACTACCCTGCTGGCTCCACCCCCATTTATCTCACCTCTCATTGGAGCCGAGGTGAACGGTGGCCCCTTCCACACGCCCCGCAGACTAGGCTCCGCCCCCCAATACCCCGGGCCGTGTGATTGGACCAGAGCCCAGCAAACACCCCATTTACGCTCGCATTACACGTGTGCCAGGTTGGGGGTTCGTGTTAAAAAAAAATTTCTTGCCGGGTTGCGGGGCCTCATTTTGCTTTCTATATGTTGCGTCTGGCCGTGGCATTTGTGTCATTCTTCTCTTTATTGATGACGCCCCTGTGCCCTCGATAACGATCACGGCCAGGAAAGATCGAGGCACAGTGGGCATGGGTCACATATAGTAGTTGTGGTTGAGCGGTTGTATTTGCGTGTGAAAATGTATTGGTGCACTTTTTGTGACGTTTGTTTGTGGTAGTTTAAGTAGTTCAGATTACTTCCAAAGATATTAACTGAAAACATTCACACATTGAAAACTACTATATCATCTATTTTGATAACCTTTCTAACGTTTAACATATCATAAACTATGAAAACATTAACATTGCATTCTAAATCAACTTTAATAACCGTTCTAACACGGTTAATGTGATCCGTAACGAGGCAATACACTTTTATAACATTGACATCCGAGTTTAACACGCATGCTTTCGCGACCAATATCCATAATAAAAGTGATTTTTATTAGGTTTTTATTGTAACAAAGAACGCAGACCCATAACAGCATTATGGGTATCAAATACAACCAGGCGATGGCATCCGTGAGGCACAAAATCCCGACGCGATCACTCCATTTGCAGAGAAGGCAGTGGACCGTGGAGGTGAAGGAGGCGGGGGGTCTCTTTCCCCATTCACGTGGGGGTCTCGCGTTGGTTGTGCGAGTTTTTAAATAACTGGAGGAGAGAGCGGATGACTGGGATTAGGGAGGTACACCCAACTTACAGAGGGAGGTCCCAAGCATGCGGGGAAAACAAAGAAGGGGGGCGAGGCAGGGGAAATGGGAATAGCCATGAAATAAAATGAAAGTGCGGCCAACGTGCGTTCGCACTCCCCTTTCACCAATCCGAGTACCGCTCCTGCTAGGTCCCTGACGGGTCCTTTACCCTTCACCATTAGTCCCCTGTCCCCCAGCCCCCTCATCCGGTGAGCTCACTTCAGGTTCTAACCCCGGGGGGGGGTCCATTTGGCCTCAAACTCCTCCTGTCCCTTGAGATTATAACTCAGGTGTTCTATGCTCACATGTGTGAGGAGCGTGCTATACCACTGTTTCCAGATGGGGGTTTATGATTCACTTGACCAGAATTATCTCTCTGGCTGTAATGTTGAATGTCTAGAGCAGAGCATGCTTATGATTCGATCCCATACCGGGTTTTAAACCCCAGTGTCTCCTCTACCGACGGGGAGAGGTTCGTGCCGCACAAGTCATTGAAAAAGCTTATGACCTCATGGTAAAGTTTCATAACATCAGGACAGAGCCAGAAAGTGTGGGGGTAAGTTTATGTTGTGCCCAGAGGACATCTGGGGCAATCTGGCGAGACCTCCATGAATTTTGCCCTACTCTCATTCGTCAACTATGCTCTGTGAATGATTTTAAATTGAATGAGCTTGAGTGAGGAGAGCTCTTGGACCGGCTTTAGGGGCTCGCCAGATTTGTGCCCAGGTCTGCGGTGGAATCTCATGGTGCTAAAAAAACCTGTTCCACAGTTTCTTAATTGCTAGTCTGGTGGTAGAAACCCCCTATCACTGGAGTCGATAGGTCTCTGACAGTCTGTAGCTGTCTCTAGGTGTTTCCAACCAGCCAGTTGATGGAGTGGGTCGGCATGTCTAAGTTTTGGTTAGGGGACTTCGGTATGGCGTCCCTGATTTGGAGATACCTAAAGAATCGTGATATATAAGTGAGGGATGTGTCATTTTCACATCCAAGATTGTGGTGATAGCACAATGACACAGCGCTGCTTGATTTAATGTTGACAGTTGAGGATAGGTGAAAGTTTTGTTGAGATCTATGATTGTTAAGTTGCATTTACTACTTCCACATGTAATGTTTTCTGGAATTACTAACAATGAGCCAAGAATGTCGGTGTGTAATGCGTGTGACGTCACTCCACGTCGACCAGCCCCCCTCATTAATAATCATGAACAGGTGGGGTCCTCCACATGGACCCCCCCGTCATTAATAATCATCAACGGGTGACGTCACTCCGCATGAAGACGGTGGAGCGGAAACGAAAATGTGTTTATGCAAATTAGCTTTCATTTTGACATTTCTTTATGGCAAGTAAAGCTAATAAAGAAATAAACGCAGCAACTAATAACGAGTCAAAAAAGGCTGTGTTTGTGTGTCCCGCGCGTGACGTCACTCCACACACGCCCCTCCCCCCCCCCTCATTATTATTCATGTGTGCCTGGATTTTTTGACGAACGCAGAAGGTCGAGTGGCTATGATGAAAAAAATACGGAAATTCGCTTTCGATTTTACGTATTTTTATAGAAAGTGAAGGCAATAAACAATTATATGCCGCATCACAGTGCGGCATAGAATTTGAAAACAGTGCTAAGGTGAAGTTACGGGTTTTTTTCAAATTATACAGCCACAGAGAATGTTCGCCTTTGCAACCGAGGCGAAATCGTCTTCATCCCGATAATCGACCTCGCTCCAAGTGACGTCACTCTTCTTTTCGTACTGAAACGACGACAACTTCCGATAATTCCTGCGTATGCGATGACGATCAACAAGTCGCAGGGTCAGACTTTTGAAAAGTTGGGTATTTATCTCAATGAACCCGTATTTTCCAATGGCCAGTTGTACGTGGCTCTGTCTAGAACTACATATTCTCAGCAGATCAAAGTGTTCATCAAGGATAGCCAACTGCAGATAAACTTTTTGAACAGTGATAAGAGATTCACACAAAATACCGTGTACCGAGAAATCTTCCAAAGTCCTTAATTTTTTGTGCTACATTTTCTAATAAAAATAACAATCACCCAATAAGACGTTAATTTACATATTTAATATTACAGCTTCCGTCCTAGGACGGGCTAACAAGCTAGTATAAAATAAACCAATGGTCAAGTGGTGCTGCAATTAGAGTCCTTAATTCGGTCGGAAGGTCGAGATAAATTCTCCATCGCTTCTCCTCTGGATAAAATAATGATCCCTTTATCATTCTCCTTCTTGGTTCTTTCGGTAAAGTCACGTAGAAGGGAAATAATAAAATTAAAAGTTTTACTTTATTATTTTATCATTTCCCTTCAACGTGACCGCAGGGATTCATCTTCTTGGTTCTTTCGGTAAAGCCACGTAGAAGGGAAATAATAAATTTCCTTTATCATTCTCATAAGCCATAGTCAATCCACTGCTGGATGAAGATCTCCCCCCAAACCATTGCCATACATCATGTACCTGTGACGTAATAATCCACGTCGCGCTGCACACGAGTTGATTTCATCACTCCATCTCCTCGGTGGACGTATTGTGAGATGCGTTCAATTCCGTGGCTGCCACTCCGCCATTATTTACTACTGGGCATTATCTGTTCTAGCCACGTGTCCTGCCCAAGCCAAATCGCTTCTCTTAACAGTTTGAATATCATTAACATGTGTGTGTGTTGTACGTACCATATGTAGAACGTGTTTCGCACGGTTGGTTATGTAGCCAACTGTGCTAATCGGAGGTACGGGGGAAGGACAACAAACGAAACACATAAAACAATTCTAAAGAAATTAGTTTTCATCTAGATGTAAAAGTACATAGCTCTTGAGCATGGTAATGGCCCGTGTCTGACAAGTGTTTAACTCTGCGGAAATGAAAATTCATTCTGCACTTGACTTCCTTTTCCCTTAGTGTATTGTTTCCCTTGAGCTAAAGCTTTTCTAAGAGACTTGACCAGGATTCATGGCGATCTGGCAGCTCTTCCTTGCGTCAGTCCCGTCTACTCATAAGACCCTCTTACTCCAGCAACTCTACCCACTGCTTTGGTAGCAACATATCCATCCTTTGCTTGCATCATGAGTTGAACTTGAGACCAGAACATTTTAAACTGGGACAAATTTTAGATTTTTTAAAACTCAGAAAATCCACGACACTTTCTCTGAAACCGGGACTGTCCTGACCAAACTAGGACTTTTGGTAGCTTTACTATGATACTGGCAAGTTTTGAGATGACCTATGCCAAATATTAACGACGCGGAACTCAGCAACAGATGCAATGTATTCAGCACACTTGATGCAACGTTTATTTGAAGAAAGCGATTATAATCACATGTTTTTAAAATAGGAATAACTGAAGTAGTCACACCAAACACTTTATATTATACAGGCAGAACTCGCTTAGCTCGAAGCCGTACAACGCTGATTCGTTATAGTGTTCTTTCGCCTGGAGAAATGTTTTACTAAAATAAAATGAAATCCAACTATCGACAAAGCGCTTACCAGTGAGAACACGCAGCCCAGGCCGAAGAAACGTATCCTCCCCCATCATTCGCTCAGCCAATGAGAGCGATGTACGCTGAGCTTACCGGACACCACCCCCCACGATTCGATGACTACGATTCATGGTCACGATTAAACAAAAAATATCGATGCTTTTGTTTTAATGTTACTACAGTGGGTTTAGGCAGGTGAAAACTCACGAGACCAGGATAAAGTCTCAGGCTCCATTTGAAAGAAACCTCACCACATAAACTTTGATTGAAGGCATCACTGGGAGCACACCACTCCCTTGTACGAGCACAGTAGATGGCACTCGTGAGCACAGTACATAATAGTGACTGTTGTTACAGACAGTTCCCGAGATACGAACGTCCGACTTACGAACATCTGCACTCATGAACGAACCGCCATGAGACATTTATAACCATCTGATTTGCGAACGTTCGGTCATACTTATGAACTGAACCATGCAACTGCGCTGGGACTCATTACATCCCTTCCAACAATACAAGCCAACAAGGTCTTAAGGTAAATGAAAATAAAATATTTTTTATCTTTTCATGTTACTTTGTTTTATTTACTGTTCAGTATTTATTAGTGTATCATATACAAATACTTATTTTATTTAACAATACCACGATTTATAAGACTGACCTATGTACTGTATAATTAAACATTGAGAGTCGAGATACGTACACATTGACTTACGAATGAGTCTTGGGAACGTAAATCGAGGACTGCCTGTATATTGTTTCTTTTTAGTTATGAAATGTTTATCATCCGGTAATTACCACTTTTACTGATACTCCAACGAAGCCCTCATATATTGCTTATAGAAAAGCAATTAAAGGTGCTGTAAACGCATCTCCATGTAGTATACAATAGTATAATGACCCCTTTTATTTGATTCATGCTCTCTTCTGCAAGAACGTATCTTGAGCACTAAGCGGGGTCTACACTAAAACGACAGTGATGCAGTACCGGTACAGTGTCCCTCGTTTTAAAAAAGGTTTGGTTAAATAAATGTCACATTAATGCAATTGAAAAATTATGGACACTTTTCTATTAACGAAATTTAATATCCGCGTAAACGAAATTTCACACCACATTCGCCATGAGATCAAACAAGAACCGCCCGGGAGGTCGCATCCATCTGAAACAGTGTCGCTGTATCCCTGAAAGTGCAAAAGTAAAGCCTCTACGTCACTTTTTCAGTCAACATGCAGAAGGTCTCTTGGTGAGTTCTCTGAAAAGGTTAGTAATTTTTGTTTTATCATTATTATTCAATCGTGTAATGTTTATGTTCATTATTATTTTTGTTCAGTGTATTGTAAAACGTGATATAGGTGTATATTTTCGGTTAGTATTAATTTAGTATTAAATATATGGTTGAAACCATTCCGATTTATAAAATTTAGTTTGCGTGTTTTATTTTTACAATGCATCCCTTTTGTAAACGATGGATATATGTGCTTTATACTGGTAGGAACGAAGTGAACCAGCCTACAATAGATTATATCGTCCGTCCGTCCGTCCATCCGTCCGATGTCCGATTAGGTGTAGCAACATATCCCCCTACTGCAAACACTTGGCAGGACCCTACAAAAACCTTTAGACTCAGTGACGCTTTCCTGGCTAAACAAGTGTAACATTCCCTTATAATTCCCTGAGATAGCTTTTAATTAAAACATTTCAATTAAAAATTAACTCATAGCGGCCTAAAGCCTACAGCTAGGCCTAAAGCCTAGAACTAGGCCTCAAACTTTCCCTTCGTATCGTACCCCCGCGTGTGTGAAAGAGAGTTAATGTTTAACAATGTTACATTCCCTGATGTTTTTAAATAGAAACATTTACATTTAAAGCTTTTACATTAATAATTAAAACATTTCAATTAAAAATTAACTCATAGCGGCCTAAAGCCTACAGCTAGGCCTAAAGCCTAGAACTAGGCCTCAAACTTTCCCTTCGTATCGTACCCCCGCGTGTGTGAAAGAGAGTTAATGTTTAACAATGTTACATTCCCTGATGTTTTTAAATAGAAACATTTACATTTAAAGCTTTTACATTAATAATTAAAACATTTCAATTAAAAATTAACTCACAGCGGCCTAAAGCCTACAGCTAGGCCTAAAGCCTAGAACTAGGCCTCAAACTCTCCCTTCGTATCGTCCGATTAGGTGTAGCAACATCGCCCCCTACTGCAAACACTTGGCAGGACCCTACAAAACCCTTTTGACTGAGTGAGGCTTTCCTGGCTAAACAAGTGTAATAATACATTATGTTTATATTCTTTGGTTATTCGTTCCTACCAGCCCACCCCGCAGGGACCTGTTATGTATGGTATATAAACTCTCCAGGCTGAATAAAATATAAATGGATTCCTCAAGGTCGTCTCTGAATCAATGCTGATGCTATATGCGCGGTGAATGGACAATGTCGACAGTTGGATTTTACTTCTCAATCACTTATTGTTATGTGTCACCGATATCCTTGTCAATCACAGGTAAATAAACCTTCACCATTCGTTTATACGATACTACAACAAGATTTGCAAGCATTCATACAAATACATGGCAATTCACTAAACTATGCAAACAAGTCAAAAAACATCATAAATGGGGATTATTCGTGCTTTCCAATGTCAGAACTGTAGGAATGAGGTAATCCCAGATTTGACAACAGTATTCTAACTCCGGCTGAACTTCTACACCAAACGCTTACTTACGGCAAGGGTTACGTTCTTGAAAATAGCTGAAAGCGGCAAATCCGCGATCCACAAACTCAAAGGCAAATGGGAAAACGAGGGATTGGTTCACGGTTCGTAAACGAGACCCCCTCCTTTGGATTCGGCACATTTGGCAGCTGAGAGTGGAATCTATACTACTGATGAGTATCATGAATTACCAGTGCTGTTATAAAGAGTGAATCATGTGAGCAGGATATAGCAAGTCACAAAGAGAAGAAATAATGTCAGAGACGGCAAAGAGCCTTGTGGAATGGCAACCTGCAAAACAACACCTTCCTAACCCACCTCTTTTAGCCTACAATCTTACATTGCACACAGGCTCCCGCACCTGAAAGCATGGCTGTTGTACCGCCGCTGATGTGATTGCACGTTGGTTAGAAAAGGAGCAAGACGGCCGCAGTACCAAGCATGAACACAAAGGTCAGAGTGACATAAACCATGTGCCAGAAAAATGAGCTCTGCTCCTGCACGACAAGCCTCGCTCGCTCTGCAGGGCGAGGGAAACCTAGCGCGGTCATCGGCATGGGACCACTACAAAGCCACGCGATTAGGGCCCATATACCAACTAGCAGAGCAACAAAGCACAGAACAATAGAGCACAGATCCATTTTCGAGATCTTGCGATGTGCTTGGAGATAGAGTCGCTCCAGACACGACGGCGGCCCAGGAAAACGCTTGGCAAATTCATCAAACTTTGGCAGCTGCTGCTCAAACATGTCAGCCCTCTCCCGCAACTCCTTCGCCACCTGGGATGGGCTCCCTTTGTGCAGCTTCCTTCCCAAGTAGGCAAGGAATCCGACGTCTAAGACGATCCCCAAGGAAGAAAAGACGCCAGAAAATGCAGCCTTTCCCACTGCCATACTGGCAGTTTTGACCATAGAAGCTCCCATCCTGGCATTATTTGCCAAATCAACTCCCACCAAGCTTGCTTTTGTCCCAAATCTTACTGCTTTGATCGCACTCACTCCAATCTCAACTGCATCAGCTGCCTTCACTGGAACAATGCCTACACTGATGAACACTCGTACCACAGACTCGGCGAACTGATCACCACTGCCAGGCCGGACACCCACATGTCTGCACAGCTTTCCGTAAGCTTTCCTGAAAGAATACGCCCTGTAGTCTTGCTTGTCGAAATGAGTAAGCTCGATGCATGCTTCATTGAGGTTTATCAGTGAATTCATGACCTCTTCCAGCATTTCTGTGTCCAATTTAATGGCTGCATCAGTGGGCTTGAGTTTGCATTTTTTTATTAAGAACTTGGAAAGGTTGCTCCCAGCTGTCACCAAACCACCCGTTATGCCAATCCCAGCTCCCACCACACCTGCTATTAGAGCAGAGGCACCGAACGTGAACGGGGCCGCGATGATCCCAGCGGTAGCCACGATGCCACCAACAAGGCTGGTGGCCGTGCCCGCTGTCTGGGAGATGGTGACATCTTTCTCCAGTTTGTCCAGCGCATCGGCGACCCTCCGCATCTCCTTGATGCTGAACACCCTGGTCTCCTTCAAAATGCGCAATATATTTATAAAGGTGACCTTGGCATTGTTGGATAGGGCTTGTAGCTTCTCTTCGGTTTCGATAACTGGAAAGCGCAGTGTGTACATGGAAACACGAGACCTTAGCTTTGTCCTGTTAATTTCACAATTAAGACTGGCGTGGAGGCACGTGCCAGCACATTGGAGGCAAGGGTTGGCATCATCTGCGTGTGATTTACAAACCCAATGGGCTGCAACATGGTTAGGACATTTCAGTACATCAAGTATATTATTGGCCTGTCCATATTTTGAGTGTTATTCCATCACATCCATATTTTATTTTTGAAAACTAATTTCATTCCACATGCAAAAACATTACTTCTGAAAATATATTAAAGGTTTTTTTGAAAGCAGAGGCTTTCCTGATGAAATACTTCTTGTATTATAACTGCATGAACATACGCAGATGTATAAGCACATATTCACGTACCAAAGGATGCCCCCCCCCCCACATTCATTTATACTTATACATATCAAAAACAACGATCCCCCGTAATTCGATTTAAAGCATTCGTGACTGCAGGGATTCATCTGCTTGGTTATTTCGGTAAAGTCACGTAGAAGGGAAGTAATAAAATAATAAAAAATAAAACATCATAAAATAATTCTCACGACGTTTCGGCCACAACGCAAGCAGCCGTCCTCAGGTGAAAAAACAGGTCTGTCGAGGCGACAGCGTCTGAATGAAACAGCACCATGCTTGGAGCATATATAGCACCATGCTTGGAGCATATATTTAAGCTGGGTTGGAAGGGGGGGAAAGGGCGCCTTGACAAAAGAATTTGCATATCAAGAGGAATTTAGCATATTTATAAAAATGCAAATTCTTTTGTCAAGGCGCCCTTTCCCCCCCTTCCAACCCAGCTTAAATATATGCTCCAAGCATGGTGCTGTTTCATTCAGACGCTGTCGCCTCGACAAACCTGGGTTTTCACCTGAGGACGGTTGCTTGCGTTGTGGCCGACACGTCGTGAGAATTTTTTATTATGTTTTATTTTTTATTCTTTTATTACTTCCTTTCTACGTGACTTTACCGAAAGAACCAAGAAGATGACCCCCCGTATATTCTTAACAGACCGTTGGGGCAAGTGTTGTTAGCACTTATGAAGGCCGGAACGGCCAACGAGGGGGTGGGTGGCTTGCACCACGCCGAGCTGTCTTTGTTTCCCAGGTGGCGATGTTTACATACCGCGCCAGGAACTAATTCGAGGCTGAGTCGACCTAGGGGAGGCCCAGGTCAGGTTTAGATAATCGTCACTGGTGTTGGTCGTGAGCGGGAAAAATGTTTAACAAAACATCTGACATAATGACCCTATAAATAATAATTCAGACTTAAGCGTCAGCACCGGATTTTGAGTTTGATGGTCAATGTCAGCCAGCATCCGTTCTCGGCACAAGCTCTCGTGATGTTCCCAGTACAGATCTGGGTTCAACTCCCTCATTTACTCACCATTTCCCCAAGACATACTCAACCTCCTAAAGCCCCTTTTCATAAAAAAGTCCCCCAGGTATGGGAAAGGGTCTGCTTATTCGATGGTATCTCCGTTAATGCTGACCTCATAGGCACCTTCATTGCCAATATCACCAACGACCATTCTTCTCTGTGTTGTTAGCCCATACTTCCTGCTTGTTCAATGAACTTGTTTTGCGTCAACGTTATGGAGCACCACGTTAGCCTCTTTCATTATGAACTCCGAGTAGATGTTGACATACCATGTAAATTCTGAACGGACACGTGTGCAGGACACAGCCTCACAGCACGCCCTACTCAATCTTCCCTCATTTGGTCGGCCACCTCTCTGATTAGCTGGGGCGCCGCGGTGGTGAGATATTAACTACCTCGCCTAGTATACAGGTTGTGGGTTCGACGCCTGTGTAGTTGGAGTTTGCACGTTCTCCCCATGGTTGCGTGGATATTTCTACGGGACCTCCGGTTCGCTCCACATTTAGAAACTTTCTTTTAGAGTATTTGGCTGCTATACATTTCCACATGATAAGCCACTTCGTTTTACTATCATTTATGGCCAGGTCGCTTCTGAAAACGAGCTATTAAGGTCATTGGGCTTAACCTGGTAAAATAAAAAATAATTTTGTTTAAAATGAAAAAAATTGTTTAGTTTAGCTTCAAGTCATTCTTATCTACTCTACATCTTGACAAGCTTTTATTAACTCAAGATGGATTGATATGAATCTACAAAGCATATCTATATTATTGCATTTTTACCGTTCTCTCACAAAACAGCCTTAGACGAAATATCGCCTCCCTCATGCCACATTTCTTCCTGCAGTCAAACTGATAAAATAAAAAAGCTATGAAAGTGTGAATTCATAGTTAGATTCAGCATCCTTTAAAACCTTCAATACGTTTGACCAAAGGGCAAGGTTTAAAAAGAAAAAAGTTGTAATGTCGCCCGCTGATTGTGGTTGGCTCAAAAATAGAAACAAAAAATCATCATACCTGTGTTGATTTTTTTGGACTTGATATCCAAGTGTACATAATACTAAATTCTTGTCAACTAAACAAATCACATAACCACAGCTAATCTGTGCTGATGCAACATAAATTAATATAAAACTGCTAATTAAATTCCACGTTAACCTGTTTCAGGATATAAAACTACCTCCGTGACGTGGCTTAATTTTCCGGGAATTTTTAAAGGCTGAAATTGTTTGACATTTTCATTAAAACGGTTGAGATAAATCTGCCGTTTTTTTTACTTCCGTAAATGGAGCGACAGTTATCGGAACCGGTCTGTCCTCATTTTTTTCCAAAGGTGCGTGACACCTGGTCTATTTTGTTAAGGAAACACTCCCACAGAGTTCAATGTACTTTACAAAAAAGAACACGCATTAGCCTTCCATCCTCCCTTTCAAGCGTTTGGTTCGTGCCCTCGTGATAAATGTGAGCAGCAGCCACTCAATTATTATACCCTCTTATAAATCCACCTCGCACCTGCGCACGAGCTGAGTTTACCACTCGATCGTCAGGCCGCGCGTTATGTCTGGCACATTCTCGAATGCTGTGCCGCTATTTTGAACCAGCGGCCATCGTCCCCTCCACGATTGCTGCGCGCCCTACCCAAGCCCATTTTGCTTGATGATCAAAACCAACTCTTTGAGCGGTATAATTAATCCGAAATAACGTGGTCCTCTTTCCTCTGTCTCTCTATGCCATTCCAATCGTATGCACCTTTTATAAGCACGATTGGTGGCATACGGAGCCATTTTGAGTACAGTATGGAAATATCGAATTAATTATACGTTTGTCGACTGCGCTAATGATGGTTTTGGATGTTATTACATGTTCAAATGTTTGTTTTAACAGTCTACTTTTTAAACATTCATTATTATCTACACTTTACAGCGTGCCTCCCACGTAGTACATATCGAAACGCCAGAACAAAGAGATACCTCACTTCTTCATAAGGATTATATGAAAAATAACCATTACAAGTGATTGCAGACCAAAAAGATGTACTCCCTTCTTTTTCAACTTGGTATGAATTATGCATACGCTGTCTTAAAGAATTGCAGTGTTCAATTTAGTATTATATTCATGATTTGCAGTTGCACAGAATACAAAGGCCAATGTCAGGCATCTAAACATCACTGTGCAAACAAAGTTATAACGTGAATCACTTTACTATGATATATAAATAACATCACTCAACGGTTGGCTACTTAAGGTGCGAAAGAAGTTCAATATACATTGTTATTATTCAGTACGTACGTTTTTTTTTACCTAGAACCCCTATCGAGTAACTTTCATAAAAATGTCCAATGCCTTGCTCGTGCTCAGCGCGAAACGGTTCTTAATGTGTGCGACTTCATGCCCGTTAATAGGTAACGTTTCTAAAACTGTCGGCACTTGTAAAGCCAACAGGGAAAACGCCACAGCGTTTCATAAAAATCTAACAAATAACGTTAACAAAACGGCTACTCGAATGCTTAAACTTTATTTTGCTGCAATACGTAGCGACGTCTATGGCGCACGGTGCAGTATTTTCATTTATGTTTAGTGCCCACTAATCGGCACGTGTGGCATGTAAAACGAGATTGTGAATAAACGCTAACTAACGGTTTATAGAGGGGTGGTTTTACCGTCCATTCCAACCGAGATCGTAGATCCACTCGCTTGAGGTCTTGCGTCGAAACAAACCCGTCTCCGAGCCACAGCGGTGCAAGCGTTGTGGAAGTGAAATCTTTTTGCAGTCACCGATGAGAGCGTTATATATTTTCTAAAAGGAAATACCCAGCGTTGCCCGGACACTTGCGGCTACATTTTGTTAATGTAGAGTGGCTCAATCACTGTATTCAGAAGGAGGGGGGTCAATGGCATTACAGCAACTGTTAAGATTTTTCTGTGCCATGGGACATGTAATAAATGTAATATAAGGTGCCCACAATAGGGTACAAAACGATACAGTCAAGATATTATTGAAGCGTGAATGATGCCGTCTTGTTTGTCTCGCCACGGAAAGACGACGGACGTGCTCACGGAGGTTATATATAACTGATTATAGGTTTCCCCCCTTTTTTCTGGCAACAAAACAGGTGTTAAGATGTTAAAACACCAAACTGAAACCTTGACGAGGAATCATGTCGGCATTAATCATAATGCTTGTGGTCAGAATGCAAACAAAAAACATACTCTGATAATATATGCATTGTCCTTGAAACTGATTGGTCCACACCAGAGACAGCTTTCTTTTGAGCCTCGTCTCAAATGGTGTTAGACCAGAGGACGCCAAAAAGCGTTATATAACTGTTAGATGTGCGGGGCCAGGTTAACGTATGCTGGGTTAGGGATGGTGACGTCATTGGAGCGTTTGGAGTGCCGTTTGGGGGGCTCCGGCCCAGGCGCGGCTCATCCACTAGGGGGCGTTGGGGTGCCGCCCCATCAACCAGCTGGAGATGAGAAATAATTTTTCGAATAAAAATATTTTTTTGTTAATTTATAGTTTTTTTATGTAATGGTTCTTTCAACGTGACTTGCTTATTTAAGCTAACATTTGAAGTTGTTGACATTTGAAACCGCTGCAACACCACAGTCGGTTGTAAAGACGTCCGAGTGAGAGATTCATTGCGATTAGCTTTACACCCATTGCTGTAATGACGATGTCACAACGCAACGTTGCACTGCGCAAATATAGCAGGCACGGTCTACGTGCCCTAGGATTTTGGCAGTGTCAAAGGGGTTGTGTAGTGTGGACTTAAGGATAATGGGAACAGTATTTGAGTGCTTTGTTTTTTTTTTATATTGTTTACTAGCTTTACTACCTGGCTTTGCCCGGGACTTGGATTCACCACGCCCAGCCGCCTTTGTTCCCCCAGTGGCGATGTTAACACACCACACGAGTTACTCGTTTGAGGTTGAGTCGACCTAGGGGAGGCCCAGGACCGGTTCAAATAATCGTCACCGGTGGTGGCCGTTAGCGGGAATCGAACTCGGATCGCCGGGCTCGTCGTGCAGCGTGCTAACCACTACACTACAATGCGTTCGTTACGCTTCCACATGCGCGGGTCACATGACAGATTTGACGTCACAGCTCACTTGCCGTGCAAAAAAAAATCTATGCATTATTGAGCTCCCCCGCCCCAATTTTTTTTGAAAGTATATTTTTATAATTGTGCATAGTGTACAGTCTGGAAAGTACCCAAATGGCAAATTTCAAGTTTGTTGCATGTCGGGAAGTACGCTAAACATTTTGAACAGACACACATAATCACAACTTTGCCTTTTATATATATGGAGAAAATGTAGGTAAATAAATAAATGCCTACCATTGGTGGATAACACAGTCATATCACTTTCACGGGAAGGCCAATAACATGACGAGGTTTTTAGTAATCAGAACACCGTCTTTTCAGAGGTCACTCACAACAGCCCCACCTGGTGGAACTCTCACGAGACGCCACTGCTCCGGCCCCCGCCCCCCGATATAAAATGTCGGCTCGCCATGTAACTACGGGTTCCGATGGTTTTTAAAAGGTAACCCTTCCAAGGTTGGTAACGATAGCTTTAACGGTGTAGATTTGTATTCGGAACAGACAGACTTTCATATATATTTATGTGTGGTGTGGCTGTGGGTGAGTCTACACCCATATATCCTAATATAATTTGACCACTGTCCGAGTTAGCACGAGATTAACCTGCCCGGTCTGCAGTGCCAAACAACCGAGTGTGAAAATTTAAGACATGCTCCCAATGCAATGCCTAATTTCACATTCATGAGATGTGGGCATCGGCCTGTTGATGTTCTGGTGCGGTTGATCGTTACAGCCAGTGTCTTCGAAGAGGAATTTCAAAGACAGGAGGATAAGGTGCGATGTTTGTGTCTCGAGTGAGGTTTTTATTCTGGCCGTCCACGTTCTGGTGAATATTTGGGATAAACACTCGCAATGGAAACACAGCGATTACAGTATTGCTTTAGAAACATACGTTTAGATTATTTTGCTGCTATACATTTCCACAGGATAAGCCACTACGTTGAGCTATCATTTATGGCCAGGTCGCTTTTGAGAAAGGGCTAATAAGGGGCCGTCTATAATGACGTCACGCGATTTGGGACGATTTCTGACCCCCCTCCCCTCGTCACACGGCGTCACAAAAAGTCAGACCCCCCTTCAAATATGACGTCACAAAGCTCTGCCCCCCCCCCCCCCCCAAACCATATTTCCGTTTTGAAAATAAAACATGCTTCAAATCGCTTTAAACTATTTTTATTGTCGTGCGAATTTAATGTGGCGCTGCACTCTGATGTTGTAGGAGAAAACATTTATTAAAAAGTCTATTTAACTAAGTAGAACGTGTTGTCTATATTTATTTAAAGATGCGCATTTTGATGTGACGTCACATTTCTCAACCCCCCCCCTCGTCACACATCGTCACAAATGTCTGACCCCCCCCCCCCCAGGTGCGTGACGTCATTTATGGACGGCCTCTATGATGCACCCGAACACAAGGGGGCGCTACCTACCTGCTGATGTTTGCGTGTGTCCGCTTTGAAACGCTGCGCTACGAACCCGACCACCCGAGGTCGATTCCCGCTCACGGCCAGCAACACCGGTGACGGTTATCTGAACCGGTTCTGAGTCGCCCCTACGTCAACTCAGTCTAAAATGAGTACAGTACCTGCTGCGGTGTGTAAACATCGCCACGAGGGAGACAAAGGCGGCCGGCGTGGGGCTGGCCAACCACACGCCTTCATATGTGCATGTTCACAGTACTTGTCCTAACAGTCTTAGGCAAGGCGGGAAACCTTTGTGTCTGTCTCTTTAACGAACTTTGCGTTGGCGCTCCTCTTACAAGGAACATTCACTGAGTGAACGTGACTCTCCGACGGTACACGGGCGAACTGGACTGGTGACATCTCAGGTTGCCCTCGTTGCCTCTTGCAGGTGCAGCAATGGAGAAATTACCCCTTGACCCTTCACATCATCAATGTCCCTCCACACACCGCGTTTGCCAATTCTTCTCTTTACCATGGCGATCATCAAACCTGCTCATTAATTTGGAGGCCAAATTTCCCCATTGTCGCATCAACTTCAGGTTTGATGACATAACATCTTGTCGTTCAAGAATGATTAAAAAAAAGTTACATTTCCAGAAAGTTGGAAACAGTTCACTCCTTCTGGTCAAATTTCTGGGGGACATATAAAGGTCAAAGGGCAATTAACAACAGCGTGAAATCAGAACAGAACATTGGCTGTCATCAGGGGCGCAGCTATGGGAGGGAGGGGTATGTGGCAGCATATTCAACGCATACGCTGCCACATACCCAGCGTATGCAACGCATATGCAACGCATACGCTGGGTACTCCGTATATGCAACGCATACGCTGGGTATGTGCAACGCATACGCTGGCCCAGTCAGTCACAAGGGGGCCCCGAATCAAAGATAAACAAGTTTAATTTTTTTTTATTCAAACAAAATATTCATACAAAAATTACCGGCGGTCTACCATGGACCAAGCCCGACGATTAAGGCATGTGGCTATCGTATCAACGGAGCAGTATAAAGTTGCGCGATCCACCCCCTTTGAGGAAATCCTAGACCGATGGGGCCGGCATGAAAGCAAGACGCACGACAACTTAATTGTGAGTATTGTTACCTTTAAATATTTACATTAATACTGCCACTGTGAGACTGTCTTCCTCTAAACCGAATACACGGTGCAAATAAAATAATAATGAAGATATAGTTATAGCCTACATATTATTGTATACGGAGTAAATATATCCTGAGCTATTTTAGTAAAAGTGAGTCGGGAGAAAGGAGGACGGCCCACAGTCGTGTTTTGCATATGCCTGTTGAAATAGGTACTTGCGCCCCTGGCTGCCATCCACCAAAGACAACACAAATAATCCAGTTTAACACGTAGGCTTTCGCGACAAATATCCATATAAGAGTTATTTTTGGGTTGGATCGTGTAAATATATAAATGCGTCGTTAAAAACCCACCACCACCCGACACAGCCAACTAGTAAGGGTTGTCACGTAAACAGAACATGCCAATTCGTCACTAGTACAGTACACCGGTGTGTTGGAGAGCCAAGCCACAACATTTACAATCTGAGTACGACGTTTCGCCAGTAATTACAACTAGCTTCATCAGGCGACAGCCAGATTTGTGGAGAAGCCTAACTGTTTCGTTCCTTATATTGAGGCGTAGATGTGGTGGGCGCTTGTTTAAAAGCGGGATACATCGATCACTGGCCCGAGGTACATCTCACGCTTGTTCAAAATTGTTTAGAAATGGATATCTTCTTCAAACAAAACGCCGGGAGGTTGTGGAGGACGGTTGTTGTTTGAGATCACAATTCAGTAATTTGCGGGTCATATAAAAATTTGACCATTTTGGACCTGATGACACAGTGGCTTGCTGTTGTGAATGACCTCAGGGAATCTTTAACAGCCTCTGTGAAACTACATGTATTGTGATTATTACACCCGCAGTATTAATCAGTGCAGACGCTGGAAATGAACCGGGAACCAATGCAACAAAGGGCGAACGCGCTCCCGCTGGGTCACGTCACCGCCCAGTGAGGCTTACCCGGGATAAATAAAGAACAATGGAGTAGGGTCTACAGTACAAATGGTAGTAGGTGAATGCTTTCAAGGGTTAATGGATGGTTATATTGGGTGTGCTAATGGGCAGGGTCATGGTGGACCGTGACTAATTGATTTGTTAAGCTTTGTTTAAACTGGGCGTGGGAAACCTGAACCAATGAATGAGTAACGGCCGCTGTGGCTGATGGCAAGGGGCGCACCCGCACAGAGGCAAAAAATAGGAGTGACTCACGATAGTCGTGGCACTCGGAATAAAGAAACCCAAGCAGAGCTCAGGGCCCCATGTAGCTCAGAGGCCCCCAGATTTATGAAAAAATAGGATTGGACCAAATATCAACTCGAATTCAGATCCCAATAAACATACAAGGTAATTAACAGAAAACATTGGCATGGATACCTCCCATCACTTATGAACAATGAGATGCCGGTGTACGATAATACCTCGCCGAACGTGGGGGTTACGTTCCTGGAAAATGCCATGTTGGGCCAAAACCACATTCGACAAATAATAGCCCTTCTGGGAAAATAGGGTTGCATTCCTGGGTTCTAAATTATCACCCCCTCCCTCTTTGTCTAATTAATTGTACATGCTTTCAACCATTGTTATAAAGGATGCTGAGTCGCTCTCGATTTCTTGTGAGTGTGTAAAACACTTTTTTTTAATTTCACCTCAACACAAAACTCCCGTCTCCATTCCTATTCCCACACCGTGGCGCGGTCCTCACGCCCAGCGCTTGTCCCGAACACTAAATCTTAGAACCGCAACATTTTCACGAACCAATCATTGCCCAAGTTAGGCGTAATGGGTGTCGTCTGTCCGGGTACATCACGGACACTTGAACGTTAAACACATTCCTGCGGAGGGAGCTGGTAGGAACGTTGGGTTGCTCGGTCAATGGCCAGGGTCAACGGCGGCGTGGTGTATTCCGCAAATATGGCCGACTGTGAGGGCGGACAAGCCGGCGTGAGTAGGTTAAACGTTTAAGGGCACCACGGGGTGACTAGCCCCTCCCCACCCAGCCCCACCCTTCTCACCCCCCACCCAGCCTCACCCTCCCCACCCAGCCCCTCCCCACCCTCCCCTCCCCACTCAGCCCCTCCCCACCCTCCCCACCCAGCCCCTCCCCACCCAGCCCCACCCATCCCATTTTTTGATACACGACGGACGGACACAATAATCCCCTGTAGGCTGGTGTAACCATGAGGTTCCTACCAGTATGATCCGCCACCTAGGCGTCCATATGGACTGACGTCCTCAACGAGTGGGCGGCTGGATGCATGCGCCAATGTGTGTGAACATTTGTGTTGTGCGTGGGCGTGTTGAGTCTGTTAGATACGTTTTACGTGCTCAACACGCCCCTTTTGTGAATGTGATGAAGTGCAATCTGTTCATTCGACTGACCACTGCCCCATTACACGCTTACACAAGAGACACAGCCGCTAAACATCAAGCAACTCCTCATGTCATCAGATATATTACCAGACTCAACCAACAACGCAGCTGTGGCTTGCCAGTTGCTCTTCAAATGCCATATGAGAGTGAGATATCCCTATCTTGTTTGTATCTCTTACCTATCATCTTACTCTTTTTTTGACATTTCTGTCATCTCACCATTTTTTCTGTAATCTATATCTCTTCCGTCATCTGACCAGGATTTTAAAAACTGGGATGGGTAGGTGGGGCGGGACGGGGAGGGTTCCAAAAATAATTTCTGCTGAGGGTCTCCAATTGGGCAGCACCACCACTGGTCTCGCGTGTTGAAAAGAGGAGGACATGGGAGGAGCTGAACAGTGGAACGAACGCCCAGCCCACTCAGTGCCCTTGAAACGTGAGGCCACCCAACCCTCAGTGTTGGGGACATCACATAGTTGCACCCACACACACACACGCATGTGCATCTAAAAGGGTTGTCAGAATGCTTTGAGAACAAGACACTAAACATTATTGTAATGTCACTAAGCATCGATCTATTATTAGAACCGCAGGCATAAACAACCAGCGAATTGTGCCAATGTGGGGGAGGGTGGATAGTGGCTCGCGATCACTGCCCTCTCAAGCCAGCTTGAGCTCATCAAACTTTCAAGTTCACGTTTATTTGTTTAAACAGTTGATAACTCGCCAGGCAATGCAGAAGAGTTTCACTTTCACACGAGACCTGGTTCACCGAAACAACAATATAAATAATTCCCAGCCACGGGGAATCCCCATGTCGGTCATGGGGAAGTATTTGACCATACTTAACCACGCCGGACACAATGGAGTGGAGTGAATTGAGAGGGGGCTAGGCCAGGTCATAAGCGGGTCAGATATTACTCGCCACTCGTGGTTTTATCCGTGACCGGGAATTTCAACTCACTTGGTCTGGCCCACAGCACCGTCTCGACCAGTGACATCCTCTTTCCAGGGTGTAGGCGGCTTGCAGCAGCGTATGTTTCCATTTCTGTTTTCTGTCAGGGTCCCTGCCTTGATGTGCGGTGATTGTCAGTTCGCCTTCGTCCTCATCACCATTATTCCGCTTGTTTACCGCAGGAAAGCCCCACCGATTCTCAACTCTGTTTCAAACGGGTTTTTATCAGGTTTCCCCAATAGAGGGCGATGTTGCTGCTGTGTGTAATCCCAATTGATTAATTTGCTGATACTTTAACAGCACTGGATGCTTTTTTTTGCTATGGGAGGAAACCGGAAAAGCTGGAGAAACCCAATGCAGAACGGGGGCAGAAACATACAAACTCCACACAGAAAGGCGCCCGAGTAGGGAATCGAACCCAGGAGTACTGGCTGTGAGGCACGAGTGTTAACCACTGCGCCAGCCTGCTGTCTTATCCCATCGCTTTCTTGGTAGTTCGCGTGATCTCTGTCCAGCTGTTACATCCTTGTACAGTAGTGTGACCTTTTACAAACAACCTCCAGGTTTACGGATGACGAGCACAGTGCGCTAATCACTGCACCCCCCCCTTTCCCCCCGGCTGAGTTAAGTGCTACTGCGTACAGCGGGCCAGGGATGCACACACGTGTGCGCGCGTGTGTGTGTGTGCTGCGGAGTGACATCATCCCCTCTGTGATAGTTGATGAACAAGAAGTTTCCTCTCCATCCCGGCGGTCTATCACGCCCGCACGCAGACACACACACAAACACACTGCATCTAAACTATGTTTTATTTTTTTACCAGGAAAGGTCCACTGAGCTATATAACTCTATTTCAGAAGCGACCCGGCCACAAATACTCAGAGAAAGCCACGGGCAAACACACATATAGTGTAGGAAAAAATCCACAAAGAAATCCCCGTATAGCCTTAAACTGTTAGGTGCTGTTTGTGAGCACCGACAAAGGCCAGCACGGCACATCAGGGGACGGGTGGCTAACACCACGCCGGGCCACCTTTGTCTCCCTAGTATGGTTTACACACCGCGCCAGGTACTCATTTCAGGCCCAGTCGATCCAGCGGAGACCCAGGACCGGTTCAGATATTCGTCACTGAATATTGGTCGTGAGCGAGAATCGGGCTCGCTGGGTTGGTGGTGCGATATTCACCGTTCCCCATACATGAGACGCGCTCAGCAGCCGTTCGCCACTAAAGTCGCGGCGATGTCACCACTGCGCTTGTGCCAGGCTAGGTGCATCTTGAGACCACGCGAAGTGCCGAGGGCTCGCTGCTGGCAGGAGGTCACGGGACATACACAGGTGATGACACATGGGTCTGACCTCCTGACACAGATGCAAAATCAAAATCTTTATTTAAACTGGAAAAATCCGATGAGCTGTGAAGAACTATTTCACAGTTAAACACGTAGGCTTTCGCGACCAATATCAACCAGAATATAGTTTTTTTGGGGTTATATCGCGTAAATATGTGTCGTTAAACCCGCCACCACCCGACACGGTCAATTAGTAAGGTTTGTCATGTAAACACCACATGCCAATTCGTTACTAGTACAGCGCACCGGTGTGTTGGAGAGCAAATCCACAACATTTACAATTTTAGTACGACGTTTTGCCAGTAATTACAACTAGCTCCATCAGTCGACAGCCAGATTGTAAATGTTGTGGATTTGCTCTCCACCACACCGGTGCGCTGTACTCGTAATCGAATTGGCACGTTCTGTTTACATGACAAACCTTACTCATTGGCCGTGTCGGGTGGTGGCGGGTTTAGCGACACATTTATATTCACGCGATCTAACCCAAAAAAAAACTATATTACGAACTGAGTGCGACTATTTCACAGATGTCCAAGTTCTGTTAGCGAGCACCTACGAAGGCCAGAACGGCACACGTAGGGAAGTGGGTGGCCAGCACCACGCCCGGCCACCTTTGTCTCCCTCGGGGCGATTTTTACCCCCCGCAACTAATTACCCATTTGAGACTGAGTCTACCTAGATGAGGCCCAGAACCGGTTCAGATAATCGTCAACAGTGTTGGCCCAATACCCAATACCCACCAACTATGTTAATGAGTTTCGCAACGTGCGGTGACGGGTGTGTGTGTGGGGGGCGGGGCGTAAGTTTGTGGGTGGGGATGGAAAGGGGGGGAGAGGCTGCGCGGCTTCTGATTTGATGTTTATTTTTAGCTGGGCCGGGCCGGGCAATATAAGGAGAGGGAAGCCGCGGGTCCCGCATTGCATGCAGAGGGGACCGCGTGTGCTGTTTGTGTGGTCACTGTGGTGGGGGCATCTCCAGTTGAACAAAGGGCAAGGGGCATCCTCTGCTCACCCCCTTCCCCTCCAAACACGCACACGGGCTTAACACAGGAGGGGACAGCGCGTGGGACAATTAGTATTGTTCGACACGGGTGAATGGGTTGTATTGTCGTCGTCAGACCGTAACACATGGTTATTATAATTTCTTTCCCCCCTTCCAATTGTCGGAATAAGTTTTCGGTTTCGCTCGCTGGGTTTGCGGCGGGTCTCGAGGAGGAGAGAGGTCGTCGTTGGCTCCAAGCTACGCAAGGAGCGAGAAATTTGGAGAGGTGAGTTTGGGGGGGATGGGATTGTGTTGCTGGAGGTTCGGCGATTCGCAATCCGGTGGAATGTTTTGTTACTAAGTTGTGTTGGGGTCGTGTGCGTGTGTTTGAGTGAGTTTCAGTGTATGGGGGGGGGAGGATGTTGATAGATGTTGTCAGACGTTGCTAAGAGTGGTGGTGGAAGCTGTTCGCGCACCGCGTTACTGAACCCGGTCGACCCGAGTTCGATTCCTGCTCACGGCCAACAACAAGTGACACATTATCACCAGTCCCGGGTCTCCCCTAGGTCGGCTCAGCCTCAAACACAAGTACCTGGTGCGTGGCGTGGTTGTTGGTCACCCACCCCATCGTTTACCGTGTCGGCCTTAATAGGTGCTCGCTAACAGCACTCGCTCCAATAGTCTGTTAAGGCTATAACGTAGACTCAGTTTGTAGACTCAGTTTGCAGACTCAGTTTGCCAAATGTATTGGTTGGTTTAGTTACTGGCATTTTGTCGACTCATCTGCAGTGCTTTAGACGCGCACTGCGTGAACTGTACTGCAGTAGCACTCGTGTGCGTTAACATAAGTTTGGGCCCAAGCGTGTCGTTCAAGAAGATCTGGGGATGATAGCTACTCCCATCATGTTATCTAATACAATGGTATAATACTACGGTACCATTTCGAAGACGCCTGGCATACCGTGGAAGAGTAGGCCCAATACTGCACCTTCAGCAGGGGGAGTTCACGCAGACCGCGTCAGGATATTACTTCATTATTTCTTGAAACGTTGATAAGTGCTGCTTGTTGCTGGCCGCTCGACGTGTTAGGCATTTGTGTTAGACCTAATGAACTTTGGGGCCTGTCTACTCGGCAATAGTCTACAGTCCACTGGTGCGTACAGGACACAGATACAGCCATCACCTTCAAGTCCCGAAATGTCCATGGAGTTACATCTTATGGCATCTGTGAGAAACTGCTTTGCAGCTCCATAGCAGAGTTTTTTTTTATAAATGCGTCGTTAAGCCCGCCACCACCCGACAGACAATTAGTAAGGGTTTGTCACGTAAACAAAACGTGACAATGCGTTACTCGTTCAGCACACCGATGTGTTTGAGAGTACGACGCTTCGCCATCAGGCAGATGGCCAGAGATGTGGATAAATCCTCCCTGCTTCGGTCTTAAATCGAAGGATGAATGTCACGTCACTTGTGAGCTTTATGGCTCATCGGATTCCTCCAGCTTCAATATTCTGGTGTGCCGTGGCCCCACAGTGAGGAGAGGAACAGCAGCGCGAGGAGGAGGTAGAGGAGAGACATCGCTGCTGTCTCAGCAGCAGCAGCCCCTCCACGCTGGCAGGCACGACCATGGCGGGCGTTGCGACGCGCAAGAAGCTGGTGGTGGTGGGAGATGGTGCGTGTGGGAAGACGTGTCTGCTGATGGTGTTCAGCAAGGATGAGTTCCCCGAGGTGTATGTGCCCACCGTGTTCGAGACCTACGTGGCCGACATCGAGGTGGATGGCAGGCAGGTGGAGCTGGCCCTGTGGGACACGGCCGGGCAGGAGGACTACGACCGCCTGAGGCCGCTCTCCTACCCTGACACCGACGTCATCCTCATGTGCTTCTCCGTGGACAGGTGAGGAGGGTGGGGATGGGTGGAGGCCCCCAGACTGATACGCGTGGATATCATCGTGAGCGTTCTCGGAAGATGATGGAATATGGTCTTTAAAAAAATGACCTCAACATCGGCTTCTATGTGGACAGGTGGTTGGATACGTTGAGGATGATAGAACATAGCCTTATAGACCTAGGACATCGAATTATCATGTATTTATCTGTGAATCGGTGAGGGTGAGAGGTATGGACACTCATTACTATGGGATTATTGGTGGGCAGGTAGGGTGGTACATGGGTACACATTGGCGTTCAATGTGACCACTGCTGGAAGTGTTTACCTTGAGGACAGGCGAGGGTCAGGCGGTACAGGTTCCCCACCCCTGCAGTTGAGGATAGTAAAACAGACATCTTGTATTCCTTTGGAGAGATGTTTATTGTGGTTGCACATTACAGGGTGGCCACGGAACTTGTGACATGCAAATACATACACATTGCTGAGAGCGTGGTGAAGAAATGTTTACCTGGACCCTAGCAGATGAGCCCTCGTTTAGAGAACGGCCTTTGGATGGTGACCTCCCACAAATATGTCTAAGGTCCATTAAGTTGCCCGTTTACCCATACAAGGTGTTTTTTTTTATTAAAGCTTCAGATTAGTGTCAGGCAGCCTGATATGCAATTTTACAGGCTGATTGTGTTTTGGGCTTTGTTATTTTCTAATCCTAAAACAAAATCGGCCTCAATGTAAAGTGAGGCCGATTTGGTTTTCAAGATGTCTGGTCAACGTGGAAGAATAAGCCAAATATATCCCCTGGAGGTGATGGGAGTTGGGGGGTTCTCTGTAGAACTACATTCTGCCAACATTGGTACGAGCAGGAATATGCAGGACTGCAGCTCTACATTGTCCTTCTGTGTCCCCTCAGCCCTGACTCGCTGGAGAACGTGCCGGAGAAGTGGGTGCCCGAGGTGCAGCACTTCTGCCCCAATGTGCCCATCGTGCTGGTGGCCAACAAGAAGGACCTCCGTGGTGACGAATCCGTGCTGCACGACCTGGCGCGCATCAAGCGGGAGCCCCTGAAACCCGAGGATGGGAGGGCCATGGCGTCTCGCATCCAGGCCTTCGACTATGTGGAGTGCTCTGCGCGAACCAAGGAAGGTGTGCGTCTCGTCTTCGAGACAGCCACCAGGGCCGCCATCCAGAAGCAGCCCAAACGCCGCGGCCGCTCGTGCTTCAAGTGCAACCTGCTCTAACAGACATGGGGGACGTGCGTGATCGTGTGCGGTCAGGCGGACGTTTGTGGTGACTGAACCACTGTGCCCAGCAACACACCACTGGCAGCAATACAACCGCTGCTGCTGTCTCCACCTTCGATTGGCTACGTACGATGCGAAAGAAGTTCGACGTATGTACACTCACATCGTGGTCAACGCCAAACAATAATACAGCCACTGCACACACTTTACTGCCAATGCCACAAAGCACGGTCGCATCAGCACTTGTGCCACTGCCAATAACGTGAGCACAACCATGGCCACCATCACCACTAGCTTCATTGTCAACACCAAAACCCACCATCTTTTTCTGCTGCCATCGTGGTGCTGATAGCAGTATTGATGACAACACCATCAATACCACTACCACCACTACTCATTACCACCCTCCACTATCACCACCACCATCACTGCTACTGCCACTACTACCGTCGCCGCTTCTGCCACGGGCCTTTCAATGTATTCACCAGCTCTTGATCTCCATGCTGGCCATTGAACCTCCCCAGAAGCTTCTTGACATCCTCCAATGTCCACCTTACCTGTCCGGCAGCATCACCAGCATCCTTGGCTTCTCAACGTCTGCAGCATCATCTTGAGCGTCTGTGGTACTCTGGGGGTACTGTGGAAGTGGAGGTGGTAACAGGGGAAGTGAAGGAGAAAAATATAGCTTTTGTGGACACAGTGGAGAGGTGGTGGGGACAGGGAAGAGAGATGGTGGAGACGATGTAGAGTTGGAGGAGAATGAAGAAGTGGTGAAGAACATGTAGAGGTGGTGGAGACCCTGGAGAGTTGGTGTAGATGAGCCAGTCCTGAACAAAATGACACGGAATGATTTTAGCAAAAACGATGCAACTATCTTCGGCAATGCTTTCAGACTGCCTGGTGGAGCAGTGCAGTCGACTGTCCCTGATGACGAATGTGGACTTTTAAGATTACTAATATAGTAAATGCTTATCTTTAAAGGTAAATGTATATTGTACTTTGAAATGTTGAGCGATGTTGATTTAATTTATTTGCGATTTCTTGCAAGACGTTTTTTGTCTTCTGTTTTCGACACTAATGAATTTAACCACTTGCGGCTAAAATTGAAAGCGTAAGTTTATACACCGGTTTGACTTTTAAAAGTAAATACTGTACAGAGCTCTTTGGGTTGAAGTATCGAAGTTTTTTTAATGTCAATTTAAGGTACTATTTTTGGGATTACGCAACATATAATTTGGTCATATCATGCGCCTGCTGTTTGTGTTGAACATGAAAATCGGTTTACTTTTTATGGGCTTTGTGACGTGTAAATTGAGTTTGTAGACACACGTACATGTGCACTCATACTGTACACACCTACAAAACCTGTACACATACAACTCGCACACATGTACATTCATCTGTACACAAAGACAAAAGGTCCCCTTATAGGTTTTTTTTAGGCCTTTTTGAAAGTGCTGGAAACACACTTAAAGCCTATACACGTACACTTGTACACATACCCATGTACGCTCACCTACACACAACACATCTATGTACAGACATTTGCACTCTTGCACCAAGTTTGTATACACACTTCACTGTGTACATGTACACCCTTACACTTACATATACATGTATGTTTACAGACATGTATGAACAGGTACACACATGATATACAGTTCAAGCACCGCAGCTGTGTACATTTCACAATTTAACAAGTTGCCAATAATGGAATGAGTTTCACGTGACTACTTTAAACGAATCCCTTATCCTCTTGTGATTAAAAAAAGAACAGACCGCCCCACCCCCCCCCCGACCTTTTTGCCCACGCATTTTTTTTTTAAGAACCCAAATAAAGTTATTTCCGTGAAAAGAAGTTAATTTTAAAATCTTTACGTGAGCGTGGATGACTCAGAGGCAGTAATTGCACAAGCAATTGCACAAGCAATTGCACAAGCAGTGTACGCTGCTTTCTTAAACGGATTTGTCCACACCATAATAATGTGGAATTTCCATCGCTGGCTCCCGGGGTCGCCAAGATAAGAAAATGGGCACTGCCACACACGGTTGTTTGGGCAGGGGAACACTTCGACTTGAAACATATGCAGGTGGTTTATCCAGGAAAAGCCCATGACTCATTTTTCAGGAAGGTCCTGACATGGTTTCTGCATTGGGGGGGGGGGGGGGGATAATTGCCATGTATGTACCAGTTGAGTCATTTATGGGTAATTTCTTCAAATGTGGACCATGACGCCTGCACAAAATGGCCTGCTGTTGCGAATGACGCCACGGGATCTTTAACGTGCAGAATGCGCACCTTTAGGATTAATATACTCGCAGAATTTAATCGAGGAGGCCACTGTGTTTTAACTGTGAACGTTCACCGTGAACGCTCTGCTGCTAGACTTTCAATGGTGCTACGGTTTCGAAATGTTAACTACCTCGCCTGGTATACAGGAGGTTGTGGGTTCCATCTCGACCCTGATACCTCTATATTTGGAGGTTGTGTGTTCTCCCCGTGGTCGTGTGGATTTTTCTCTGCGTGCTCTGGTTTTTTCCTCCAAATTTAGAAACTGGTGTTTCGAGAATTGGCTGCTGTACATCTCCACATGATAAGCCGCTTAGTTGAGCTATAATTTGTGGCCAGGTCGCTTTTGAAAAAGAGCTCGGTGGGCCTTACCTAGTCAAATAAAAATAATATATAGTAGAGTATATATATGTGTAAAACTGGTGGAAAGGGTATTGCATCTTTTCAGAATAGGAATCTTTATCAGAATCTTTATTGCAACTGGAAGAATCCAATGAGCTATGACGTTATTTTTCACAGATGTCCAGTTGATATACATATCCGTTGGTGGTGCTAGGCCTCTTTAATTCCATGTTATTGTGGCAGGGCCAGCATCTCCTTAGAGCAATCACTGTTAATTTGGGCTTCCAAGATGACCCAGGAGGAATGATTTGTTTTGATGTCAGGTTGAACTTGGGTGAGATGTGAACTAATTTAAAGGGTCTGTACTCCCAAGTAAAGTCAAGTAAATGCCTTCCTGTGTGGGTTGTGCCCCTTTCCATTGGTAGTCCTGAAATTGAGGGAAGCACACATTAACATGACATGAGCCAGTGTATGAATATTACAACCACTTTACAAAGTACTGGATTACTACGTAGATTTAGCTATTTGTGCTGAAAATCTCCGATGTGTTTTTGGGTTGTACCATATGTTGTTTGGCATGATGCCTGACATTCACTCCACGTACTTAGGGCTGGTTCAGAAACTGCGTTTAAATAATTCGCCTCTTTAAGTGATGGAAAAAAACGCTCCATCCCATCACGGCAGGCACACTCGTGCAGGTCGGAACACAAAAATATTTCGCAACAGGAAGTTGTACAATTCTTGTACAAAATCTCTACATCTGTGTGTATTGTTAAATCTAACTTTCAGTTCACAAAAAAAACTATTCCAGTTCCTGAAGACGTTCCCAGCATGTGGAGTGAAATGTCTGACATTGTGCCGAACAACACAACGTACGAACACATGGTCAAACCTAACCCACAACCAATGCGCTCTTGGGGCACTCGCCGAAAATCCTGAAGTCAGACGGCCTTGTTGCCTAGCGCTGTGGAACGTAACGTGCATTTGCCTGTCTGCGACCTTATTGGCAGTCACGTGGCTGAAAAATACTGAACTGACGTCATGCTCCCAGGGTGCGTGAGTCAGACTTGGCAGTGAGCTTGTGTGGGTGGTGCTTGAAGGCGAGTGTGTAGGCGGGTGCGTCTGAGCCCTGCTTTGTGAATTCCACTGTTCAGTGTCTGGTTTCAATTAGATAGTGGCCGACTCTCAGTGTGCTGCTGCATTGTAAATATTGGTGTGTGCATTTATTGTGGGATTGAAGCAGTATTGCAATTCAAATTGGCAGTGCTATTAACATTTTTGGGTGGCAGACCGATTACCCACATTGCCATGAGTTAAATTGTCAAACGTAACCAACATTATGCTCTGATTAGAGTGTGGGGTGGTGCTTAATCCATTAGAAACCTTGAGTCAGCGTTGGAAATTCCACATGTCCATGCCAATGGCCAGTCTTATTTCAAAAACTGCTGGAAACCATTACATTAGCATCGACCGACCCGGAGCCTTCTAATTGTGCATCGAGCACCAAACCAAACACCGCCGAGCCGAATAAGGAGCTCGAGGTGTGTGCGTTAGGCCAACGACTGGAAAAACGATTAAGACTTATTTTTTTATTGAGTTAATAAAACTATTGTATAATACGTAGGCTTTCGCGACTAATACCCATAATATAGATTTTTTTTGGGTTAGATCGCATACAAATCACTGTGTCGTTAAACCCGTCACCGGGACGTTTGATGTCCTTGGAAGATGTATACAATCGTTCCTTAAAACAGGAGGATTTCTCCACAAATCTGGCTGTCCGCCTGATGAAGCGAGTTGTAATTACTGGCGAAACGTCGTACTCCGATTATAAATGTGGATTTGCTCTCCAACACACCGGTGTGCTGTACTAGTGACGAATTGACATGTTATGTTTACGTGACAAACCTTATTAATTGGCTTTGCCAGGTGGTGGCAGGTTTAACGACACATTTATATTTTACACGATCTAACCCAAAAAAACCTATATTGTGGAAAACGATTGTAATTATTCGCATAAAAATAAAGACAGCATCACCCTGCCCGAGCTGGTGTGGGACTGTACTCCTGCAAATGGTAGATATTCCACATTCCTTTGGCGGGAACCAGTTTATCGAGGGGTGCGACCGCTGTCGACTGTATCCATAGAGTCGTCAAAGTGTGTTCCTGCTCCAGCGAGTGCTGTAGCGCTCAACTCTTATTGGCGGCGGTGGAAATTTTACATGCCTATGGTTGCGATCTCGCCTACACACAGGACAACCGCTGGTGATTTCTCGCAAAGCGAAACTGATTTGATGAGCCCCGCATGGATGATGGGCCCCCTAATCCAATGCACATTTTACCAGTGGCTCGTCACTGGGATACTTAAATGACGGAGTACGTGCACACGTACGCGCTCGTTGTTTAGAGAAACGCGTATTCAGCTCAGCCTTCGGGGATCAAAGCCTAAACGAAGACTCGCGTTTGTACCTCGAAACATTGGCAGCTGTGTGTGCATTGCACGGTAAGTCGCTAAGCAGCTTGCGGTGCTGTAGTCGAGTGTTGGGGAACGGTGTCACTTACAAGGGACGCACTACGTAGAGTCGGCACCTGCCTTGGTCTTCCCTTGGTGTCCTTATTTTTAAGGTGGCCATCCTGGGAAATCTATAAATATTCCAAGGACATCAAAAGTCCCGTTTTTTTTTCAGTTGTGTAGATAATAACAAGGATAATAATACTGCACTCAAGGCAATGTATTTTCATGTAGCTTTCTCCACTTCTGGTATTGTGAGATATTCTCTTTCCCATGATATGTGTGTTCGTTTTAGTAACAAACCCGATTACTTTAAGCTTGTGATATTATTTGCTGTACATTATCCAAGGCAATGTAAAAGGAAAACCAAATAAATGAAGCCATCGGAATTCACGCAGCATGGTGATGTGGATAAACCACAAGTCAGCAGGGCTTTGCTCGCACTTAAGTTTTTGAGCTCTGGGAGAGCAATTAGTACGAAAAAAAATACCCAGTTTTATAAAAAAAAAATTAGAGGTCCTCCATAAATCCCATATTATTTGGGGGACTCGATGCATCCGCTCAGGGGTTTTGAAGCTAGTAAGGCATGGTAAGAGTATTGGCCCAAGGTGGCAATGCGTTCAGGGCACTTGACTCCCAATATTAAGCTAGCAAATGTTTAAAATCAGGGCCAGGCTTCGCTAAGCTCGTCATCCTTGTGCGGTCAATAAAATAAGCACCACTTTGCGGGAAGCCAACAATGATCGTCCTAAGAATAAACTGACCTCTGATGCCCGTGCGGAATCCCCACCGCAAGCCTTGGGACTGCCAGTTGAGATGACGATTCGATCGAACAAGAACACATTTGAACTCACGTTTGAATCATAAAATAAATAAAGGAGGTAGACGGAACTTAAGAAATATAAAGCAAAATACAGGATTACACGACGGTTCTCATCATTAGTAATGAGTAATCACGGGCTGATTACTTTTCAAAGTTACCCTTAAAAATGTCAAAAGTGTTTTCCTGCTTACACGAGCAGGAAGCTGTGCTCATGTCGTGTCTACGGCCTTGCGGTGGGCAGTCGTGGAAATTCCACATTCTTACGGTGGGAGCAAGTGTCTCAATAGGACAACCGCTGTTGACCCACAGAGTGGTTCTTAATGTATCGACCCAAGAAGGATGAAGCGTTGAGTCGAGCCCCACCCCAGGAATTGAACTTGTCACGTTCTCATCTGCTAGCCGTGCGCTCTTAACCACACTGCCACCACTCGTTGGGATCATCCGCCATTATTTGTGTAGATGCCTCGGACATAAACCAGAGCCCTGTGGTTTCAGTACGCTATGATTTACGGGTAACAGTTAATCCCGGAATTAGTGTTACAAACATTGGCTACATTTCTCTATCTCTAGACAGGGAAGCGAATTCATCCTTGCGTATGGTCCGTCGTGGAATTAAGTAAGCTCTCTTCCTACTGAAGAAGGAAAATGAAGTGGGATGCTGCCACGTTGTAATGGTTAGCACACTGGAATGCCAATCTGGGGGTCATCGCTTTGATCCACTCTCCGAGCATGGCAGTCGAAACAATGTGACACATTTCTGAAATCCCCCCCACAGCCTCTGTCCGCCCGGCAGTGTAAATGGGTAACAGCACAGTTGTTGGTCGGCAGGTCGCGTGAGGTGGGGTAAATTATAGGTAGGCGTTTGGCCAGCGTGGAAGAGTAGGCAAGATACCATCTAGAGCTCCCTCAGTGGGGTATTTGGAAGTCCTGCCAACAGTGGCATGAGCAAGTAGTTGCAGGGCTGTACCTTTACCCTTGAAAGTGGAAGTATGTCCTAATCAATGCCTGATCATCCATCCCGACCGGAGTCACATGTTACATGGTGAAACCTACTCCGGCCGTGAAGGTACAGGACTTGCTCGTGTGTTCTATAGGGGTCTCTCTTACGAACTCGAGACGAGTAGGCCGTGCAGACGAGACAGGCAATCTATGCGCCAAATCCTTAAAAAAGCCAAAAAGGTATGCAAATGACTCCTCAAGTGTATTTTATGCAGCCATCGTTAATAAGTAAATCTCACTTCATGCTTGGAGACCTGATTACGCATTTTGGTTATGAGCCTGTTCTTGTAAATGATAACGTCGACATCAAGATGATAACATATTCGACCGCTACAGCAGACGGTACGCGTTGGTATTTACACGCGTCTGTCACGGGACTCCTACGGTCAAATCTATGAGAACAGCACTCTGCCCACTTAGGCTAGCGATGCTGATGGCGACGATCGAAATGGCGATGCTGATCGTGTCAGTAATAATAACAGTGTTTGCGAAGATAATTTTTTATGGTGAAAATAAGTGGTGCTGTGGGAGCTATACATGCAGATGGAAATCACGTGGGTTTTGTTATAACGGATATTACCGGGGAAACTCATTCGCTGTAGCCCCTCGGTATTACAAGGCAAAGGTGCAGTCCTGCAACGTCTCGCTTTTGTCACTGCGATAGCGAGCGACCACCAGAATGAGCTCTAGAAGGGCCCCTCAGGTGGGTATTTTTGGCCTGCTATTCTACCCTGACCAGAAGTATTAGAAGAGATGGGGAGTCCCCAAACTTTACACCCACTGCACGTGACCTGCCCGTCGCGACTGCAAACGCCGCAAAACACGCGCTCGTGATGTGTGCATGGTGACACGCGTGACGCGTGACGCCACGAGACACCCGTATATGCGATTTGCAAATCGCATTTCTCTATGAATCCATAAAAGTGATGCCTCCTCCTCTGAATGGGCAAAAAAAACCCGGTGGTCCGGTAAAGGTCGTTTGTGTTTCGCAGGCGACGTGCGATACATATTGCCTAACTCGTTCTGCAATCGTCTAAGTTTGCTTATATTTTCCAGTTGTGGTGTTCAGCATAAATATGCGGAAGGCAGCAACATGCCAATCCCAGTCAGGAGACGATATTATCATCGGTTGCCATGGTCATGCCACTACTGGATGATGGCCTCCCCAAGCCACGGCCATGCTCTCACACAGGAGACTATTTAACATGAAAATGTTTGGGAGTGTGTAAAACGGGTTCCACTTTGTGGGGAATTCAGCAGCGATTATCTGAAGGTGAGACTAACATCCGTCATAGACAGACTGGAGCAAGTAGGCGTCGAACACATTCTGAACTCGCAACACAACCCCAAAACACACTGGCGAGCTATCCAGCAAATATTGTTTGTCCTACCAAGGCCGTAGCCATTGAGTCAACATTGGGGGGTACCAAATTTTCCAGGGGGTCTAGGGCCCCCCTCCCCCCAGAATCTTTTAAAACGAATTTCCTGCCTAAATATTAAAAAATTTACGAACACATGGGATATACTTTTTTTTACAATAATGTCAAATAGTCTGTCATATTACATTGCTCTGTTTTTTTCTTTTTTACCTTTTATTGTTTCATTGTAATGACAGAGATTATGGATTAATTAAGTACTGTACAACCATAACCACAATCATATAAACAGAAATCTATGCATTGTAATATGAAGACAAGTCCAGATATTGTGGCCAAGGTTTAGCAAATTTTTGTTTTTATTTACATAGCATGGACATTTTTTTTATTTTGTTTATAGCAATATATTGGGGGGACATTTTGAACATATTTGAATATTGGGGGAGGGGGGGGATGTGTCCCCCCCCTCCCCCAATATATTATAATTACAGCCATGTGTCCTACAGATAAACGGTGGTCCACTCGGCCTACCTGTACCACCTTGTGGGGTGTCAAGACTTCTTCCTACTGATCTTAGGAAGCCACTGGAGCCATGCACTTTTAAATCTAGATTGAAAACGCATTTCTTTAGAACTGCTTGTTGTTGTGTTTAGATTGTTGTCCTTCCCCCAGGACCTCCGATTAGTGCGGTTAGCTACGTACGGTGCGAAAGAATTTCAACATACATACAGGCAGTCCCCGGGTTACAGATTGGTTAGGTTCCCGAGGAAATATCTGTAACTCGAATTTTCCGTATATCAGAGAGTGAACAAATTTCCCCCCAAAATCAAGATAAAATCCCATAGCCGAAAATAGTTATGCCTACCCTACCGTCTTCTCTCGGTACCGTATCGCGCTTTCGTCCGTTTTCTATTGCAACCTGCATCGTATCGATGTACATACGCTTTGCACTTCCCACGATTATTCCAATTTCATCGAATATCTGCCCAAACACTACTCATAATTAAACTAATGGGCCGTATACTGTATCCAATTGTTGATTTAATATGAATTGTCATTTCTGAATGTTTACCTAGCATTCGGCTCGGCCTAGACTTCACATACACAGATACATACAGATACATACACACACACAGATATACACAAACACAGATACACACACATATACATACACACAAACACACATACACAAACAAAGACAAAGATCCCCCATATAGCCTTAACAGACTGTTGGGGTAAGTGCTGTTAGCGAGCAGCACCCATAAAAGCCAGCACCACACACAAACACACAGATACACACACAGATACACACAAACACACACCGATACATACACATATACACAGTACATAATACTGTACAGAAAGCAAACAATGACGTAATGCTACGAAAAGAAAAGGACCACGTAACGCTATAACAACTCTATTTACCTTAACCTAGTGAAGTTCAAGCTCGGTAAAGGCGGGCGTAAGGCGGCCAGCCTTCGCGCTCGCTCCGCGGTATTCGTCCGCAACCTCACCGCGATTCACTATTCGAGCTGACGTAACGAACGCAAACATTTCCACATGTAGATTTGTTTACATGATTTATGGGAGCATTTCCGTAAAGTTGGATTTCCGTAAGTCGGACATTCCGTAACCTGGGGACTGCCTGTACATAAAAGGGCGACTGCTCAAAGGGTTTTAGGTTGAACCTTCCCATGGGAAGATGGAATTCTCTACACGAGCTCTGAGCCTCCAATGGCGCTGAGGGTAACGAGTTGACCATCGACCTTGCCGGTTAGGTCTCAAATACAAATCCAGGGCTGAATTTCAGCAGGGCCTGTCAGAGTCGGCGACCCAGAAAATAATTCCGCGCCCGGCACACCACATTCAGTTCACCTCTCGCTGTCACCGTGGCTACCAGTCGCGCACCTATTCCAGCCTATCAACGGCCGGGACAAAAAAAAATATTAAGCGAGACTTGGACAGATAAGTGACGGAGTTTCCATCATATCATTACCTCCCTCTAGCAAAGGGGAATTTACTTGTGTGGTTAAAAACAAGAGAATCGTCTGTGTGGAGGGAATTGTGTGGGCGTGAGGGGGCGAGAAACGCATACCTGTGATGGATGTCGCCCGCCAAGTTTGGGGCCAGGGACTCTCTGCATTGCCACAGGCTGAGCCCTCACCACCTCCGAGAAGTGACGTGAAACAAAACTGTGACTTTGCTGTGGAGGTGGCTGAGCGTCTCTTGTCACCAGACCAATGTGTCTGTGTTAGAAGAGAGACGTCTGCCTAGCTGTGTTGTCCGTCTACCTCTGTGTTTTGTCGAACACCGAGCCACTGCCTACGATGATCCGGGTACAAGCCTCGGGCGTCTCTCTTAAGTAAAACGTGTCTCTGCTTTAAGGGCATCAGACATCTCCCTCTGCAGCTGTGATCCACATTCCCACGGCAGGAGCTCGTCACACCATGCAACAAACGCTGTTGACTTCCCACAAATTAGCACTCTTTTTTTTAAATGAACGTCTGAAGGATGATGACTGAGTTGACCTGACTGGGCTCTGACCTTGTGGATCAAATGTTTGAGTCGCGGCGCCACCCAGCTCGACTGATGATTAGGATGATGATACATCCCATGAAAATACTTTAAGATGCCAAATTCACATCCCACACAGCTCGAACACATTCATTGGCCACGGCAAACACCTCTGCCACTCGGAAGTGCCACTGCACACGTGACTACCTGTGCCCCTGCGTGGCTCCGGCCCAACACAGAATGTCCCGCGAACTCTCATGAACTCGTCGGATGATTCAAGCAACGCTCACATCAACGTGCAGGGGCATTAGCAGCGGTGAAACACACCCAAGTTAACCATCAAGACCACAAGGTCACTACAGGGCGAGCCACCCAGAGTAAACTAAACAATTTTTTTTATTTTTCAGGTAAGGCCCACTGAGCTTCATGGCTATTTTTCAGAAGCGACCAGGCCACAAATGATAGCTCAACAAAGTGCCTTATCAAGTGGACAAATACTCAAAAATGTGTTTAGAGTATTTGTCTGCGATACATTTTCACATGATAAGCCACTTCGTTGAGCTATCATTTGTGACCAGGTCGCTTCTGAAAAAGAGCTACATAGCTCAGTGGGCCTTACCTGGTAAAATAAAAAAAAATAGTAAATAAAAAAATTAGGTGGAGGTAAGCCGGGTGGGTTTTAGATGGACTTACATAAACCACTTTGAAAAGGTTCACAAGGCAGGTCTAGTGGCACAAGAGACGGGCGTGTGTCTGTGCTACGACTACTGTACTTGTGTTAGAGCTGCTGAACTTACCAAAACAAGTGGAAAGAATCAGCCGCCAGCGTAATCAGACACGCGATGTACTTCACGCACCGCTCCCCGTGTCCCAACGTGTTCTTTGGTTTGATGAGCCCTGCGGTGAAAACTGACGGGGCAGTCTGGACTGTGCCGTGGCTGGGTGTGCGGTGTGCTGCAGTGTGTGTGAGGGAGTGGCTGTGTGTGGGTTTGGGGCAGAGGTGTGGACTCGAGTCATGTGACTTGGACTCGAGTCAGACTCGAGTCATGAATTTGATGACTTGCGACTCGACTTGGACTTGCATAACAATGACTTTGTCCCACCTATGAGATGTGGACTCGAGTCATGTGACTTGGACTCGAGTCAGACTCGAGTCATGAATTTGATGACTTGCGACTCGACTTGGACTTGCATAACAATGACTTTGTCCCACCTCTGGTTTGGGGAGCGGTAGTGTAGCGGTTAGCGCACTGCGCTACCAACCCGGCGCCCCGAATTCAATTCCCGTTCAAGGCTAACATCAGTCGTGATTATTTGAACTGGGCATCTCCTAGGTTGGCGAAGCCTTAAATGAGTATCTGGTGCTGTATGTAAACATCGGCACTGGGGAGACAAAGGTCGCTGGGTGTGGTATTGGCCATACCACCCTCTCGTGCGCCGTTGCGGCCTTGGATGTATTTGCATGTATGTTGACCTTCTTTCGCACCGTACTCAGCCAAGCGTGTTAATCGGAGGTGTGGCCTTCATAGGTGCTCACTAACAGCACTTTTCCCATCAGCATGGGGAGGCTACATGGGAGACCTTTGTCTGTGTATTTGTGTTTGTCTATCGCTATGGCGCCACCTTTATTAGAACCACTCCCAACCCAGAGGCAGGGCAGCAGAGACAGACAGGCACGCACACTTAAGCTCCTGTGTTCTGTTCTCCGAGTATTTCATTTTATAGTCCAAAAACAACCTCACTTTGCGGGAAATCAATAATTGTCATCCTAAGGATAGAGGGTTTGGTTTCCTCCACGTTAATTAGGATTTTCCACCGCTGCCTCAGAAGATGGAGATTGAGGCACGTCCCACGTTCATGCGAGCAGGGGACGCGCTACAACTGATGCAATCGAGCGCTATCGTCACGAGACACTTGACTGGCTGTCACTTGGACATGAAAATGTCACCCACTGTTTTTCCTCGTTGCGACGGTGCTCTCTGAAGGGCAGTGCTCTGTGTCTCTCTCGCTTTCTCTCGAGGGCAGTGCTACCGATGAGTGTGTTGTCAAAATTGATCTCTATTGGCAGCCCTGCGCCATTGGTGAAAACATTAAAGTGCAGTATTTCTAACAACATGACATCAGCCACGCGGCCTTGTGAGAGTGACATTTTCGGCAGCAATGGTTTAGCACAGGGGTGGTCAACAAAAAAAATGAGTAAAACAAATTACGAATATGATACAATAAAAACCTCAACATTTCATGAGCTGCGATGCACGTTAATAACGTTACGAAAGCAGCCCTTAAAAGAGGCGCGCGTGCGACTCTGGAGCAACAGGTTGCCGACCCCCTGTTTTAGCACGAGCAAAGTCTGGACCGGCTTTGACATTCAGGGGTCTCGTGAGTAGTAGAGGCTACGTTTGCTGCGGTGGGCGCGAGTCACTCTCCAAGTTGACCGCGGTTGGCGTCCCACGAGGCGGGTTCGCATTTTAAATTGGCAGGGAGAATTGGCAAGGCAGTCTGCGATGGGTAGGACTGCTCCACTCAGAGATGCGCTCAACTGAGAAATGGGAGGTGAAATGGAACTCGTTGGTATTGAAGCAAGAGTAGACTCTCAGAGTAAAACGCCCCTACACTAAGGTGGTACATTCCAAAGAAAATGTGTCAAAGGTCCATTACAGTGCCATGTGGAGCGCAGTTACATTTTTTATTATACTGTAAAGTAGAAGCTGAATATAAGCACAACCCTAGGGAGCTAAGCGATGCGTGTCAGTGTCCTCTCGACTGTCCCCGCCAGTTTCACTTGTTGTTTATATCAGAACTGTGCCTATGCCATTTTGCGTACAAGGTGTGCTCATATCCAGAGTCTTCTGTGTTTGTCACCAAGCCAGTTTTTTACAAGTTCGACTCCCACCACAGGCATCCAATGGTGCTGGATTTCTATGGAGCATTCGCAGTGTTATGACTGAGCTTTTGTACTTACCAAACAATGGCTCACCGAGTCCCCAGACCCATGAGCAAGGGAGTTCTTAGGTGGTGCTCATCATGGCCATGGCCGTGTAAAAAGACACGAAGCCAGCACCGCTCAAATTTTGAGTTTGACTTCAGGTTTGAACCACGTGATTTAAACCAGGTTGTAAAGTGTAGTGAATTAACGCTCTCGGTCTGTTAAACACAAAACAACAGAGACGTGTGACGTTGACGTTTTGTTCGTGACTTGAGTCAGCATATTCTTTGGGTCTTTCGGTAAAGTCACGTAGAGAGGTTCACATTAATGAAAATAAACAAAAAACTACGACGTTTCAATCACAACACAAGCGATCATCATCAGGAGGAAAACAAGGAGGGGGAAAGCTGCTGAGGCAGCTCGATCAGATGAGACTTCCTGTCTCGAAGTTTATTTTCTCCTGATGACGATCGCTTTTGTTGTGACGATCGCTTGTGTTGTGATCGAAACGTCGTAGTTTTTTTGCTTATTTTATTTCCATTCATTTGAACCTATCTACGTGACTTTACCGAAAGACCCAAAGAATATGAATTCCTGCAGTCACGAAAGCTTCCAGTCAAGATTTGAGTCAGCATATTTCACCGCTGGTGTGTTGACGTGCAATCTGCGCACTCTTTACAGGGTATATACGAGATAAGAGGGCACGTTTATGAGACTAGTAGGGTCGTTCTGTTTGTTCCACCGCTGACTGTTAGAGTTATTGATTTCAACGTAAACTCCATTTTCTCACGACAACATGATGCCGGCAGTGTAAGTGGTATACCTGTGCAGTATAAATAGTAGGGGATACGTGCAAAAACGAGGCCCAGTGATGGCACAGTTGTGAACGTACTGTGATATGGGCCTAACCATCGTCAGCCAATCGTGCTCATCGGAGGTGCGGGGGAAGGATAACAAACTAAACTGCTTTGTGTGTTTAGTTTGTTGTCCTTCCCCCGCACCTCCGATTAGGACGGTTGGCTACGTATGGTGCGAAAGAAGTTCAACGTACATACATAAAGTACCAAGTGAACCGATGCTTGGCCTCCCGCACGGGCGACCTGAGTTTGATTCATCGGTCGAGGCGAACATTAGGTGAGAGTGATATTGAACTGGTGCTGGCCCTCACTTCACCAACCCACACTGACCAGCTTGGTGAAGTGCCGTCAAATCACCCCCATGACTGACACGGTGTGGGGGAGGCCTTTCATCCAGCAGTCGATCGACGAATGGCTATACATTTACAACCAACGGTAACACAAAACTCCTCTTATCCATGGCGATAAGGGAGCACCAGTATAAAAAAAATCATATTATCCGTGGGTTAATCTGCGAATTTACTCTGCTTATACGCGAGAATAAAAAAAAACTCATGGACATTCGTGCATACCAGCGTGGCATTGCAGGGTGACTCCTCTTATAACCGCGAAATGTGCATATAATTGGAAGCCGTTGCACAACAACACAGGGCGGGGGACACATGGGGATAGTTGGGAGAATAAGGGCCGCTGCGACAATATGAGTTTTTTGCTCCTGCGGATATAGTAGGAGTCGCAGGGGAGATACTAGGGCGACCAGTGAGTGTAAGTCACTCCGCAACAACGAGAAGGTCCTGGGTGTGACCGCGCGCATGTGCGCGTGAGTGTGCATGAGTGTACGTGGGGCCGGCAATGCGGTGTTTGCGTGGAGTCGCCATAGAGTTGTTGTTTTTTGTTAACTGCATCACATAGGCGAGGCCACACCTGGGTGGCTCCAAGCACCCACGCACGTACGCACGCGACCACCGACGTCCGCGAGACGCCACCCTGATTAAAACCTGTGCGCGCTTTCGAGCACAGTCGTTTACTCTTCAATAATGCGCAGCCAGGAGGCTGTCTTATCATCGCCCAAGTCCTGGCAAAAGAGACTTTTGCAAGTACAGTGAACTCTAGATTATCCGGGGAAACGGGGGAGGGGAGGAGTGGCTCGGATAAAACTAAACGACAGATAATGCAAAACAGGCGTATCTCAGGCTACGAAAACACATGCGTTTCTGTCGGTGCACGTTGAAGCTATCCTGTGAAGTGTGGAAGGCTCGCTGCTGGCAGGAGTATACGGGACATGCCCAGGTGCCATGGGTCGACTGACTGAGATGACTGGCAGATGCACCACCTTGGGTTCCCTAACTGCATTTTATTTGCCCGGCGCTCCACTCGTTGTTGTGACTGTCGCTCTTCCGTTATTGCCGGAGGGCGAATGCCTCCAACTACCCAGGAGTGGCATTCACGAGCCTATTCCACAGACACCAATCTTGACCCCGCTGGTACCAGACAAGTCCACTCAGCTCCACATCCTCCTGTACTACATCAGTCCATATATCTTCTCTAGCCCGTGCAACGCCAGTTTAGCCCCCTATATCCAGCTAAACGGAAGCTGCTTAGGCATGCAGTGGCTGGGCATGCGGGCTACATGACCCAGCCAACTCAGCATCGCCTGCCCGAATATCTCACTGACGGGACCGTGTCCAAATCTTTAAAGAAATTGTAATATCCGCACACAATATAATTTGGTTAAATCCAAGATGTATCATAGGCAGGCCAGTCTGAATGTTTCAAACCGGCGCAGATGTGCTTTCATAGTGGTCCACGTTTCGCAATCATAGATAAAGAGCATAACTGGCCGAGAAGACCCGGAGGTTAGTATGGAGCGATATACCAGGTAGCTTCCACACAGCGTTACACAGCTGATGAAAAGCTAACCCCACTAGACTTCTTTTAAGTGATAAACTAAACTGCCAAACCGGAACTGGGCATGATCAGCACACTGTCCAGTTATGCGAACTCCTCCACTTTAGCCACAACTGCCCTATTGCTCATGGGGAGTTGTGGAATGGGTGGAGTGTTTGATGACATAAAATACCCAGGCAGGTGGTTTGTTTTGGTAGGACTGATGGCAAGGCCTCACCTCTTCGTAGCAGACTCCAGTGCCTTCGCAAGGGCACTGAATCACTGGTCTCTTATGAGTGATGAACAGCTAATAATTAAACCAGTTTGCGGTCAAGATTTTCATTTTTTTTCAAGCACAGTTAATCCACAACCTGGATAATCCAGATAACTGTCCTGTTATTGGTCTCTCTTTACTGATTAAATCAAATGTAAGACGCGTGATGAAATGTAGTCATCGGTGTTTCAAAGTTATGAAATATGATTACTTTTATTATAGTTAAAATTAACCTACACTGGATTGACTTAAGCTTGTAATACCAGGCCTGCCCTATGCTGTAATTGTATGCTGGGTATCATGATCTATGTGCATTGGCTGCCACTGTCCTCACATTAACCAAAGCTTCTGACTTAATAATCTCCCCTTTTAAATCGTTTTTGGAATATTTTTTTAAAACTTTCGTTTGTCAAAGCAATCGTGAAAATAATTTACCATTGCATGCTAAGTAATTGTAATCTGATTGATTGGAAAATGGAGTAATAATAGAGCAGTGCCAGTAACTTCCTTCGGTAATCTGATTACGGGGACCCATTACTTGCAACGAATGGTACACCTCAACACGGTCTACAACCTAACAACACAACTGAGAACTGCATGGGTGATGCTTCGGTAATAATAATTGAGTCAAACCAAATCCCTGTAAACGGTCAACTCAGCCTATTATCATCATCAGACTTTTATATATATATCAAGTGACCAAATTTCTCGGAGGCTCAACTGGGACACATGGTGAGCTGGCAGCCCTTCCCATGACATCAGCACTGCCCACATTTACATAACCACGCCCACTCAAACACTAGCACCACCCACACAGGGATTGGCCTCTCTCTGACACTAGCCCTGCCGACTACTCAAGTAGCCACGTCCACTCGTCAGGTAGCTCCGCCTCTGCCCATTGTCAGTCGCGCACGAGGTCAACACGGTGACAACATCGAAAATTTCACAAACCCTTCAGGGTGTGGACCCCAGAACAACCTTTCCGAAACGGGGACTGTCCCGTTCAAACTGGCTCATTTGGTAACCTTTATAATTCATCAAGCAGCCAATGTCTAATATTATTGAAGGTCTTGCCACACCATCATCTTAGCTGATGACAGTGCAGGTCACAATAACACACTCACCTATCCATCACACTATAGGTCACAACAACACACTCACCACACTGCAGGTATAATAACACATTCACCCACCCACCACACTGTTGGTTACAACTACACACTCACCCACCCACCAAACTGTACAACTATATACTCACCCACCCACCACACTGTATGTCACAACTACACACCCACCCACCACACTGCAGGCATCACAACAACACACCCACCCACTCACCACACTGTATGTCACAACTACACACCCACCCACCACACTGTATGTCATATCATAACTTCTTCATGGTCAATAAAATGAGTGGCACATTGTGTGATGTAAAAATCTACTGTCCTGTAGGCAGATGTGGCCTCAAGTTGGGAATGTGTTCAAGTTTGGGAATGTTGTCTCTGCTTAGTTGTGATCTTATCGAAGTTATGGATTGACGGCCAGAGTAGTACCTGCTGTTATGATGAACATCGTTTACCATTGCTAGTTCCGCTTTACCTCGCCCTGCTTTGCATAATGAGATTCGGGCTTCTTGCTCCACATACGTTCACAGACGGGGCCAAAAATAGCACCGGTGAAGTTGGAATAAATGAGTACAATTTCAAATACATGTTTTAACAGTTGAACTAAATATATGAGAAATTGTAAAATTAGATGATGGGAGTGTAATAAATGACTTGACCACGATCTCTGGCTCAGTGTCCTTTATTTGGTCCGTACTGTATTACCCACACGGCTGTCTCCTCTTTGCTCAGTCCCCACCGTGCTGACTCCGATGTCTCTCTCTTCTCCACCAGCAGCCCCTCTGTTGGCCTCTGTCGCTCCTGTAGCCCCCACAGCAGTTCCGCTGCTGTTACTCACTCTGCAGCCCCCTTGGCTGTAATCGCTGCTGCTCACTCCGCAGCGCTGACAGCCTCGTGCTGTCTCTCTCTCTCTCTTCGTCGCTCCTGCGACTCTCTGCAGCCACACCCGCAGCGCTGACAGCCTCGTGCTGTCTCTCTCTCTTCGTCGCTCCTGCGACTCTCTGCAGCCACACCGCTGCCTCTAACACACAGCCTTCCTGGCTGTACTCTGGGGTTGGCCCCCGCTGGCCGGCGGTGCCTCCCTCCTCTCGTTCGCCCTCGTGGCCTCACCCTTTTCCATTCACAACCCGACTGCCTTCTCTTTCCGGTTTACCCGCTTAAGGACCCCAACCTTTCACCCACGTCACCTGGCTCCGCCTCCTCGTGACGTCACATCCGGAAGGTCGCTTACGCCCGCATTACATCACCCTCCCCCGTAGAAAAAACCCAGCCGACCTCGGCTGAACAATACCAAAGCGTAATGCGGTGAACCGACCTTCCCCCTTAAAGGACACTAAGCATGTAATATAACAACAAGAACAACAATGGCACAAAGCACAACAACGCACATCCGCATGTCGTACACGACAGCCACCCGGCCCCAGGGTAGTGGAGATGATGTAATTCCGGCCCGCTTAAGAAAACCCCAATAATTACCCAAATAACCGCGATGGACGCCCCAGTATTTACATTTTAACAACAATATTATTTACACGTGAAAACAACAACAACAAAAAAATTTCTGCTCTTACCCACCAGCAGTCCTCCCTTGAGGACCAGCACAGACCTCAGACGTACACAGCATGTACCCACAGTCACTCTCAACAAACCAACAAAACCCCTAATCGCACACCCTCGCGTGGAGAGAGCCACGCTCCCCAGCGGTAACGTTTAATTCGCCGTAACCCTCACCGTGGTCGTCAACCCACGGCAACATCCATTTACCATACTCTCAGCTAGTGCCATTTCGGGGATGAGCAGCACTCGGCCATGCTCCTTCCTTACTATCCCATCAGCGATGGACACACACCAGCCTTGCCAAAAATAATGACGTTGCAACGTCAACAAAGTCTTCTGCACCCCTAAATGCAATAGTGTGTCACAATGGAGAGTTCTAATCAACTCGAATCGCAAGGACGTTGGTAGCACCACACGCCAGCTTTCCTGGAATCCTTCTCGCCACATAAGCAGACCATCTCGGAGAGCGGTTCGCGGCCCCACAGCCGTACTCGGACTCCCATTGTCCCTCATAGACCGCTTCCGCATGGACAACAACAACTCATCCATCATTTGTTCCCGAATCCAGACAGACCGCGGCAGATTCAAAACCCCGTCAGTCGGTCCCGGTTCCATCGGAGTATCCGACTTCTCGACGGCCAACGTAAGCGGCTGAGGGGGGTTTAGAATCGGCGAACACCTATGCGTCCCCGACGCACATTTACAAGGGGCGCGCCCTGGTAATCTGGAAAGTGCGTCAGCGTTCGCATGGCGCACTCCCTTCCGATGTTGAATTTGGAAGGAAAATGCCTGTAGCGTGTCCAACCAACGTGCCCACTGTCCCGATGGCTGGTCCATTTTAAGTGCATATTGCAAGGCCGCATGATCCGTACGCACAATAAAAGAATGACCGTAAAGGTACGGTCGAAATTGCCGTAGGAAAAACCAACCGCCAAAAGTTCTCTACGAGTGACACAGTAGCGTGTTTCCGCAGGCGACAAGACTCGGCTACCATACGCCACGACGCGCTCTACGCCCCCTTTAGACTGTGATAATACCGCCCCATTACCTGTGTCACTCGCGTCCGTATCAAGAATGAAAGGGCGATCAAAATCGGGATAATCCAATGTCGGAGCCGTAGCCAATAGATCACGCAGACTCCGAAAGGCCGCCTCTTCCGGCTGTCCCCAACAAATTTCCGTCCTTTACCCGTAAGGAGATGCAAGGGCCTCGCAATCGTCGCAAAACCCGGCACAAATCTTCGGTAATACGAGGCAAATCCCAAAAACCGCCGAACATCCCCCACGGTGGCCGGAGTCGGCCAATCCCGGACGCACGCCGTCTTTTCCGGATCCGTGGACACCCCCTCAGCACTCACAATGTGCCCCAGATAACGGACGGACCGTTGCAGTAGGTGGCATTTCTTTGGTTTAAATTTTAAACTCGCAGAGCGCATCCTCGTGAACACTGTCTCCAGCCGTGTTAAATGTTCCTCAAATGTGCGGCTGAAGACAATGATATCGTCCAAATATATAAGACACGTCTACCACTGCAACCCCGTCAAACGAGCTCCATCAATCTTTGAAATGCGCTTCATAGCCAAGGAAAGATCAATCCCTCGGCAAGGCCAGATATCAACGACCCCCCCCACGGGGTAATGTTCTCTTATAGAGACAATAACGCCCTAACCCAAAACCCGTGAGCCCCCGGCACACCAGGTTCAGTCTGCCACCGCACAACTGAACCATGACTCCCCGAGCCATATGAGCACACGGCCCATTAGTTTAAGACATACCACGGAGGTTTCGCCTCCGGGCTGTCAGGTCAGTCATCAGCCATAGGCCGACGTGACCACCACTCGTGCATCACCCAATAAACAATGGCAGGCATAACAGATGGAATATTTGCCCCACCGAGGTTTTTCCCGCGCGCTCAAAATGGCGGCCCCCTTCGCCCAGCGCGTTCGCGCAATATCTCGCGCGCACTCAAAATGGCGGCCCTTTCCGCAAAGCGCATCGACGCCATACCCCGCGTGTGCGCAAAATGGCGGCCCAACGTGCGAACACGTGGCCAGTTTTCTCCATTCGTGCACCCCAGCTTCCCTTTGCTGGGGGTCACAAACTGCTTCCCCCGTCTTATTGTAACAATCCCAACAACGATAGACGCACAGCCCCAGCTTGCTGCGCGCAGCAGTCATATCGGGGAATTTTTAACCAATATTTTACCAACCACATTGGTTACACAACCCAACTCGCAAAGCAACTCGTGGCTGCATGCGACCAACCGAATACGCGACGCAACTTGGCGCCAATTTACGGTCCCATTAGCATTAACCTTTGAGACACCCACAACGGCGTCATCACGCACCCTCAAAGCGCGCTCTCTCTCTCACAAAGCGCCGTTACCCATAATATACACAAAATCGCGTGTACATAACATCCATACGACCAAATAATAGGGTCCCCCTCGAATTTGTTACCAATTTCCAAACAGGTACGCACAATTAATAACATCCCAACCCCAATAGTCAATCAATGCATCGCACCCCTTAACCATACAGAACGGTGTAACAGCACATACAGTCAGCATATCGCGATCACACGCGCACATTTAAGCACAATAGCAAGCCGATCTGCAGGTAACCAACACACGATTAATCCAGTCGTAACATTGCAGCAACAACACAAATATTCTCTCTCTTGCAACAACCACATCGCACATAGCACCTCGCAGCACAATACACCCAAAAAAAAAATATATATATTTTTCAATTAAGCCCATCGCACAAGGTAACCCACGAGATGATACAGCGCAAGATACCCGACGCTCCCGAGTTAATAATTAACTTCGCCATCAATATAACAACTCCACACCGCAGCGCACACACACAATTTAACACTCAGCAAGCACAGCATACTCTCCGTCCATTCTCAACACACGTACACACTTTAATTGACACCGAGCAACAAGCAGATAGCGCGTTCATCGTTATTACACACACATACCCACAGTCCGAACCGCGCTCCGCACAATCGAGTCATGAGAGAAAACAAAATCGCCCCCACCCGGCCCTCGAAAGATGGGTGAGGTGTGTGTAAAGGCCGGGTGCGTATCGTTACGACCCGCCCGGGGCTGCAGCAAGAAGAGGACGGCAGGGCGGCAACTTGAGTCGTCTCGCAGAACTCGTTCGGCGACTTGACTGCTCCGTTGTCACGCACCCGAGCCAGGACGGGAGAGCTCCCGCCCCAGCAGCTGTAGCGTCGTCGTCCTCTCCTCGCAGCTCCCCCTCGCAAAACAGCAGCTCACAGCAGGCTGCTCTCCCCTCGGCACCTCCAGATGGCAGCGCAAGGCTGCCTCTCCGCCGCGATGTTGAAGATGGTGGCGTCTCCCCGCCGCGGTGAAGACAAGATGGCGGCTTCCCGCCGTTTCTCCCCTGCCACGCCCAAGATGGCGTCTTCGTGCCGCGTGGCAGATGGCGCTGGCAGCGCAGGCAAGGCGTCGGCCTGCAGACCACCATCGGCTCTCCCCACTGCCGTCGTCGGCGTGGTGAGCTCACACGGTTTCACCAGCACGATTTTCCAGGTCTCCAGCTGCGCCATCTGTCTCAATCGTAAGTCGGATGATGTAGCAGATGATGGCACAGGAATATTCTTTCTTCCGAGCCGTCTTGACAAGCCGTTTCACTTCTGACACCAGTGTAATAAATGACTTGACCACGATCTCTGGCTCAGTGTCCTTTATTTGGTCCGTACTGTATTACCCACACGGCTGTCTCCTCTTTGCTCAGTCCCCACCGTGCTGACTCCGATGTCTCTCTCTTCTCCACCAGCAGCCCCTCTGTTGGCCTCTGTCGCTCCTGTAGCCCCCACAGCAGTTCCGCTGCTGTTACTCACTCTGCAGCCCCCTTGGCTGTAATCGCTGCTGCTCACTCCGCAGCGCTGACAGCCTCGTGCTGTCTCTCTCTCTCTCTCTTCGTCGCTCCTGCGACTCTCTGCAGCCACACCCGCAGCGCTGACAGCCTCGTGCTGTCTCTCTCTCTTCGTCGCTCCTGCGACTCTCTGCAGCCACACCGCTGCCTCTAACACACAGCCTTCCTGGCTGTACTCTGGGGTTGGCCCCCGCTGGCCGGCGGTGCCTCCCTCCTCTCGTTCGCCCTCGTGGCCTCACCCTTTTCCATTCACAACCCGACTGCCTTCTCTTTCCGGTTTACCCGCTTAAGGACCCCAACCTTTCACCCACGTCACCTGGCTCCGCCTCCTCGTGACGTCACATCCGGAAGGTCGCTTACGCCCGCATTACAGGAGGGAAGTGAAAAATCGAGCGGTGCGAGGGAAGAAACAGGGGTGTTGTAACCCTGCGGTGTAGTGAGTGGGTGAGTGAGTGTTGTGATACCTGCATTGTGGTGAGTGGGTGAGTGAGTGTTGTGATACCTGCAGAGTGGTGAGTGGGTGAGTGTGTTGTTGTGATACCTGCAGTGTGGTGAGTGGGTGGGTGTGTAGTTGTGATAACTGCAGTGTGGTGAGTGGGTGGGTGTGTAGTTGTGATGCCTGCAGAGTGGTGAGTGGGTGAGTGTGTTGTTGTGATACCTGCAGTGTGGTGAGTGGGTGAGTGTGTTGTTGTGATACCTGCAGAGTGGTGAGTGGGTGAGTGTGTTGTTGTGATACCCGCAGAGTGGTGAGTGGGTGAGTGTGTTGTTGTGATACCTGCAGAGTGGTGAGTGGGTGAGTGTGTTGTTGTGATACCTGCAGAGTGGTGAGTGGGTGGGTGTGTTGTTGTGATACCTGCAGAGTGGTGAGTGGGTGAGTGTATTGTTGTGATACCTGCAGAGTGGTGAGTGGGTGGGTGTGTTGTTGTGATACCTGCAGAGTGGTGAGTGGGTGAGTGTGTTGTTGTGATACCTGCAGTGTGGTGAGTGGGTGGGTGTGTTGTTGTGATACCTGCAGTGTGGTGAGTGGGTGGGTGTGTTGTTGTGATACCTGCAGTGTGGTGAGTGGGTGAGTGTGTTGTTGTGATACCTGCAGAGTGGTGAGTGGGTGAGTGTGTTGTTGTGATACCCGCAGAGTGGTGAGTGGGTGAGTGTGTTGTTGTGATACCTGCAGAGTGGTGAGTGGGTGAGTGTGTTGTTGTGATACCTGCAGAGTGGTGAGTGGGTGGGTGTGTTGTTGTGATACCTGCAGAGTGGTGAGTGGGTGAGTGTATTGTTGTGATACCTGCAGAGTGGTGAGTGGGTGGGTGTGTTGTTGTGATACCTGCAGAGTGGTGAGTGGGTGAGTGTGTTGTTGTGATACCTGCAGTGTGGTGAGTGGGTGGGTGTGTTGTTGTGATACCTGCAGTGTGGTGAGTGGGTGGGTGTGTTGTTGTGATACCTGCAGTGTGGTGAGTGGGTGAGTGTGTTGTTGTGATACCTGCAGAGTGGTGAGTGGGTGGGTGTGTTGTTGTGATACCTGCAGAGTGGTGAGTGGGTGAGTGTGTTGTTGTGATACCTGCAGAGTGGTGAGTGGGTGGGTGTGTTGTTGTGATACCTGCAGAGTGGTGAGTGGGTGAGTGTGTTGTTGTCATACCTGCAGAGTGGTGAGTGGGTGGGTGTGTTGTTGTGATACCTGCAGAGTGATGAGTGGGTGAGTGTGTTGTTGTGATACCTGCAGTGTGGTGAGTGGGTGGGTGTGTTGTTGTGATACCTGCAGTGTGGTGAGTGGGTGAGTGTGTTGTTGTGAAGCCTGCAGTGTGGTGAGTGGGTGAGTGTGTTATTGTGATACTTGCAGAGTGGTGAGTGGGTGAGTGTGTTATTGTGATACCTGCAGTGTGGTGAGTGGGTGAGTGTGTTGTTGTGATACCTGCAGAGTGGTGAGTGGGTGAGTGTGTTGTTGTGATACTTGCAGTGTGGTGAGTGGGTGAGTGTGTTGTTGTGAAGCCTGCAGTGTGGTGAGTGGGTGAGTGTGTTGTTGTGATACCTGCAGAGTGGTGAGTGGGTGAGTGTGTTGTTGTGATACCTGCAGTGTGGTGAGTGGGTGAGTGTGTTGTTGTGATATCTGTAGTGTGGTGAGTGGGTGAGTGTGTTGTTGTGAAGCCTGCAGAGTGGTGAGTGGGTGAGTGTGTTGTTGTGATACCTGCAGAGTGGTGAGTGGGTGGGTGTGTTGTTGTGATACCTGCAGAGTGGTGAGTGGGTGAGTGTATTGTTGTGATACCTGCAGAGTGGTGAGTGGGTGGGTGTGTTGTTGTGATACCTGCAGAGTGGTGAGTGCGTGAGTGTGTTGTTGTGATGCCTGCAGTGTGGTGAGTGGGTGAGTGTGTTATTGTGATACCTGCAGTGTGGTGAGTGGGTGAGTGTGTTGTTGTGAAGCCTGCAGTGTGGTGAGTGGGTGAGTGTGTTGTTGTGATACCTGCAGAGTGGTGAGTGGGTGAGTGTGTTGTTGTGATACCTGCAGTGTGGTGAGTGGGTGAGTGTGTTGTTGTGATATCTGTAGTGTGGTGAGTGGGTGAGTGTGTTGTTGTGATACCTGCAGAGTGGTGAGTGGGTGAGTGTGTTGTTGTGATGCCTGCAGTGTGGTGAGTGGGTGAGTGTGTTGTTGTGATACCTGCAGAGTGGTGAGTGGATGAGTGTGTTGTTGTGATACCTGCAGTGTGGTGAGTGGGTGAGTGTGTTGTTGTGATATCTGTAGTGTGGTGAGTGGGTGAGTGTGTTGTTGTGATACCTGCAGAGTGGTGAGTGGGTGAGTGTGTTGTTGTGAGGCCTGCAGTGTGGTGAGTGGGTGAGTGTGTTGTTGTGATACCTGCAGTGTGGTGAGTGGGTGAGTGTGTTGTTGTGATACCTGCAGTGTGGTGAGTGGGTGAGTGTGTTGTTGTGATACCTGCAGAGTGGTGAGTGGGTTAGTGTGTTGTTGTGATGCCTGCAGTGTGGTGAGTGGGTGAGTGTGTTGTTGTGATGCCTGCAGTGTGGTGAGTGGGTGGGTGTGTTGTTGCGATACCTGCAGTGTGGTGAGTGGGTGAGTGTGTTGTTGTGATACCTGCAGTGTGGTGAGTGGGTGAGTGTGTTGTTGTGATACCTGCAGAGTGGTGAGTGGGTGAGTGTGTTGTTGTGAAGCCTGCAGTGTGGTGAGTGGGTGAGTGTGTTGTTGTGAAACCTGCAGTGTGGTGAGTGGGTGGGTGTGTTGTTGTGATACCTGCAGTATGGTGAGTGGGTGAGTGTGTTGTTGTGATACCTGCAGTGTGGTGAGTGGGTGGGTGTGTTGTTGTGATGCCTGCAGTGTGGTGAATGGGTGGGTGTGTTGTTGTGATACCTGCAGTATGGTGAGTGGGTGAGTGTGTTGTTGTGATACCTGCAGTGTGGTGAGTGGGTGTGTGTGTTGTTGTGAAGCCTGCAGTGTGGTGAGTGGGTGGGTGTGTTGTTGTGATGCCTGCAGTGTGGTGAGTAGGTGAGTGTTTTGCTGTGGGGAGAAGTAGTGTAGCGGTTAGCACGCTGCGCTATGAACCCAGCGACCCAAGTTCGATTCCTGCCAACAGCACTTGCCTCAACAGTCTGTTAAAGGCTATACGGGGGAATATTTGTGTTGTATGTATGTTGAACTTCTTTCGCACTGTACGTAGCCAACCGTACTATTCAGAGGTGTGGGGAAAGGACAACAAACTAAACACATTTCGAAAGAAATTAGTTTTCAACCTAGATTTAAAAGTGCACACCGTGTTGTTGTGGCCTGCAGTGTGATGGGTGGAACACAGGACTGTATGCATGAGATCAATCAAAAGCTATATGTCGTCAAAAGAATTTGGTTTGTAGGTTGGACGAAGTGACAAATCTGTCCGGTGCATCCAGGATCCTCAGGGCGGCGCTGACCATAACAACAAACTTCCCCTCTCCGCCTCAAAGAAATCCCAAATAATAGCTAAGCAATAAACGCAATGGTATTGCGGTCCATTAAATAGAACAAATTACAGCAATAAACACTCAAGAGTACCTGAGTACATTCACCATCAGCAGCTGTGATCTATCTACTGCTTGATGAAGGCCTCCCAATGTTAACGCCATCGCGCGTGTTTTTTTTCTGACGGAACGATTTCGCTCCTGCACACGAGACAATTTCCTCGCTCCATCTCTGTGCACCGTGGTTGTTGTCGTAGTCGTCAACTCCAATTGTATTCGGTCTTCAGCGTGAATTCGCTGGACTAATTTTTCTTCAAGGGCTCGGCAAATATGGCAAATAAAAAAATGTTAGGGATCATGGAATCGGGAGAAATTCGGTCAATTCAGACCAACTTGAGTCTCGAGTTAGCTGCCCCATAGAAACTAGATATTCGAATCAGTGACGTATTCCTGGGTAAACAAAGAGCTATGTGTAGTGAAGGGTTTTACGACGGTGGAGACGAATGTTGGAGGCAACACGTTAATTAACACACAGCTACGATACAGCGCGTAGCGAACCCTTATACACTTGAAGGGGTTACGGCCCCTTCACCCGCTGCCTAAGGAGGTACCCCTCCAGACTGACATGCTCTACTACTGGGGCCACGGTCTCTGGGTCTTCCGGCTAGGGGTGACCTAGGGGAGGCTGCTCCAACCCGACCCAGCCAAGGTACAGGTCCCGACCACTGGCCCGCTTGGTCCCATCCCTTAGAAGGACGTCGGGTCCCGAGGGTTCTAGGGTCGCACCCTGGGCCCACTCAGGTGAGTCCTAGGGTCCTTGCTAGCTGGTCTTCAGTCTTCAACTGGCCCCGGACCCATCCAGAGGTCCGGCTTTTGTACACCTCCTGTGTCAGCCCCTGGCCACGCCTCCCTTCCAGAGAGTTCCAGGGGGGGTCTCGGGGGATCCTAGGACACCCCGCAGTCACCTCCTGCTTTGGGGCTGGGGAATCTCGCGACCCACATGCTGGTGCCAGGTACTGCCCCTGGTGGGCCCTGTCTGCTACTGCAGGAAAGTGCTATGTCAGAGCACTGGGCCAATGCGGATGTGACTGATCCTGTACTGATTACTGTATAAAAGTGATGGTAATACAGTAATAATGATGGCGATTCACCTCCACCTACAATCATTCCATTATCCCTGCCCTAACACTCACCCTGACTATTGTATCCAAAATGAAAAATATCAAGACATTTTTTGTGAACCAAACATTCCTGTGGGAAAATTACTGACCTGTAGCTAAATCACGGGTATTTATTTTTTAAAGCGTGTGTTGGTTTTGCAGTGTTACAAATTCCACATGCGCATCGTCTAACATAACTTTGGGGCAATTCCACAAGTGACCACAAATGCTGCTTTGAACTCATAATCATCATTATAGCGAGTCAGAGTCGCAGCGTCTCTTTGATCAAACGAGCGCTCAGTGGAGCTAGACTTCAATGCCAGCCCCGAGCTGAAAGTGGAACTTTCTTTTTCTGATGGGGATGGGCTGAAGAGGTGTACAGCGATTCGATCACTGCACTATCCATCCGGTGACCTGAGGCCGGGGCTAACGTGTGATATTTGAACAGGTACTCAGAGCCTCCTTCACCAACCTGCACTAACCAGTGTGGTGAAGTATCATCAAACAAACCCGGTGTGGGGAGACCTTCATCCAGAAGTGAATTGACAAAGGGATGGAAATTATGACAGTACTTAGCAGGGGCGGTTTCTTCATTAGGGCAATTGGGCGACGCACCACCAATCTCAGCCGTTACTGTGCCTCTGGATATAGTCCAATCAGCGTCATGTCACGTTCTGTGGAGTACCGCCTCTTTTTGGGCGATTTCACTCTGGCTGAGAATCGCCCCGAGTGGCCCCATAGACTTACATTCAAAGATGTTTTTTTTCGAAGGGCGGGCGCTGCAATGCATTCTCTATGGCTTCCGGGAGGGCTCGCACTAACGTGCTTACGTCATCATACGTAAGCACGTTTCATCCAACAATATAATTTGTCGCCACCTAGTGGAAGAAACTGAGTGGATTGTAATAATAGTGAGTATAGAAACAACCAAGATGTATTGTAAGAGTCACTTTATTTTCATTAATATTAAAGAAGTGAAGTTCCCTTTACATGCTTAAGCTGTTAATTTATCCATTGCATGGGTGGACCTTATCCTTATCAATCATCCAGACATTTGCCCCCCCCCCTGAGAGATTTTGCAGGAGCCGCCACTGGTACTTAGTATTACGGGGACACGCTTCTGGATAAAATGGCCACTGTTTAATTCTTACGAAGTGTTGCTCGTTTTCTAGACCCTCAAAAGGAAGATGATGATTTGAATGGATCCCTGACCGGCATTTGAACTCTCAAGTCGAGTGCTCGAGTCAGACCTACAGTCATAATATTTTATTTTATGTGACAATCATTGATCATCTTTAACTGTAACCATTGTGAGTTTTAAACTCAGCAAAGACCCTGTGAGTAAAGACCTTGTTTACTCAACGCCTCCCCACAAAAGGGTATTTAAGGTTTTTTTGTTTTTCTGAGACTCTCTCCCCTCCTTCCTCCTTCTCGCCTACGTCCACCTGGCCGCAGTCAGGAGGCGTACCGATGACGTACGGCCCTTCTTGTCACTCCACAGCTAGAACAGGGCCTCTCCACACCATGCAGGGTTGGTGTGGGCAGGGATCATAGCCATGGCTGGCATCATTGGTGATATAATTGGGGTGCCACGGTGGCGAGATGTTAACTACCTCGCCTGATATACAGGATGGTCGTGGGTTCGATCCCGACCCTGACGCCTGTTTATTTGGAGTTTGCATGTCTCTCTCCGTGGTTGCGTGGATTTTTCTCTGTGTCCTCCGGCTTTTCTCTGGACATTTAGAAAAGTGCGTTTAGATGATTTGGCTGCTTTATATGTCCACATGATGATACCCCACTTCGTTGCACTATCATTTGTGGCCAGGTCGCTTCTAAAAAGAGCGATATTGTAGCTCACTGGGCCTTACCTGGAAAAAAATGTGTTTAATTTGATTTAATATCTGAACCAGTCCTGGTCTCCCTCTGCCCCCAATCTTCAACTCGCACAACCAGATTGGTGAAGTCTGATCAAATCACGCCCATTACTAGAATAGGGTGGGTGGGGAGGCCTTCAACCAACAGTGGATTGGTAAAGGTCTGCATTTGTTGTTTATCCCTGTACTGCGTTAACAAATGTAAAAATTAAACGAACTGAGCTGACGGGGTGTTTCACTCTTGGTCGGCCCATACAGAGGCTTGTTTACAGAGTGAAGACACTGCACTGTGTGGAGTGAAAAAGTCATGTAAAGAATATGCAAATGATATTGTTATGTCACATTCAAGTTGTATAATAGCGATATAACAATGGTAAAGAAAATAAATGACATGGTACAAACAATAATATACTGTACACATTTCCATTTCTGCCTCTTTTCACAACGTCTCGCCAATTGTGTGATCTGTGTCACGTCATGGACAAAACAAATACAGTGCATCATCCGTTCCATTTTAATGGCCCACGAAAGCAGATATCACGGGACGATCGCCGAGTTCCGTTCAAGTGACCTCTGGTTCACACAATAGGGGACAGCACTTTTCTACCCACCCTGCAGTAACATTCGTCGCATGACTGACAAACAAACCAACATTATTCATTCTCTAGGCCGGAATTTAGCCAACAAAAGTGTAAATCAAGGTTTAACATGATGGGTCTCTTTGTGCAGTCATTGATGCCCAGGCTGAGACCATAAACTCACTGCACTTGAGAACCAAGGATTAGTCATGGGTGGTTTAAATCCTGGATTCAAAGTCAGGATTGTAAGTGGTCCCAGCTCAGTGTCGCTGACCTCTGGACCTCTGAGACACCAAGTCACCTCATATCGTGGCGGCATCACCCTGGTTTAGATGATGGCGCACGGAATCAGAAATTACACAACAACTGCTCAATCATATTCTTGGTTCTTTCGGTAAAGTCACGGAGAAGATTGCTTGTGTTGCAGTCGAAACGTCGTGAGAATTTTTATTGTTTTATATTTTTATTATTTGATTATTTCCCTTCTACGTGACTTTACCGAAAGAACCAAGAATATGAATCCCTGCAGTCACGAAAGCTTTAAATAAAAATTGAACTGCTCAATCGTGACAATTCGATCGTGCGGAGGGGAGTCAATAATCGATAGGTGGTAATGCTGCAGTCACACCCCTATTCGTTCAATAAACTTCCATTGTCATTGTGATTAATAAAAGTATTATTGTAATGTCAGCCTTAGTTAATTTGCAACTTGCATAGAAATGTGGAATTTTCCACCAATGGCTCAGGGCCACCGATGGAGATGAGAGCAGCCCCAGTGCTCGATCAACAGAGGGCACGTTGATTGGACAATTACACCGGCCTGGGGTGTGGGGGGGCACTTTGCTCAAAGCTCCGAACTCGGTCAGAAGCATGCGAATGTGCACGCATATTTTGCGTGCACATTCGCATGCTGGATGAGGGCCGCAACATGTCGTGTGGGTCGTGGTGGTGGGGGGGTTGGTTACCCTACTTTACCACGCTGGCAATTGTGGGTCGTGAAGGCGAGGAACATTGACGTTGGAGCATAGAGATACAGTACAACAATAGAATACGTTGCACTGCACCTCTACTGCGCACTACAAAGCCTCGTAGCAGCCTACAACAGCCAGACGTGCATAGCTGGACATCTGTGAAAACGTTTTACAGCTCATCGGATTCCTCCAGAAAAAATACATATTCTGATTCTGACATTCTGATTCTGCTTATATTTAATGGTATGTGCTTTGCAGAAGGGCCATGGCCCAAACATTGCCTCTTAGATATTGTATTCCCCTTTAAGACCACGCAGTGTTATTGGTGAATGTGTGGAGTTTGCATTGCATGGTGGTCACCCACCCGAGCACAATCCAGACTCAACCCTTATCTGGCGTCTGACACTAACTCGACCTGGCGCTTTCTGGGTGAGTTTGTCACGAGCTGGAGGAGGTACACGTCGCATTCAAATCCCAACCGGGGGTCAGCTCAGCCCACCAGTTCTCCAGGGTGGGATACAATTAAGTCACTGGCGGCTGTCCTATCAATAGTTCCATGGTAAAATAGAATTTCCACTCCGAACTTGGAGCTGCCAATGGAGAGGGAAAGTTAAACCCGCCACCACCTGCCTGATGAAGCTAGTTGTAATTATTGGCAAAACGTACTCGGGTTGTAAATGTTGTGGATTTGCTCTCCAACACACCGGTGTGCTGTACTAGTAACGAATTGGCATGTTCTGCGTGACAAACTTTACTAATAGGCTGTCGGGTGGTGGCGGGTTTAACGACACATTTACATTTACGCCATCTAACCCAACAGAAAACTATATTATGAATGATATTGGTCGCGATAGCCTACTTGACAAACAGGGAAAAGTTAATTTGACCATCACATATCCGCCCTGACCAGTTAGCCGCCAATACCCAGCGCAGCAGTATTTGTGCAACGATGGCGAAACTGCCACGTTCTTTCTCTCGGTGAGGCATTTCCCGCGTTTATGAAAGTTGACCTACCTAACTCAAAATTTCTCCGTGTGTCCACCGCCACCGTGTTGCGTATAGCACGGCCAGCCGTTACATCATACCGTATTTCATTGCACTAATTTTCATAATGCTTATTTAAAGTTTACAACACATCGCTTCTTTTCATGTAACGCATAGCATGATGTTCCATACAGTACATTGACCGTGTTAAAATTAGCGCGACTCTGCCAAAGGCCGCAGGGGAAAAAAACAAATTCGGATAATACCAAACGCAGTCAACGCCATTCTCCCGTTTCCACCCTCCCAAACTTTCCAGAAAATGTCCTGCGATCGGGAACTTGTCACAGATAGAGGCTGGATTCTCCGGTGTCAGATTGAAGGGAGACACATGGCTTTGCTGCCGCCAACTCAGAGGCCAACATTTGGGGTTTGATTTTACTGCCGTCTCTGCGAAATGAGCCGAGCTTTTGGCCGCGCGTGTGACCTCAGCCGCCCCCAAATGACATGGCCGGGCACTGATGAGGACACGCAGCAGTCGTTGGGGGAGAGACTCGGTCACTCTTAAACTAAATGTTTTTTTTACCAGGTAAGGCCCACTGGACTGTATAGCTCTTTTTCAGAAGCGACCTGGCGGCAAATTATAGTTTAACTAAGTGGCTTATCATGTGGGAATTTATACGAGCAAAATACTCTAAATGCGGAGGTAAAAACCGGAGGACCCGGAGAAAAATCCACGCGACCACGGCGAGAGAGGCATGCAAACTCCAAATATACAAGCGTCAGTGTTGGGATCGAACTCACGACCAACTGTATACCAGGCAAGAGTAGTTAACATCTCGCCACCGTGGAATCCCTTGCTCTCCTGGAAGAGTGTCCATCGACTTTTTATTGGCTGGGCGCAGTGGTGATGATGAGCGTCAGGGTAAAGTGTTCGCTTGTAAACACCGAGCGGTGAGTGGTGCTGTGGTCCCCCGGGCAGTGACGGGATATTCTACATTCCCTTGGCGAAGGGCAGTCTGGCCAGAGGACGCCGCTGCTGTGTTTCCACACTGCGGCACTCATTTTATGGAGAGGTGATGATGTGCTTTGGTGACTGACTTGACTATAGGATTTGAACTAGCCCAATATCTATGAACACCTGTAAAGCATTAATGGTTTGTGTGCGAAAAGCAGCACAGCAAGTAAGTGTGGAACCTGTGTGTGCAATTTCCTTACCTATTATGGGTGGGCTTTCTCTGGACATTGGTTTTCGACCATGCAGACACACTTGGACAGCACCTGGGAGCACATCCCATAACAGGACACTCCCGAGCTCTCAATACTCTGATATTGCACTGTGTTTGAGTTGTACGCCTTCTGGTGTCATCTGGTCCAACACCAATGGGGACTAGGCTCTAAAGAAAGCCGTCTCGGGTGTGGACCAATTAACTTCAAGGACAGTGCATATTATTATCATTATCAGAGTTGCTTCTTTTTGTTAGCTTTTTGACTACTTGTGTTGTGGTTATTGCAAACATGATGCCTTGAATAAAGGTGTCAGTTGTGTACCAGTTTAAAAGGGTAAAAACCTACTACTACTCCTGAAAGAGTTCTGAGACTCAGTGAGGCTTCTCTGGCGAGATATTATGTTGATGCTCAGCGAGCGAAACAACATCCAATTCCATTCTAATGACACAAGTTCCCGTCTTCCCATCCGTACAGTCGAACAACAGCAACTGCATTGTCTTGTGGGAAGTCAACGATGCTCGTACTATAGATGGACTATTCCCCACCATAAGAGTGTGGAATTTCCACCATTAGCTCAGGGCCAACAGTGGAGATGAACCACCACCCATGTTTCACTTCAGGAGGACAACATTAAACTGTTGCCAATAAACGCGAGCTGGGCTATTCTGTTACCTGAGTAATCGATCACCCTACCGGTCACCGTTTCGAACATTCAGCCGATCGGATAATACGACACGAGTTGGAAAAAAAAAATCTCTCGTCTGTTCCCACGTGTGCTGCTGGACGGGAGGTGACCGGCAGGGCTTGGTAACGTCATCATCAGCGCACGTCACGCTGGAATGGAAGGGTCTTCCCCGCCTTCCCAGTAAATTGACCGCACGAAAAATGTAGCCAATTTACACATTTTCTTTTTGCCGATTAAATTACTTTTACTAAACTAATTGTCGCAGCTCTTCAGTAAACTCATTGTTAACATCTCGGCTTCCCCTCGTCTGTTTTTGTATTGCTTGGAAAAAAAGTGTTGTTATAAATATAGCAAAATTATGGCTGCGGAGCAAAGTGTTTATACACAGAGTGGTGCCTTCCGCTCTGTAAACACGCGTCTGTATGGCCCTGCCAAAAGTAAAACCTTGTCCACTGTGAGTTAAAATTGTACATTTGTAAAACGGCACGGCATTAGTGAATAACACTATAGAGAGTAAGGTTAATTCACGACTGTGTGTCGCTCATGGGGCTGATTTGGCCACTCTGGTGGAGGGGTGACGGCCAAACTCCCTTCGAGGGATGTGTTCTGTCCAGGTCCTCTCGCTGCCCCGGACAGTCTATGTTATGTCTCTCATTTGCTGTTGCTCTCCGATCCGCGTGCTAATCGTCCTTCTCAGTGGCCTCCCCGGAGCGGGTGCATCTCACTCCACGCTTTGTTCGCCGTTCTCAGCTTTTGTTCATTTTTCTTTGTCAGTGTCCGTGTCAATAAATAACTCCATTCTCTTAAGACGAACAACGGGCTGGCAGAGCTCATTTCCTGTTTACAGGCCTGAGTCAAGCGGTGGAAATTCCACATTCTTCTGGTGGGGTCCAGTCTCTTCACAGGATGACGACGCTTGAATCCCACAAGAGTAGATTGCTGCACTGCATTCGTAATAACGATCGCGACTTGGCACCATTGCACAGTACAAGTTGACGTGTAGAGGTGTATGCCTTGCTGTCATTAACACTACCCGGATGCACCGACGTCCATGATGTGAAGTGGGGAGTAATAACGTGTGAATGTGCCGGGAGTAATAGGTTTGTATTCATGAATACAATCGGATATTTCAATATATATCGCACGGGGTGGGGGGAGACAGCGGAGTTGCCACCTCAGAGGCACACAAAAAACGGGAACCTATTAAGGCAGACAGAAGAATGCAGCAATACCGAAAGAGGGGAGAACTACGTGCAGATGCATCGCCTTGAGTGAGCGGTAAATTGTTGCGCAACTGACAACACACGGGACTTTGATTGCCCTGGGAAGATTTACAGATTTACCCGAACAGCAGCTACCTCGAAACGATAACGATCGTGATAACCCATGACAGGTGGCGACCCGAGCTGGACATTCTCAGAAATTACCTCCAGGTTGTTGGCCAATCAGAGGCATGCAGTGCACAATGTGAATACTATAAACTAAACTACGACCAGGTAAGTCCCATTGAGCTATATAGCTATTTTTCAGTAGCGATCTGGCCATCAACGAATTAGCTTGTGTACATTTATAGCAGCCAAATACTCTAAGCGCATGATTCTAAATGTGGAGGGAAAACCGGAAGACTCGGAGAAAAATCCACGCGACCACAGCGAGAACAAGGAAATTCGATCCCGACAGGCGACCTCCTGTATGCCATGCGGAGTGTATATGCCAATGCGATTGGCTAAGAGAGGCGCCTCGGAGCCTCCCCATGGATTCAAGCGCATGGTCTGAAAACCGATGTGGAAAACACGAGCAGTGCGCACAACACGGTCCAACAGCTGGAGGAACCTCTCCATCTCTTACACGTTAAACATCATTGCAGTCCATCAGTCCATGCGCTGACGGGGCCAATGTTTTCCACCAACATTTAACCAGGCGAGCTATTTAGTCATGTTAATCATCATCAGTCATGATCAATCCACTGTTGGATAAAGGCCTCGCCAAATCGTCACCATCTAGTATGTGATACTACACTCCGTCTAGCACCTACACACTCAGCGGATTTCATTGCTCCGTCTCCATGGTTTACGTGCCCTTGATTGTGTTTCGCCTTTTGGCTGTCACTGCGTCATTAGTCTCCACCATCCACCATCATCCCCTCCAGCGATGTCTCTAACTTGCTTATGTACTCCAATCCATGTGTTCATCTTCGTATGTGTCACTATGACACATTCCAAGCATGCTTCTCTGAACACTTTTCAGATATTTCTTGAGGATTTGTACAAATGTACTGATTTTGGAAAAAATTGGCATCACGGTACAATCAAGGGAGATTTTTGCCAATGACACAAAGCAGCACAGGAGCATTCATTTTGTTTAACAGGTTCCACTGCTGATGAGCCTAAAAGTAACAACCGGCCTCAAGGTTTTGCTGGTGATACAAATGTTGCTGGTAAACATAACTTCAGGAGTCCCATGATAGGCAAATGGAATGAAATGTATTTCTACTTTGTGTCCGGACATTTTCTTGAACACGGGTGTTTTGCAAAAAAGCTTACAGGTGACCTCAATGAGCATTAACACGAGCCACGATCGCCCTCTCGTGGCGAGGATCTCTAACCGACCCTAAAGTCGCGGGGTGAAGTCCTTGGGTCGTAGGGCCCAAGCCATCAACCCCTTGGGACTGATAAATGGAGGGTCGCTTTGCAGGAAGTCCTTTAGTCTGTGGAGATGTGCGGTTGCCATAGGAACGTGGCGTTTACACCACTGGCTTAGCGTTGTAATTGGAGATTAGCAGTGCTCATTGGCTGTGACAGCATTGCTGGCTTTAAATAACGCATAAATTTACCTAGATTTAGAAGCAGGTTACATCATGAGACAATTACCTTTGCCTCCCGCCATCCTTCAGTGCTATAAATAGGACAGTAAATGTTATCACAGCATGTAGGGTGCTTGCATATCTGTATAGTTGTTTTTACTTCCCCTCTGCAGCACATAACATATTCTACAACAAAAACGATGTGTCAAATATTTGAAGCAGGACCCTCAAAAGTCTTGTGATGCCACGGGGCTTTTTCTTCGTAAATATCACTTTGACATTGTAGGCTTTTGTTTTTTTACAGAACAATCAACAAGAGCGGATCTCGCACAGTGCGACTGCAGCCATCAATCTCAACGGGCCACTTATACCACTGCCCCCTTCGCTCAAGTTTGTTGTATCTGTATGGTTCTCTATGCACGTCTTAGGTGTGTTTATGTTAAGTCTCTTAAGTCTATGGGTCTCACGTGAATCTATACTTCAGACTTTGGACCACATTGTAAGGCTACTGCCAGACTCGATCATTTTCTGGCACCATTTCATATATACACCAGGCTAGTGTGGACTCCAGCCAGTGGGCTCATATCAACAAGAGCAAACAGACGAGGTTACCGATCGACTCCATGCCCATACAAAGCGAGACAGACTAATCCAGGAACATTTACACCACCAAAAATGTGAATTGGGGAAAGAAAAAAACATCCGGGGAAAAGTTTTATTTTGCAAAGCTGTACAAACCTCAAAAGAACGCACGCCGACGCGCATCACAGTGGCTTTCGAAAAATACATGCGCACTCAGAAACCACCACAAGAGACCGATCGAGAGCCTAGGCTCTAGCTCACCCGATAAACCTAAAAAAAACTCGAAACACGCCCCACATAACGCACCACTGTCATAACCGTGTCGGTGCACAAGGAAACGCGAATACGTTGGAATCTTGCGGAAAAAAAAGCCACGTGAATACTGTATCCTTGGCACATTTTGCCCGCCCGATATTTAACCACCCAGGCGATACCCATCATTGTCTGGTGTCGAGGATCGAGGAAACCGATCTGGCACCTCTGAACCAGTGATGACAATATTTCCACATTCCTTTGGCCGGGCATCGACACAATGCGGTACTAATGTTTATCCACCCCAGAAGTATTCCGGAGTAAATGCTGGACTCTGGGATTTGAACCATCGACTTGGTGTCCCGTTGACAGCTGGGGTCATGTCCCCTCTATTTGGGGAGAGGACATGACGACGCCAGCATTCTCTGCTTGTTGTGGAGGTTCGCGGTTTAGTTGACCGCTCTCAAGAAAGTGACTTGAACATAAACGGTACATAAATGTGACTTGTACATAACTTCCAAATGCGAAAATTTGGTTTATGTGTTTATGTCATGACTTGTTTAACGTTCACTAATAGGAAAATAGCATTTAGTAATTAAAACCAACAAAAATGAGTAAGCCTATGATGACAGTTAAACCAATTTCTCAATTCTACACCCCTTTACATACCTAAAGTCACCTGCAACTCATTAAAATTGGGAATTATACGCATACATCATAAAATATATTTTTACTGCAGCTTATGTAAATATAACAGGGTATTTTTTTGTGTACATGCTTAAGTGCTGTGTGAACTTGTCCTGGCCACCACGAGGTTGACTCCACCAGACATTAGTACCCATTTGCGATGTCAGCACAAGTGCAGTGGACACAAAGGTGGCCAGGTGGAAACGGTGCTGGCCATTACAGCTTATTTTGTGCCATGCCGGCATTAATAGGGAGTCTTGCACTAAGTCTATATAAGTGGCTAAAAGGGTCACATGACATTGTGTGTAAAAATGTCGGGCCTTTTAGAGAGCACTGAGGAAGCCAAGTATCACTAAATGTTTGGCTTAAGTGAAAAATTAAAAGCACGGGTTATATTTAGTGATCGTACAAAATTGTGCAAAAAAGTGAAAGTGTCTTCCTCCGCAGATGGGTTGAGACGATGCTCATCCTTCGATGGCAGTCCGAAGCCAGTGGCAGCAATTTAATCATCCTGACAGGGATGAGTTAGCTCCCCTCCACCGAGGCCCCCGACCCCAGAACCACGATGGCAGCAATGGATTAACCCTGACCGGGAAAACAACTCATGTTCGAGAGATCTGCTGCTGAACTAACAGAGTCATGGAATATAACGTCATCAAATCTGACAGCAATACTACAAAGTGCAGTGATCCAGGGGGTTATGACTGTACACATTTTGACATCCCCTCTGAAGACATCCTGACCATCCCTCGTGCTTGCTCCTTCCCTAAATACAGCACACGACAACGGACATACACACGCACGTACGCACGCATTCATCCTGTGCTGCCTTGCGCGTGTAAATAACACGTATAACGCAGTGAGTGAAAGGTAAAGGTGTGCAGCATTGATATTGCTTGATGGCGCCAATTATGGCGCAAGAGCCTCGGCAAGAGGGAGATCTTGAAGAGCCACTGCGGAGGGGGTGTTTGGTTTACTCTTCCACACTGGCCAGACATCTTCGATGAGATTGTGGTTGATGATGTCGATGATGAAAAGTACCACTTTACCCCACCACACGCGACCTGCCGATCACCTGCGGTGTGCCCATATATACAAAGGTGGGGGGAGGTGGACTTTAAGCAAATTGGCGGCTTCCGCATTGGGCAGCTCACTTTTCCCCCTGATATACAGCAAGGGAGAAAGTGAGCTGGCTCGGTGCAGCTCCCGAAGCACCTGGCATGGAGCAGTGAAACGTCATCCTTGGGATTACACCGATGGGGACATAAAGAGCAGCAGGTGGATTAGAGACCAAACGCAAGCGGGATGGTGACAGTTCTGATTGCCTTTATCCAGCAGTGGATTGATCATGGCCACCGCTATTGGTGATGATTTAACCTAAAAAATAACGTCACTATGCAACGACCGAAGGCTGCGTACCATGATCAGTTTGCATTGGCTGCCACTGTCCTCACAATGATCAAACTTGTCGATACCATTTTCCGCTCTAGTTTTTTTTAGAAACAATCAGTGTTTTCAATATATTGACATTATCGTAAAAAGTTACAAACCGGTACATGCCAAGTGAAGATAATCTGATCATACACTGACAAAGGAATATATGGGATGACTGGTATCCACTGTTGGTAAGCTGCTTCCAGCAATGCGTTATTGCCTAACACTACGAACATATGACACAATGGATCCTCCATTTAGCCACGTTGATCGCAGGTGCTCTTGGTACAAGTCTACTCAGGATGAGTAGACTTGCACATAAAGGGGGTGGCGTGGCCAGCACCACACCCAGCTACGTCTGTCTGATGTTCACACACTGTAAAAGGTTGCTATTTCAGGCTGAGTCAACCTAGAGGTGAGGGCCCTGGACAAGTTGCGTCACCATGTGCCACCAAAGTTGTGCAACGTGGCCGGGAATCGAACCCAAATTTTGCTGTGATTGTAGTACCGTGGCGCTACACGATGCACCACGACTCTCCATTCTTGCACAGCTATACACAAACCAACATACACTTACACACACAAAGACATACATACAAACACACACACAATGTTTAAGTTGTGCCTGCTTCAACTCAGTGGGGGTGACCGAGGAACAAGAGGCAGTGGAGGGCAGGTGGTGTGAGGGGGGAGAGGATGGGGTTTGGTGCTGGAGGGGTGGTGTGGTAAGGGGGAGAAGATGGTGGAAAGGGTGGAGATGGGGAAAGGGAGGTGGTGAACAACAGGGCATGAGGGGAGGTGGGGGAGAAAATGTAAGGTGAAGGATAAACTAGGAGTAGAGGAGGTGGAGGACGGAGAGGGGTATAGAGGGTGTGGAGAGATTAAATACAGACATGTAGAGATGAAGCAAGAGGTGTGAGCCGAGGTGAACAAGAGGGTGGGGGTGGAATCAGGTCAGAATTCTGAAAGGGTGGAGGTACTGGAGCGGTTGCCCTCAGAGGCCCGCGTCGTTGTATGCTGGAGCCTCGGCCTTGAGGATGCTCTGTGGGTTCTCTTCCACGAGCGGCCTCCACTTGACGTCGCCCGTTAGGAGGAGGTCGTCCCCGTTGAGGGCATCCAGGTACTGCATCTGCGGGGATGAGAGGGGACACACGGTGCCAGTAGCGTGAGGTCAGGGCGAAAAGCCAAGGATCGTCTGTTTCAGTACTGCAGAAAACGTTCTGCAGTCACTTTGCTAAATTTAGGCCTAATACCTCTTTTCCACTGCACAACTAAGCCTAGCTGGGGCAGTGCTGAGCCAGCTCTAAATGGCTGAGGAGGTGCTAGGTTGCTTTTCCACTGAATAACCTGAGCCATGTTGACAGCACGTCACTGACGTCACACGTAATCAGTATCCATTAGTCCTCCACCGCCATGCCTGGCCCCGTGCCAGATTCAGGGGTACCATGGTGGAAAGATGTTAACTACCTTGCCTGGAGTACAGGAGGTTGTGGGTTCAATCCCGACTGACGCCTGTATATTTGGAATTTGCATGTTCTTCCCGTGGTCGTGTGGATTTTTCTCCAGGTCCTCGGGTTTTTCCCTCCCCACTTAGAATCAAAATGCATTTTAGAGTATTTGGCTGTTATACATTTCCACATGATAAGCCATATCATTTGCGGCCAAGTCGCTTCTGATAAAGGGCTATATATAGTTGATTGGGGCTTGCCTGGTAAAATAAAACATGTTTAGTTTAAGATTAAATGTCTTGTGAGGCCAGTGTAGTGAGATTTGGTTCCGGCACTTTGTGGCAAATAGCCAGTGGAAACCCCCACCACCTGTACCATGAATGCCTCCCCGTGCTGGGTCGGCTGGGACACACCAGTCGAAAAGTGGAAATGGGGTATCGGCATACTTATATACGATTGCATCATTCCATGGTTGTATTGTACATTAATTCTAGATTTAAAGCTTTCGTGACTGCAAGGATTCATATTCTTAGGTTTTTTCGGTAAAGTCACGTAGGTAAAACATCAACATTAATAAAAATAAAATAAAAATCACGACGTTTCGGAGGCAACACAAGTCTCCGTCATCAGGTGGGACCGTCACAGCCGGATTAGCTGCATCAAGTGAGGCAATGATTCAAGATGTAATCCCTTAAAAGCAAGTTGAGGGGGGAGGAGAGGGGGGGGGAGCTCATCAGAATGTGGTAGCCAATGAATGGAACGTATCGGGAGGGAGGGGGGCCGGGCTCAAAGACGGCACAGAGTGCCACGTACAACGCATCGGGAGGGGGAGGGGGGGCGGGGCCAAAAGAATGCACGACGGCGTGGACGCGGTTGCTGCTGCACACGCCAACGCATTGGACAGAGAGGGGGAGGGGAGGCCTGATACACATGATAGAAAAAGAACGAAAATGCCCATGTTTATACCAATGCTGGCTGAACAATGAAGAGAGTACTGTTAAACACTGGGGATGTTAACACTCGGTAAAGTAAAGTAAAATAGTGCCTGTCAGATAAGATGGTCCAAAAAAGTGTAATTAAGTCTTTTTTGCGTGGTTGATAACATCTTTCCAATGATTACTAAGTTTGTACCCATCATCATGGTTGAAATTATGTCTGTGTTTGTATATTTGTATGGCTTCGTGTACAAACCTTTGATGGTAGCCGGGAGGTTTGCAGAGAACCTTGGTCTCGGAAAAGACAATTTCATGAGAGCCCACCGAGTTGTAGCAATGATCGGCAACGGCCGAAGAATCAGTTCTGCCGTGTTTCAGATCTGACTTGTGCTCGCGGACACGATCAGAAACATGACGTTTCGTTTCTCCAATGTAGCAATCACCACAAATGCAACTCAATTTGTAGACTCCAGGATGCTGTAAGTCAGGAACGACATCCTTCACAGATGGAATCAGATCACGGATTTTATGCACTGTACTGAATCGGACTTGGATCTTATGTTTGTTTAGAATTTTGGAGATCTTTTTGGTCACGCCTGCTATGTATGGTAACGTGATAGTTTTGGTCGGAGTTTCATGTGGCTGTTTCTGTGTGGTGGGAGAGACAGCTTGGCGGATAGTACGGTCAGAGTATCCGTTCATCCTGAGGGCCCGATGTACATGTCTTAATTCACCGGTCAGGTGGTGTTGGTCAGAAATGCCATGGGCTCTGTGGCATTTCTGACCAACACCACCTGACCGGTGAATTAAGACATGTACATCGGGGCCTCAGGATGAACGGATACTCTGACCGTACTATCCGCCAAGCTGTCTCTCCCACCACACAGAAACAGCCACATGAAACTCCGACCAAAACTATCACGTTACCATACATAGCAGGCGTGACCAAAAAGATCTCCAAAATTCTAAACAAACATAAGATCCAAGTCCGATTCAGTACAGTGCATAAAATCCGTGATCTGATTCCATCTGTGAAGGATGTCGTTCCTGACTTACAGCATCCTGGAGTCTACAAATTGAGTTGCATTTGTGGTGATTGCTACATTGGAGAAACGAAACGTCATGTTTCTGATCGTGTCCGCGAGCACAAGTCAGATCTGAAACACGGCAGAACTGATTCTTCGGCCGTTGCCGATCATTGCTACAACTCGGTGGGCTCTCATGAAATTGTCTTTTCCGAGACCAAGGTTCTCTGCAAACCTCCCGGCTACCATCAAAGGTTTGTACACGAAGCCATACAAATATACAAACACAGACATAATTTCAACCATGATGATGGGTACAAACTTAGTAATCATTGGAAAGATGTTATCAACCACGCAAAAAAGACTTAATTACACTTTTTTGGACCATCTTATCTGACAGGCACTATTTTACTTTACTTTACCGAGTGTTAACATCCCCAGTGTTTAACAGTACTCTCTTCATTGTTCAGCCAGCATTGGTATAAACATGGGCATTTTCGTTCTTTTTCTATCATGTGTATCAGGCCTCCCCTCCCCCTCTCTGTCCAATGCGTTGGCGTGTGCAGCAGCAACCGCGTCCACGCCGTCGTGCATTCTTTTGGCCCCGCCCCCCCTCCCCCTCCCGATGCGTTGCACGTGGCACTCCGTGCCGTCTTTGAGCCCCGCCCCCCTCCCTCCCGATACGTTCCATTCATTGGCTACCACATTCTGATGAGCTCCCCCCCCCTCTCCTCCCCCCTCAACTTGCTTTTAAGGGATTACATCTTGAATCATTGCCTCACTTGATGCAGCTAATCCGGCTGTGACGGTCCCACCTGATGACGGAGACTTGTGTTGCCTCCGAAACGTCGTGATTTTTATTTTATTAATTTTGATGTTTTACCTACGTGACTTTACCGAAAAAACCTAAGAATTTGTATTGTACATTCTTAGTAATGCCCAACTTAGACACATGTGAGCATCGGTGGATAGGTAGGCAGTAGCCATGCTATGACACATCGATACATCAATTAATACAAGGGTGGGTGGCTGGGTGGGTAAGTGGCTGGATGTGTGGGTGGCTGGTTCATTTGTTGGGTAGGTGGATAAGTTTTGGTGGCTGGCAGGCTGTGGTGTGAGTGTTGGGTCGCATGGGTGGCTGTTTGGCTGCAAGTAGCTGGCTGGGTAGTTGGCTGTGCGTGCGTGCGTCACCTGTTTGCGCACGTACTCCACCAGCATGGCCAACAGGCGAGGGTCGTCGCCCTCGCGGTTCAGCAAGTTCCTCCACAGCGCTGCCGCCAGCACCGTGTCGTCCGACAGGATCCCCTGGGGCGAGGCGCGTGCGCGTGTCATCGCACACCGATTAGCCGAATCACACTCAGAATCAGAATCTTTATTTAGACCGAAGGAATCCAATGAGCTATTAAGCTCTTTTTTCACAGATGTCCAGTAGGAACGGGTCAGCAAGTTACAACAACAAACAATACAAGTGCAAGAGAGAGAAAAAAGTAAGCTGGACAACGCACGGCACAACCCGGACACACACGTCAGGGGAGCCAGATGGCACAACAGCAAAAACGTACACAACAATAGCGGCACCGACCTCATCGTAGCCAAAGATGGCGGCATAGAAGTTTTCTGTCATCGTTCTCAAGCACTTCTTGAGCATCACGGGGTCCACCTGTGCCCACACAACATTGAACCAAGGCGATCACCACCGCTTCGCCGTATGGCCTAAACAATCTTTAAGGGCCCATCTTACACAAAATATGGTGACAATGCACTGGCAGTTTTGCACAAGCATGGAAAACTAAACTCAACACATGTCAAGATGACTGCTTTTCTTCATAGTAGCAGCAGTGGCAGCGAGAGATTGAAGGAATGGTTGGATACTGCGCTATACACAACAAGGCGACGCTCATATAAATTGACTTTAAAGAATGTATTTTGTAATGTTCCTTAATCTTCAATTCTCCAGCCACAGCACCACCCAGTAAAATGTGGGATGAACACCGAGTAATTAATAACACGTGATTGCCAGCAGCTGGCTTGGGGAATCTGATTACAGGAGCAAGTTACTCCCCGGGGCTCCGTGCGGTACAAGTGCCCGGCTCAGCAGCGGGGCAATGCACGCGTTCCACCTACCCCCATGACCTTGCCTCTCTGCTCCACATCCTCCCACATGGAGTAAACGACGAACTTGCACATGTACTTTCCCTCCCGGCCCTCCTGCTTCAAGCGCACCAGGCACATCCTGGCAGAACGCACACGGCAACCACGCACACCCGAGCCCGCATGTTAAGCGCTGTCGGCGAGTGCCTATTAACGCTGGTTACGGCACAAGTGTGGGAGAATGTGGTAGGACCAGCAATGTGCAAGTCATATACATGTACACGTGCAAATATGCACACATACAAAGAGATCCCCTGTATAACCTTAACAGACTATAGGAGCAAGTGCTGTTAGCAAGCACCTATGAAGGCCGACACACAAAGGGGTGGGTGGCCAGCACCATGCCCGGCCGCCTTTTGTTTCCCTAGTGGCGATGTTTACACACCGCACCAGGTACTCATTTGAGGCTGAGTCGACCTAGGAGAGGCCCAGGACCAGTTCAGATAATCGTCACTGGTGGTGGCCATGAGGAGGAATTGAACTCGTGTCGCCAGGTTCATAGTGCAGCGCGCTAAACGCGACACACACACAAAATGTAAACATTCACATTTATATAAACACATAAACTTACACATACATACAAAGATCACAGTATAATCTGCATAGAATGTTGAGGCAAGTGATGTTAGTGTGTCAGGGCAAGTGGTGTTAGCGAGTATCTATTAAGAACGTCACGGCTCACACAGGGGGTGAGACTAGCACCGCACGTGCTGCTGGGTTACAAATTCTGATAACAATGTTTATTCATTGTAAATAAAAAGATTAAAGAACATTCATGTATATCCTCTCGGTAATTCTCACCACACATGCAGCTGGGTCACCAAAAACCATGAGTTCAGAGTGTCAGGCAGACTGCACCCTGCAACGAGAGTGGCAGACAGATGTCAAATGTATCATCCTCTCCCGCTATGCCACCACGGCATAACGTATCTGCATACAACGCAAGAAACATCACTCAGGATATTACCACCTCCATTGTGACTGAGGCCACCACGGGTCCGTCACTAAAGAACCTTTTGGTCGTGAATAGCAAATTTCACACATTGGCCTATGAAAACCTATGGCTTTAATTAATTACCTTAAATAAAAACATTAATAATATATTAAATACATGAAAATTATCATAAGACAAAAATTGGTTATAAACATAAAGTAAATAAAAAACAATCTAAGTATGAAATACTACTTAATAAATGAACTTACCTTAAATTATGATACTGTACAATAGCATCATCATCACTTTATCTCATCACTTTCGTTCTCTCGATACAGTCATGTAGAGTTCCAGATGCGATTCGTGGAAAGCAAGTTCGTGAATAATGATAGAAAGCTCGTGAATAATGAGGGAATTTTGTAAAGGATCTTCTGAAAGGTTCTGTAGTTGTTGCAAAGTTACTGCCATGGTGAGTCTTTGCAGACTCATCACCACTGCCACCAGGCTTTAGGACTTACCCTGCTCTGGGTTGCCAAACCCTCTGAGTGACACTCCAAAGCCCGCCTCAGTGACAGGCACTCCTCTGCGCTGCACACCTCCCCCTTCCTCGTTATATTTAGTGTTCTCATGCCATGGTTTATTCTGAATTTCCATGTTGCTTACCCTATCCTGCCATGAAATTCCCAGCATCCTCCACATGCACCTGTATTGAAAGGCCACCTATTTTTGAGTTTCTTCGTAAAAGTCTGACTGTAGTATAAGCTCTCAATAGATGTAAAGGTACTATTAAAACAGCGGTTCTCATGGCCGGTGAAGTGGCTGGAAGATGGCAGTGCTGGATGTTACCTCCCCATAAGCGTGGGGTTTTCTCCCACACGAAGCCGAAACACCCATTAGTGACAGTGGCCTGGCATCCAAATGCAGGTCTCTCCTGAAAACAAGTCTCGAGATTGAGTTATGTTTTCCTTGGAAGAAAAAATCCTATTACAATTATAACCAAGGGTAAACTCTAAAGCCAGACAGTGGTGATGAGACTGTAAGAGTGGGCCTCCAAGCGCACATTAACTGTTTAACAAGGGGAAGACCTCAAGCCAGCTGGTAGTGATGAACAGGGGAGAAAACTTTGGTCTTGTGTGAATGTTAGTGGAAGTAGCATCTAGCTACACTGTGCAACCGTACTCTCAAAGAATTCTTCATAGTCGATCCGCTCAACGCAGCACGTGTACATCCGTAAACCGGCGATCTTTATTTTCTGATAGGAAAAAGAGAAAAATCACCCATTTAATTAGAACTCAAGATCAGCGAAGGTCAAGAGGTCATCATTTCAATGCTGTTGATGCCATCACCCCTTGGTGATCGCTTCCTCCCGTCTGTTAGAACCTAGATTTGTATAGTCGACACCGGACATTTACAGTCTGCCCTTAGAGTCTCAAGAACACCATCGTCTCCCCCTTGGTCTCGACCTCTGGGTGCCACGCCAATACCCGTCTCCGTGGCCTGCCCTCCTGCACGCAGCAGACGTGTCCCCACCCATCATCACAACCTCTTCCCCTTCTGGCAAGCCCACCATCCCCTCTGCACTAGTACTCACAAGTCCACAAGATCATATTAAGATTGCTTTGGTTAAGTTCAGATCTCCGAACCATGCAGGAGCAGACATTACTCTGAACTGACCGTCTCTGAACACTACAGTCGACCACTCTACTCTTCAAAAATGGTTTACGTCTTATTATTAATTACGCTTGCTTTTTTACCCAGCATCGCTTCAGAGCCAAAGAGGGCCTGAAAACGGGGGAGGTCTATGCCCAACAGCGGAAGGTTACAGGCTGCCAACAACAACGTAGACACAGGCACGGGGAGGGAGCGGCGTGCCACTACTCACCCACTTGCTGTACTTGAGGGGGCCCGTGAATCCCATGGCTTCAATCACCCTGGTGATGGTGCCCAGGCTCTCGGGCTCCTCCCGCACCGTAGAGCTGCTCGTAACCTCCGAGCTGGTCGGCATCTGCTCGGGAACCCAGATTGGTGGTGCAGTGGTTGGCACACTGTGTTACGAACACGACCCGAGTTCGATTCCCAGCCACTGCTAACATGAAGGGTGAGTAGTGTCACAACTTTTGTTCTGGGCCTCTCCTAAGTCCACTCAGCCCTAAATAAATACCTAACACAATGTGTAAATATCATGACTAGGGAGGCAAAGGTGGCTCCCTAGTGCAAGTGCTCGCTAACAACAATCGGCCCAATGGTCTATAAAGGTTATATGGGGAACCTTCCTATTTGTTTTGCGTATGCATCTGTGTGTTCATGTGTGTGTATCCAAATATTTCCATATGGGTCCGTGTATATATGTGAAGGCATATGTCCATGTATGTATGGGTGTATGCTCATGCATGCGTGCATGAGCATACATCAGCCAGTCATCTTAGTCAGTCGACCCATAAAACCTGGGTCTGTCTCGTGACCTCCTGCCAGCGAGCGTTCGACACTTCACGTGGCCTTAACGTGCACATAGCCTGGCCCAAGCGTCGTGGTTACATCACCGCCACTTAGTGGCGAATGGCGGATGTTTTTGTTGATGTACAGAAAACCCTCACTATTCGCGAGTTCTTGATTCTTGAATTTCGCATATTTGCGAGTTACTGTATGCATATTAATTCCCTATTCGCGACCCACCGGACTCCAGTATTCGCGAGTGTACGTGCCAGACCAACGACACCAGGGAGGTGCCCGCTTTGAACTCGCTATTGTGGATTTTTACTTTATACGTACTTACAGTCGACTCGTTTACACATTTTGGTATGAGTCGCCAGTGACGTCTATTAAAAAGAATGTGAATGCAATCAGGGAAAGTGTTGTGGCTAGTGCTACCCAGAGTGGCAAAATTATAACTGCATTGTTATCAAACGCCTGGATCTCCTGAGGAGTCATCCTGAATTACTCACCATCACCTCCAGCGTCGTCAAATCATCATTAAAAGTAATACAACAACAAAAAGCATTGTTCTTTACAATGCATTTTTTATTGTCGTTATTGTTATTAAACATTTACCATTTCCCCCCCCTTTGTTCACTCGTACCAGGAATGTAACCCCATTTTCCCCATTTAAACAAGGTTTCTGCATTCACCAATTCTGCATTCGCGAGGGTCTTCAAAAAGGTAACCCTCGTGGCTAGAGAGGGTTTACTGTACACACGTGTTTGCTCATGTCCATCTCTGGCTTGGTAGCAGAGGTGTAACGCCGAATAAGTCGAGCAGAATTATTCGTTCATCGGCTGAGTAACAATGTTTGGAAGCTGCATGGCAAATTGCTTCCAGCCAGAAATATTCATGCTGGGCCACCTACAATTCACTGGGTTTAAGAAGGCTATGTTGTATGAGGAGCACACAGTTCCATCAATGAGCTCTTCCAGCAGGCAAGGTTGCAGACACTGCAGCTTTTATAGGAATGGATAAAGTGAAAGAAATGGGTGTGGCACGGGCTAGAGGAGATGGGATGATCGGTTATGAGAGGAGTGTGTATGGGTCTATCATGTGAACTCCTGTGAGCAAGGCTTCGACACTTCATGTAGCCTGAACTGCACCTAGCCTGGCACAAGCGCTGTGGCGACATCACAGCCACCTCGTGGCAAATGGCGGTTGTAGTGTTGAATGAATCTGGCTTCACCTTGGTGGAAGAGTGTGTGAGTCTCGCAGGAATGGGCCCTGAAGCTGGGACCCACTGTGTGCACTGGTGGCTCCATGCAGGGGAGCCCCTCCAATGCCAGCCCAGCGGCTGGCCACCTCCTGTCCTCTGCACGCACGAGCAGTACAATGATATACAAAGACAAAGATTCCCTGTATAACCTTAGCAGACTGTTGGGGCAAGTGCTGTTAGTGAGCACCTATTAAGGCCGGCACGGTGCACGAGGGGTTGGGTGGCCAGCACCACACCCGGCCGCCTGTTTCCCTAGCGGCGATGTTTACACACCGCACCAGGTACTAATTTGAGGCCGAGTCGACCTAGGGGAGGCCCAGGACTGGTTCAGATAATTGTCACTGGTGTTGGCTGTGAGCGGGAATCGAACTTGGGGGGCCAGGCTCGTAGTGCAGTGTGCTAACTGCTACACTACTGCTCCCCACAACGATCATATACGCATGCATCCACACACCCGCACATAAGTGATCATACTAGGTTACACTAGACGTAACTGTTTGCCTCTCCTGTGCTTCGATGAACTGATACATATTCGGACATCCGAATCGTGCGTGCAGTTTTTTAAAAATTGTGATAAAAAATACATACATTCATTTTTCGCTCCAGCAAAATAGTTGTGCAGGGGAAACAATGAGTGAGATGCGGTGGGCTGAAAGCAAGTGCATGCACACGCTGACACGAACAAGTAAATAATACTACTTGTAGTAATAGCTTTATGGATACAAAGAAAAGAAACACCTTCATGACCCACGTAATTAAGAACTGTGGGTCACTGCATGATGTCCTCTTTAGGATTCTTATAATGAATTGTCAATTCCAGAGGCTACAACAGCCAAACTAAAGCAACTTCATCAAATACCTAAGTGGCAGGAGAAACAACCCAACCCATCCTTCAGGGTGTCCTTGTTCTCCCCAGTGCTGATGCTTATGGACCACGACAGATACACATTTTTGAGGTGTAATCAGCTGAGAGGAGGTCCAAGACAATTTTACACACCACCCTGTTGTTCTGTAACCGGCCGGATTGGAAACCATGATTTTCAAAATCGCAGCACGAAGCTTAACCACCGTGTCACCACTTCCGACACACGCAAAAACTATTAATGCCCTGCACATGAACAGTTTGAGGGTTTAATTAAATTAAGCTTCAAAGCTAGTCTCACGCACGGATGAGTTCGGAGTGGCATGGGGATGTTGCGCAGACAACCCGTGATCCCAAAATCCCTCGCGACACTGGACAGCATTCCCGACTACAATGCGCATTGGCAATTGCTCTACCAACATTTACCGGCCGGCTAATATCGGGTATTGAACCGTCAGCCTCATGTAAACCGTCTCAGGGGTGAGCGCTCATATCACGAGAACACCAGGATACATCTCCTGTAGAGATTCTCCATCAAGCTGGATAGACCATGAAGTATGGTCAAAAAGCCCCTATGTACGTGTACCTGAAGAATTAGCGGCCATTCAGGAAAAAATGCAACCTCACTCAAGAGCATAGAAGAGTTTATCTCCTCGTTATAGCCAGCGGTGGAAATTCCCCATTCTTATGATGGGGATGAACCAATCTATCGGAAAGTCAGTGTCAGCACGAGCCTACTAAAAACCATCATCTTGCAACCAGCCAAAAGTGATTACGTTAATGGAAAAGTATTTGTTTAAATCAGTGCCTAAGGCACTACTGCAAGCCGAAAAGGCCCCACGTTTGAGACATTGGAGGCATGGCTGTGATGACTGTCGTCTGGAGAAACGTCATTATAGAGAATGTTAATTGTTGATATCCAATCAAGAGCTTTCGGCGATGTGGAGTGAATGTTAGAGAGGATTCTGGAATGAGACGAGTAAGAGCGAGCGGGTTGTTCAACCGGCGTTCAGTTGTTTAAAGTCGTTCACCACATTCCCCCCCCCTGTGGCGTGTCACCAATTCTCCAGCGTGCATGAGCTATTCGCGGCATCCGTGTTATTTTCTGATGCCGTTCATGACCGCCATCCCACTGTTGCCGGGGTAGTGTCAAAAGCCCGCTAATACCCACGCTTTGCCCCACCATAAAGGTTCCAAAACATGAATCGAACACACACGCACACATCCGGTACGATACCCAGTGTGTCTTATCAGACAAATCGCTATCTGGTAAATGTGAGCGACCAAGTGGGCTAAGAAAGATTCCCTTTATTTACAAGCAACAGCCAGAGAGTCTGTCGCAAGGGAGACCTGGGTAAATAAAAAGTACTGCAAATGCAAGGCTTAAAACAAATGCTCATATCGTCATACGCATTAACCCCGACCTATACACTTCTGGATGAAGGCCTCTTCCACGCCGTCGCTATCCCACGCGGTATTTTGACGCAACAATCCACGCAGCTCCTGCCCACGGAGCTGATTTCACCACTCCCATGTCAGAGGGCGCGTTCTGCCCCTCGGCTGTCACTCCGTCCTCAGTCTCAACCACGATTTGCTGGCCGTCGTCAGAGTAACGTGGAATTGCCACCACTGGCTCTAGGCCGTCAACAAGGAGACCATTCGCGATCATCAGCAGCCACTGCTGTCATATCTCACGGTTCTACGATGTAGCAATCCACACTAAGCACCAGCACATTGATCTCAATCATAATTAAATGAACATTAATCGCACATGGCCATGTCCGTGCCAATGCGCCAACGCGCGTCTGCATCAAACTACCACGACTACACGTATAATTCTGCGTAGTGCTGCTGCCGTACGTTGACTTATTCACAGTGTACATACTTCACTGTGTACGACTGTACATTTCAGTCGTTACCCAACTCAACAGGGCCACTGTTATGAAACCCTAAACACCCCCCCCCCACCACCTCCTCATCCACTCAGACACGTCATTACCCAACCAACATCACCTCCCATCGCCACCAAACCACCACCGTTTCACCCATCGCGTGCCCCGTCTCACCGGGGTGGCTCGCCCGAGGCCCCGCACGAGCGAGGGCCCCAGTGCTCGCAGGGACGAGAGCAGCATTGGCGCCTGGATGCTGATGTTGCTGAGGGTGCCTTCCAAACGGGGCAGGGAGAAACACGTGGTGGTGGTGGCGAGGAAGAGGGAAGGACGCGCAGAGGCGGGGCCTAGGACGGAGTAAGGCGGGGCTATAGATACGTGGGCGGGGCTATGGTAAAGTAGACGGGGATATAGCGAAGTGGGCGGGGCTATAACGAAGTGGGCGGGGCTATAGGGAAGTGGGCGGGGCTATAGGGAAGTGGGCGGGGTTGCAGCCCAAAGCAGGTTTTGTGTTATCAGAATACTGAATTGATTTAGATTCGGAAGATTCCAGAAATGGATTCTCACCAGGGTGAGAACTCCACAGAGGCCAGGATAGAGATTAATTTAATTTGTTTACACGGGTAATGCACATTCGGCCTTCACGTTGAACGTATGAGCGTCACATTTCATGAGAGTCACCTGACCCGTCTTCTATTGAATACATATTTTTTTGTTTTCCTTTTAAGGCCAAGCGCAGTTTATCAACGAATGCGTTGGGCGTAAAAGCGGGGGAGCCTTGCCTTGCTTCGACGCGAACGGGCGAAGATTCTAAATCTGAAGGCGGGGCCTCGGGCGCAATGGGCGGGGCCTCTGGCAAAATGGGAGGAGCATTTGAAGAAGTAGGCGGGGCTTCGGGTAAAGTAGGCGGGGCTTGAGGGGCAAGCGAGGCTCCGCCCAACTAGACTTCTACGCCACTCATGTTCAACCAATCGCCTGCACACAAACACAGAACACACCCCTCGCCCCCTTTAAACTTTACGACGGTCATCTTTGTAAGGGCGGTGAACCAATCTGGCCCACTTGACGTTAACCGTCGCCGCTCTATGACGTAATGCATTGACTTTGAATGGGGTTGGGTGGGTGGGGGCAAATTCCCCTCCCTACGTAAGATGGCGTCTGGCTTCGACTGCAGACCGGCTGCGCTCGGTCGAGCCGGGTTTGACCCCCGGCAATGTCAGCGTGACATTGCCATGCCTCGCACACCTGTCAACCCCGTATCGGTGCCCGACCTTATTACAGACCAACCAATTCAGACCTTATTGATCACCCCCGTGCCATTTATAAATATCAACGTTTATCCTACAAAGTTCCATCACAAAACAGCAACACAGATAAAAAAATAAATGTTTTTGCCCGTATTGAAACGGCTGTACGCCGTATGGACCTGAAAACTCAATTTCCCTGTTAACTCTTTATGGGGTAAACCGTATGGGTTGACATGGTATGCAATCAGCGCTTGGTTAAACATTTCATTTAACAAGCGGTTCAAAAACCTTTACTACAGCCTTGCGCCCCTGTGGTTCACAATCGTAAAAATGTTTTACAATGTTGATAAATATATAAGGATTTGATTAAACAAAGTACGTTGAAACTTACGTGCCCGTGCTTAATTTGTGTTTCGTTTACCTACTAAAATAAATCTATCTGGCCGTGTCTCGCACTCTAAGGTTACGAAGTACTGCTTTAAACTGAGCAGGTTTAACGTGTCATTTACAACGTTTCATTGATACAGGACGTGTGCATATTTGTGTGCACATGCACGCAAGTTGCGCCTTTAATTTTACATTGGTTGTACAGCATTTGACAGAAAAAAATAGTCTCAATGTAAACAAAAATTACGCCAATAAAAAAATATACCTGCTGCTGACGATTTTAAGTTATTATTCTACTGCTTCAGCGTGGGAGGGATATCACCCGCAATGTACTCGATCTTAGAAGCTAAAGCCGGACCTGAGGCAGAGATTGTAATGCTCGGGGTAGGCGATCACCATCCATAACAGGTGTTATAGGCTGTAATGTTTCGGCTTCACCAGCAGAGGGTTGTACAGCAAAATAATACAAAATCTGTATTGTACTTCTATGCTCCCATACTGCACATCCGCACCAACCCACAGTGCCCAGTGTGGTGATGTATGGTCAAATAACCCGATCATGACCTGCACGCACACTGTAGCATGGCTCTCATACAGCAGTGGATTGACACAAGGGCTACAACTTACACGTGTTCCGTTTTAGGGAATAAAATTTGTTGTGAAAGTAAGTGTCGCTTGATCTAGTTTCAAGCGAAAGGTCTATCTAATTGCATATGTGGTTGTGATCATTGTTAAAGTGTCGGTATGAGCTGAAACAATAATCATCACGATCCATGGGGCAGGCAGCCCCGTAGAGGTGTCCGACTGCACATTTCCTCATTTGTTTCCACTTTCCTCTATGTCTTGTTTGTAGTGCCAATATGCTCAGGTAGTGCAACATCTTCCTGGCACCAATCTCTTATGTCATCGTCGTCAAGCCATTCTCTGTTAGCTCTTCCTCTCTTTCCGGTTCCTTTCCATTTTTCCGAACAACACACTTTTTTAATGTATGTAAAATATGTTTTTTATCCCATATCCTCACATCATACATTGCAAGATCCTGACGTTCTGGTCCGCACCATTCTGGGCTCAGGTTTTTAAGACTGTTCTAAGGTTTAGGAATGGACCCCCCCCCATGTACCTGTCAATTATTCTTCATTGTCTCTGGGCTTATAGCTCAGATGCTCCAGTGTTGAGATTAGGCCTAATGAATACAGCCATTGAATATGGGAGGGGGGTTAGTGATTCTTCCACGTACTCAATATGGATATCCTGGCCGCTATTTTGAAAGTCCTTAACAAAGCGTTCTGATCTCGAGTCAGTCCCGCTTCTCTTAGGACCCACAGGGTAGTTTTCACACTTATTTTAACAATGTATTATTACTCTTATTGAATACCCCCATTAAATGTCTATAGCACTCAGCAATAGTCGGACATGACCAGAAAGCATGTTCGTAATTGTGTATTACACCCGGGGGGGCTCCTCGGGCAGTCCGGAGATGAGGCTGGACCAAACTTGGCCTTTCTCTGATTGGTCATATTGGCCCCGTGTAGAAATTTGAATTGGATAGTTCTCAGGGGGGGAATCTGGCTCCCTGGTATGTGGAATTCAAAATCTGGTTCCATGTCTTATTTGGGATTGACCAGTTCGCTATTTGCTCGCATTGTGCTAGGGTCTGAGGTCGTCCACTATTGGTCCCTGAGAGCAGAAGCCGGTATGCCTCAGATAGTTTGTATCTCAATTTATCCAACTGGAGCCATTCAATTACTGCAGGAGGGGGTGCTATCAGATCTCTTCCTCTGGCTCTGGTGATCACGTCCCGATTCTGGAGGTATTTATAGAACTGAGAATTTGGGAGGTTGTACCTGGATCTATCAGATTGGAATGTGTCAATGTGGCCATTATCTCTGCCAAGAGGTCCCCTACTCTATGAGTCTGGGTTACTTTCCAATCAGACCATCTGATTCCCTTGTTTTCAACTCGCAGTGCTGGATTATTCCAATGTGGGGAGTAGGAGTGGAGTTCCCTCGGGATTTGGGTTAGTCTGGTTCTGCACATCCACAGGGTAGTATTGACCATCTTCAGCGGCTTTATGCCCAAGGGCTTATCCTGAGGGTGCGAGTGAGCGAGACCTTCAAGATTCCATGGCGAGACTGAAGCCTTTTCCCATGATTTCCAAGATCCAATGGTAGTATTTTCCAAAATCCAGCATAGCAAGTCCTCCTTCACTCATTGTCTGGGTAAGGGTCTGCCAACTTATTTTCGCAGCTTTTAAATTCCTGTTGTCCGTCTTACATGTGTCAACAGGGACGTGCGGTCAGGGGAGGCAGGGGAGGCAGAGCCTCACCTGTCCTACTCCAATGAAAATAGCTGTCACAAAAAGTACAAAAATAATAATCAAATAAAATAAATATTTAGATTTTTCCACTGATCTGTGTTATAAATGTCATTTCTGTACGATTCCAATCATTTTTATAGTCAAAATCGCCAAATTTGCGGAGCTTCGATGCAAATACAGGAAGCAACGAGAGGTGAGGCAGCGACGAGCTCAGCCTCCCCTCTGATTGCGCAACTCTTCAGTAACTGGATGGAGCGTGGGCAATAAGCGTGTGCCTGTTACTATCTCAGTATGTCACCAATGTAATGTTTGTAGACCCCTTCATTTCATGTCTTTGCCTTCCATACTCCAGGTAACTTATTTCACGTATGTGTATAGACATATTTAGGCTCGCTGGTCTCGTCATGAAACTGCAATGAAAAAGCACCAGGGGAGGTAGCTATCACATCTGCCTCACTTCGGGGGACGTTCTTGATTTGAAGCTTTCGTGACTGCAGGAATCCATACTCTTTGGTTCTTTCGGTAAAGTCACGTAGGTAGAAAAAAAATAAAGCAAAAAATTATATATCACGACGTTTCGATCGCAACACAAGCGGTCGTCCTCAGGCGGAAAAAACAATCCAGCAGTGGAACTGCTGAACCAGCGAGAGAGCTGTTACAACAAGGTTATGTATGTGGCAATGGGCAAGCAAGCGGGGTCTGAGCTGGAAAGGAATTCCATCCCCGGACGCAAGCACGTCAGTTGTGTTAATGGGGGAGATTAGGGAGAGCGAGATTAGGGAGAGAGATTAGCATGAAATGAGCTTCCGTCACCGCATAAGAGTATCATCTCCGCATATGCGCACAACAGCAGTGTTAATGAGAGATTAGCACTGTTGATGATAAATAAAACATGCTTCAAATCGCTTTAAACTATTGTCATTGTAGTGCGTATTTAATGTGGCGCTACACTCAGATGTTGTAGGAGAAAACACGTATTAAAAAGGAGGCGTTGGAAAGATTAAATTTAGCATAAAAATTCACTTGAAAATATTCAACGTCTAACTAAAACTGCAAATGTTCAAAATATTACATTGAAATTATCTTATAATTATAAAATATTAAAAGTAATTATAACTATAAAAAATACTTGAAACTTTGTAGTAGAACGAAGCAAAATGGAGAGTACAATTATAACAATCACATATTCATTCCACAGAATGAAAAGCCCTGGTAGAATCATTAGAATCAAAATGTTTAATAACAATCAATAAAAAAATGTTCAAAATGTATGCTTCTCCATTCTCCCATGGAGAAGCAAAATGCTCCTTCATGGAATAAATAAAAGGTGACCTTAGTAAATATAAATAATCAAATAGTTAATAAGGAAAATTAATCAAAATTTGTTTTGTTATAACAATTCTATATTTATTTAAAGTTGCGCATTTTGATGTGACGTCACATTTCTCAACCCCCCTCCCCGCGTTACACATCGTCACAAATGTCTGACCCCCCACCCCCTAGGTGCGTGATGTAATGTATGGACGGCCCCTCAGTAGACTTCTCAAGTATACAAATTCCTTTACATTCACAATCTTGCCGCTTTCTATTATTCTTTTTCAATGTCCTCCCTTCCGAACACTATTGAAACAATAATACTCGACACTATTTATTTGGCTGTCGGGTGGCCTGGCCGAGTGCGCGTGTGGCGAACGTCACACCGGGCCGTCTATCCGTCACAAATGCGAGGGAGGTGAGGCGGGGAGAGAATGAAAGTGTGTCAAACGGAGGGGGGAGAGCACAACGGAAAGAGGAAGAGCGACGGAAAGCGACGAGCTGTGGGAGGATTAGGGATAGGCGAGAGATTGAGATGGGAAAAGGAGAGGTGGGAATATGGAGAGCGAGATTGATATGTGAAAGAAACAGGGAGAGATATAGGGGAGATAAGTGGTTGAGATACAGTGGAGAGAAGAGAGGGGGCAGATGAATTGAAACACAGATATAAATAGCCACAGAGCGAGAAATAGAGATAAAAAACACTACAGAAAAGGCTCGTATTAGGGGGAGAGAGACAGGGTTCTATATAAAAAAGAATATACGTTTTTCTAGCTGGTAAATAGAACGAATCACACCGAATGTGGCGAAAACATGTTTCGAGTTTTTATGACGAGGAAACAAATTTATAGCCCAATTTGTACCAGTAATAAACATGTAAAAGAGGGAGTGACGAACTAAAACTTTGAACTTCTCTTTTCCATCAAGGTTATCGTAGAGAAGCTATTCTTGTACAGGACAGCCGCGGTGAAGACCAAGTGAGTGGATCTCCATTATCATGGACGGTAAATCCATTTTTCTGTAAAATATCAACTTATATGCAGACACTATTTTTTATTGATGATTAGTGGCACGTATGCTCTTAAAGTTATTGGAATACTGCACTATGTAGAAATAGCACACATCGTGCCATATACATTGCTACATATCACAACAATTACAGCCTTTTGAATTTGAATGGCCATTGTGAAGATTGTTATACTGTGTTGGATCAAATACTGTAGCGGGTTTCGCTTGGATTTAAAAGTTACAACTGTTTTTAGAAATGTAGAATGGCAATAAAATTGCACACTCTAAGATAAGACCCTTTTCACACAACACTATCAATGCATTCGTAATGGCTATGGAATAATAACGTGCAGTGCTAAATCACAGTAAATGCATACTGTGATACGTTTTATGACTTTATTTACAATTTATTTAAAATACCTTGCATTTGCCTTTGTATGCATGTTTAACCACGTTAACATTTTACAGAGTTTCACAGAAAATATTATTTAGAATTGAAAACTATACGTAACATTAATAGAGCCCAGAAAAATGACAATTAACGTACTGTCATTGTAAACGAAACGTCGTATCTACTAAATTTGTAAGGGTTCTCCAACTTACCAGTGAGCCAAAATAATACTTTGTATGGTAAACATTGAATATGTGACAATTTGTTTGGTCATGTCAAATAATTGGCGGTCTAACTGGCATAGATTTGGTTATATAATCAGAACCTTATCCAATATTGTCGGATCGAACGCGTGTTTTGGCTCTACATGGCTTACTTCTTGATATATATATTTTCCGGAAAACGATGGTGATGTTTTGGCTATATGCGGTTTGACGCTGCTAAGATTCCCATCTCCACGTCGACGAGTAATGCACCGTATGCTTTTGAATGCTGCGGATTAATATCTCATCGACATCCCCCCCAACACTCTCATGCGGTCTCACTTTTTAATCGTGGCCCCTAAGCGTAATTTGACTGGTGGTGCTTTTAGTGAGAAAAATCTGAAATAGGGTGGTAGTTTGCAGGATTATCAGGATAAAGTGAAGTATTTTTCATAATTGGGGTGACAGCAGCTACCATAAGTGCAGATGGAAATACCAAGGAGCAGAGAGATTAATATTTTTTTAGTAATAAATGGAATTAAACAGCCGATTATGGAACAATTAAAGTAATGAAGAAGGCGGTGTTTTTTAAAATAACCTTATTGGTGTCATTTTCGGAAACTAACCGGGGTAGGTCCAAGATAAATGTGACAGTGTAATTACATAAATAAGGAATGTGCAAGTTCAGCTAATGGGGTGTCTGAACCAATTTCCTTCCTCCAATGACTGATGTCCTCACCCCCCTACACTCAAAACTCTCCAACTTAATTCTTTGAGGAAAAACACCAAGGAAAGTCCCTTTTGGTTTGTTCAAAAATGATTATTCTCCCCTTTATTATCCAGTATCACACTGGCCATAAATTAACCACGAAGGCTACCTTTAGCCTTAAAACTCCATCACTTTTGAACATTGGTAAAGATACAAACATTTTATGAAAACTATGTCAATAATTAAATGTCAATAATGAAATATCTTCTCGTTTGCGATTTGAACCGCCTAACCGAGAGGGAAGTTAAATCCTCTAGGCTACCAACCCCTGTGTTTTATTATGGTGTCTCGGGTGACCTTATGTTTGGCTTGTAACAAGGTATGACTGTTTAAGCTATGACACAAGGTGGTTTTTCAAAGCAAAAATGCATGTTTAAAGCTATCGAACTGCACGTAAAATAAAATTTTAATTCCTTGTTTCATTATGTATTTAAATGTTGAACTGCATGTAATTCACTTGCAGGTACCGAGTGAATAAAACGTGCATCGGTCTTTCGTAATAATGCAGAGACACTCTCATTACTCACCAGACACTGACCAGACACTAGCTCCTCCCCAATAATCATGCACCACACTCAGTGATGACAAACAAATACAATTGAGCATCAAATCAACCCTTTACATTCCCACTTCAAATGACCACGTGTTCAAATCAACCATTTTACATTTCTCACGAACATTATTCAGAACTCCATAGTGTATGCCAGCAGTCTTAAGTTGACCCTGTTTCATTTAATTGTATTTAACGATTCCAGAGGTTGGTCTTTATGAGGGCCTACAGGCTTTGACCATCTTACCTCAAAATGGGACCCTAAATGCAGACACCACAATCCCTCCCAGTAATACACAAAAAGGAAACCCAGCTCTTCACCTTTTCATATATTTTTTATTGTAACTAAAGAAGACCACGTTAATTTAAAACAAGTAGTGAAATATGAAATAAATACAATTTAAATAATGTGACAAAGTTCGTACCACCGACTCCTGTTCAAACTTTACCTACCTTAACAGGACCACTTGCACAACACAGCTTTACCAGTATTTAAACATATAACCCATAAACCCACAGCCACTGCGCATTACAGAACTTCAACAGTCATCCCATGAGGTCACAATACACCCTCAAGTGACTCTCCCAAACAGATCGCAACACTCAAGTGGCAGAACTCAACATATAAGACCACAATCAAATAACTAACAATGAGGCATAAATCTCAATATATCACACTCATATGGGAATTTCAAAGATAATTACAGTACTCAGAACCTTCAACCACTCTCCACATATAACATACCTGCAGTGAACCTCCTGCTGGAGACTAATGAACAAACCGATCCCAAGACAAAATCATCGTGATTTTGTCCAAAGTCTTTTGAGTCAAAGACGTTTGAGTTGTCTCGGCCACAGTTGTGCCCTCCTCTATGCTTGTGTAATGAGAGAGCACACCGACATACGGAGGGCTGTATAGGCATTGCCGCATCGGTCATAGACAATCAGGGCTATGGGTTCGATCTGGGCCAAAGTTCATGGGCGGAGCTCAGGAGTACATGCGGGGACCATCGAGAAGGTTCTGAAGGGGGCGTGGTTAGAGGCAGGGCTTCGCTCCGCTAAGGAGGATATAAGGAGAGGCAGGAGGAGGACTCGGGGTTCGGTGTGGAAGCCTGGGTCCGGACTGCATCTCCGCCATCTCGTCAGCCACCGACCACGTGGCAGCCGCGAGTAAAGCTCTCCCGATTCCCAGCATGCTGTCGACCAGCGGTGCGCGGGGAAGCGATAGCGAGGGAAGCCGCGCGGGAACGGAGGAGCAGAGAGCGCGTGCATGTGGCAAGAGAAAGAGAGAGAGTGACCATCTAAAGAGAGTGTATAGCCAAGCAGTCATGACTAATAAAGAAAGGACGCAAGTCTCAACGTGTCGTGGAAGTCGTTATTACACTTGTAAAATGTAGAGCCATCTGAAAGAACATCGGTGCTAGTTTGAAACATTCAGACTCGCCTTCCTACGATACATTTTGGGTTAAACCAGACTGTGTGTGTGAATGTATGGTATATAATTGTTTAACCAGACTTGATTATGTGAGAAGTTCACAGGTCCTTGAAAGATCTGGAAACCGTTCAATCAGTGAGCTACTCTGGTGCAGCGTTCTTTAGTTCTACCAACGTATGCCAAAGCACCTTCTGTTTTGCTGGATTGAGGGGGCTAAACCGGCGTGGCACAAACTAGAGAAGATATGGACTCGTTTTACTGGAGGATTTGGAACTGATACCAATGTAGTGTTGTAAAGGACGGACTAATAAACTTATTTATGGCACACACTGTTTATTGTCTTAATTACACAGTCCCTAACACACAAGGGGTATACGGTCCCCTTACCAGTTAACCTGAGGAGGTACAGCCTCCTGACCCTGCACAGCTCACACTCACACTTCACTCCTATTCTAAGGAGGTACAGCCTCCGGACTTGCTGTCTATCTAATCTCCACGCTAGCCTAGCGTCCTCCGGCTTGGACCTAAGGGAGGCAAACTGACCCGCCGCTGGCCCGGTGGGTCCCCGACCTCTGGTCGCTCAGGACCTTCGCCCTCACAAGGGCGGGAAGGCTGGGAGCCAGGGTCCTATCCAGGACCTATCTCCCCTGACCACTGGTTACTCTGAGCCCCAACCCTGACAAGGGCTGGAAGGCTTGGTCCAGGGTCTTATCTGTCTTCGGCCGACTTGGGTCTTCGTGTAGCAGAACTGGCCAAGAGCTCTCAGCGCTCTGGCTTTTATACCTGTTCGTGGCCGGGTTGTCCAATCCCTGGCCACCATGTGGAACCCTCCGATTGGTCCTTCCCAATCTGGCGTTTGGATCCTACCTCACCCCATTTGACCCTGACCGTTTGATTGAGCGGGAAAACCTTGTTTACGATCCGCTCTCTCACAGCTTGCGAACAGCGAGTAGTTATCACCACTACACCAGTAATGTCAAGATAGGCCACTGTAGGGAAGGCATGTAAAAGACCCTCCTAGGCAGTTTGAAGCAGTCACTCTCCCTAAAACGATTAAGGGTAGATGTTCGATGCTCACAATGAGCAGAGTGCTGGGTGACTAAACATAAGTGGGTACAGTGGGGAGCACAATTGGTGTATCTGCCAGTCATCTTAGTCAGTTAACCCATAATACCTGGGTCCGTGCCATAATCTGCCAGAGAGCCTTCAACAATTAATGTGGCTTAAAGGAACAGTGATGAATGGCAGTTTATGTTGCGTGTGCACGTAAATGTGTGCATATGTTTGAGTGTGTATTTTTGTAGGTATAATAATATAGGAAATCCTAAATGAAAATCAAAATAACAATGTCTGTCATTATATTTGTTCATATACATTTTGGAATAACATTTTTCATGTGTGCCGAAACTAGACTGTCAACCATTCATGAGGGTATAGCACTCACAATCTGCAGAGAAGCCAATAACTAATGTGCTGTGCTGCTCTCTTCCGGCCATGTCGCAACCCATTGGGTTCTGAAATCACACACAGAGGATCCCAACCCTTGCCTCCAATGTGCTAGATTACAGGCATACGCCACCAAATCTTATATCTTCTTCTTTCTTTTTATATATAAAAAGTCTCCATGCGCGCTCGCTTGCGGGGATTTGGCTCTCGGACGGAGGGGTTTAAGACTGAAATAATTTGCCAGCCGGCACGCCCTAAGCCCCGTGGTGGGAATAGGCTATTCCGTTTTCACGTCCGTAAATTTTAAAGTCGTTTAATTAACTAATTAGTGGCATTCTTATTTTCATTATTTACTTATTGCACGACATCGACCGTACCAACTCACGACAATTGCCTGGGGGGGGCGGACCCTGCCAAGTCATGCGCGTTCGCTCCAGCTCACGGGGGACATTTTATTTTACGCGTTTAACATGGAATAAATATACACATCACGCTGCCGATTTCTCTTCACAGTGTGATGTCCTCTTCCCCCCACCCCAATGCGTGCAGTCACTGCTATAAAGTCCTTAGATATTAATTTAATACTATAAAAGCGCTTACATAGTATTGTATTATTCTGCCTCGGCGGGGGGATGGTGGGGGGGTAGCAGCCCAGCCCGCAGCCTGGCAATGTCCCACCTCCTCCGGCTTGCCAATCTAGGCGAGGCCGCGGGCTCTGCATGGGACTAGACGTCACCACACCAATGTAAAGTACAATTTGATTGCATCTTTCGCTAAGAATTGAAGGTTTAATGTTTACTATTATTAAACAAATAAGTTTGCAAATATTACAATGATAATGTTTGTGTGCAGAAACTACATGTGTTTCCCTAAAGTCGATGTCTGTGTGTGTGAGTCCATACGTGTTTGTGTGCGTGTAAGTCGATGGGTTTCTATGTGTGTGGGTCCATGTCTGTGTGAGTCCATGTGTGTGTCTGTCTTTTTGAAACGGACAACGCCCCATGTGTGTGTGTACGTACAAGTGTTTGTGTGTGTGTCAGTCCATTTGTGTGCGTATTAGTCGCTGTGTGTGTGTTAGTCCACATGTGTGTATAAGTCCATACGTGTGTGTTTCACTCGATGTGTGTGTGTCTAAGTGAATGCGTGTATGTGTGAGTCGATGTGTGTGTATGGCTCCATCTGAGTGTGTAAGTCAATGTGCGTTTGTGTCTATGTGTGTCAGTCGATGTGTGTGTGTTAATCTACATGTGTGTATCTAAAGTAGATGTCTGTGTGTCACAGTACATATGTCTATGTGCGTAGGGCAATGTTTGTCTCAGTCTATGTATGGGTGTGTAAGTCCATGTGTGTCTGTCTTAGTTGATATGTGTGTGTGTAAGTACATGTGTGTTTACGTCAATGTGTGTGTGAGTCCACGTATGTCTGTGTGTGAGTCGATGTGTGTGTTTGAGTCGTATGTGTGTCAGTCTATGTATGTGTAACTCCATGTGTGTGTATCTAAAGTGCATGTCTATGCGTGTGTCAGTCCATTTGTGTGTGTGTGTGTAAGTCCATGTATTTGTGTGTGTCAGTGGATATGTCTGTGTGTGTCAGTCCATGGGCGTCTGTGTTAGTCGCTTTGTGTGCATGGCTCCATGTCAGTCAGTGTAAGTCCATTTCTTTGCGTGTCTGTAGGTCCATGTGTGCGTGTGAGTGATTGTATTTGCTTTATTGACCTGCTCAAGGCCTATGATACCATCAGTAGGCCTGGCCTCTGGGTTGTTTTCATGCTTTCGGAGTCCCTCAAACTTTGCTCACGATCCTTAAGGACCTTCATGATGGTGAGCGGCCCCGCGTCAAACTACGTGGCCGTCAGTCAGAGCCATTCCCTCTTCACCTTGGGGTGTGACAGGGATGTCCTCTGGCTCCACATTATTTAACATATCTTTTGACCACGTAGTTCGTGAAGCCTTCAATGGCTGTACCCGATTAATTACCATATGGTGCAGATACAATGGGAGGCTGATCGATGCCCAGGTGCGGTCAACGGATGCCTCCCTATTGCTCAACCATGTTATGTATGCCGATGCTCTGGTGATTGCTGCTCACTGCTGTTGAACCTGGAGCTTGCCACTAAGAGGTGGGGCCTTACCATCAGCCCCACCAAAACTAAGCACCTGCCTGGGTATTTTGTACCATCGAACAATCCACCCCCACAGCTCACAATTCGTGATGCGGCAGTTGTGGAGAGATTGCCGAGATTCCCATACCTGGCCAGTGTGCTCATGACCGGCTCCGGTTTAACAGCAGAGGTCTCACTTCAAATCAGTCGGCTGCGTTACGCTGTGTGGAAGCTACCTGGTCTCTCGCTCCGCATGAAGCTCCAGGTCTTCTCGGCCACGGTAATTCCCTGCCTTCTATACGCTTGCGAAACGTGCATCCCCCTAATGGAACATCTTCGCCGGTTAGAAACATTTAGGCTTGCCTGCTAACGATCCATCCTGGGTTTAACCATATATGTGTGTGTGTGCGTCGAAGTCGATGTGTTTCTATGTGTGTGGGTCAATGTTTGTGTGTAAGTCCATGTGTGTGTCTGCCTTATTCGCCCGAGCAATGCCTGGTACTTACCGCTAGTTCTGCCATAATTGTGAAATAACACAAAGTTAATGGCTTGTCTTTTACACATGTTTTCTTTTCAGGTCAAGAAGAAAACATTGATCCAGAAGCACTGTATAACCATGCCAAAATCCAGTTTATAATATTATTGAACATCTGGAAAAACACCAGGGTGATTAGCATCAAGGAGATGCGGAGGGTTGCCGATGCGCTGGCCAATCTGGAGAAAGATGTCACCATCTCTCAGACAGTGGGCACGACCACCAGCCTTATTGGTGGCATCGTGGCTCTCGCTGGGTTAATCGCTGCTCCCTTCACGTTAGGTGCCTCTGCTCTAATAGCAGGTGTGGTGGGAGCTGGAATTGGCATAGCAGGTGGTTTGGTGACAGCTGGGAGCAGCCTTTCCAAGATCTTCATTAAAAATACAAAACTCAAAACCAGTGAAACAGCCATTACATTTGACACAGAAATGCTGGGACAGCTCTTGCAATCACTAATGAACCTCAATGAAGCATGCGTCGTGCTCACCAATTTCGACAAGCAAGACCACAGAGCTTATTCTTTCAGGAAAGCTTACAGAAATCTGTGCAGACACATGGGGGTGCGGCCTGGCAGTGATGGTCAGTTCACTGAGTCTGTGATAAGAGTATTAATCGGTGTAGTCATTGTTCCAGCAGAAACAACTGATGCAGTTGGGGCAGGAGTTGGTGTGACCAGGACAGCAGAAATGGGAACAAGAGCAGGCTTGGTGGGCGTTGACTTGGGAGCTTCTATGGTCAGGACCGCCAGTATGACAGTGGGAAGGGTTGTGCTCTCGGGCGTCCTTACTTCCGTTGGGATCGTCATCGACGTCGCATTCCTTGCCTACTTGGGAAGGAAATTGCACAAGGGGAGCCCCTCCCAGGTGGCGAAGGAGTTACGGGAGAGGGCTGATATGTTTGAGAAGCAGCTGCTGAAGTTTGATGAATTTGCCAAGCGTTTTACTGGGCCACCGTCGTATCTGGAGCGACTCTACCTCCAAGCACGACGCAAGATCTCGAAAATTAATCTGCGCTCTGTTGTTCTGTGCTTTGCTGTTCTGCTAGTCGGCACATGGGCCCTAGTCATGTGGCTCAGTAGTGGTCCCGTGCAAATGACCGCGCTAGGTTTCCCTCACCCTGCAGAGCGAGTGAGGCTTGAGCTATCGATGGAGCATGTCGTGCAGAAGCAAAGCTCATTTGCCTGGCATCTGGTACACTTCATTCTGGGCTTTGTGTTCACGCTTGGTACTGCGGTCGTCTTGCTCCTTTGCTAAAAAAACACACAGTCAGAGACAGTAACAATATTGATTTAGGGGTGCAGGTGCATGTGTGCAATGTAAGATTATAGACTGAAAGTGGAGGATTGAGAAGGTGTGCTGCAGGCTGCCATTCCACAAGGCCACTTTGCTGTCTCTGACGTTATTTCTACTCTTAATCCCCAAGTACACTATGATTTACATCTTTTTGACAGTCTATACAAATTACTCACAACAAATCTGAAGCAAATAGTAGACTCTCAGCTACTCAATGTGCCAAAATGCCATTATTCACAATCGATTAAAAATAATCCCTGAATAGGATCAGAATAACCTGGTGACCTTCAACCCAGCAAATTAATATATCATATACAATCCTGGCCTCATGACACTTCGGTACTCCATGAACCAATGCTCAGATGTGAAAAAGCTGACACAGGCATTGCTCCTCATGTGCATTCCATCACCAAACAGGGTACATTCGGTTGAAGTCGTTCCAAAAAAGTGTGGAAAATCAAGGAAAATGCATAAATCTTCGATGACTTTAAAATATGGGAAGCTGGATGATATCCCCTCCCTAAATATTCTTCTATCTAGTTTCATATGAGGCCAAAATATTTAATCCAAGAGAGCATCAACACTTAGAATTCTTCATTGGAGGTCAGTTGATGCACGTCATTGTGATTTGATTGAGGTGGATGGGACACTTGTTGCCAGACAAATTATTGCTCAGAATCCCAGACGATCTGTTAACAAGATGCAAGTCACGCAGCACATGCAAGTGGAAATCAACAATGCTTAATTGTACAGATTATTGAGAATGTGCCAAAGATCACTGCAAAAAACAATGAAGAATAGTTGGTTTGCATGTCTTACACGTTTTAAGTGCTTTAGGCAACCACTTGACAAGATTTTACATAGTATGATTATGCTCTGGTCGTCATTGAATCACTCCAGTCACTCTCTCAACCTCATTAATTAACTTCTCTATATTTTATCATAACGATCATTGTCAGTGCTTTCATCTTCTACCCATGTCAAGGTCTCCTACCAGACTGACAGTTTCCTCTCATTTATACTTTGTTGAACCACAATATTGGAGGAAGCAACATGTATCTTCCTCTTTTATTTCTCACATGAATATGGGTGCTTCCAAGCCAATCCAAACGATTTTATTCACGAAGATCTACAAAAGATATTGATCCACCACCTGAAATCACCAAGTCATTCTTAAGCAGAGCAAGACACTTTTTTGTAAATTCGGGATTTAGTGCCTCAGAGGAATGGGACATATTTTGCATCACACATAACATCCTAGACAATCACCTAATCGCTTATTTCACTGAATAATCTCTAGGATATAATCTGTCGAGAATACTGCATGCCAAAGTATAGTGAGGGAATTTTGAATTGCTAAATATTGGATCACAGTCCACACGCCGGATAATTCAGTGTCAACAAGCATGCACAAAACTCCCAGCCGGTCAGCAGCCAGGGGATTGATTCACTTTGAGTTTACTGGGGATTAGCAACTGGACAAACATATTATGGAGGAATCCACCATTCCTGTCCTCCAGTACTATTTGGCTGAGTAGAATGAAATTCACCGCCTTTGTCACTGACACTGGTTTATAAGAAACAAACGTGTAAAAATGTGTATGGTACTAACTTCTGGCCCTTAGCCGGCCCCAAATTCACATCCCGGGGACTGACCCTTGTGTGGCTCCATCTTCACCGGTGATGTGCAGACTCTTGCAGGCCCTGCCGTGGCTCGATCATTGTGGCAAGATGGTGCCGCACCTGCAGGCTGCCTCCACTCCTGCTTCTATTACATTAATTCTCCTTTTCACCAAGCCTCTCTCTGTTTTTTTACCCTTAATCTCTTCCTTCCCTATCTTCCCTTTCGACTCGCTTCTTTATTATTATAATTACATTGCAGCCTCACTCTTGGGCTGCCCCAACGTGGATCTCGCCTACTACCCAGCTGCTCCCGGGTTGCAAGACTGCCAAGGCTACTTGGTACCTTTGAAGTATTGGAAAATGACGGCAGGAAACTCCTTGACGGGAACACACTTCTTTTATTAAATCTTGACTTGTAACGATACAACGCGTGGCCTCTCTTCTTCACAATGCGGTCACCATACAACGGTACAACTCGTGACCTCTTCTCTCCGCCCTACGCTTCTCTTGACTCTCGTAGATTCTGTGCTGCTGGCTCTCTGTGCCTCGTGTAGACTCCGCGCCTCGGCTACACTCTTCTCTCGTCTCGTGTAGACTCTGCGCCTCTGCTACACTCTTCACTCGTCGCGTGTAGACCTTACGCCTCTGCTACACTCTTTACTCGTCTCGTGTAGACTTTACATCTCTCTCTGGCTACACCGTATGCATACTCGGCTCGTGTAGACCTTTCTCTCTCTCTGGCTACACCGTATGCATACTCGGCTCGTGTAGACCTTTCTCTCTCCCTGGCTACACACTATACATCGCTCAGCTCGTGTAGACCTTTCTCTCTCTCTGGCTACACACTATACATTACTCAGCTCGTGTAGACCTTTCTCTCTCTCTGGCTACACACTATACATTACTCAGCTCGTGTAGACCGTTCTCTCTCTCTGGCTACACACTTATACCTTACTCTCCTCTACTCTCCCTTACTCTCCTCTCCTCTCCATTACTCTCCTCTCCGGGCTCTATCTCTGCACCTTCGTCTTCATTCTTAGATGGTTCCACTTCTGCCCCCTACTCCTCTGTGCATCACCTTATATATCTCTTCCTCCCGGGAGACGGAGCGGATGCGGACCTCAACGTCGGCACCGCTCCTCAGTTACCCAATCACCACGCGCTATCTCCACGATCCGTTTTCGCCCAGCGCGTGTTTCCACTCCCCGACCAATCACACCGCGCTGCCACCCGATCACTCCCTCTCAGCGCGTCACCGGCACACAGCCAATCAGCAGCACTACCCCCACCCGCGCACTGACGCCTGCTCCTCCCCGTCAGCGCGCGTCACCACACACACACCCGTACATACGCGCTGGCACACGACGTATACACCCAGCGCGTATCACCACTACACCTTCACCAGCCTCTTTCGCTGTTTGCAGTGGTCGACCGGCTGTCGAGCTGTCTGATCGACAGACAGCTCTATCGTCTCGCTCTGGCAGTTCCATCGCCGCACCACACAGCCCTGGGTCCATACTGCTGCTCTGCAGGGGTTGAGTCACTGTTGAGCCGTCTGGCCGACTCTATATGCCGTATGACTTTACAATGCTGGAATGTAGTACCTTCACATTTATATTAATTCCTTTATCTCGCCTTCTCTGAGCACCATGGTCAAGTATGGTAGTATGGTAGAACTATGACTTATCAGGTGTTTCGATGCCTTTAGAAGATTGCGTAGATTAATGGGAAATACAGTGGTCCCTCGGTTAACGATATTAATTGAGTCCACGAAAACTATCGTTAATTAAAATTATCGTTAATCGAATAGAGGAAATACATTTTAAATGCTTAATTTGTTCCAAGACAATCAGAAGTTGACCTTTTTCACCATAAATCCATAGTTTATAATGTTTAAACACGCGATTTTAAAAAATGAACGTTAGATGAACACTTTTAATGCATTAAAATTAATACAAACATCGATAAATAAAGAACAAATAGAGAACACAAATGCGCATAAATTAAACATTCTTACCTTGGGCTTTTCAATTATTTCCTGCTTAATTTGCACGCTAATTATTTTCCTCACTTGTCTTTTTTCACATTCATTTTAGGCGCCATTGTTATTGATCTCATTTAACTTTTAAGTAAAAAACACCTCAAGTATTCAAGAGAGCTGTTTCCATAAGCAATGTACAACAAACATTGAAAAGCTAGCCAGTTGCTCTCAAGACGATCATAAAAGGATGTAGCTGATTGGCTGAGGTCCGCGTGATATCGTAAACATATCGTTATGGGAGGCGGACCGTTAATCGATGACATCGTCAATCGAGCGACCACTGTATTCTCTTTTTTTTTTTACAAAATAACAAAATACTGTACAGCATGCATTGATCCCTCCAATACTCCAGCAAATATAATATTTAAAAATGTTACTTTAACCCAGGTTGAAACACCTGAGAATAGATCTGAAGTGAAGATTTAGCCTTGCATAACCCGCTCTTTAGACCCCATGGCAAATAACGTGTGATGAGAAAAGGGACATTGCCCATGACGTTTCACGTCTACTCGTAGTCCCCGACTTACGATGGTCCGACTTACGATATTTCGATCTTACGATGGCGATAACGATATGACAAAATTTTAAAATATTTTACATTTCGCGCGGCAGGCAAACGCAGCAGTGTACGAGGTACGATACTGTACCTTGGGACGCTGCCGGGATGTACTGTACGCATATAGTTTATACAGTACGGTTCTGTAAATTGCTCAGTTTTGCTAAATTATCACCATTCTTTAAGACTCCTGGGTAGGCTAGGCCATTTTCGACTTAAGATATTTTCGACTTACGATGGGGTCATCGTAACGCATCTCCGTCGTAAGTCGGGGACTACCTGTATTTATTTTCTTTTAAGGAAGTGTTATTTGGCAGTGTGTTGAATTTGTTGATGGTGATCTCAACGTCTAGAGAAGTATAATCATTTGATCTTCCAACACTGGTCAGGCCTCTCCCATAAGATGAATAACTTTTTAAGTCGTTAATAGTAATTAAATTTGCAATGCACGCAGAGGGAGGTGAGGTAATCTTTTTACAACTAATGTTGAAATTGCTTATGTAAAAACTCTCTGCGTTTTTCTTTCTGAAGTGGCACGATAATTATTATACGCTGATCCAATATAAACAAACTTTAGTAAAAAGTTGCTAATTTGTTACTTGCAATATTTAAAACCGGCGAAATTGATTAAAGGTTTTCTGAAAACTAGGAAACAATACGTGTTATAAAGCATGTGTGCCTGATTGTTCTTGCTTTGTTTAAATATTAGAGTAAATTTGTCATGTATTTTTTACAATTATGAGGGCATGTTTGATATGCTGGAAGTACACCGTGCATTGTAGTATGAAAATGTTCATATTTGTATAATTGGGAACGGTTTATTTACTTGTCTTTAACCAGAATATCGGTTACACGTAACAAGTGGCTTAGAAGTGAAATCCAACTGTGGTGTTTGTCTATTAACCTCCAATAGAGTATACAAATTTATTGACAGTTGATTCTTAACCCAAATAACTTCAGTATATGGTAAGATTACTTCTTTTTGCTATATTAAAAACAATATGATGACCGTATAGTGTTTTTGTTTGAACAAATGTGACATCAATTGTGCTTAATAAATTACACGCTTGGCTAAGTTTATGATTGTTTATTATTTAGCCTAGGTCATCGGAAAGCCTGGGTCAAGGCTCACCCTCGTGTCCTCCGTTTAACTCATCACTGACGTTTTGGCACTCATGAGCTCGTTCGTAGCACTGTTGGCGGGTTCCGACTCGCCTGCGGGATCGGAGCCCTGGCATTCTTACCTCATAGTTTGAGTGTTACCACACACGCGCTATGACCAATCGATTATGAAACACCCACACGCGATCTCTCATGCACACGCACACCATAACTGCATAATAATTAGCACTTATGATATGCTCGCCAAAGTCGTGTGACATTCAACAGACTCTCAAGGAAACCGATATTACGCAATTTGTCACACTTATAATACACGCAACTAGGTCACGCAACTTTCAAGAACAGCAACAGCCACCATTGGCCACGAAGTGGTGATGACTTCTCCACAATGTATCCAGCATGTGCTGGGCAAGATACACTATGAGGCCACGTGAAGGGTCGAAGACTCGTTGGAAAGAGGTAATGGGACAGACGCAGGTGCCATGGGTTGAGTGACTGATATGACTGGCAGATGCACCAACTGCGCTCCCGACCGTTTCAATTCGCTGCGTTTTAGCGATACGACGCTCCACTCGTTGTGAGCCTCGCTCTTCTGGAAAACTCCCACCACAGAAATTATTCTTTACTAATTGTCTAAATTTATACTTATTGAAGTATTCATTGAGACAAGCCAGATAAATAATTCGTCCCTACTCGTCCCCAATACTGGTTATTGAAATGGGATGGTAAAGCAACGGCGACCTTATTTTTCCATCTGAAAGTCACCTCAACATGTTGGTCGCTGCTATAATAAGTGTGCGTGATTAATATTCTTCATTAACATGGCCGTCATTTTCTTGAAAGCACAAAATGTAAATTTGAATAGTTTATAATACTGGATATCTTGATAAACGTGCATCAGCCAAGGAATCGAAACGTGGCCTCCCACGTGGCAGTCGAGAACTCTACCATTGAACCACCGATGCCACGTGTGCCTGAAGTGATTCTATGTGAGATGCATGAATACTGATCTTATTTCAGTCGTTTGAAAATGCGTCTTCTCTGTATATATTTCGCTTCTAACTTTTCCTTCTTTCATGACGATCCGAAGATGAGAGAGGAGTTTTTGGATTATCTGCAAATGAATGGGATTTTGCTAAAACGATTTCTTCACATGTCATAATGAATAAGTGGAAACTCTTTGTACAAGAGAAATCATTCGTCACAACTCGTCTTCAATACTAGTTTTTGAACTTCGATGTTAAAATAACTGCGACCTGATTTGTGCCCCTGAAAGTGACCTCAACGTGTTTGTTTCCGCAAGTATACAAGGAAAATATGTGGGTGCAATTAATATTTTTTTTTATAAACATGGAAAGTCATTTTCTTGAAACTACTCCACGTGCAGTTTTAATCGGTTATGATGTTGCTTATCTGGATGAAAGTGCATTGGCCAGGAATCGATCCCAGGTCTCCCACGTGGCAGTCCAAAATTCTACCACTGAATCACCTATACCACATTCCACTCGAATTTTTTTTACGTGAGATGCATGAATACTCTTCTTATTTCATTCCTCCAAAATTGCGTGTTCTCTGTGTATATAGAATCTGACTTTTTACATCACGATCTGCAGATGATGGTGGGTTCTTTTTTTATATTCTCTACAAATTTGCAGTTTATTGTTGTTTAGTTGGATAAAAGTGCATCGGACGGGAATCGCACCCGGGCCTCCCGCGTGGCAGGCGAGAATTCTACCACTGAACCACCGATGCCTCGTGTGGGTGGTGTGATTTTACGTGAGATGCATGAATACTGATCTTCTTTCAGTAGCGTGTGAGTGAGACTTTTCTGTGTTTCGTATGCTCCTGACGTTCCCATTTTTAATGAATATCCGAAGATGAAGATGGACTAAATTGATAATATGCAAGTTATTGGGATGTTGTTAAAATATTTCTTCACCTGTTACAAAGATTTGGTAGAACCGCTTTCGGCAAGAGAAATCCTTAGTCACTACTCGTTTCCAATACTAGTTATTGCATTTCGTTGTCAAAATTACTGCGACCTGATTTCCGCAGCTGAAAGTGACCTCACCGTGTTTGTTTCTGAAAATATACAAGGGAATGAATTTGAAGCGATTAATCTTCTTCATTGACATGGATAGTCATTTTCCTGAAACCACTCCACGTGCATTTTAATCGGTTATAATGTTGCTTATCTGGATAAAAGTGCATTGGCCAGGAGTCCATCCCAGGTCTCCCACGTGGCAGTCCATAATTCTACCACTGAATCACCTATACCACATTCCACTCGAATTTTTTTTACGTGAGATGCATTAATACTCTTCTTTTTCATTCCTCCAAAATTGCGTGTTCTCTGTGTATATAGAATCTGACTTTTTACATCACGATCTGCAGATGATGGTGGGTTCTTTTTTTATATTCTCTACAAATTTGCAGTTTATTGTTGTTTAGTTGGATAAAAGTGCATCGGCCGGGAATCGAACCCGTGCCTCCCGCGTGGCAGGCGAGCAATCTACCACTGAACCACCGATGCCTCGTGTGGGTGGTGTGATTTTACGTGAGATGCATGAATACTGATCTTCTTTCAGTAGCGTGTGAGTGAGACTTTTCTGTGTTTCGTATGCTCCTGACGTTCCCATTTTTCATGAATATCCGAAGATGAAGATGGACTAAATTGATAATATGCAAGTTATTGGGATGTTGTTAAAATATTTCTTCACCTGTTACAAAGATTTGGTAGAACCGCTTTCGGCAAGATAAATCCTTAGGCACTACTCGTTTCCAATACTAGTTATTGCATTTCGTTGTCAAAATTACTGCGACCTGATTTCCGCAGCTGAAAGTGACCTCACCGTGTTTGTTTCTGAAAATATACAAGGGAATGAATTTGAAGCGATTAATCTTCTTCATTGACATGGATAGTCATTTTCCTGAAACCACTCCACGTGCATTTTAATCGGTTATAATGTTGCTTATCTGGATAAAAGTGCATTGGCCAGGAATCCATCCCAGGTCTCCCACGTGGCAGTCCATAATTCTACCACTGAATCACCTATACCACATTCCACTCGAATTTTTTTTACGTGAGATGCATTAATACTCTTCTTTTTTCATTCCTCCAAAATTGCGTGTTCTCTGTGTATATAGAATCTGACTTTTTACATCACGATCTGCAGATGATGGTGGGTTCTTTTTTTTATATTCTCTACAAATTTGCAGTTTATTGTTGTTTAGTTGGATAAAAGTGCATCGGCCGGGAATCGAACCTCCCGCGTGGCAGGCGAGAAATCTACCACTGAACCACCGATGCCTCGTGTGGGTGGTGTGATTTTACGTGAGATGCATGAATACTGATCTTCTTTCAGTAGCGTGTGAGTGAGACTTTTCTGTGTTTCGTATGCTCCTGACGTTCCCATTTTTCATGAATATCCGAAGATGAAGATGGACTAAATTAATAATATGCAAGTTATTGGTATGTTGTTAAAATATTTCTTCACCTGTTAGAAAGATTTGGTAGAACCGCTTTCGGCAAGATAAATCCTTAGGCACTACTCGTTTCCAATACTAGTTATTGCATTTCGTTGTCAAAATTACTGCGACCTGATTTCCGCAGCTGAAAGTGACCTCACTGTGTTTGTTTCTGAAAATATACAAGGGAATGAATTTGAAGCGATTAATCTTCTTCATTGACATGGATAGTCATTTTCCTGAAACCACTCCACGTGCATTTTAATCGGTTATAATGTTGCTTATCTGGATAAAAGTGCATTGGCCAGGAATCCATCCCAGGTCTCCCACGTGGCAGTCCATAATTCTACCACTGAATCACCTATACCACATTCCACTCGAATTTTTTTTACGTGAGATGCATTAATACTCTTCTTTTTTCATTCCTCCAAAATTGCGTGTTCTCTGTGTATATAGAATCTGACTTTTTACATCACGATCTGCAGATGATGGTGGGTTCTTTTTTTATATTCTCTACAAATTTGCAGTTTATTGTTGTTTAGTTGGATAAAAGTGCATCGGCCGGGAATCGAACCTCCCGCGTGGCAGGCGAGAAATCTAAGACTGAACCACCGATGCCTCGTGTGGGTGGTGTGATTTTACGTGAGATGCATGAATACTGATCTTCTTTCAGTAGCGTGTGAGTGAGACTTTTCTGTGTTTCGTATGCTCCTGACTTTCCCATTTTTCATGAATATCCGAAGATGAAGATGGACTAAATTGATGATATGCAAGTTATTGGGATGTTGTTAAAATATTTCTCCACCTGTTAGAAAGATTTGGTAGAACCGCATTCCGCAAGAGAAATCCTTCGTCACTACTCGTTTTCAATACTAGTTATTGCATTTCGTTGTCAAAATTACTGCGACCTAATTTCCGCAGCTGAAAGTGACCTCACCGTGTTTGTTTCTGAAAATATACAAGGGAATGAATTTGAAGCGATTCATCTTCTTCATTGACATGGATAGTCATTTTCCTGAAACCACTCCACGTGCATTTTAATCGGTTATAATGTTGCTTATCTGGATAAAAGTGCATTGGCCAGGAATCCATCCCAGGTCTCAAACGTGGCAGTCCAGAATTCTACCACTGAATCACCTATACCACATTCCACTCGAATTTTTTTTACGTGAGATGCATTAATACTCTTCTTTTTTCATTCCTCCAAAATTGCGTGTTCTCTGTGTATATAGAATCTGACTTTTTACATCACGATCTGCAGATGATGGTGGGTTCTTTTTTTATATTCTCTACAAATTTGCAGTTTATTGTTGTTTAGTTGGATAAAAGTGCATCGGCCGGGAATCGAACCTCCCGCGTGGCAGGCGAGAAATCTACCACTGAACCACCGATGCCTCGTGTGGGTGGTGTGATTTTACGTGAGATGCATGAATACTGATCTTCTTTCAGTAGCGTGTGAGTGAGACTTTTCTGTGTTTCGTATGCTCCTGACGTTCCCATTTTTCATGAATATCCGAAGATGAAGATGGACTAAATTAATAATATGCAAGTTATTGGGATGTTGTTAAAATATTTCTTCACCTGTTAGAAAGATTTGGTAGAACCGCTTTCGGCAAGATAAATCCTTAGGCACTACTCGTTTCCAATACTAGTTATTGCATTTCGTTGTCAAAATTACTGCGACCTGATTTCCGCAGCTGAAAGTGACCTCACCGTGTTTGTTTCTGAAAATATACAAGGGAATGCATTTGAAGCGATTAATCTTCTTCATTGACATGGATAGTCATTTTCCTGAAACCACTTCACGTGCATTTTAATCGGTCATAATGTTGCTTATCTGGATAAAAGTGCATTGGCCAGGAATCCATCCCAGGTCTCCCACGTGGCAGTCCAGAATTCTACCACTGAATCACCGAAACCACATTCCACTCGAATTTTTTTTACGTGAGATGCATTAATACTCTTCTTTTTTCATTCCTCCAAAATTGCTTGTTCTCTGTGTATATAGAATCTGACTTTTTAATTTTTTCATCACGATCTGCAGATGATGGTGGGTTCTTTATTTATATTCTCTACAAATTTGCAGTTTATTGTTGTTTAGTTGGATAAAAGTGCATCGGCCGCGAATCGAACCCGGGCCTCCCGCGTGGCAGGCGAGAATTCTACCACTGAACCACCGATGCCTCGTGTGCCTGGTGTGATTTTACGTGAGATGCATGAATACTGATCTTCTTTCAATAGCGTGTAAGTGAGACTTTTCTGTGTTTCTTAGGCTCCTGACTTTCCCATTTTTCTTGAATATCCGAAGATGAGGATGGACTAAATTGATGATATGCAAGTTATTGGGATGTTGTTAAAATATTTCTTCACCTGTTATAAAGATTTGGTAGAACCGCATTCCGCAAGAGAAATCCTTCGTCACTACTCGTTTTCAATACTAGTTATTGCATTTCGTTGTCAAAATAACTGCGACCTGATTTCTGCAGCTGAATGTGACCTCACCGTGTATGTTTCTGAAAATATACAAGGGAATGAATTTCATGCGATTAATATTCTTCATTGACATTGTTGTATGTGTCGGATTATGAAATTTTGATGAAAATAATAAAAATTAATAATTTTCCAAAAAAATGCGCAAATCGCATTAATTATGTTAATGTGTGTATCAACATGCATAAATTATGATAATGCGTGTAATGATATGCATAAATTATGATGATGCGAATAATTGTAGGCATAAATTATGATAATCGCGGAGATAATCGTAGTATTTTATGCGGATGCTTGCGATGATGTTAATGTGAGCAGTTGTGGTAATTAGGCTCAGCTTCGTTTATCCAGAGTTATGTCAACCAGGATAACACGATGGTCAATGATTAAACGTTTACCGATTATCCTAGTGTGTGTCATGATATTTAGGTCTCCATTTTCATATCTCATCACAGGATACAGTTATCAAAAATAAGATGGTTTTGCATGGACTTGGAAAGAAGCACTCGAACAGTTGGTGTTAAGCAATTTTATTCTAACAAGCATGTGACATTCTATCATGCAGGTCAAACATGCGTCAATAATTCATGAATAACCATACACTTATGCATTTGCGATATCATGCATTCGATTAATATGAATAACTAAAATTCTTATGCAATTACGAGATTAAGCATTGACTAAAATGAATGAATAAACACTTATGCATTTACTAAATTGAATAACTCAAAACTCTTATGCATTTTCGATATTGTGCATTCGACTAATATGGATAACTAAAATTCTTATGCAATTACGAGATTAAGCATTGACTAAAATGAATGAATAAACACTTAAGCATTTACTAAATTGAATAACTCAAAACTCTTATGCATTTTCGATATTGTGCATTCGACTAATATGGATAACTAAAATTCTTATGCAATTACGAGATTGGGCATTGACTAAAATTAATGAATAAACACTTATGCATTTACTAAATTGAATAACTAAAACCCTCCTAACAACCAGGCATCTCATTAGTTTGTTTTGGTATCGGTCACAATCGGCGACTGGCCGAGTTTGAAACAAGCATGACACATTTCGTTTTGCGGTAATAAAAGCACTTATTGTATCCCCGAGGCGAAAGTATATGTCAATAGATTCATCGGTAAGTATAATATTCTTTTAACGGAATGTTGGAGTCAATGGTGGGTGAGGCGTGTTGCGGGAGAGCTAATCTGGCTCTGTTTTAATTAATTCTTCGGCGAGGCTCTGACAAAGAAACCGGTTTGACAAGATTTCCTCTGTGTTTCCTTGAGTCTATATGTGGGAAGCGATACGACCTCTGTGTTGTCTGTGCGAGCGGCAGCTGACACTTTCTCCGCGGTGAGGTGAGCGGCGTCGCTCGTCCAGAAGACTTTGACTCTTTTTCTCCACGGCGGGATGACGAGTCGGTTTTGGTTGATGCGGGTCGATCTGGGTGTCGCTCGTTGTCGCGCGGTGGCGCGCGGTGGCGCTCGCTTGGCGCAAGGTGGCGCAAGGTGGCGCACGGGGGCGCAAGGTGGCGCACGGTGTCGCTCATTCAGCGATCTCTTGGTGGTAGCCCCCGGCTTTTCCACTGCTCGATTGATTGTTGAGTCGGCACGATGCTCGCCGTCGCTCTCGACGTCTTGTGTGTTCACACTGGTCGTTGGTCGGTGTGCCCTCAGGCACACGGCGCATTCGATAGCTCTGTCTTCCTCCTCACAGCAGTTTGGCCAGGCTTTCTCCACTGCTTCGCGCTCTCTGCTTTGTTCGCTTGGCGATCTCCGCCTTTCCTGCGGGTTGTTTGCTGGTCGTCACTCTGACGAGGAGCGATGCTTCGTTCGTGGCAGGGTGGACATTGGCGTATTTGTTGGCTTCACTCACAGCTCGGCGGCTCAGTGTAGTAATTCTTCTTAGGTGGTGCAGACCTCGGCTTGTAGCAGCACGTCGCTACCTCGCGATTCTCGTCATGCTGGATGACGAAAGCTTCTTGACGATCTGTGGTGGAGTCGAAGCCCTGGCGACGAGATGGGGCTCAGAGCCCTGGCGATCTGTGATGGGGCCGGAGGCCCTGACGAGCTGGTGGTGGGGCCCGTGGCCCAGACGATCTCTGGTGGGGGGCCAGGCCCCTGACGAAATCAGTTGAATGGATTTTTCCCCGGCTTATATTGAGAAAATGCCCTCCGTTTCCCGAGTTGTTCAAAGTCTGTCATAAAACCTTCCTGTGTGTGTGTGTCCGTCCGTGTGTTTCGCTTGCGTGTTTGTCCGTGTGTTTATTAGCTCTGAAGACAGCTGTTGTCGTTCTGGAAGGGGGTGGGGTTCGTGACGGCGCCAACGAAGATATCCATTAGCCAGACCGATGATTCGCGTCGAGTTCTATAGAGATATTCGAATCCATGTTTTTGTTACTGAATAATATTTGTCGCGACAACCTACGCGTTAAGCGAGCTTAATTATTTCCGCCCTCGCTCGGGGATCATATCTTTTGTCTCACACAGCTTAAGTTGTTTTGGTTTGGAAGTTGAAATGCGACTTATTCCATTATGCCCCAGTTAAGCCGAAACCGTGTTCCCGATGTTTCATCGTGACCCGATCTCTCATGGAGATGTTATTCCTTGCGTGTGCAATTTTTGCTGTCCGTGTTGTGGGAAGACAAAGACGGTTGTTTCCACGGTGGAAGCGCCCGGCGCATGCGGTTATTTATTTATTTCTGAGAGCGTGTTAATTTCCTTTGAGCCATTGCCCGGGAGTTTTATTGGTGTCATTTCCCGGCTTTGTGCCTGCGTGTGGAGATCCTCTCGGAAAGACAAAGACGGTCGTGTTGCTGCTGTTGTTTTCAGGGGGTTGTTGTGTTTGGTTAATTTTGAGAGCCTTATTCACCGTTAGCTCCTATGATATTCACTTTAATTCCGTACTTATTATTTGACTTCTTGTGATTATTTAATCTGCTATCCCGGCTAAGAATTTTGTTTTGGAGCGAAATATATGCCATAATTGTTCTTCGATGCTTCGGCCCGGCCGTGTAGAAATTCTATAAAGGTAAATAATGTCAGTATTTAATTAACAATGATGGGTCGCGATTCTGGTGCAGACTGTAGTCTGATTTTCAATTGTAGTGAGGATGGATACTGTTTGCTTACTTCATGGCTAAGTTGTACTAGTTTGTCTAACATGGTTCAAAACCCGTTTGTGTTTTTTTGTTAATGTTGTTCCTTTGTTAAGAATATAATTACATTTTTCGTGGCCTGGTTTTGTACTTATATAAGGGTGTTTTTTCTTTACGAACGGATGTTTCTTCCAGAACCCCCCGGCTACCATTCCCCCCTCCCTTGTTCCTCTTGTGTGAAATTCGGGGAGTTTTTATGATCTTGATTACCCTTCTTTCATGCCCTCTTTCCTTTGAAATGAGGTGTGCGCACATCTGTGTTAGTGTGAGGGCGTGTCCGTTCTCACGTTGCCCCGTGTATATTAAAAAAACGATATTATCTATGTTGGCAGAATAATTCTTAAAAAAAAATAATTTTTAAAATTAAAAAGGGGGGCATATATCCAACAGTATGTAAAGTGATTTTCTTGAAACCACTCCACGTGCATTTTAATCGGTTATAATGTTGCTTATCTGCATAAAAGTGCATTGGCCAGGAATCGATCCCAGGTCTCCCACGTGGCAGTCCAGAATTCTACCACTGAATCACCTATACCACATTCCACTCGAATTTTTTTAACGTGAGATGCATTAATACTCTTCTTTTCTCATTCCTCCAAAATTGCGTGTTCTCTGTGTATATAGAATCTGACTTTTTACTTTTTTCATCACGATCTGCAGATGATGGTGGGTTCTTTAGTTATATTCTCTACAAATTTGCAGTTTATTGTTGTTTAGTTGGATAAAAGTGCATCGGCTGGGAATCGAACCCGGGCCTCCCGCGTGGCAGGCGAGAATTCTACCACTGAACCACCGATGCCTCGTGTGGGTGGTGTGATTTTACGTGAGATGCATGAATACTGATCTTCTTTCAGTAGCGTGTGAGACTTTTCTGTGTTTTTTAGGCTCCTGACTTTCCCATTTTTCTTGAATATCCGAAGATGAAGATGGACTAAATTGATGATATGCAAGTTATTGGGATGTTGTTAAAATATTTCTTCACCTGTTAGAAAGATTTGGTAGAACCGCTTTCGGCAAGAGAAATCCTTAGTCACTACTCGTTTCCAATACTAGTTATTGCATTTCGTTGTCAAAATTACTGCGACCTGATTTCCGCAGCTGAAAGTGACCTCACCGTGTTTGTTTCTGAAAATATACAAGGGAATGAATTTGAAGCGATTAATCTTCTTCATTGACATGGATAGTCATTTTCCTGAAACCACTCCACGTGCATTTTAATCGGTTATAATGTTGCTTATCTGGATAAAAGTGCATTGGCCAGGAATCCATCCCAGGTCTCCCACGTGGCAGTCCATAATTCTACCACTGAATCACCTATACCCCATTCCACTCGAATTTTTTTTACGTGAGATGCATTAATACTCTTCTTTTTTCATTCCTCCAAAATTGCGTGTTCTCTGTGTATATAGAATCTGACTTTTTACATCACGATCTGCAGATGATGGTGGGTTCTTTTTTTATATTCTCTACAAATTTGCAGTTTATTGTTGTTTAGTTGGATAAAAGTGCATTGGCCGGGAATCGAACCCGGGCCTCCCACGTGGCAGGCGAGAATTCTACCACTGAACCACCGATGCCTCGTGTGCCTGGTGTGATTTTACGTGAGATGCATGAATACTGATCTTCTTTCAATAGCGTGTAAGTGAGACTTTTCTGTGTTTCTTAGGCTCCTGACTTTCCCATTTTTCTTGAATATCCGAAGATGAGGATGGACTAAATTGATGATATGCAAGTTATTGGGATGTTGTTAAAATATTTCTTCACCTGTTATAAAGATTTGGTAGAACCGCATTCCGCAAGATAAATCCTTCGTCACTGCTCGTTTTCAATACTAGTTATTGCATTTCGTTGTCAAAATAACTGCGACCTGATTTCTGCAGCTGAATGTGACCTCACCGTGTATGTTTCTGAAAATATACAAGGGAATGAATTTCATGCGATTAATATTCTTCATTGACATGTAAAGTAATTTTCTTGAAACCACTCCACGTGCATTTTAATCGGTTATAATGTTGCTTATCTGCATAAAAGTGCATTGGCCAGGAATCGATCCCAGGTCTCCCACGTGGCAGTCCAGAATTCTACCACTGAATCACCTATACCACATTCCACTCGAATTTTTTTTACGTGAGATGCATTAATACTCTACTTTTTTCATTCCTCCAAAATTGCGTGTTCTCTGTGTATATAGAGTCTGACTTTTTACTTTTTCATCACGATCTGCAGATGATGGTGGGTTCTTTATTTATATTCTCTACAAATTTGCAGTTTATTGTTGTTTAGTTGGATAAAAGTGCATTGGCCGGGAATCGAACCCGGGCCTCCCGCGTGGCAGGCGAGAATTTTACCACTGAACCACCGATGCCTCGTGTGGGTGGTGTGATTTTACGTGAGATGCATGAATACTGATCTTCTTTCAGTAGCGTGTGAGACTTTTCTGTGTTTCTTAGGCTCCTGACTTTCCCATTTTTCTTGAATATCCGAAGATGAAGATGGACTAAATTGATGATATGCAAGTTATTGGGATGTTGTTAAAATATTTCTTCACCTGTTAGAAAGATTTGGTAGAACCGCTTTCGGCAAGAGAAATCCTTAGTCACTACTCGTTTCCAATACTAGTTATTGCATTTCGTTGTCAAAATTACTGCGACCTGATTTCCGCAGCTGAAAGTGACCTCACCGTGTTTGTTTCTGAAAATATACAAGGGAATGCATTTGAAGCGATTAATCTTCTTCATTGACATGGATAGTCATTTTCCTGAAACCACTTCACGTGCATTTTAATCGGTTATAATGTTGCTTATCTGGATAAAAGTGCATTGGCCAGGAATCCATCCCAGGTCTCCCACGTGGCAGTCCATAATTCTACCACTGAATCACCTATACCACATTCCACTCGAATTTTTTTTACGTGAGATGCATTAATACTCTTCTTTTTTCATTCCTCCAAAATTGCGTGTTCTCTGTGTATATAGAATCTGACTTTTTACATCACGATCTGCAGATGATGGTGGGTTCTTTTTTTTATATTCTCTACAAATTTGCAGTTTATTGTTGTTTAGTTGGATAAAAGTGCATCGGCCGGGAATCGAACCTCCCGCGTGGCAGGCGAGAAATCTACCACTGAACCACCGATGCCTCGTGTGGGTGGTGTGATTTTACGTGAGATGCATGAATACTGATCTTCTTTCAGTAGCGTGTGAGTGAGACTTTTCTGTGTTTCGTATGCTCCTGACGTTCCCATTTTTCATGAATATCCGAAGATGAAGATGGACTAAATTAATAATATGCAAGTTATTGGTATGTTGTTAAAATATTTCTTCACCTGTTAGAAAGATTTGGTAGAACCGCTTTCGGCAAGATAAATCCTTAGGCACTACTCGTTTCCAATACTAGTTATTGCATTTCGTTGTCAAAATTACTGCGACCTGATTTCCGCAGCTGAAAGTGACCTCACTGTGTTTGTTTCTGAAAATATACAAGGGAATGAATTTGAAGCGATTAATCTTCTTCATTGACATGGATAGTCATTTTCCTGAAACCACTCCACGTGCATTTTAATCGGTTATAATGTTGCTTATCTGGATAAAAGTGCATTGGCCAGGAATCCATCCCAGGTCTCCCACGTGGCAGTCCATAATTCTACCACTGAATCACCTATACCACATTCCACTCGAATTTTTTTTACGTGAGATGCATTAATACTCTTCTTTTTTCATTCCTCCAAAATTGCGTGTTCTCTGTGTATATAGAATCTGACTTTTTACATCACGATCTGCAGATGATGGTGGGTTCTTTTTTTATATTCTCTACAAATTTGCAGTTTATTGTTGTTTAGTTGGATAAAAGTGCATCGGCCGGGAATTGAACCTCCCGCGTGGCAGGCGAGAAATCTAAGACTGAACCACCGATGCCTCGTGTGGGTGGTGTGATTTTACGTGAGATGCATGAATACTGATCTTCTTTCAGTAGCGTGTGAGTGAGACTTTTCTGTGTTTCGTATGCTCCTGACGTTCCCATTTTTCATGAATATCCGAAGATGAAGATGGACTAAATTAATAATATGCAAGTTATTGGGATGTTGTTAAAATATTTCTTCACCTGTTACAAAGATTTGGTAGAACCGCTTTCGGCAAGATAAATCCTTAGGCACTACTCGTTTCCAATACTAGTTATTGCATTTCGTTGTCAAAATTACTGCGACCTGATTTCCGCAGCTGAAAGTGACCTCACCGTGTTTGTTTCTGAAAATATACAAGGGAATGAATTTGAAGCGATTAATCTTCTTCATTGACATGTAAAGTCATTTTCCTGAAACCACTCCACGTGCATTTTAATCGGTTATAATGTTGCTTATCTGGATAAAAGTGCATTGGCCAGGAATCCATCCCAGGTCTCCCACGTTGCAGTCCATAATTCTACCACTGAATCACCTATACCACATTCCACTCGAATTTTTTTTACGTGAGATGCATTAATACTCTTCTTTTTTCATTCCTCCAAAATTGCGTGTTCTCTGTGTAATGCGGGCGAAAGCGACCTTCCGGATGTGACGTCACGAGGAGGCGGAGCCAGGTGACGTGGGTGAAAGGTAGGGGGTCCTTAAGCGGGTAAACCGGAAGGAGAAGGCAGTCGGGGTGTGAATGGAAAGGTGTGGGGCCACGCGGGCGTACGAGCCGAGGGGGCACCGTCAGAAGCGGGAGCCAACCCTGGGAACAGTAGGGAGCTACTAGGAGGTGTAAAGCTGCAGATAGAGATAGGAGTAAGGCTGTGTGTGAGGAGCAGCGGGGTGGCTGCCAGGAGTCGCAGGAGCGACGAGAAGGCGAGACAGCACGAGGCCGTCAGAGCTGCAGCAGGAACAGCCAAGGGAGCTGTGTGAGAGTACAGCAGCGGAGCTGCTGTGGGGCCGCAGAAGCGACAAGAACAGCAGCGGGGCTGCTGATGTGGACTGGAGTGGCATCGGAACCAGCACAGAGAGAATAAGAGAGACAGCCGTGTGGGGACGCAGTACGGACCGAATAAAGGACACTGAGCCAGATATCGTGGTCAAGTCTTTTATTACACTGGGGTCAGAAGTGGAACGGCATGTCTAAGCAAGTAAGGAAGAAAATTCCCCCGGCGCCAGCATCGGCTTCTTCGTCCGACGACGACGAATTCCCTCCGACCACGGATTTTGCTGGGGTGGTGGAGGAGAGCCCTGCTGAGGCGAGCACGGGGACGGGCGTGGAAGATGTCGGCGCGATGGCGGGTCCGTCAACAACATCGGACGCTGAGCAAAGATGGCAACAGGTGGCAGAACAACTGGAGACACTCAAGGACGTCCTGGCGCATCTGTGTCACCTCGTTACGCCAAGGACGACGATGGAACGAGAAGGTGCCCCACGGGCCGCCACGTTGCCTGCCCTGCCGCCGCCATTGGCCACGCGGCAAGAAGACGCCATCTTGCGCGCTCCGCGGCGCCAAACCGCCATCTTGGCCACGCCGCGGGCCGACGCCATTTTGAATTTACCTCCACAACAACCATCATTGGAAGACGGCGTGAAGAGGAGTCGGAGTCGCCACCTTACTACGGTTAAGGAATTCTCTATCGGGGGCGATTGGAGCGCTTTCGCCTGCCGATTTTTGGCGGCGGTTCGTTCAGCAAGATGGACCGATGCGGAGGCCTTGGAAGTGTTGCCGACTCTACTGGACGACGAATCGGTGCAATTTTTCCGTTCCATAACGGCCGATAAGAAGAAGACGTTATGTGGAGTTTTTGAGGAAATGGCCGACGCCTATGAGCCACCTGACGACGCGCATCGGCGATTCGCTCAACGACAACGAGCACCCGAAGAATCGCCCGTGGCGTTCAGGGGTGCGGTGTTGGAGCTGGCCATGGCAGCATATCCTGACACGCCACAGGATCTGCTCGAGCCCCTCATATTGGGAAAAATGCTGGAGCTGTCTCGGGATCTGGGGATCCCCATGCCTGTGTGTGGGCATGAGAAGCTCACGTCCCGGGCGGCAGCAAAGTGTCTGGACGCGCAGTTTAATCTCCGTCGCTGGAAGCAAGTGGCGGCATGGACGGGTGGGCCCGTCAAGGAAGGAGGCGCAATGGGGTGGGACCCCACAAAGGCGATCTATGTGCCGGATGAGCGGGGTCCACAGGAGCTGACGGCTGCCTCCTCTCCATGGCCGGGACGCGGAAGGCCGGGGCCGCGCGCTACGCCATCGGGACGGGGCCGCCGGGACGCAGGACCTGCGCTTCGGCGCAACGAGGCCGATTGCTTCCGCTGCGGCCGTAGGGGCCATTACGCCAAAGATTGCTGGGCCCGCTTCCCGGGTCCGCCGCAGCAGGAGCCCACAAACACCGGACAAGCCGACCAAGGAACCTCCGAAACAGGCATGTCGGCACGCACCAGACACTCGGCAAGGCTTTACACCTCACCCACCACCTGTGTTGCGCGATCCTATTGTTGTTGTTAAAGAAAGGCCATCGACGGGGCCTTGTCATTCAGTTACGCAGTGGCGCAAATTGGCACAGAGAGTTGTCGCGGCCGCTACGGGTTCGTCCACTGTACCGGGGTCCATACAAGGTGTGGACGTGCGCATTTTGGTCGACTCGGGAGCGTCTGCGACTATTATATCGGATGTCATTTTCCATCTGTTGGGCATTCCGCCGGGGGCTGTGCGTCCGGTTTATGGGTCTTGCGTCGCTGCAAACGGGGGTAGTATGGGGATTGTGGGCCAGGTGGATGCTAAGATATCTATAGGGGATGTGTCGGCTTCGGGCGTTGTGTTAATATCGAGATCTTTGGCGGTTCCTTGCTTACTAGGCACGGATTTTTTGGCTAAGATGCCCATTTTGATTAAAATCAATGAGAATTGTATTGAATTGCCGGGGGGCCGTCGAATCTCGTTTCTGCCGTCGCCCTGGGGGCGACCTGCTTCGGCCGTACAGGTGCAGGCGCTGTCCGTCGCATCTGTGGACATCCCACCTGGTTCACAGATGCTTATACCCTTGCGGTATCGGAAGCCCCTGCCCAATCGGCTAGGAGCATTAGGGGTCTTGTTGTCACCATCCGCCACGATAACAACGGGATTGGCGTTAGTTGGGGCACAGACCATCGTCCGGCCGGATCAATTACCGGTTTTACAGGTGCTTAATGCGGGGGTGGAAAACATCCGTGTTCCGGCCGGTACGGTTGTGGCACATGCCACTACGACGTTTGCGACGCACGATTGTCCGCATCGCCGAGGAGTGGTCGCTGGTGTTTCCGAGCCAAGGAGTTCGGACAATCGTTGGATCGCTACCTTATGTGACGAAAATTCTTCCCTGTCCGTGGGGCAACGTGATGCGCTGCGTAAATTGTTGCTGACGTATTCGGATGTATTCAGCTCCGACGATTTGGATTTGGGACGCACATCGTTGCTTTCCCATCACATTGAGACGGGCGACGCTGCCCCTATTCGGTTAAATTCGCATCGGATGAGTCCAGCGGAGCGAGAACACGTTCGGGGGGCGGTGGAAGACATGTTGGCTGCGGACATTATATCGCCATCTAACAGCCCATGGGGCGCTCCTGTGGTCTTGGTCAAGAAAAAGGATGGCAACTTGAGATTTTGTGTCGATTTCCGGAAATTGAATAAGATATCGGTGGCAGATGCGTACCCCCTGCCGCGTATGGACGACTCCCTTGACGCATTGTCGGGGGCTAAGTTCTTTTCCACACTGGACCTCTCTTCGGGATTTTGGCAGCTTCCCCTTGACGAGTCCTCACGGGAGAAAACCGCATTCCGTACGCCGCAGGGGTTATTTCAATTCAACTGCCTCCCGATGGGATTGAATGCGGCCCCTGCTACGTTTCAAAGATTGATGGAGCTCGTTTTGACGGGGTTGCAGTGGGAGACGTGTCTTATATATTTGGACGATATTATTGTGTTCAGCCGCACATTTGAGGAACATTTAACGCGGCTGGAGACAGTGTTCACGAGGATGCGCTCTGCCAATTTGAAATTCAAACCAAAGAAATGCCACCTACTGCAACGGTCCGTCCGATATTTGGGGCACATTGTGAGTGCCGAGGGGGTGTCCACGGATCCGGAAAAGACGGCGTGTGTCCGGGATTGGCCGACTCCGGCCTCTGTGGGGGATGTTCGACGGTTTTTGGGATTTGCCTCGTATTACCGAAGATTTGTGCCGGGGTTTGCGACGATTGCGAGGCCCTTGCATCTCCTTACGGGTAAAGGACGGAAATTTGTTTGGGGAGAGCCGGAAGAGGCGGCCTTTCGGAGTCTGCGCGATCTATTGGCTACGGCCCCGACATTGGATTATCCCGATTTTGATCGCCCTTTCATTCTCGATACGGACGCGAGTGACACAGGTATTGGGGCGGTATTATCACAGTCTAAAGGGGGCGTAGAGCGCGTCGTGGCGTATGGTAGCCGAGTCTTGTCGCCTGCGGAAACGCGCTACTGTGTCACTCGTAGAGAACTTTTGGCGGTTGTTTTTTTCCTACGGCAATTTCGACCGTACCTTTACGGTCGTTCTTTTATTGTGCGTACGGATCATGCGGCCTTGCAATATGCACTTAAAATGGACCAGCCATCGGGACAGTGGGCACGTTGGTTGGACACGCTGCAGGAGTTTTCCTTCCAAATTCAACATCGGAAGGGAGTGCGCCATGCGAACGCTGACGCACTTTCCAGATTACCAGGGCGCGCCCCTTGTAAATGTGCGTCGGGGACGCATAGGTGTTCGCCGATTCTCAACCCCCCTCAGCCGCTCACGTTGGCCGTCGGGAAGTCGGATACTCCGATGGAACCGGGACCGACTGATGGGGTTTTGAATCTGCCGCGGTCTGTCTGGATTCGGGAACAGATGATGGACGAGTCGTTGTTGTCCATGCGGAAGCGGTCTATGAGGGACAAGGGGAGTCCGAGTTCGGCTGTGGGGCCGCGAACCGCTCTCCGAGATGGTCTGCTTATGTGGCAAGAAAGGTTCCAGGAAAGCTGGCGTGTGGTGGTACCAACGTCCTTGCGATTTGAGTTGATTAGAACTCTCCATTGTGACACACTATTGCATTTAGGGGTGCAGAAGACCTTGTTGACGTTACAACGTCATTATTTTTGGCACGGCATGGCGTAAGATGTCGTAGGGCACGTGCGCGCGTGCCCTGAATGCGCCCGGCGTAAGCCGCCTAAACATCCTTACGTGCCGCCTCTCCAGTCGATTCAGGTGTCTCGAGTCAATGAATTGGTGGCACTGGACATATTGGGACCCTTCCCACCATCGGCGAGGGGAAATAAATATTTGCTGGTAGGGGTCGAGTATCTCTCCCGTTGGCCGATGGCCTGGCCGTTGCCCGATCAGTCGGCCGCGGCCATCACCGACGCCTTTTTGTTTGGGTACATTATGGACAAGGGGGCGCCGGAGAGACTCCTCACGGACCAGGGCCGAAATTTCTCTTCTAAATTATTGGCTGAAGTGTGCGCAGGCCTTGGGACTAAGAAGATACGGACATCTCCATACCATCCGCAGACGGATGGTATGGTTGAGCGGCCATGCTTTGCCATACTGTGAGTGAACAGCAATCGGATTGGGATCTGCACATCCCCGGAGTGCTTTCGGCGTACAGGATGACGCCCCATGCGGCTACAGGGTATTCGCCGTTTTACCTTATGTATGGTCGGGAAAACGTGCCTCCGGTGGATGTGCAATTGGGTACTGGGGTGAAGGGACCTCGTAAACCACTCCCTGAATACATTCAGGACACGGTTCGCCGGGTTACGGAGGCGCGGGAAAACGCCCGCGTGGCTACGGCCAAAGCCCAGGGCCGGAAAGAGCGGTATGCTCGGCGGTCTGAGGGGGAGTGCCCCTGGAAGGTGGGAGACCTGGCCTGGCTCCATTGCCCGCAGGTGCGGCCGGGGACCTCTCCTAAATTGCACAAACCTTGGCATTGTCCTGTGCGCCTCATTGAGGTTCCCAATCCACAGTCGGCGCGCGTTCAGTTTGGTTCTCGCCGTTGGTTTGTTCATACGTCGCGGTTGAAACCATATGTTGCTCCCCTACGTGATGCGTCATCTCCCAATGTTGCCTTGCCGGGGTCTGTTGCTGCTGACTCTGACTCTTTCCCGCCTGCGTCCATTGATCTTGCTAGAGCGCCTGTCGTACCTGTTCCAGACAGGCCGACCGTGACACCGCGGGGGAGGAGTGGGCCTGCTCGGAGGGCGCCTGCCAAGGCTGCGGGACCTTCAAGCCCGGCGACCCTTCCGACCCCGCTGCAGGCGCATTCGCCGAATATGACCAAGACTGATTCGTCAGGGACACGAGATGTCGGTGGACTTCCAATCGCAGCAGGGGAATTACCCCCTGTCATTTCTCGTGTTCCATCGCGTCCCCGTTCTACAAGTGGGCCGCCGACCGTCCGGGACGGGCCGGCGACCCGCACTCGTTCCAAATCGCTTACGTTTCGTTGATTGTATGTTGTTATTGTTCTTGTTCTTGCCGTCGTATTTATCGCATGCTTTCGTACGTTCGTCGATGTTACTTGTGTGTTGTTCTTGTTGTTATATTGCATGCTTAGTGTCCTTTAAGGGGGAAGGTCGGTTCACCGCATTACGCTTTGGTGTTGTTCAGCCGAGGTCGGCTGGGTTTTTTCTATGGGGGAGGGTGGTGTAATGCGGGCGAAAGCGACCTTCCGGATGTGACGTCACGAGGAGGCGGAGCCAGGTGACGTGGGTGAAAGGTAGGGGGTCCTAAAGCGGGTAAACCGGAAGGAGAAGGGAGTCGGGGTGTGAATGGAAAGGTGTGGGGCCACGCGGGCGTACGAGCCGAGGGGGCACCGTCAGAAGCGGGAGCCAACCCTGGGAACAGTAGGGAGCTACTGGGAGGTGTAAAGCTGCAGATAGAGATAGGCAGTAAGGCTGTGTGTGAGGAGCAGCGGGGTGGCTGCCAGGAGTCGCAGGAGCGACGAGAAGGCGAGACAGCACGAGGCCGTCAGAGCTGCAGCAGGAACAGCCAAGGGAGCTGTGTGAGAGTACAGCAGCGGAGCTGCAGCGGAGCTGCTGTGGGGCTGCAAGAGCGACAAGAACAGCAGCGGGGCTGCTGATGTGGACTGGAGTGACATCGGAACCAGCACAGAGAGAATAAGAGAGACAGCCGTGTGGGGACGCAGTACGGACCGAATAAAGGACACTGAGCCAGATATCGTGGTCAAGTCTTTTATTACATCTGTGTATATAGAATCTGACTTTTTACATCACGATCTGCAGATGATGGTGGGTTCTTTTTTTATATTCTCTACAAATTTGCAGTTTATTGTTGTTTAGTTGGATAAAAGTGCATCGGCCGGGAATCGAACCCGGGCCTCCCACATGGCAGGCGAGAATTCTACCACTGAGCCACCGATGCCTCGTGTGGGTGGTGTGATTTTACGTGAGATGCATGAATACTGATCTTTCAGTAGCGTGTGAGTGAGACTTTTCTGTGTTTCGTATGCTCCTGACTTTCCCATTTTTCATGAATATCTGAAGATGAAGATGGACTAAATTGATGATATGCAAGTTATTGGGATGTTGTTAAAATATTTCTCCACCTGTTTGAAAGATTTGGTAGAACCGCATTCCGCAAGAGAAATCCTTCGTCACTACTCGTTTTCAATACTAGTTATTGCATTTCGTTGTCAAAATTACTGCGACCTAATTTCCGCAGCTGAAAGTGACCTCACCGTGTTTGTTTCTGAAAATATACAAGGGAATTAATTTGAAGCGATTCATCTTCTTCATTGACATGGATAGTCATTTTCCTGAAACCACTCCACGTGCATTTTAATCGGTTATAATGTTGCTTATCTGGATAAAAGTGCATTGGCCAGGAATCCATCCCAGGTCTCAAACGTGGCAGTCCAGAATTCTACCACTGAATTACCTATACCACATTCCACTCGAATTTTTTTTACGTGAGATGCATTAATACTCTTCTTTTTTCATTCCTCCAAAATTGCGTGTTCTCTGTGTATATAGAATCTGACTTTTTACATCACGATCTGCAGATGATGGTGGGTTCTTTTTTTATATTCTCTACAAATTTGCAGTTTATTGTTGTTTAGTTGGATAAAAGTGCATCGGCCGGGAATCGAACCTCCCGCGTGGCAGGCGAGAAATCTACCACTGAACCACCGATGCCTCGTGTGGGTGGTGTGATTTTACGTGAGATGCATGAATACTGATCTTCTTTCAGTAGCGTGTGAGTGAGACTTTTCTGTGTTTCGTATGCTCCTGACGTTCCCATTTTTCATGAATATCCGAAGATGAAGATGGACTAAATTAATAATATGCAAGTTATTGGGATGTTGTTAAAATATTTCTTCACCTGTTACAAAGATTTGGTAGAACCGCTTTCGGCAAGATAAATCCTTAGGCACTACTCGTTTCCAATACTAGTTATTGCATTTCGTTGTCAAAATTACTGCGACCTGATTTCCGCAGCTGAAAGTGACCTCACCGTGTTTGTTTCTGAAAATATACAAGGGAATGCATTTGAAGCGATTAATCTTCTTCATTGACATGGATAGTCATTTTCCTGAAACCACTTCACGTGCATTTTAATCGGTTATAATGTTGCTTATCTGGATAAAAGTGCATTGGCCAGGAATCCATCCCAGGTCTCCCACGTGGCAGTCCAGAATTCTACCACTGAATCACCGAAACCACATTCCACTCGAATTTTTTTTACGTGAGATGCATTAATACTCTTCTTTTTTCATTCCTCCAAAATTGCTTGTTCTCTGTGTATATAGAATCTGACTTTTTAATTTTTTCATCACGATCTGCAGATGATGGTGGGTTCTTTATTTATATTCTCTACAAATTTGCAGTTTATTGTTGTTTAGTTGGATAAAAGTGCATCGGCCGCAAATCGAACCCGGGCCTCCCGCGTGGCAGGCGAGAATTCTACCACTGAACCACCGATGCCTCGTGTGCCTGGTGTGATTTTACGTGAGATGCATGAATACTGATCTTTCAATAGCGTGTAAGTGAGACTTTTCTGTGTTTCTTAGGCTCCTGACTTTCCCATTTTTCTTGAATATCCGAAGATGAGGATGGACTAAATTGATGATATGCAAGTTATTGGGATGTTGTTAAAATATTTCTTCACCTGTTATAAAGATTTGGTAGAACCGCATTCCGCAAGAGAAATCCTTCGTCACTACTCGTTTTCAATACTAGTTATTGCATTTCGTTGTCAAAATAACTGCGACCTGATTTCTGCAGCTGAATGTGACCTCACCGTGTATGTTTCTGAAAATATACAAGGGAATGAATTTCATGCGATTAATATTCTTCATTGACATTGTTGTATGTGTCGGATTATGAAATTTTGATGAAAATAATAAAAATTAATAATTTTCCAAAAAATGCGCAAATCGCATTAATTATGTTAATGTGTGTATCAACATGCATAAATTATGATAATGCGTGTAATGATATGCATAAATTATGATGATGCGAGTAATTGTAGGCATAAATTATGATAATCGCGGAGATAATCGTAGTATTTTATGCGGATGCTTGCGATGATGTTAATGTGAGCAGTTGTGGTAATTAGGCTCAGCTTCGTTTATCCAGAGTTATGTCAACCAGGATAACACGATGGTCAATGATTAAACGTTTACCGATTATCCTAGTGTGTGTCATGATATTTAGGTCTCCATTTTCATATCTCATCACAGGATACAGTTATCAAAAATAAGATGGTTTTGCATGGACTTGGAAAGAAGCACTCGAACAGTTGGTGTTAAGCAATTTTATTCTAACAAGCATGTGACATTCTATCATGCAGGTCAAGCATGCGTCAATAATTCATGAATAACCAAACACTTATGCATTTGCGATATCATGCATTCGATTAATATGAATAACTAAAATTCTTATGCAATTACGAGATTAAGCATTGACTAAAATGAATGAATAAACACTTATGCATTTACTAAATTGAATAACTCAAAACTCTTATGCATTTTCGATATTGTGCATTCGACTAATATGGATAACTAAAATTCTTATGCAATTACGAGATTAAGCATTGACTAAAATGAATGAATAAACACTTAAGCATTTACTAAATTGAATAACTCAAAACTCTTATGCATTTTCGATATTGTGCATTCGACTAATATGGATAACTAAAATTCTTATGCAATTACGAGATTGGGCATTGACTAAAATTAATGAATAAACACTTATGCATTTACTAAATTGAATAACTAAAACCCTCCTAACAACCAGGCATCTCATTAGTTTGTTTTGGTATCGGTCACAATCGGCGACTGGCCGAGTTTGAAACAAGCATGACACATTTCGTTTTGCGGTAATAAAAGCACTTATTGTATCCCCGAGGCGAAAGTATATGTCAATAGATTCATCGGTAAGTATAATATTCTTTTAACGGAATGTTGGAGTCAATGGTGGGTGAGGCGTGTTGCGGGAGAGCTAATCTGGCTCTGTTTTAATTAATTCTTCGGCGAGGCTCTGACAAAGAAACCGGTTTGACAAGATTTCCTCTGTGTTTCCTTGAGTCTATATGTGGGAAGCGATACGACCTCTGTGTTGTCTGTGCGAGCGGCAGCTGACATTTTCTCCGCGGTGAGGTGAGCGGCGTCGCTCGTCCAGAAGACTTTGACTCTTTTTCTCCACGGCGGGATGACGAGTCGGTTTTGGTTGATGCGGGTCGATCTGGGTGTCGCTCGTTGTCGCGCGGTGGCGCGCGGTGGCGCTCGCTTGGCGCAAGGTGGCGCAAGGTGGCGCACGGGGGCGCAAGGTGGCGCACGGTGTCGCTCATTCAGCGATCTCTTGGTGGTAGCCCCCGGCTTTTCCACTGCTCGATTGATTGTTGAGTCGGCACGATGCTCGCCGTCGCTCTCGACGTCTTGTGTGTTCACACTGGTCGTTGGTCGGTGTGCCCTCAGGCACACGGCGCATTCGATAGCTCTGTCTTCCTCCTCACAGCAGTTTGGCCAGGCTTTCTCCACTGCTTCGCGCTCTCTGCTTTGTTCGCTTGGCGATCTCCGCCTTTCCTGCGGGTTGTTTGCTGGTCGTCACTCTGACGAGGAGCGATGCTTCATTCGTGGCAGGGTGGACATTGGCGTATTTGTTGGCTTCACTCACAGCTCGGCGGCTCAGTGTAGTAATTCTTCTTAGGTGGTGCAGACCTCGGCTTGTAGCAGCACGTCGCTACCTCGCGATTCTCGTCATGCTGGATGACGAAAGCTTCTTGACGATCTGTGGTGGAGTCGAAGCCCTGGCGACGAGATGGGGCTCAGAGCCCTGGCGATCTGTGATGGGGCCGGAGGCCCTGACGAGCTGGTGGTGGGGCCCGTGGCCCAGACGATCTCTGGTGGGGGGCCAGGCCCCTGACGAAATCAGTTGAATGGATTTTTCCCCGGCTTATATTGAGAAAATGCCCTCCGTTTCCCGAGTTGTTCAAAGTCTGTCATAAAACCTTCCTGTGTGTGTGTGTCCGTCCGTGTGTTTCGCTTGCGTGTTTGTCCGTGTGTTTATTAGCTCTGAAGACAGCTGTTGTCGTTCTGGAAGGGGGTGGGGTTCGTGACGGCGCCAACGAAGATATCCATTAGCCAGACCGATGATTCGCGTCGAGTTCTATATATATAAAAGAGATATTCGAATCCATGTTTTTGTTACTGAATAATATTTGTCGCGACAACCTACGCGTTAAGCGAGCTTAATTATTTCCGCCCTCGCTCGGGGATCATATCTTTTGTCTCACACAGCTTAAGTTGTTTTGGTTTGGAAGTTGAAATGCGACTTATTCCATTATGCCCCAGTTAAGCCGAAACCGTGTTCCCGATGTTTCATCGTGACCCGATCTCTCATGGAGATGTTATTCCTTGCGTGTGCAATTTTTGCTGTCCGTGTTGTGGGAAGACAAAGACGGTTGTTTCCACGGTGGAAGCGCCCGGCGCATGCGGTTATTTATTTATTTCTGAGAGCGTGTTAATTTCCTTTGAGCCATTGCTCGGGAGTTTTATTGGTGTCATTTCCCGGCTTTGTGCCTGCGTGTGGAGATCCTCTCGGAAAGACAAAGACGGTCGTGTTGCTGCTGTTGTTTTCAGGGGGTTGTTGTGTTTGGTTAATTTTGAGAGCCTTATTCACCGTTAGCTCCTAGGATATTCACTTTAATTCCGTACTTATTATTTGACTTCTTGTGATTATTTAATCTGCTATCCCGGCTAAGAATTTTGTTTTGGAGCGAAATATATGCCATAATTGTTCTTCGATGCTTCGGCCCGGCCGTGTAGAAATTCTATAAAGGTAAATAATGTCAGTATTTAATTAACAATGATGGGTCGCGATTCTGGTGCAGACTGTAGTCTGATTTTCAATTGTAGTGAGGATGGATACTGTTTGCTTACTTCATGGCTAAGTTGTACTAGTTTGTCTAACATGGTTCAAAACCCGTTTGTGTTTTTTTGTTAATGTTGTTCCTTTGTTAAGAATATAATTATATTTTTCGTGGCCTGGTTTTGTACTTATATAAGGGTTTTTTTTCTTTACGAACGGATGATTCTTCCAGAACCCCCCGGCTACCATTCCCCCCTCCCTTGTTCCTCTTGTGTGAAATTCGGGGAGTTTTTATGATCTTGATTACCCTTCTTTCATGCCCTCTTTCCTTTGAAATGAGGTGTGCGCACATCTGTGTTAGTGTGAGGGCGTGTCCGTTCTCACGTTGCCCCGTGTATATTAAAAAACGATATTATCTATGTTGGCAGAATAATTCTTAAAAAAAAATAATTTTTTAAATTAAAAAGGAAGGCATATATCCAACAGTATGTAAAGTGATTTTCTTGAAACCACTCCACGTGCATTTTAATCGGTTATAATGTTGCTTATCTGCATAAAAGTGCATTGGCCAGGAATCGATCCCAGGTCTCCCACGTGGCAGTCCAGAATTCTACCACTGAATCACCTATACCACATTCCACTCGAATTTTTTTAACGTGAGATGCATTAATACTCTTCTTTTCTCATTCCTCCAAAATTGCGTGTTCTCTGTGTATATAGAATCTGACTTTTTACTTTTTTCATCACGATCTGCAGATGATGGTGGGTTCTTTATTTATATTCTCTACAAATTTGCAGTTTATTGTTGTTTAGTTGGATAAAAGTGCATCGGCCGGGAATCGAACCCGGGCCTCCCGCGTGGCAGGCGAGAATTCTACCACTGAACCACCGATGCCTCGTGTGGGTGGTGTGATTTTACGTGAGATGCATGAATACTGATCTTCTTTCAGTAGCGTGTGAGACTTTTCTGTGTTTTTTAGGCTCCTGACTTTCCCATTTTTCTTGAATATCCGAAGATGAAGATGGACTAAATTGATGATATGCAAGTTATTGGGATGTTGTTAAAATATTTCTTCACCTGTTAGAAAGATTTGGTAGAACCGCTTTCGGCAAGAGAAATCCTTAGTCACTACTCGTTTCCAATACTAGTTATTGCATTTCGTTGTCAAAATTACTGCGACCTGATTTCCGCAGCTGAAAGTGACCTCACCGTGTTTGTTTCTGAAAATATACAAGGGAATGAATTTGAAGCGAATAATCTTCTTCATTGACATGGATAGTCATTTTCCTGAAACCACTCCACGTGCATTTTAATCGGTTATAATGTTGCTTATCTGGATAAAAGTGCATTGGCCAGGAATCCATCCCAGGTCTCCCACGTGGCAGTCCATAATTCTACCACTGAATCACCTATACCCCATTCCACTCGAATTTTTTTTACGTGAGATGCATTAATACTCTTCTTTTTTCATTCCTCCAAAATTGCGTGTTCTCTGTGTATATAGAATCTGACTTTTTACATCACGATCTGCAGATGATGGTGGGTTCTTTTTTTATATTCTCTACAAATTTGCAGTTTATTGTTGTTTAGTTGGATAAAAGTGCATTGGCCGGGAATCGAACCCGGGCCTCCCACGTGGCAGGCGAGAATTCTACCACTGAACCACCGATGCCTCGTGTGCCTGGTGTGATTTTACGTGAGATGCATGAATACTGATCTTCTTTCAATAGCGTGTAAGTGAGACTTTTCTGTGTTTCTTAGGCTCCTGACTTTCCCATTTTTCTTGAATATCCGAAGATGAGGATGGACTAAATTGATGATATGCAAGTTATTGGGATGTTGTTAAAATATTTCTTCACCTGTTATAAAGATTTGGTAGAACCGCATTCCGCAAGATAAATCCTTCGTCACTGCTCGTTTTCAATACTAGTTATTGCATTTCGTTGTCAAAATAACTGCGACCTGATTTCTGCAGCTGAATGTGACCTCACCGTGTATGTTTCTGAAAATATACAAGGGAATGAATTTCATGCGATTAATATTCTTCATTGACATGTAAAGTAATTTTCTTGAAACCACTCCACGTGCATTTTAATCGGTTATAATGTTGCTTATCTGCATAAAAGTGCATTGGCCAGGAATCGATCCCAGGTCTCCCACGTGGCAGTCCAGAATTCTACCACTGAATCACCTATACCACATTCCACTCGAATTTTTTTTACGTGAGATGCATTAATACTCTACTTTTTTCATTCCTCCAAAATTGCGTGTTCTCTGTGTATATAGAATCTGACTTTTTACTTTTTTCATCACGATCTGCAGATGATGGTGGGTTCTTTATTTATATTCTCTACAAATTTGCAGTTTATTGTTGTTTAGTTGGATAAAAGTGCATCGGCCGCGAATCGAACCCGGGCCTCCCGCGTGGCAGGCGAGAATTCTACCACTGAACCACCGATGCCTCGTGTGTCTGGTGTGATTTTACGTGAGATGCATGAATACTGATCTTCTTTCAGTAGCGTGTGAGACTTTTCTGTGTTTCTTAGGCTCCTGACTTTCCCATTTTTCTTGAATATCCGAAGTTGAAGATGGACTAAATTGATGATATGCAAGTTATTGGGATGTTGTTAAAATATTTCTTCACCTGGTAGAAAGATTTGGTAGAACCGCTTTCGGCAAGATAAATCCTTAGTCACTACTCGTTTCCAATACTAGTTATTGCATTTCGTTGTCAAAATAACTGCGACCTGATTTCTGCAGCTGAATGTGACCTCACAGTGTTTGTTTCTGAAAGTATACAAGGGAATTAATTTTATGCGATTAATATTCTTCATTGACATGTAAAGTCATTTTCTTGAAACCACTCCACGTGCATTTTAATCGGTTATAATGTTGCTTATCTGGATAAAAGTGCATTTGCCAGGAATCGATCCCAGGTCTCCCACGTGGCAGTCCAGAATTCTACCACTGAATCACCTATACCACATTCCACTCGAATTGTTTTTACGTGAGATGCATTAATACTCTTATTTTTTCATTCCTCCAAAATTGCGTGTTCTCTGTATATATAGAATCTGACTTTTTATTTTTTTCATCACGATCTGCAGATGATGGTGGGTTCTTTTTTTTAATATTCTCTACAAATTTGCAGTTTATTGTTGTTTAGTTGGATAAAAGTGCATCGGCCGGGAATCGAACCCGGGCCTCCCACGTGGCAGGCGAGAATTCTACCACTGAACCACCGATGACTCGTGTGCCTGGTGTGATTTTACATGAGATGCATGAATACTGATCTTTTTTCGGTAGCGTATGAGTGAGACTTTTCTGTGTTTCTTAGGCTCCTGACTTTCCCATTTTTCATGAATATCCGAAGATGAAGATGGACTAAATTGATAATATGCAAGTTATTGGGATGTTGTTAAAATATTTCTTCACCTGTTATTAAAAATTTGGTAGAACCGCTTTCCGCAAGAGAAATCATTCGTCACAGATTCCAAAGAACACAGGATGAGATGTTACTCTCCTTTTTGCAAGCACTTCCAAGAGTTCATGAACAGTGAGCCAGGTGAAATTTGGGGAGCGCATCGTCAGTAGTGAACCTTTGGTTCCTAGGGTGTTTCGGCCTTTCATACTATACACCCTCCCCAAAGGCGGCCAGCGACAGGGTGATCAATCCTACGCTTGCGTCCCATTCCCAATTAGTCATAGGAGTTGCCTTGTTGTTGATAGCCAACATCCCATGGGACTATGCATGGCAGGGGCGTCCTCCTCCCTGAGTCAAGCATTGTTGACTGCATACCTCCTGGCCCTCTCACTTTGGGGCCCAGCTGGGGTCTTTCCTCTTCATCCAGAGCCACTGACTGCTGCCTTCTGCCGCCTCCGATACAGATCTAATTGCCGAACGCTGGCTCTGGCCCTTAATTCCCAGGTCTCTAAGCAGTCTGGTTGTAGATGTTGCCACAAAACCTCTGCAGCCCACCTCCACTGGTCGGACTTCTGTGTTCCAGCCATGATGCCGTGCTTCGGCAGCAAGATCGGCATAGCGCAGATGTTTTCGCTCATAAGCCTCATCTACTGAGTCCTCCCAGGGTACTGTGAGCTCAATGATGAAGACCTTCTTGAGCGAACGGGACCAGAGCACCATGTCAGGTCTTAGGGTGGTGGTTGCGATCTCCGGAGGAAACACAAGTTGCCGGCCAATGTCAGCTAGCATTTTCCAGTCGCGGGCCAAGAGCAGCTGGTCTCGCTCTATTTTTGTAGAGCCGCTCTTCGGTGGTTTAGCCCCTTCGCAGACAAAGGTCGTCCGTAAGGGGTGTGATGCTGCTGGGGGTGGTAGGGAGTTGGTGGCAGCTCGCTTGTCCTCCAGGGCGGACGCAAGGTTTTTAAGGACTTGGTTGTGACGCCAAGTGTAGCGTCCTTGGGTGAGGCTTGTTTTACACCCTGTGAGAATGTGCCTGAGGTTGGCTGGCATGGAACAGAGGGCACAGTCCGGATCTTCACCATACCATTGGTGAAGATTAACTGGTGTTGGAAGGACGTCATATGTTGCTCTGATGGAAAAGCTCAACCGCCTTGCTTCCATGGCCCACAGATCCTTCCAGCTGATCTTCCTCTTCTCCACACTGTCCCATCGAGTCCACTGTCCCTGTTTGGCAAGAGAGACTGCCTTGGCCCACCTTGCAGCCTCCTCCTGATGGCGTACTTCCTGCACTACCATCTTCCGCCGCTCTGGTGCAGTGGCCTTACTCCAAGGAGCACGGCTAGTTAGCCCAAGGCCTCCTCTCCCTTGCTGAACATGACCCACAATGTCAGCATGTCTGAGGGCTGCTGTTGCCTCCTGGACTGCTGTTCCTGGCCTCCATTTGCGCCCATTTGCCAAGGTCGGCGCGTTGTTGCTCACCACTGGGTCTCGAGATTCATTCAGTGTCATCTGGAGCCTGGTTTTTGCACACTTGAATTCCTCGGTTAGACTGCTGAGGGGCAGCTTGAGGACACCATCTCCATAGAGGCCTATGGTGGTAAGGCATCGTGGAACTCCGAGCCACTTCTTTAAGTAGCTCGTGACTCCTCTTTCCATCTTCTCCACTGTTGAGATTGGAACCTCATACACTGCTAGGGGCCACAACACCCGGGGTAGGAGACCAAACTGCAGACACCAGGCCTTTAACTTTCCAGGTAGCTGGGTGTTGTCGATGGACTGTAGGCTACTACTGATGTCTTTGCGCAGCTGTTGCACCTGGTCTTTGTCCTTCAGGCTTGCATCATACCACCTTCCAAGGCTTTTTTACCGGCTGCTCAGACACTGTTGGGATTTGGTCATCTCCGATGAAGAATTTCAGGTCACAGAGTACTCCCTTCTCAATCGAGATGCTGCGTGACTTGGATGGTTTAATCTTTATACGGGCCCAGCTGATGTTCTCCTCGAGTTTTCTGAGCAGTATCCTGGTGCATGGGACAGTGGTGGTCAATGTTGTAATGTCGTCCATGTAGGCTCTGAGTGGAGGGAGGCGAAAACCAGAGTCGACTCGCTGTCCACCAGCAACCCATTTTGAGGATCTGATGATAACCTCCATTGCCATTATGAATGCAAATGGAGAAATGGTACATCCCGCCATTATACCTACATTCAGGCATTGCCATGAGGTGGTGAACTCTGAGGTGGTGAAGCAGAACTGCAGATCCTGAAAGTACGACTTCACCAGGGTTGTGATGGTGTCCGGAATGTGGAAAAATCTGAAGGCAGACCACAGGAGTTCATGGAGCACAGAGCCAAATGCATTGGCTTTCCGCAAGAGAAATCCTTCGTCACTACTCGTTTCCAATACTAGTTATTGCATTTCGTTGTCAAAATAACTGCGACCTGATTTCCGCAGCTGAAAGTGACCTCACCGATTTGGTTTTTGCAAGTATGCAAGGGAATGAATTTGAAGCGATCAATCTACTTCATTGACATGTAAAGTCATTTTCTTGAAACCACTCCACGTGCATTTTAATCGGTTATAATGTTGCTTATCTGCATAAAAGTGCATTGGCCAGGAATCGATCCCAGGTCTCCCACGTGGCAGTCCAGAATTCTACCACTGAATCACCTATACCACATTCCACTCGAATTTTTTTAACGTGAGATGCATTAATACTCTTCTTTTCTCATTCCTCCAAAATTGCGTGTTCTCTGTGTATATAGAATCTGACTTTTTACTTTTTTCATCACGATCTGCAGATGATGGTGGGTTCTTTATTTATATTCTCTACAAATTTGCAGTTTATTGTTGTTTAGTTGGATAAAAGTGCATCGGCCGGGAATCGAACCCGGGCCTCCCGCGTGGCAGGGGAGAATTCTACCACTGAACCACCGATGCCTCGTGTGGGTGATGTGATTTTACGTGAGATGTGTAATGCGGGCGAAAGCGACCTTCCGGATGTGACGTCACGAGGAGGCGGAGCCAGGTGACGTGGGTGAAAGGTAGGGGGTCCTTAAGCGGGTAAACCGGAAGGAGAAGGCAGTCGGGGTGTGAATGGAAAGGTGTGGGGCCACGCGGGCGTACGAGCCGAGGGGGCACCGTCAGAAGCGGGAGCCAACCCTGGGAACAGTAGGGAGCTACTGGGAGGTGTAAAGCTGCAGATAGAGATAGGCAGTAAGGCTGTGTGTGAGGAGCAGCGGGGTGGCTGCCAAGAGTCGCAGGAGCGACGAGAAGGCGAGACAGCACGAGGCTGTCAGAGCTGCAGCAGGAACAGCCAAGGGAGCTGTGTGAGAGTACAGCAGCTGAGCTGCTGTGGGGCTGCAAGAGCGACAAGAACAGCAGCGGGGCTGCTGATGTGGACTGGAGTGACATCGGAACCAGCACAGAGAGAATAAGAGAGACAGCCGTGTGGGAACGCAGTACGGACCGAATAAAGGACACTGAGCCAGAGATCGTGGTCAAGTCTTTTATTACACTGGGGTCAGAAGTGAAACGGCATGTCTAAGCAAGTAAGGAAGAAAATTCCCCCGGCGCCAGCATCGGTTTCTTCGTCCGACGACGACGAATTCCCTCCGACCACGGATTTTGCTGGGGTGGTGGAGGAGAGCCCTGCTGAGGCGAGCACGGGGACGGGCGTGGAAGATGTCGGCGCGATGGCGGGTCCGTCAACAACATCGGACGCTGAGCAAAGATGGCAACAGGTGGCAGAACAACTGGAGACACTCAAGGACGTCCTGGCGCATCTGTGTCACCTCGTTACGCCAAGGACGACGATGGAACGAGAAGGTGCTCCACGGGCCGCCACGTTGCCTGCCCTGCCGCCGCCATTGGCCACGCGGCAAGAAGACGCCATCTTGCGCGCTCCGCGGCGCCAAACCGCCATCTTGGCCACGCCGCGGGCCGACGCCATTTTGAATTTACCTCCACAACAACCATCATTGGAAGACGGCGTAAAGAGGAGTCGGAGTCGCCACCTTACTACAGTTAAGGAATTCTCTATCGGGGGCGATTGGAGCGCTTTCGCCTGCCGATTTTTGGCGGCGGTTCGTTCAGCAAGATGGACCGATGCGGAGGCCTTGGAAGTGTTGCCGACTCTACTGGACGACGAATCTGTTCGATTTTTCCGTTCCATAACGGCCGATAAGAAGAAGACTTTATGTGGAGTTTTTGAGGAAATGGCCGACGCCTATGAGCCACCTGACGACGCGCATCGGCGATTCGCTCAACGACAACGAGCACCCGAAGAATCGCCCGTGGCGTTCAGGGGTGCGGTGTTGGAGCTGGCCATGGCAGCATATCCTGACACGCCACAGGATCTGCTCGAGCCCCTCATATTGGGAAAAATGCTGGAGCTGTCTCGGGATCTGGGGATCCCCATGCCTGTGTGTGGGCATGAGAAGCTCACGTCCCGGGCGGCAGCAAAGTGTCTGGATGCGCAGTTTAATCTCCGTCGCTGGAAGCAAGTGGCGGCATGGACGGGTGGGCCCGTCAAGGAAGGAGGCGCGATGGGGTGGGACCCCACAAGGGCGATCTATGTGCCGGATGAACGGGGTCCACAGGAGCTGACGGCTGCCTCCTCTCCATGGCCGGGACGCGGAAGGCCGGGGCCGCGCGCTACGCCATCGGGACGGGGCCGCCGGGATGCAGGACCTGCGCTTCGGCGCAACGAGGCCGATTGCTTCCGCTGCGGCCGTAGGGGCCATTACGCCAAAGATTGCTGGGCCCGCTTCCCGGGTCCGCCGCAGCAGGAGCCCACAACACCGGACAAGCCGACCAAGGAACCTCCGAAACAGGCATGTCGGCACGCACCAGACACTCGGCAAGGCTTTACACCTCACCCACCACCTGTGTTGCGCGATCCTATTGTTGTTGTTAAAGAAAGGCCATCGACGGGGCCTTGTCATTCAGTTACGCAGTGGCGCAAATTGGCACGGAGAGTTGTCGCGGCCGCTACGGGTTCGTCCACTGTACCGGGGTCCATACAAGGTGTGGACGTGCGCATTTTGGTCGACTCGGGAGCGTCTGCGACTATTATATCGGATGTCATTTTCCATCTGTTGGGCATTCCGCCGGGGGCTGTGCGTCCGGTTTATGGGTCTTGCGTCGCTGCAAACGGGGGTAGTATGGGTATTGTGGGCCAGGTGGATGCTAAGATATCTATAGGGGATGTGTCGGCTTCGGGCGTTGTGTTAATATCGAGATCTTTGGCGGTTCCTTGCTTACTAGGCACGGATTTTTTGGCTAAGATGCCCATTTTGATTAAAATCAATGAGAATTGTATTGAATTGCCGGGGGGCCGTCGAATCTCGTTTCTGCCGTCGCCCTGGGGGCGACCTGCTTCGGCCGTACAGGTGCAGGCGCTGTCCGTCGCATCTGTGGACATCCCACCTGGTTCACAGATGCTTATACCCTTGCGGTATCGGAAGCCCCTGCCCAATCGGCTAGGAGCATTAGGGGTCTTGTTGTCACCATCCGCCACGATAACAACGGGATTGGCGTTAGTTGGGGCACAGACCATCGTCCGGCCGGATCAATTACCGGTTTTACAGGTGCTTAATGCGGGGGTGGAAAACATCCGTGTTCCGGCCGGTACGGTTGTGGCACATGCCACTACGGCGTTTGCGACGCACGATTGTCCGCATCGCCGAGGAGTGGTCGCTGGTGTTTCCGAGCCAAGGAGTTCGGATAATCGTTGGATCGCTACCTTATGTGACGAAAATTCTTCCCTGTCCGTGGGGCAACGTGATGCGCTGCGTAAATTGTTGCTGACGTATTCGGATGTGTTCAGCTCCGACGATTTGGATTTGGGACGCACATCGTTGCTTTCCCATCATATTGAGACGGGCGACGCTGCCCCTATACGGTTAAATTCGCATCGGATGAGTCCAGCGGAGCGAGAACACGTTCGGGGGGCGGTGGAAGACATGTTGGCTGCGGACATTATATCGCCATCTAACAGCCCATGGGGCGCTCCTGTGGTCTTGGTTAAGAAAAAGGATGGCAACTTGCGATTTTGTGTCGATTTCCGGAAATTGAATAAGATATCGGTGGCAGATGCGTACCCCCTGCCGCGTATGGACGACTCCCTTGACGCATTGTCGGGGGCTAAGTTCTTTTCCACACTGGACCTCTCTTCGGGATTTTGGCAGCTTCCCCTTGACGAGTCCTCACGGGAGAAAACCGCATTCCGTACGCCGCAGGGGTTATTTCAATTCAACTGCCTCCCGATGGGATTGAATGCGGCCCCTGCTACGTTTCAAAGATTGATGGAGCTCGTTTTGACGGGGTTGCAGTGGGAGACGTGTCTTATATATTTGGACGATATTATTGTGTTCAGCCGCACATTTGAGGAACATTTAACGCGGCTGGAGACAGTGTTCACGAGGATGCGCTCTGCCAATTTGAAATTCAAACCAAAGAAATGCCACCTACTGCAACGGTCCGTCCGTTATTTGGGGCACATTGTGAGTGCCGAGGGGGTGTCCACGGATCCGGAAAAGACGGCGTGTGTCCGGGATTGGCCGACTCCGGCCTCTGTGGGGGATGTTCGGCGGTTTTAGGGATTTGCCTCGTATTACCGAAGATTTGTGCCAGGGTTTGCGACGATTGCGAGGCCCTTGCATCTCCTTACGGGTAAAGGACGGAAATTTGTTTGGTGAGAGCCGGAAGAGGCGGCCTTTCGGAGTCTGCGTGATCTATTGGCTACGGCCCCGACATTGGATTATCCCGATTTTGATCGCCCTTTCATTCTCGATACGGACGCGAGTGACACAGGTATTGGGGCGGTATTATCACAGTCTAAAGGGGGCGTAGAGCGCGTCGTGGCGTATGGTAGCCGAGTCTTGTCGCCTGCGGAAACACGCTACTGTGTCACTCGTAGAGAACTTTTGGCGGTTGTTTTTTTCCTACGGCAATTTCGGCCGTACCTTTACGGTCGTTCTTTTATTGTGCGTACGGATCATGCGGCCTTGCAATATGCACTTAAAATGGACCAGCCATCGGGACAGTGGGCACGTTGGTTGGACACGCTGCAGGAGTTTTCCTTCCAAATTCAACATCGGAAGGGAGTGCGCCATGCGAACGCTGACGCACTTTCCAGATTACCAGGGCGCGCCCCTTGTAAATGTGCGTCGGGGACGCATAGGTGTTCGCCGATTCTCAACCCCTCTCAGCCGCTCACGTTGGCCGTCGGGAAGTCGGATACTCCGATGGAACCGGGACCAACTGATGGGGTTTTGAATCTGCCGCGGTCTGTCTGGATTCGGGAACAGATGATGGACGAGTCGTTGTTGTCCATGCGGAAGCGGTCTATGAGGGACAAGGGGAGTCCGAGTTCGGCTGTGGGGCCGCGAACCGCTCTCCGAGATGGTCTGCTTATGTGGCAAGAAAGGTTCCAGGAAAGCTGGCGTGTGGTGGTACCAACGTCCTTGCGATTTGAGTTGATTAGAACTCTCCATTGTGACACACTATTGCATTTAGGGGTGCAGAAGACCTTGTTGACGTTACAACGTCATTATTTTTGGCACGGCATGGCGACAGATGTCGTAGGGCACGTGCGCGCGTGCCCTGAATGCGCCCGGCGTAAGCCGCCTAAACATCCTTACGTGCCGCCTCTCCAGTCGATTCAGGTGTCTCGAGTCAATGAATTGGTGGCACTGGACATATTGGGACCCTTCCCACCATCGGCGAGGGGAAATAAATATTTGCTGGTAGGGGTTGAGTATCTCTCCCGTTGGCCGATGGCCTGGCCGTTGCCCGATCAGTCGGCCGCGGCCATCACCGACGCCTTTTTGTTTGGGTACATTATGGACAAGGGGGCGCCGGAGAGACTCCTCACGGACCAGGGCCGAAATTTCTCTTCTAAATTATTGGCTGAAGTGTGCGCAGGCCTTGGGACTAAGAAGATACGGACATCTCCATACCATCCGCAGACGGATGGTATGGTTGAGCGGCTGAACAGGACATTGTCTGCCATGCTTTGCCATACTGTGAGTGAACAGCAATCGGATTGGGATCTGCACATCCCCGGAGTGCTTTCGGCGTACAGGATGACGCCCCATGCGGCTACAGGGTATTCGCCGTTTTACCTTATGTATGGTCGGGAAAACGTGCCTCCGGTGGATGTGCAATTGGGTACTGGGGTGAAGGGACCTCGTAAACCACTCCCTGAATACATTCAGGACACGGTTCGCCGGGTTACGGAGGCGCGGGAAAACGCCCGCGTGGCTACGGCCAAAGCCCAGGCCCGGAACGAGCGGTATGCTCGGCGGTCTGAGGGGGAGTGCCCCTGGAAGGTGGGAGACCTGGCCTGGCTCCATTGCCCGCAGGTGCGGCCGGGGACCTCTCCTAAATTGCACAAACCTTGGCATGGTCCTGTGCGCCTCATTGAGGTTCCCAATCCACAGTCGGCGCGCGTTCAGTTTGGTTCTCGCCGTTGGTTTGTTCATACGTCGCGGTTGAAACCATATGTTGCTCCCCTACGTGATGCGTCATCTCCCAATGTTGCCTTGCCGGGGTCTGTTGCTGCTGACTCTGACTCTTCCCCGCCTGCGTCCATTGATCTTGCTAGAGCGCCTGTCGTACCTGTTCCAGACAGGCCGACCGTGACACCGCGGGGGAGGAGTGGGCCTGTTCGGAGGGCGCCTGCCAGGGCTGCGGGACCTTCAAGCCCGGCGACCCTTCCGACCCCGCTGCAGGCGCATTCGCGGAATACGACCAAGACTGATTCGTCAGGGACACGAGATGTCGGTGGACTTCCAATCGCAGCAGGGGAATTACCCCCTGTCATTTCTCGTGTTCCATCGCGTCCCCGTTCTACAAGTGGGCCGCCGACCGTCCGGGACGGGCCGGCGACCCGCACTCGTTCCAAATCGCTTACGTTTCGTTGATTGTATGTTGTTATTGTTCTTGTTCTTGCCGTCGTATTTATCGCATGCTTTCGTACGTTCGTCGATGTTAATTGTGTGTTGTTCTTGTTGTTATATTGCATGCTTAGTGTCCTTTAAGGGGGAAGGTCGGTTCACCGCATTACGCTTTGGTGTTGTTCAGCCGAGGTCGGCTGGGTTTTTTCTATGGGGGAGGGTGGTGTAATGCGGGCGAAAGCGACCTTCCGGATGTGATGTCACGAGGAGGCGGAGCCAGGTGAGGTGGGTGAAAGGTAGGGGGTCCTTAAGCGGGTAAACCGGAAGGAGAAGGCAGTCGGGGTGTGAATGGAAAGGTGTGGGGCCACGCGGGCGTACGAGCCGAGGGGGCACCGTCAGAAGCGGGAGCCAACCCTGGGAACAGTAGGGAGCTACTGGGAGGTGTAAAGCTGCAGATAGAGATAGGCAGTAAGGCTGTGTGTGAGGAGCAGCGGGGTGGCTGCCAAGAGTCGCAGGAGCGACGAGAAGGCGAGACAGCACGAGGCTGTCAGAGCTGCAGCAGGAACAGCCAAGGGAGCTGTGTGAGAGTACAGCAGCGGAGCTGCTGTGGGGCTGCAAGAGCGACAAGAACAGCAGCGGGGCTGCTGATGTGGACTGGAGTGACATCGGAACCAGCACAGAGAGAATAAGAGAGACAGCCGTGTGGGAACGCAGTACGGACCGAATAAAGGACACTGAGCCAGAGATCGTGGTCAAGTCTTTTATTACAGATGCATGAATACTGATCTTCTTTCAGTAGCGTGTGAGACTTTTCTGTGTTTTTTAGGCTCCTGACTTTCCCATTTTTCTTGAATATCCGAAGATGAAGATGGACTAAATTGATGATATGCAAGTTATTGGGATGTTGTTAAAATATTTCTTCACCTGTTAGAAAGATTTGGTAGAACCGCTTTCGGCAAGAGAAATCCTTAGTCACTACTCGTTTCCAATACGAGTTATTGCATTTCGTTGTCAAAATTACTGTGACCTGATTTCCGCAGCTGAAAGTGACCTCACCGTGTTTGTTTCTGAAAATATACAAGGGAATGAGTTTGAAGCGATTAATCTTCTTCATTGACATGGATAGTCATTTTCCTGAAACCACTTCACGTGCATTTTAATCGGTTATAATGTTGCTTATCTGTGCATTGGCCAGGAATCCATCCCAGGTCTCAAACGTGGCAGTCCAGAATTCTACCACTGAATCACCTATACCACATTCCACTCGAATTTTTTTTACTTGAGATGCATTAATACTCTTCTTTTTTCATTCCTCCAAAATTGCTTGTTCTCTGTGTATATAGAATCTGACTTTTTAATTTTTTCATCGCGATCTGCAGATGATGGTGGGTTCTTTTTTTATATTCTCTACAAATTTGCAGTTTATTGTTGTTTAGTTGGATAAAAGTGCATCGGCCGGGAATCGAACCCAGGCCTCCCACGTGGCAGGCGAGAATTCTACCACTGAGCCACCGATGCCTCGTGTGGGTGGTGTGATTTTACGTGAGATGCATGAATACTGATCTTTCAGTAGCGTGTGAGTGAGACTTTTCTGTGTTTCTTATGCTCCTGACTTTCTCATTTTTCATGAATATCCGAAGATGAAGATGGACTAAATTGATAATATGCAAGTTATTGGGATGTTGTTAAAATATTTCTTCACCTGTTATAAAAATTTGGTAGAACCGCTTTCCGCAAGAGAAATCCTTCGTCACTACTCGTTTACAATACTAGTTATTGAATTTCGTTGTCAAAATAACTGCGACCTGATTTCTGCAGCTGAATGTGACCTCACCGTGTTTGTTTCTGCAAGTATACAAGGGAAAGAATTTGAAGCAATTAATCTTCTTCATTGACATGGATAGTAATTTTCTTGAAACCACTCCACGTGCATTTTAATCGGTTATAATGTTGCTTCTCTGGATAAAAGTGCATTGGCCAGGAATCGATCCCAGGTCTCCCACGTGGCAGTCCAGAATTCTACCACTGAATCACCTATACCACATTCCACTCGAATTATTTTTACGAGAGATGCATGAATACTCTTCTTATTTCATTCCTCCAAAATTGCGTGTTCTCTGTGTATATAGAACCTGACTTTTTACTTTTTTCATCACGATCTGCAGATGATGGTGGGTTCTTTATTTATATTCTCTACAAATTTGCAGTTTATTGTTGTTTAGTTGGATAAAAGTGCATCGGCCGGGAATCGAACCCGGGCCTCCCGCGTGGCAGGCGAGAATTCTACCACTGAACCACCGATGCCTCGTGTGTCTGGTGTGATTTTAAATGAGATGCATGAATACTGGTCTTCTTTCAGTAGCGTGTGAGTGAGACTTTTCTGTGTTTCTTATGCTCCTGACTTTCTCATTTTTCATGAATATCCGAAGATGAAGATGGACTAAATTGATAATATGCAAGTTATTGGGATGTTGTTAAAATATTTCTTCACCTGTTATAAACATTTGGTAGAACCGCTTTCTGCAAGATAAATCCTTCGTCACTACTCGTTTACAATACTAGTTATTGCATTTCGTTGTCAAAATAACTGCGACCTGATTTCTGCAGCTGAATGTGGCTTCACCGTGTTTGTTTCTGAAAATATACAAGGGAATTAATTTTATGCGATTAATATTCTTCATTGACATGTAAAGTCATTTTCTTGAAACCACTCCACGCGCATTTTAATCGGTTATAATGTTGCTTATCTGGATAAAAGTGCATTGGCCAGGAATCGATCCCAGGTCTCCCACGTGGCAGTCCAGAATTCTACCACTGAATCACCTATACCACATTCCACTCGAATTATTTTTTTACGTGAGATGCATGAATACTCTTCTTATTTCATTCCTCCAAAATTGCGTTTTCTCTGTGTATATAGAATCTGACTTTTTACTTTTTTCATCACGATCTGCAGATGATGGTGGGTTCTTTTTTTTAATATTCTCTACAAATTTGCAGTTTATTGTTGTTTAGTTGGATGAAAGTGCATCGGCCGGGAATCGAACCCGGGCCTCCCACGTGGCAGGCGAGAATTCTACCACTGAACCACCGATGCCTCGTGTGCGTGGGGTGATTTTACATGAGTTGCATGAATACTGATCTTCTTTCAGTAGCGTATGAGTGAGACTTTTCTGTGTTTCTTAGGCTCCTGACTTTCCCATTTTTCATGAATATCCGAAGATGAAGATGGACTAAATTGATAATATGCAAGTTATTGGGATGTTGTTAAAATATTTCTTCACCTGTTATTAAAAATTTGGTAGAACCGCTTTCCGCAAGAGAAATCATTCGTCACAGATTCCAAAGAACACAGGATGAGATGTTACTATCCTTTGTGCAAGCACTTCCAAGAGTTCATGAACAGTGAGCCTGGTGAAATTTGGGGAGCGCATCGTCAGTAGTGAACCTTTGGTTCCTAGGGTGTTTCGGCCTTTCATACTATACACCCTCCCCAAAGGCGGCCAGCGACAGGGTGATCAATCCTACGCTTGCGTCCCATTCCCAATTAGTCATAGGAGTTGCCTTGTTGTTGATAGCCAACATCCCATGGGACTATGCATGGCAGGGGCGTCCTCCTCCCTGAGTCAATCATTGTTGACTGCATACCTCCTGGCCCTCTCACTTTGGGGCCCAGCTGGGGTCTTTCCTCTTCATCCAGAGCCACTGACTGCTGCCTTCTGCCGCCTCCGATACAGCTCTGATTGCCGAACGCTGGCTCTGGCCCTTAATTCCCAGGTCTCTAAGCAGTCTGGTAGATGTTGCGACAAAACCTCTGCAGCCCACCTCCACTTGTCGGACTTCTGTGTTCCAGCCATGATGCCGTGCTTCGGCAGCAAGATCGGCATAGCGCAGATGTTTTCGCTCATAAGCCTCATCTACTGAGTCCTCCCAGTGGTTCTGTGAGCTCAATGATGAAGACCTTCTTGAGCGAACGGGACCAGAGCACCATGTCAGGTCTTAGGGTGGTGGTTGCGATCTCCGGAGGAAACACAAGTTGCCGGCCAATGTCAGCTAGCATTTTCCAGTCGCGGGCCAAGCGCAGCTGGTCTCACTCTATTGGTGTTGAGCCGCTCTTCGGTGGTTTAGCCCCTTCGCAGACAAAGGTCGTCCGTAAGGGGTGTGATGCTGCTGGGGGTGGTAGGGAGTTGGTGGCAGCTCGCTTGTCCTCCAGGGCGGACGCAAGGTTTTTAAGGACTTGGTTGTGACGCCAAGTGTAGCGTCCTTGGGTGAGGCTTGTTTTACACCCTGTGAGAATGTGCCTGAGGTTGGCTGGCATGGAACAGAGGGCACAGTCCGGATCTTCACCATACCATTGGTGAAGATTAACTGGTGTTGGAAGGACGTCATATGTTGCTCTGATGGAAAAGCTCAACCGCCTTGCTTCCATGGCACACAGATCCTTCCAGCTGATCTTCCTCTTCTCCACACTGTCCCATCGAGTCCACTGTCCCTGTTTGGCAAGAGAGACTGCCTTGGCCCACCTTGCAGCCTCCTCCTGATGGCGTACTTCCTGCACTACCATCTTCCGCCGCTCTGGTGCAGTGGCCTTACTCCAAGGAGCACGGCTAGTTAGCCCAAGGCCTCCTCTCCCTTGCTGAACATGACCCACAATGTCAGCATGTCTGAGGGCTGCTGTTGCCTCCTGGACTGCTGTTCCTGGCCTCCATTTGCGCCCATTTGCCAAGGTCGGCGCGTTGTTGCTCACCACTGGGTCTCGAGATTCATTCAGTGTCATCTGGAGCCTGGTTTTTGCACACTTGAATTCCTCGGTTAGACTGGTGAGGGGCAGCTTGAGGACATCATCTCCATAGAGGCCTATGGTGGTAAGGCATCGTGGAACTCCGAGCCACTTCTTTAAGTAGCTCGTGACTCCTCTTTCCATCTTCTCCACTGTTGAGATTGGAACCTCATACACTGCTAGGGGCCACAACACCCGGGGTAGGAGACCAAACTGCAGACACCAGGCCTTTAACTTTCCAGGTAGCTGGGTGTTGTCGATGGACTGTAGGCTACTACTGATGTCTTTGCGCAGCTGTTGCACCTGGTCTTTGTCCTTCAGGCTTGCATCATACCACCTTCCAAGGCTTTTTTACCGGCTGCTCAGACACTGTTGGGATTTGGTCATCTCCGATGAAGAATTTCAGGTCACAGAGTACTCCCTTCTCAATCGAGATGCTGCGTGACTTGGATGGTTTAATCTTTATACGGGCCCAGCTGATGTTCTCCTCGAGTTTTCTGAGCAGTATCCTGGTGCATGGGACAGTGGTGGTCAATGTTGTAATGTCGTCCATGTAGGCTCTGAGTGGAGGGAGGCGAAAACCAGAGTCGACTCGCTGTCCACCAGCAACCCATTTTGAGGATCTGATGATAACCTCCATTGCCATTATGAATGCCAATGGAGAAATGGTACATCCCGCCATTATACCTACATTCAGGCATTGCCATGAAGTAGTGAACTCTGAGGTGGTGAAGCAGAACTGCAGATCCTGAAAGTACGACTTCACCAGGGTTGTGATGGTGTCCGGAATGTGGAAAAATCTGAAGGCAGACCACAGGAGTTCATGGGTCACAGAGCCAAATGCATTGGCTTTCCGCAAGAGAAATCCTTCGTCACTACTCGTTTCCAATATTAGTTATTGCATTTCGTTGTCAAAATAACTACGACCTGATTTCTGCAGCTGAATGTGACCTCACCCTGTTTGTTTCTGAAAATATACAAGGGAATGAATTTTATGCGATTAATATTCGTCATTGACATGTAAAGTCATTTTCTTGAAACCACTCCACGTGCATTTTAATCGGTTATAATGTTCCTTATCTGGATAAAAGTGCATTGGCCAGGAATCGATCCCTGGTCTCCCACGTGGCAGTCCAGAATTCTATCACTGAATCACCTATACCACATTCCACTCGAATTTTTTTAACGTGAGATGCATTAATACTCTTCTTTTTCATTCCTCCAAAATTGCGTGTTCTCTGTGTATATAGAATCTGACTTTTTACTTTTTTCATCACGATCTGCAGATGATGGTGGGTTCTTTTTTATATTCGCTACAAATTTGCAGTTTGTTGTTGTTTAGTTGGATAAAAGTGCATCGGCCGGGAATCGAACCCGGGCCTCCCGCGTGGCAGGCGAGAATTCTACCACTGAACCACCGATGCCTCGTGTGCGTGGTGTGATTTTACGTGAGATGCATGAATACTGATCTTCTTTCAGTAGCGTGTGAGACTTTTCTGTGTTTCTTAGGCTCCTGACTTTCCCATTTTTCTTGAATATCCGAAGATGAAGATGGACTAAATTGATGATATGCAAGTTATTGGGATGTTGTAAAATATTTCTTCACCTGTTATAAAGATTTGGTAGAACCGCTTTACGCAAGAGAAATCCTTCGTCACTACTCGTTTCCAATACTAGTTATTGCATTTCGTTGTCAAAATAACTGCGACCTGATTTCCGCAGCTGAAAGTGACCTTACCGATTTGGTTTTTGCAAGTATGCAAGGGAATGAATTTGAAGCGATTAATCTTCTTCATTGACATGTATAGTCATTTTCCTGAAAACACTCCACGTGCATTTTAATCGGTTATAATGTTGCTTATCTGGATAAAAGTGCATTGGCCAGGAATCGATCCCAGGTCTCCCACGTGGCAGTCCAGAATTCTACCACTGAATCACCTATACCACATTCCACTCGAATTTTTCTTACGTGAGATTCATTAACACTCTTCTTTTTAAATCCTTTATTAAATCTTTTATATTAAGTTCGCGTGCTTGCTTGCTTGCGTGCTTGCTTAGGACCGTGCAAATCTTTCGGTCGTTTTTTAACCCACTTCCCGTTATCCAATCGAGCTGCCATTTTCCAGACAGACTCGTTGTGCCAGACAATTATTGTTCGTGTAAAAAAATTCCCAAAATGTTACACTTTTCAGGCAAAAAAAAATATTTTACATATATTCAAATAGAACGCATTCATGGCTTTGGCTGAACGTCAGAGTGTAAGAGCCCAGAGCGTAACCCCTCCACAGGCCGTGGCGGAGTAGCGCAGTTGGTAGTGCCCTCGCTTCCCATGCCAAAGGTCGCGGAATCGATCCCCGCGTCCTCCACAGGCGAATACATTTTTTAATCCTTTATATTAAGTTCGCTTGCTTGCTTAGGACCGTGCAAATCTTTCGCTCGTTTTTTAACCCACTTCCCGTGATCCAATCGAGCTGACATTTTGCACACAGACTTGTTGTGCGTGACAATTTATTTTCGTGAAATTTTTTTTTCCCAAACTTTACACTGTTTAGGGAAAAATAAATAAATATTTAATTACCAATTGCTTAATTCTGCCAGACAATCATCTGACCCATAGGTGGCAGCCATCTCAAGCCAGAGGACGAGAGGACTCTCGCCGCCACGCATATAAAGGATTTATAGTGAAAAACTTTGTTTTTACGGGTTAATTTTTTTCATTCCTCCAAAATTGCGTGTTCTCTGTGTATATAGAATCTGACTTTTTACTTTTTTCATCACGATCTGCAGATGATGGTGGGTTCTTTTTTATATTCGCTACAAATTTGCAGTTTATTGTTGTTTAGTTGGATAAAAGTGCATCGGCCGGGAATCGAACCCGGGCCTCCCGCGTGGCAGGCGAGAATTCTACCACTGAACCACCGATGCCTCGTGTATCTGGTGTGATTTTACATGAGATGCATGAATACTGGTCTTCTTTCAGTCGCGTGTGAGTGAGACTTTTCTTGTTTTCTTCTGCTCCTGACTTTCTCATTTTTCATGAATATCCGAAGATGAAGATGGACTAAATTGATAATATGCAAGTTATTGGGATGTTGTTAAAATATTTCTTCACCTGTTATAAAAATTTGGTAGAACCGCTTTCTGCAAGAGAAATCCTTCGTCACTACTCGTTTACAATACTAGTTATTGCAATTCGTTGTCAAAATAACTGCGACCTGATTTCTGCAGCTGAATGTGACCTCACCGTGTTTGTTTCTGAAAATATACAAGGGAATTAATTTTATGCGATTAATATTCTTGATTGACATGGATAGTCATTTTCTTGAAACCACTCCACGTGCATTTTAATCGGTTATAATGTTGCTTATCTGGATAAAAGTGCATTGGCCAGGAATCGATCCCAGGTCTTCCACGCGGCAGTCCAGAATTCTACCACTGAATCACCTATACCACATTCCACTCGAATTTTTCTTACGTGAGATGCCTTAATACTCTTCTTTTTTCATTCCTCCAAAATTGCGTGTTCTCTGTGTATATAGAACCTGACTTTTTACTTTTTTCATCACGATCTGCAGATGATGGTGGGTTCTTTTTTTATTTTCAATACAAATTTGCAGTTTATTGTTGTTTAGTTGGATAAAAGTGCATCGGCCGGGAATCGAACCCGGGCCTCCCGCGTGGCAGGCTAGAATTCTACCACTGAACCACCGATGCCTCGTGTGTCTGGTGTGATTTTACATGAGATGCATGAATACTGGTCTTCTTTCAGTAGTGTGTGAGTGAGACTTTTCTGTGTTTCTTATGCTCCTGACTTTCCCATTTTTCAATAATATCCGAAGACGAAGATGGACTAAATTGATAATATGCAAGTTATTGGGATGTTGTTAAAATATTTCTTCACCTGGTATAAAAATTTGGTAGAACCGCTTTCCGCAAGAGAAATCCTTCGTCACTACTCGTTTCCAATACTAGTTATTGCATTTCGTTGTCAAAATAACTGCGACCTGATTTCTGCAGCTGAATGTGACCTCACCGTGTTTGTTTCTGCAAGTATACAAGGGAATGAATTTGAAGCGATTAATCTTCTTCATTGACATGGATAGTAATTTTCTTGAAACCACTCCACGTGCATTTTAATCGGTTAAAATGTTGCTTATCTGGATAAAAGTGCATGGGCCAGGAATCGATCCCAATTTCCCACGTGGCAGTCCAGAATTCTACCACTGAATCACCTATACCACATTCCACTCGAATTATTTTTACGTGAGATGCATGTGTAGGGGTGTTAGAGAGAGAGCCCGTTATGCATGGCAGCTTATGGCAAACAAACACAGTGGGCGGGGCTACGTGAGTGCACGGGGAGGTGCTCTCTTCGACGTCCGCGCCAGGCACCCCGGGGGGGCTGATTCGGAGTTATGATCCCCCGGGGCCCCACCCCTCAAGGGGGGGGTTGGGTCTAAAAGGGGATGTGTCGGAGGGCTCGAGGAGAATGTTAAGCTAACCAGTGAAGACTGAAGACGTCTTAGCTAGAGCCCTGGACTCCCCTGGTTCGCCGTCCTTATCAGGGCCGAACAGGACTGAGCCAGCGGCGTGGTCCCGAGATCCAGAGCCGGTGCTCCTGTCAGAGCTGGTCTGGGACTCAGGGTACCGGGCCCGACTTACCAGTGTCGGGCCAGATAGCTTCCCCTAGCCCGTTAGTGGAGGACTAGGAGGCAGGCTAGGAGTAGCTAGCGCGTGTATCCCCAGCTAGCCGGGTGAGGGGGCCGATACCCCCTCTAGTGTTGTATGCCACAACCGTGCTGTGTGAAATAAACCCGTGTGTCTCCAACTCCGGCGTCCAAGAGTCGTGAAGTCTACTACATCTGGTGTCAGAAGTAAAGATCTACGAACATGGACACGCGCCGGACAGCTCGAGTCAGGGTACCGGAGGGGGAGGACTCCATTGCAGTCGGGGAGCCCGGGACGGCTGAAGAAAGCACAGAGCAGTCGGGGCCGGATGCGTCCACACCGCAGCAACAGGAGAATGGGGAGCCGTCGACAGAGGGGCTGAGGCAGGCGCACGCTAAGCTGGCGGAACTGCTGTACGCCGCTGCCACCATGCTGGACCACATCACACAGCTGGGGGCTGCTGGACCGCCACGGGGCGAGGGCAGCCGACGACCACAGCGCCTTCCCGCCATTTCGACGGAGCACCACTTTGAAAATCCCGCCATCGCCGCGGCTGCTGTTGAGGGCGTGGCCGGTCTGAGCATCGCGTCCAACGGCGGCCGTACAGTACCTGCCGCGTCATCACCAATGGACGGAACGTCACCACGGGTGCGACCGGCGATGCCATCGGTTGTTCGCGCCGAGGCAGAGCCGGGTGAGGGGGACGAGGGAGTGCGACCTTCCGCGGCAGCCGCTGCGTTACATCAGCGACTACCTCCACTCAAAGAATTTGTGGGCGAGGAAGGCGACTGGGGCGGCTTCCAGCGGCGCTTCCTCGCTCACCAGGAGATGGCGCAGTGGACGGACGCCAAGGCTCTCCGCGCGCTGCCGGCACTCCTCGACAGCGACGCCCTCGCCACTCTAACATCGGCACCGAAGGAGAGGCGCTCCACGCTGCAGACGGCGATGCAGCTGCTGGCTGCAGTCTACGGTCCGCCGTCGGACTGTCGGCAACTCTTTTACGATCGCCAGCGGGGGGCAAAGGAGTCGCCCCTGGCGTACCGCACAAGCCTCCTGGCACTGGCGAAGGCGGCCTTTCCACGGATGGACCACGAAGGTATCGACGTCATGGTTACGGAGAAGATACTCCTGCTGGCGGACGACTTGGATATCGTCATCGTCGCACAGGATGACGCGGAGATGTGCTCCCTCCAAGCGGCACGACTCCTCCACGCAAACCTGCTCTCGCAATGACGGAAGGCCAGCAAGGCGGCGAGCGGGCGTGCCGTGGCTGCAGCCACCCTCCCGGCGGAAGAGATTTGCGCCATCGACCATCAACGGCAGCAGGGAGCGGGAGTACGGGCGGACCGGGGCGCTTCGAGCCATCTCGACCATCCATCGTCGTCGCCAGCGCTCCCGCGCTGTTACAACTGCGGCATCCGGGGCCATGTCGCCTCGGGGTGCCGCTCTCCTCGGCAGCGCGGGACGACACCTCGACGGGACGCTGGCCCTCTTCCCAAGCTCCATCATCATAACCCGGCGAGTCGCGGCACCCCTCATGTTTGGCCCACGCACACGCCCGCCACACACTCAAACACCGCGGCGAATGGGGGGTCGATATCGGGCACCATCGCACCAACACGCACCACTCTGGGTACTCATATCGAACCCAGCCAGTGGTCCGTGTTGGCCCATCGCGTTGTAGCCGCATCGTCGGGGTCGTCTGCCATTGTGGGGCACATCGACGGGGTTGAGGTGCGCATCCTGGTCGATACGGGAGCATCGGCGACCATTATTTCGGAATTAATTTACAATATTCTCCCTGTCCAGAGCCGTCCTTTGAAGCCCGTTAACGTGCCATTCTATGCTGCTAATGGGGGCTCACTTGGCATCATTGGACAAATTCGAGCCCAAATTTGTGTCGGGGATATTAAATTGTCTGGGCCGATTTTTGTTTCCTCCTCGCTGGCGGCTCCGTGCCTGCTGGGGACGGACTTCCTGGCCAAAATGCCGATTAGGATATTAATCGACCAGGGATGCATTGAGCTCCCATCGGGCCGACGCATGGCGTTTCTACCATCCCCCGTTACGAGTCGGACGGCGTTCGCGACGGTGCCGGCGTTCGTAGATAGAACGGTGCGCGTTCCTCCAGTGCCCTGTGAGGAACCCGTCGCGAATCACGTGAGCGCTGTCCCTGCGCCGCGACCACATTCGGACAGCGATGAAGGGTGGCTCGAGGCGCTTTGTGCGGAATCGACGGACCTGTCAAATTCAGAGCGTCAACAGCTTAAAACACTACTGCAGGAATTTTCCGACGTTTTCAGTCGGGACAAATACGATTTGGGCTGCACTCATCTGCTGCGTCACCATATTGATACGGGTGACAGCGCGCCAATACGCCAGAATCCTTTTCGGTTAAGTCCCGCCGAAAAGGACCATGTCAAATCGGCTGTTGATGACATGTTAGCCGCCGACATAATTTCTCCTTCCACCAGCCCTTGGGGAGCGCCGATCGTCCTAGTTAAGAAACAGAACGGCTCGTTGCGGTTTTGCGTTGATTTTCGGCGCCTTAACAAAATTTCGGTGGCCGACGCATACCCGCTCCCACGGATGGACGAATCACTTGACGCCTTGGCGGGAGCGCGATTCTTCTCCACATTGGATTTACTTTCGGGATTCTGGCAGCTTCCTCTGGACGATGATTCAAAGCCTAAAACTGCTTTCCGTACACCGCACGGCCTGTTCCAATTCAACCGGTTGCCGATGGGACTCCACTCAGCGCCGGCAACTTTCCAGCGTTTGATGGAATTAGTTTTGGCTGGATTGCAATGGGACTCGTGCTTGATTTATTTGGATGACGTTATCGTCTTTAGTAAAACATTTGACGAACATCTCCAGAGGTTGCGGGCGGTTTTCCAAAAGATGCGGGCTGCTAATTTGAAATTCAAACCCCAAAAATGTCATCTATTACGCGAATCGGTGCGTTATTTGGGACACATCGTGGGACGCTCAGGTATTGCTACTGATCCCGCCAAAACGCAGTGCGTCAGCTCCTGGCCGACTCCCACCTCGGTGGGAGAGGTCAGGAGTTTCATTGGCTTCGCGTCCTATTACCGACGGTTTGTCGCGGATTTTGCGACGATTGCGAAACCCCTACACGCTTTAACGTCAAAAGGGGTTCGGTTCCACTGGGGACAGGAGGAGGAGGCTGCTTTCCGCTCCCTTCGGGACGCTCTGGTGAAAGCTCCTCCCTTGGTTTACCCTGATTTTTCTAAGCCCTTTTTGCTTGACACCGATGCGAGCAACACGGGTATTGGGGGCGTGCTTTCCCAGGTGGTTGACGGCGTGGAACGGGTGGTCGCGTACGGTAGTCGGGTGTTGTCTCCTGTGGAGCAAAGATATTGTGTCACCCGTCGGGAACTGTTGGCAATTGTCTATTTCATCCAACAGTATCGCCCATATCTGTACGGTCGGCATTTCACCGTCCGCACAGATCATGCGGCACTACAGTACGCCGTGCGAGTTCAACAACCATCGGGACAATTGTCTCGATGGTTGGAGATTCTCCAGGACTTTGATTTTGAAACCACCTACCGTAAGGGCGTTCGCCACACCAATGCGGACGCTCTGTCGCGCATGCCAACCACCTCCGAATGTGCATGCCTCCTGGGGTCTGGACGTTGCAGGCCTCCGGGGGACATATCGGTTCAGGTCTTGGCGGCAGCCGACGACGACGAAACATTGATTACTAATTCGATCGCACAACAGGGAAAAGATTCCCTGTTGGGGTTTGCCCGTCACTGAATGGGGGCGCCTCCAGATGGAGGATACCTCCCTCCTCGGGTGGCGTCGTCGCGTCGGCGGTGCTGCGCGGGGGAGGGGTGATGCCAACGCATGGGAGATGGTGCAAGGTCTGCTGATGCATTGGGATGGGAAGTCCCATCGACACCGGCTGGTGGTCCCTTCTGGGTTGCGGGGCAAGGTGGTGTGGGCCGCTCACGAGCGCCTCTTACACCTGGGGACCCAAAAGACCCTCGCCTTGCTCCAACTTGATTTTTTTTGGCCAGGCATGACGAGGGATGTCGGGGATTTATTGGGGTCATGCCCTCGGTGCGCGCAACGAAAACCGCCAGCACGGGAGTCTAACCCACCCTTGCAATCAATCAAAGTGTCCAGAGTAAACGACCTTGTCGCGCTGGATATTTTGGGCCCATTCCCCGCCACCCCCAGGGGCAATAGACATTTGTTGACTGGTGTGGAGTATTTTACGCGCTGGCCTATGGCCTGGCCCTGTGCCAACCAGTCGGCAGCAGCCATCGTGGAGGCCTTTGTTCAGGGATACGTCCTGGACAAAGGTGCTCCGGAGCGGCTGCTGACCGACCAGGGCAAAATTTTTTCCGGCAAACTACTCCAACAAGTCTGTGAGCTCCTGGGCACGAAAAAAATTCGTACCTCCCCGTATCACCCGCAAACTGACGGGATGGTCGAGCATCTGCATCGAACCATCACGTCAATGTTGTCACAGCAGGTTTCGGACTCACAGACCGATTGGGACCTGCAAATTCAAGGGGTCTTGGCGGCATACCGGATGGCCCCCCATGCAGCTACGGGATTTCCCCCCTTCTACCTCATGTACGGCCGCGAACCTGACCCGCCTGTTCGTGCCCAGCTGCAGATCCCCGCGCCGCAGGGTAAAACTAAATTGGCTGACCATGTAAAACTTAATCTGGCCAAATTAACAGAGGCACGGGATGCTGCCATGCAAAACTCTGACCTCCGTCAGAAAGCAAATGAGCGGCTCAGACTGGGTCGGGCGCACATGCTGCAGTGGAAGCCGGGGGACAAGGCATGGCTGCACTGTCCCCAGGTGCCACTTGCAACCTCCTCTAAGCTGGTGCGGCCGTGGCCCTGTGGAGGTGGTCGAGGTTTTGCGACCGCAGTGCGTGCGCATCAAATGGGGGAAGCGGCGGTGGTTCGTGCACCCCTCTAGATTAAAACCCTTCGTTGCGGTACACATCCCCACTTCACACACGCGTGGCCAAACATGTGGGGGGTCGACCGACTCACTGGGTCCGTCTCCGTCGCTCTCACCTAATGCCTTGCCGGCTGTGCCACCTCCAGGTGCATCAGGAGTGACGGGCTCACGCCCGATCACCCCTCCTGGGGATGCCAAGGGTCACGCGGCGTCGGATGAGGACTCACTCCGAGACGGACAGTTGCCACCTGACGGTCCACCACCCGGGGTTACCCCGTGTGAGGGGCCCGCTGCAAGGACGCGCGCTAAAATGTGCAGACTGTTGTGAGGCCGGAAGATGTGTACATAGGTTGTGTTCATTGTGTGTTGTGTGGGTGGTGTGTTCCCTGCTCATTGGATGTACATATGTTGGGTTCGCCATGTGTTGTGTGTGTGGTGGGTTCCCTGCAAATTGTATATAGGCTGTTTTACGGAATTCGTATTTATTCGGGGGGGGGTGCGTCGGGTTGTTTTCTCTTCTCGCTGTTGCGTTCTTGTTGTTGTTCTTGTTGAAAAATAGTGAGGCACACGCGCGGTCAGGGGGTAAATGCGCTTTTATTGTCATTTTTTTTGTATGTTGGCAGCCGGGACGGCTGCAAGCTATGCGGGGGGGGGGGGGGGGGGGGGGTGATGTAGGGGTGTTAGAGAGAGAGCCCGTTATGCATGGCAGCTTATGGCAAACAAACACAGTGGGTGGGGATACGTGAGTGCACGGGGAGGTACTCTCTACGACGTCCGCGCCAGGCACCCCGGGGGGGCTGATTCGGAGTTATGATCCCCAGGGGCCCCACCCCTCAAAGGGGGGGTGAATGTTAAGCTAACCAGTGAAGACTGAAGACGTCTTAGCTAGAGCCCTGGACTTCCCTGGTTCGCCGTCCTTATCAGGGCCGAACAGGACCGAGCCAGCGGCATGGTCCCGAGATCCAGAGCCGGTGCTCCTGTCAGAGCTAGTCTGGGACTCAGGGTACCGGGCACGACTTACCAGTGTCGGGCCAGATAGCCTCCCCTAGCCCGTTAGTGGAGGACTAGGAGGCAGGCTAGGAGTAGCTAGCGCGTGTATCCCCAGCTAGCCGGGTGAGGGGGCCGATGCCCCCTCTAGTGTTGTATGCCACAACCGTGCTGTGTGAAATAAACCCGTGTGCCTCCAACTCCGGCGTCCAAGAGTCGTGAAGTCTACTACACATGAATACTCTTCTTCATCGGCCGGGAATCGAACCCGGGCAGACAGCGTGGCAGGCGAGAATTCTACCACTGAACCACCGATGCCTCGTGTGTCTGGTGTGATTTTACATGAGATGCATGAATACTGGTCTTCTTTCAGTCGCGTGTGAGTGAGACTTTTCTGTGTTTCTTATGCTCCTGACTTTCTCATTTTTCATGAATATCCGAAGATGAAGATGGACTAAATTGATAATATGCAAGTTATTGGGATGTTGTTAAAATATTTCTTCACCTGTTATAAAAATTTGGTAGAACCGCTTTCTGCAAGAGAAATCCTTCGTCACTACTCGTTTACAATACTAGTTATTGCATTTCGTTGTCAAAATAACTGCGACCTGATTTCTGCAGCTGAATGTGACCTCACCGTGATTGTTTCTGAAAATATGCAAGGGAATTAATTTTATGCGATTAATATTCTTGATTGACATGGATAGTCATTTTCTTGAAACCACTCCACGTGCATTTTAATCGGTTATAATTTTGCTTATCTGGATAAAAGTGCAATGGCCAGGAATCGATCCCAGGTCTCCCACGTGGCAGTCCAGAATTCTACCACTGAATCACCAATACCACATTCCGCTCGAATTCTTTTTACGTGAGATGCATGAATACTCTTATTTTTTCCATCCTCCAAAATTGCGTTTTCTCTGTGTATATAGAATCTGAATTTTATCATCACGATATGCAGATGATGGTGGGTTCTTTTTTTATATTCGCTCCAAATTTGCAGTTTATTGTTGTTTGGTTGGATAAAAGTGCATCGGCCGGGAATCGAACCCGGGCCTCCCGCGTGGCAGGTGAGAATTCTACCACTGAACCACCGATGCCTCGTGTATCTGGTGTGATTTTACATGAGATGCATGAATACTGGTCTTCTTTCAGTCGCGTGTGAGTGAGACTTTTATGTGTTTCTTATGCTCCTGACTTTCTAATTTTTCATGATTATTCGAAGATGAAGATGGACTAAATTGATAATATGCAAGTTATTGGGATGTTGTTAAAATATTTCTTCACCTGTTATAAAAATTTGGTAGAACCGCTTTCTGCAAGAGAAATCCTTCGTCACTACTAGTTTACAATACTAGTTATTGCATTTCGTTGTCAAAATTACTGCGACCTGATTTCTGCAGCTGAATGTGACCTCACCGTGTTTGTTTCTGAAAATATACAAGGGAATGAATTTTATGCGATTAATATTCTTGATTAACATGGATAGTCATTTTCTTGAAACCACTCCACGTGCATTTTAATCGGTTATAATGTTGCTTATCTGGATAAAAGTGCATTGGCCAGGAATCGATCCCAGGTCTCCCACGCGGCAGTCCAGAATTCTACCACTGAATCACCTATACCACATTCCACTCGAATTTTTCTTACGTGAGATGCATTAATACTCTTCTTTTTTAATTCCTCCAAAATTGCGTGTTCTCTGTGTATATAGAATCTGACTTTTTACTTTTTTCATCACGATCTGCAGATGATGGTGGGTTCTTTTTTTATTTTCTCTACAAATTTGCAGTTTATTGTTGTTTAGTTGGATAAAAGTGCATCTGCCGGGAATCGAACCCGGGCCTCCCGCGTGGCAGGCGAGAATTCTACCACTGAACCACCGATGCCTCTTGTGGCTGGTGTGATTTTACATGAGATGCATGAATACTGGTCTTCTTTCAGTCGCGTGTGAGTGAGACTTTTCTGTGTTTCTTATGCTCCTGACTTTCTAATTTTTCATGAATATCCGAAGATGAAGATGGACTAAATTGATAATATGCAAGTTATTGGGATGTTGTTAAAATATTTCTTCACTTGTTATAAAAATTTGGTAGAACCGCTTTCCGCAAGAAAAATCCTTCGTCACTACTCGTTTCCAATACTAGTTATTGCATTTCGTTGTCAAAATAACTACGACCTGATTTCTGCAGCTGAACGTGACCTCACCGTGTTTGTTTCTGAAAATATACAAGGGAATGAATTTTATGCGATTAATATTCTTCATTGACATGGATAGTCATTTTCCTGAAACCACTCCACGTGCATTTTAATCGGTTATAATGTTGCTTATCTGGATAAAAGTGCATTGGCCTGGAATCGATCCCAGGTCTCCCACGTGGCAGTCCAGAATTCTGCCACTGAATCACCTATACCACATTCCACTCGAATTATTTTTACGTGAGATGCATTAATACTCTTTTTTCATTCCTCCAAAATTGCGTGTTCTCTGTGTATATAGAATCTGACTTTTTACTTTTTTCATCACGATCTGCAGATGATGGTGGGTTCTTTTATTATATTCTCTACAAATTTGCAGTTTATTGTTGTTTAGTTGGATAAAAGCGCATCGGCCGGAAATCGAACCCGGGCCTCCCGCGTGGCAGGCGAGAATCCTACCACTGAACCACCGATGCCTCGTGTGTCTGGTGTGATTTTACATGAGATGCATGAATACTGGTCTTCTTTCAGTCGCGTGTGAGTGAGACTTTTCTGTGTTTCTTATGCTCCTGACTTTCTAATTTTTCATGAATATCCGAAGATGAAGATGGACTAAATTGATAATATGCAAGTAATTGGGATGTTGTTAAAATATTTCTTCACCTGTTATAAAAATTTGGTAGAACCGCTTTCCGCAAAAGAAATCCTTCGTCACTACTCGTTTCCAATACTAGTTATTGCATTTCGTTGTCAAAATAACTGCGACCTGATTTCTGCAGCTGAATGTGACCTCACCGTGTTTGTTTCTGCAAGTATACAAGGGAATGAATTTGAAGCGATTAATCTTCTTCATTGACATGGATAGTCTTTTTCTTGAAACAACTCCACGTGCATCTTAATCGGTTATAATGTTGCTTATCTGGATAAAAGTGCATTGGCCAGGAATCGATCCCAGGTCTCCGTCCAGAATTCTACCACTGAATCACCTATACCACATTCCACTCGAATTTTTCTTACGTGAGATGCCTTAATACTCTTCTTTTTTCATTCCTCCAAAATTGCGTGTTCTCTGTGTATATAGAATCTGACTTTTTACTTTTTTCATCACGATCTGCAGATGATGGTGGGTTCTTTTTTTATATTCGCTCCAAATTTGCAGTTTATTGTTGTTTAGTTGGATAAAAGTGCATCGGCCGGGAATCGAACCCGGGCCTCCCGCGTGGCAGGCGAGAATTCTACCACTGAACCACCGATGCCCCGTGTGTCTGGTGTGATTTTACATGAGATGCATGAATACTGGTCTTCTTTCAGTCGCGTGTGATTGAGACTTTTCTGTGTTTCTTATGCTCCTGAATCGCAGTCAGCCAAAATCTACGAGACAACGTCGTGGCCGTCCACCGTGTTTCCGACCGCCTCATGTCCATCGAAATCGACTCAAACGTCCTACGCCTCCGGGTGGTATCTTGTTATGCGCCGCAGCCCGGCTGCCCAGCAGATACCAAGGAGGAATTTTGGGAACAATTTGATGGACACATGCAATCGATAAATGGAGAAGAGCAGTTTGTAATTGGTGGAGACCTAAATGGACACGTTGGAAGCGCCCGGGATGGATACCCTCGAAACCATGGTGGCCAAGGATATGGTACCCGGAACGATGAGGGAAACCGAGCCCTGGACTTTGCGGAAGCCCATGATCTTGTCCTCGCCAACACCTTCTTCAAGAAGAGACGGTCCCATCTCATTACGTACGCCAGTGGTGGGAGATCAACTCAAATTGATTACTGGCTTGTCAAGCGGGATAAGCTGAAAACGGTGACAAACACTAAAGTCATACCATCGGACAACATCGCCCCACAACATCGCATCCTGGTCATGGACATAAAAATGGACATTGGCCAGCGACATCGCCCACCAACAACTGGAAAGCAGCGAATTAAGTGGTGGCGGATGAAGGAATGCAAGGATCAGCTGAGAGTCGCCTTTAATCAGATTGACGTGAACACCAACCGACCAGCGAATGCGATTTGGGAAGATCTCGCCGGCCAACTGTGCACAGCAGCAACGGAAGCACTGGGTCTAACTAAGCCGGGAAAACACTTCATTGACAAGCAAATATGGTGGTGGAACGAAGAAGTTCAGCTAGCAGTGAAAGAGAAGAAGCTAGCTTTCAAGAAGTGGCGCCAAACGCTCGCAGATCTGGATTACCAACAATACAGAAACTGCAAATCGGCAGCGAAGCGAGTAGTTGCAGCGGTGAAATTAGCTCAATACGACCAACTGTATGTCGAACTGGACACCCCAGAAGGTGCCAATAAGATCTATCGACTGGCAGAGGCACGCCATCGTTCGACTCAGGATATTGGTCAGGTCAAATGCATAAAGGATGAGAATCACAGCGCTCTCAGAGACCCGCCCGCCATCCTTCAACGCTGGAGCGACTACTTCTCTGGAATCTGCAACCAGGAATTTCCCCACCCACCTATTATTAGCGCTGAACACGTCCTCGGTCCGGTTTCACCTATCACCATCACCGAAGTGGAACAAGCTATCAAGAGAATGAAGAATGGGAAAGCGACTGGCCCGGACGATATCCCTGCTGAGGCCTGGAAGATCCTTGGCAGGCAGGGTGCTGCCCTCCTTACCCAGCTCTTCAGCACCATCACGAGCACCAGTGAGGTCCCAGAAGCCTGGTCGACCAGCACGACGGTTCCAATTTGGAAGGGTAAAGGGGACGTGGCAGAATGCTCGAATTACAGGCCAATCCGGCTCCTGTGTCATGCGATGAAGATCTTTGAGCGAGTTTTGGACAAGAGGATTAGAAACATCATCACCCTATCACCCAACCAATGCGGCTTCGTCAAAGGATGTGGCACTACGGACGCCATATTCGCGGCGAGGCTCCTGCTGGAGAGGCACAGAGAGAAGAACCAAGCTGTGCACGTGTCGTTCCTCGACCTTGAAAAGGCATTTGACAGGGTCCCCCACGACCTCATCTGGCACTCGCTTCGATCCCATGGAGTCCCTGAAACCTACGTGCATTGGGTGCAACTCCTATACAAGAACGTCACCAGTGCAGTCAGGTGTGCAGTGGGCATATCACCGCCATTTCCCATCAGCGTTGGAGTGCACCAAGGATCGGCCCTGTCACCACTCCTGTTTATCCTGTGCATGGACACGATCACTGCCGACCTGCACACGCCCCTTCCATGGTCAATTCTCTACGCGGATGACGCCCTCCTCTCAGATAAAGAGAGAGGAGAAGTGGAAAGACAAACGCGCCTGTGGAAGGAACGTTTGGACGAAAACGGGATGAGGTTCAACATCAAAAAACGGAGTATATGGAGTGTGGCCACCAAACCGACGGCACCATCAGTATTGACGGAGAAGATCTGAAGAAAGTGACGGACTTTAAGTACCTGGGCTCCACCATCAGCTCAGATGGTAGCATCACGACTGATGTGAGGTCACGAGTCAATGCGGCGTGGATGAAATGTTATAAAAATTTGGTAGAACCACTTTCCGCAAGAGAAATCATTCGTCACTACTCGTTTACAATACTAGTTATTGCATTTCGTTGTCAAAATAACTGCGACCTGATTTCTGCAGCTGAATGTGACCTCACCGTGTTTGTTTCTGCAAGTATACAAGGGAATGAATTTGAAGCGATTAATCTTCTTCATTGACATGGATGGTCATTTTCTTGAAACCACTCCACGTGCATTTTAATCGGTTATAATGTTGCTTATCTGGATAAAAGTGTATTGGCCAGGAATCGATCCCAGGTCTCCCACATGGCAGTCCAGAATTCTACCACTGAATCACCTATACCACATTCCACTCGAATTATTTTTTTACGTGAGATGCATGAATACTCTTCTTATTTCATTCCTCCAAAATTGCGTGTTCTCTGTGTATATAAAATCTGACTTTTTACTTTTTTCATCACGATCGGCAGATGATGGTGGGTTATTTTTTTATATTCGCTCCAAATTTGCAGTTTATTGTTGTTTAGTTGGATAAAAGTGCATCGGCCGGGAATCGAACCCGGGCTTCCCGCGTGGCAGGCGAGAATTCTACCACTGAACCACCGATGCCTCGTGTGTCTGGTGTGATTTTACGTGAGATGCATGAATACTGATCTTCTTTCAGTCGCGTGTAAGTGAGACTGTTCTGTGTTTCTTTGGCTCCTGACTTTCCCATTTTTCATGAATATCCGAAGATGAAGATGGACAAAATTGATTATATGCAAGTTATTGGGATGTTGTTACAAATATGTCTTCACCTGTTATAAAGATTTTGTAGAACCGCTTTCCGCAAGAGAAATCCTTTGTCACTATTCGTGTCCAATACTAGTTATTGCATTTCGTTGTCAAAATAACTGCGACCTGATTTCCGCAGCTGAAAGTGACCTCACCGTGATTTTTTCTGCAAGTATACAAGGGAATTAATTTTAAGCGATTAAGATTCTTCATTGACATGGAAAGTCATTTTCTTGAAACCACTCCACGTGCATTTTCATCGGTTATAATGTTGCTTATCTGGATAAAAGTGCATTGGCCAGGAATCGATCCCAGGTCTCCCACGTGGCAGTCCAGAATTCTACCACTGAATCACCTATACCACATTCCGCTCGAATTCTTTTTACGTGAGATGCATGAATACTCTTATTTTTTCAATCTTCCAAAATTGCGTTTTCTCTGTGTATATAGAATCTGAATTTCATCATCACGATATGCAGATGATGGTGGGTTCTTTTTTTTATATTCGCTCCAAATTTGCAGTTTATTGTTGTTTAGTTGGATAAAAGTGCATCGGCCGGGAATCAAACCCGGGCCACCCGCGTGGCAGGCGAGAATTCTACCACTGAACCACCGATGCCTCGTGTGTCTGGTGTGATTTTACGTGAGATGCATGAATACTGATCTTCTTTCAGTCGCGTGTATGTGAGACTTTTCTGTGTTTCTTAGGCTCCTGACTTTCCCATTTTTCATGAATATCCGAAGATGAAGATGGACTAAATTGATTATATGCAAGTTATTGGGATGCTATTACAAATATTTCTTCACCTGTTATAAAGATTTGGTAGAACCGCTTTCCGCAAAGAGAAATCCTTTGTCACTACTCGTGTCCAATACTAGTTATTGCATTTCGTTGTCAAAATAACTGCGACCTGATTTCCGCAGCTGAAAGTGACCCCACCGTGTTTTTTTCTGCAAGTATACAAGGGAATGAATTTTATGCGATAAATATTTTTCATTGACATGGAAAGTCATTTTCTTGAAACCACTCGACGTGCATTTTAATCGGTTATGATGTTGCTTATCTGGATAAAAGTGCATTGGCCAGTAAACGATCCCAGGTCTCCCACGTGGCAGTCCAGAATTCTACCACTGAATTACCTATACCACATTCCGCTCGAATTATTTTTACGTGAGATGCATGAATACTCTTATTTTTTCCATCCTCCAAAATTGCGTTTTCTCTGTATATATAGAATCTGAATTTTTTCATCACGATCTGCAGATGGTGGGTTCTTTTTTATATTCGCTCCAAATTTGCAGTTTATTGTTGTTTAGTTGGAAAAAAGTGCATCGGCGGGAATCGAACCCGGGCCTCCCGCGCGGCAGGCGAGAATTCTACCACTGAACCACCGATGCCTCGTGTGTCTGGTGTGATTTTACGTGAGATGCTTGAATACTGATCTTATTTCAGTCGAGTGTGAGACTTTTCTGTGTTTCTTAGGCTCCTGACTTTCCCATTTTTCATGAATATCAGAAGATGAAGATGGACTAAATTGATTATATGCAAGTTATTGGGATGTTGTTAAAATATTTCTTCACCTGTTATAAAGATTTTTGTAGAACCGCTTTCCGCAAAGAGAAATCATTTGTCACTACTCGTGTCCAATACTAGTTATTGCATTTCGTTGTCAAAATCACTGCGACCTGATTTCCGCAGCTGAAAGTGACCTCACCGTGTTTTTTTCTGCAAGTATACAAGGGAATGAATTTTATGCGATTAATATTCTTCATTGACATGGAAAGTCATTTTCTTGAAACCACTCCACGTGCATTTTAATCGGTTATGATGTTGCTTATCTGGATAAAAGTGCTTTGGCCAGGAATCGATCCCAGGTCTCCCACGTGACAGTCCAGAATTCTACCACTGAATCACCAATACCACATTCCACACGAATTTTTTTTACGTGAGATGCATGAATACTCTTCTTTTTTCCATCCTCCAAAATTGCGTTTTCTCTGTGTATATAGAATCTGAATTTTTTCATCACGATCTGCAGATGATGGTGGGTTCTTTTTTTATATTCGCTCCAAATTTGCAGTATATTGTAGTTTAGTTGGATAAAAGTGCATCGGCCGGGAATCGAACCCGGGCTTCCCGCGTGGCAGGCGAGAATTCTACCACTGAACCACCGATGCTTCGTGTGTTTGGTGTGATTTTACGTGAGATGCATGAATACTGATCTTCTTTCAGTCGCGTGTAAGTGAGACTGTTCTGTGTTTCTTAGGCTCCTGACTTTCCCATTTTTCATGAATATCCGAAGATGAAGATGGACTAAATTGATTATATGCAAGTTATTGGGATGTTGTTACAAATATGTCTTCACCTGTTATAAAGATTTTGTAGAACCGCTTCCGCAAGAGAAATCCTTTGTCACTACTCGTGTCCAATACTAGTTATTGCATTTCGTTGTCAAAATAGCTGCGACCTGATTTCCGCATCTGAAAGTGACCCCACCGTGTTTTTTCTGCAAGTATACAAGGGAATGAATTTTATGCGATTAATATTCTTCATTGACATGGAAAGTCATTTTCTTGAAACCACTCCACGTGCATTTTGATCGGTTATAATGTTGCTTATCTGGATAAAAGTGCATTGGCCAGGAATCGATCCCAGGTCTCCCACGTGGCAGTCCAGAATTCTACCACTGAATCACCAATACCACATTCCAATCGAATTTTTTTTACGTGAGATGCATGAATACTCTTCTTTTTTCCATCCTCCAAAATTGCGTTTTCTCTGTATATATAGAATCTGAATTTTATCATCACTATATGCAGATGATGGTGGGTTCTTTTTTTATATTCGCTCTAAATTTGCAGTTTATTGTTGTTTAGTTGGATAAAAGTGCATCGGCCGGGAATCGAACCCGGGCCTCCCGCGTGGCAGGCGAGAATTCTACCACTGAACCACAAATGCCTCTTGCGTCTGGCGTGATTTTACGTGAGATGCATGAATACTGATCTTCTTTCAGTAGCGTGTGAGACTTTTCTGTGTTTCTTAGGCTCCTGACTTTCCTATTTTTCATGAATATCCGAAGATGAAGATGGACTAAATTTATTATATGCAAGTTATTGGGATGTTGTTAAAAATATTTCTTCACCTGTTATAAAGATTTGGTAGAACCGCTTTCCGCAAAGAGAAATCCTTTGTCACTACTCGTGTCCAATACTAGTTATTGAATTTCGTTGTCAAAATAGCTGCGACCTGATTTCCGCAGCTGAAAGTGACCCCACCGTGTTTTTTTCTGCAAGTATACAAGGGAATGAATTTTATGCGATTAAAATTCTTCATTGACATGGAAAGTCATTTTCTTGAAACCACTCCACGTGCATTTTCATCGGTTATAATGATGCTTATCTGGATAAAAGTGCATTGGCCAGGAATCGATCCCAGGTCTCCCACGTGGCAGTCCAGAATTCTACCACTGAATCACCAATACCACATTCCACTCGAATTTTTTTTACGTGAGATGCATGAATACTCTTCTTTTTTCCATCCTCCAAAATTGCGTTTTCTCTGTATATATAGAATCTGAATTTTTTCATCACGATCTGCAGATGGTGGGTTCTTTTTTATATTCGCTCCAAATTTGCAGTTTATTGTTGTTTAGTTGGAAAAAAGTGCATCGGCCGGGAATCGAACCCGGGCCTCCCGCGTGGCAGGCGAGAATTCTACCACTGAACCACCGATGCCTCGTGTGTCTGGTGTGATGGTACGTGAGATGCTTGAATACTGATCTTCTTTCAGTCGAGTGTGAGACTTTTCTGTGTTTCTTAGGCTCCTGACTTTCCCATTTTTCATGAATATCCGAAGATGAAGATGGACTAAATTGATTATATGCAAGTTATTGGGATGTTGTTAAAATATTTCTTCACCTGTTATAAAGATTTTTGTAGAACCGCTTTCCGCAAAGAGAATTTGTCACTACTCGTGTCCAATACTAGTTATTGCATTTCGTTGATCTTCTTTCGGTCGCGTGTAAGTGAGACTTTTCTGTGTTTCTTAGGCTCCTGACTTTCCCATTTTTCATGAATATCCGAAGATGAAGAAGGACTAAATTGATTATATGCAAGTTATTGGGATGCTGTTAAAATATTTCTTCACCTGTTATAAAGATTTTTGTAGAACCGCTTTCCGCAAAGAGAAATCATTTGTCACTACTCGTGTCCAATACTAGTTATTGCATTTCGTTGTCAAAATAACTGCGACCTGATTTCCGCAGCTGAAAGTGACCCCACCGTGTTTTTTCTGCAAGTATACAAGGGAATGAATTTTATGCGATAAATATTCTTCATTGACATGGAAAGTCATTTTCTTGAAACCACTCGACGTGCATTTTAATCGGTTATGATGTTGCTTATCTGGATAAAAGTGCATTGGCCAGTAAACGATCCCAGGTCTCCCACGTGGCAGTCCAGAATTCTACCACTGAATTACCTATACCACATTCCGCTCGAATTCTTTTTACGTGAGATGCATGAATACTCTTATTTTTTCCATCCTCCAAAATTTGCGTTTTCTCTGTGTATATGGAATCTGAATTTTATCATCACGATATGCAGATGATGGTGGGTTCTTTTTTTATATTCGCTCCAAATTTGCAGTTTATTGTTGTTTAGTTGGATAAAAGTGCATCGCCCAGGAATCGAACCCGGGCCTCCCGCGTGGCAGGCGAGAATTCTACCACTGAACCACCGATGCCTCGTGTGTCTGGCGTGATTTTACGTGAGATGCATGAATACTGATCTTCTTTCAGTAGCGTGTGAGACTTTTCTGTGTTTCTTAGGCTCCTGACTTTCCTATTTTTCATGAATATCCGAAGATGAAGATGGACTAAATTTATTATATGCAAGTTATTGGGATGTTGTTAAAAATATGTATTCACCTGTTATAAAGATTTGGTAGAACTGCTTTCCGCAAAGAGAAATCCTTTGTCACTACTCGTGTCCAATACTAGTTATTGCATTTCGTTGTCAAAATAGCTGCGACCTGATTTCCGCATCTGAAAGTGACCCCACCGTGTTTTTTCTGCAAGTATAAAAGGGAATGAATTTTATGCGATTAATATTCTTCATTGACATGGAAAGTCATTTTCTTGAAACCACTCCACGTGCATTTTGATCGGTTATAATGTTGCTTATCTGGATAAAAGTGCATTGGCCAGGAATCGATCCCAGGTCTCCCACGTGGCAGTCCAGAATTCTACCACTGAATCACCAATACCACATTCCACTCGAATTTTTTTTACGTGAGATGCATGAATACTCTTCTTTTTTCCATCCTCCAAAATTGAGTTTTCTCTGTATATATAGAATCTGAATTTTTTCATCACGATCTGCAGATGATGGTGGGTTCTTTTTTATATTCGCTCCAAATTTGCAGTTTATTGTTGTTTAGTTGGATAAAAATGCATCGGCCGGGAATCAAACCCGGGCCTCCCGCGTGGCAGGCGAGAATTCTACCACTGAACCACCGATGCCTCGTGTGTCTGGTGTGATTTTACGTGAGATGCATGAATACTGATCTTCTTTCAGTAGCGTGTGAGACTTTTCTGTGTTTCTTAGGCTCCTGACTTTCCTATTTTTCATGAATATCCGAAGATGAAGATGGACTAAATTGATTATATGCAAGTTATTGGGATGTTGTTAAAAATATTTCTTCACCTGTTATAAAGATTTGGTAGAACCGCTTTCCGCAAAGAGAAATCATTTGACACTACTCGTGTCCAATACTAGTTATTGCATTTCGTTGATCTTCTTTCAGTCGCGTATAAGTGAGACTTTTCTGTGTTTCATAGGCTCCTGACTTTCCTATTTTTCATGAATATCCGAAGATGAAGATGGACTAAATTGATTATATGCAAGTTATTGGGATGCTGTTAAAATATTTCTTCACCTGTTATAAAGATTTGGTAGAACCGCTTTCCGCAAAGAGAAATCATTTGACACTACTCGTGTCCAATACTAGTTATTGCATTTCGTTGTCAAAATAACTGCGACCTGATTTCCGCAGCTGAAAGTGACCCCACCGTGTTTTTTTCTGCAAGTATACAAGGGAATGAATTTTATGCGATAAATATTCTTCATTGACATGGAAAGTCATTTTCTTGAAACCACTCGACGTGCATTTTAATCGGTTATGATGTTGCTTATCTGGATAAAAGTGCATTGGCCAGTAAACGATCCCAGGTCTCCCACGTGGCAGTCCAGAATTCTACCACTGAATTACCTATACTACATTCCGCTCGAATTATTTTTACGTGAGATGCATGAATACTCTTATTTTTTCCATCCTCCAAAATTGCGTTTTCTCTGTGTCTATAGAATCTGAATTTTATCATCACGATATGCAGATGATGGTGGGTTCTTTTTTTATATTCGCTCGAAATTTGCAGTTTATTGTTGTTTAGTTGGGTAAAAGTGCATCGGCCGGGAATCGAACCCGGGCCTCCCGCGTGGCAAGCGAGAATTCTACCACTGAACCACCGATGCCTCGTGTGTCTGGCGTGATTTTACGTGAGATGCATGAATACTGATCTTCTTTCAGTAGCGTGTGAGACTTTTCTGTGTTTCTTAGGCTCCTGACTTTCCTATTTTTCATGAATATCCGAAGATGAAGATGGACTAAATTTATTATATGCAAGTTATTGGGATGTTGTTAAAAATATTTCTTCACCTGTTATAAAGATTTGGTAGAACTGCTTTCCGCAAAGAGAAATCCTTTGTCACTACTCGTGTCCAATACTAGTTATTGCATTTTGTTGTCAAAATAGCTGCGACCTGATTTCCGCATCTGAAAGTGACCCCACCGTGTTTTTTCTGCAAGTATACAAGGGAATGAATTTTATGCGATTAATATTCTTCATTGACATGGAAAGTCATTTTCTTGAAACCACTCCACGTGCATTTTAATCGGTTATGATGTTGCTTCTCTGGATAAAAGTGCATTGGCCAGTAAACGATCCCAGGTCTCACACGTGGCAGTCCAGAATACTACCAATGAATTACCTTTACCACATTCCGCTCGAATTATTTTTACGTGAGATGCATGAATACTCTTATTTTTTCCATCCTCCAAAATTGCGTTTTCTCTGTGTATATAGAATCTGAATTTTATCATCACGATATGCAGATGATGGTGGGTTCTTTTTTTATATTCGCTCCAAATTTGCAGTTTATTGTTGTTTAGTTGGATAAAAGTGCATCGGCCGGGATTCGAACCCGGGGCTCCGGCATGGCTGGCGAGAATTCTACCACTGAACCACCAATGCCTCGTGTGTCTGGTGTGATTTTACGTGAGATGCATGAATACTGATCTTCTTTCAGTAGCGTGTGAGACTTTTTTGTGTTTCTTAGGCTCCTGACTTTCCTATTTTTCATGAATATCCGAAGATGAAGATGGACTAAATTTATTATATGCAAGTTATTGGGATGTTGTTAAAAATATTTCTTCACCTGTTATAAAGATTTGGTAGAACCGCTTTCCGCAAAGAGAAATCCTTTGTCACTACTCGTGTCCAATACTAGTTATTGCATTTCGTTGTCAAAATAACTGCGACCTGATTTCCGCAGCTGAAAGTGACCCCACCGTGTTTTTTCTGCAAGTATACAAGGGAATGAATTTTATGCGATTAATATTCTTCATTGACATGGAAAGTCATTTTCTTGAAACCACTCCACGTGCATTTTAATCGGTTATAATGTTGCTTATCTGGATAAAAGTGCATTGGCCAGTAAACGATCCCAGGTCTCCCACGTGGCAGTCCAGAATTCTACCACTGAATTACCTATACCACATTCCGCTCGAATTCTTTTTACGTGAGATGCATGAATACTCTTATTTATTCCATCCTCCAAAATTGCGTTTTCTCTGTGTCTATAGAATCTGAATTTTATCATCACGATATGCAGATGATGGTGGGTTCTTTTTTTATATTCGCTCGAAATTTGCAGTTTATTGTTGTTTAGTTGGATAAAAGTGCATCGGCCGGGAATCGAACCCGGGCCTCCCGCGTGGCAGGCGAGAATTCTACCACTGAACCACCGATGCCTCGTGTGTCTGGCGTGATTTTACGTGAGATGCATGAATACTGATCTTCTTTCAGTAGCGTGTGAGACTTTTCTGTGTTTCTTAGGCTCCTGACTTTCCTATTTTTCATGAATATCCGAAGATGAAGATGGACTAAATTTATTATATGCAGGTTATTGGGATGTTGTTAAAAATATTTCTTCACCTGTTATAAAGATTTGGTAGAACCGCTTTCCGCAAAGAGAAATCCTTTGTCACTACTCGTGTCCAATACTAGTTATTGCATTTCGTTGTCAAAATAACTGCGACCTGATTTCCGCAGCTGAAAGTGACCCCACCGTGTTTTTTCTGCAAGTATACAAGGGAATGAATTTTATGCGATTAATATTCTTCATTGACATGGAAAGTCATTTTCTTGAAACCACTCCACGTGCATTTTAATCGGTTATAATGTTGCTTATCTGGATAAAAGTGCATTGGCCAGTAAACGATCCCAGGTCTCCCACGTGGCAGTCCAGAATTCTACCACTGAATTACCTATACCACATTCCGCTCGAATTCTTTTTACGTGAGATGCATGAATACTCTTATTTTTTCCATCCTCCAAAATTGCGTTTTCTCTGTGTCTATAAAATCTGAATTTTATCATCACGATATGCAGATGATGGTGGGTTCTTTTTTATATTCGCTCGAAATTTGCAGTTTATTGTTGTTTAGTTGGATAAAAGTGCATCGGCCGGGAATCGAACCCGGGCCTCCCGCGTGGCAGGCGAGAATTCTACCACTGAACCACCGATGCCTCGTGTGTCTGGCGTGATTTTACGTGAGATGCATGAATACTGATCTTCTTTCAGTAGCGTGTGAGACTTTTCTGTGTTTCTTAGGCTCCTGACTTTCCTATTTTTCATGAATATCCGAAGATGAAGATGGACTAAATTTATTATATGCAAGTTATTGGGATGTTGTTAAAAATATTTCTTCACCTGTTATAAAGATTTGGTAGAACTGCTTTCCGCAAAGAGAAATCCTTTGTCACTACTCGTGTCCAATACTAGTTATTGCATTTCGTTGTCAAAATAGGTGCGACCTGATTTCCGCATCTGAAAGTGACCCCACCGTGTTTTTTCTGCAAGTATACAAGGGAATGAATTTTATGCGATTAATATTCTTCATTGACATGGAAAGTCATTTTCTTGAAACCACTCCACGTGCATTTTAATCGGTTATAATGTTGCTTATCTGGATAAAAGTGCATTGGCCAGTAAACGATCCCAGGTCTCCCACGTGGCAGTCCAGAATTCTACCACTGAATTACCTATACCACATTCCGCTCGAATTCTTTTTACGTGAGATGCATGAATACTCTTATTTTTTCCATCCTCCAAAATTGCGTTTTCTCTGTGTCTATAGAATCTGAATTTTATCATCACGATATGCAGATGATGGTGGGTTCTTTTTTTATATTCGCTCGAAATTTGCAGTTTATTGTTGTTTAGTTGGATAAAAGTGCATCGGCCGGGAATCGAACCCGGGCCTCCCGCATGGCAGGCGAGAATTCTACCACTGAACCACCGATGCCTCGTGTGTCTGGCGTGATTTTACGTGAGATGCATGAATACTGATCTTCTTTCAGTAGCGTGTGAGACTTTTCTGTGTTTCTTAGGCTCCTGACTTTCCTATTTTTCATGAATATCCGAAGATGAAGATGGACTAAATTTATTATATGCAAGTTATTGGGATGTTGTTAAAAATATTTCTTCACCTGTTATAAAGATTTGGTAGAACCGCTTTCCGCAAAGAGAAATCCTTTGTCACTACTCGTGTCCAATACTAGTTATTGCATTTCGTTGTCAAAATAACTGCGACCTGATTTCCGCAGCTGAAAGTGACCCCACCGTGTTTTTTCTGCAAGTATACAAGGGAATGAATTTTATGCGATTAATATTCTTCATTGACATGGAAAGTCATTTTCTTGAAACCACTCCACGTGCATTTTAATCGGTTATAATGTTGCTTATCTGGATAAAAGTGCATTGGCCAGTAAACGATCCCAGGTCTCCCACGTGGCAGTCCAGAATTCTACCACTGAATTACCTATACCACATTCCGCTCGAATTCTTTTTACGTGAGATGCATGAATACTCTTATTTTTTCCATCCTCCAAAATTGCGTTTTCTCTGTGTCTATAGAATCTGAATTTTATCATCACGATATGCAGATGATGGTGGGTTCTTTTTTATATTCGCTCGAAATTTGCAGTTTATTGTTGTTTAGTTGGATAAAAGTGCATCGGCCGGGAATCGAACCCGGGCCTCCCGCGTGGCAGGCGAGAATTCTACCACTGAACCACCGATGCCTCGTGTGTCTGGCGTGATTTTACGTGAGATGCATGAATACTGATCTTCTTTCAGTAGCGTGTGAGACTTTTCTGTGTTTCTTAGGCTCCTGACTTTCCTATTTTTCATGAATATCCGAAGATGAAGATGGACTAAATTTATTATATGCAAGTTATTGGGATGTTGTTAAAAATATTTCTTCACCTGTTATAAAGATTTGGTAGAACTGCTTTCCGCAAAGAGAAATCCTTTGTCACTACTCGTGTCCAATACTAGTTATTGCATTTCGTTGTCAAAATAGCTGCGACCTGATTTCCGCATCTGAAAGTGACCCCACCGTGTTTTTTCTGCAAGTATACAAGGGAATGAATTTTATGCGATTAATATTCTTCATTGACATGGAAAGTCATTTTCTTGAAACCACTCCACGTGCATTTTAATCGGTTATAATGTTGCTTATCTGGATAAAAGTGCATTGGCCAGTAAACGATCCCAGGTCTCCCACGTGGCAGTCCAGAATTCTACCACTGAATTACCTATACCACATTCCGCTCGAATTCTTTTTACGTGAGATGCATGAATACTCTTATTTTTTCCATCCTCCAAAATTGCGTTTTCTCTGTGTCTATAGAATTTGAATTTTATCATCACGATATGCAGATGATGGTGGGTTCTTTTTTCATATTCGCTCGAAATTTGCAGTTTATTGTTGTTTAGTTGGATAAAAGTGCATCGGCCGGGATTCGAACCCGGGCCTCCGGCATGGCTGGCGAGAATTCTCCAACTGAACCACCAATGCCTCGTGTGTCTGGTGTGATTTTACGTGAGATGCATGAATACTGATCTTCTTTCAGTAGCGTGTGAGACTTTTCTGTGTTTCTTAGGCTCCTGACTTTCCTATTTTTCATGAATATCCGAAGATGAAGATGGACTAAATTTATTATATGCAAGTTATTGGGATGTTGTTAAAAATATTTCTTCACCTGTTATAAAGATTTGGTAGAACTGCTTTCCGCAAAGAGAAATCCTTTGTCACTACTCGTGTCCAATACTAGTTATTGCATTTCGTTGTCAAAATAGCTGCGACCTGATTTCCGCATCTGAAAGTGACCCCACCGTGTTTTTTCTGCAAGTATACAAGGGAATGAATTTTATGCGATTAATATTCTTCATTGACATGGAAAGTCATTTTCTTGAAACCACTCCACGTGCATTTTAATCGGTTATAATGTTGCTTATCTGGATAAAAGTGCATTGGCCAGTAAACGATCCCAGGTCTCCCACGTGGCAGTCCAGAATTCTACCACTGAATTACCTATACCACATTCCGCTCGAATTCTTTTTACGTGAGATGCATGAATACTCTTATTTTTTCCATCCTCCAAAATTGCGTTTTCTCTGTGTCTATAGAATCTGAATTTTATCATCACGATATGCAGATGATGGTGGGTTCTTTTTTTATATTCGCTCGAAATTTGCAGTTTATTGTTGTTTAGTTGGATAAAAGTGCATCGGCCGGGAATCGAACCCGGGACTCCCGCGTGGCAGGCGAGAATTCTACCACTGAACCACCGATGCCTCGTGTGTCTGGCGTGATTTTACGTGAGATGCATGAATACTGATCTTCTTTCAGTAGCGTGTGAGACTTTTCTGTGTTTCTTAGGCTCCTGACTTTCCTATTTTTCATGAATATCCGAAGATGAAGATGGACTAAATTTATTATATGCAAGTTATTGGGATGTTGTTAAAAAATATTTCTTCACCTGTTATAAAGATTTAGTAGAACCGCTTTCTGCAAAGAGAAATCCTTTGTCACTACTCGTGTCCAATACTAGTTATTGCATTTCGTTGTCAAAATAACTGCGACCTGATTTCCGCAGCTGAAAGTGACCCCACCGTGTTTTTTCTGCAAGTATACAAGGGAATGAATTTTATGCGATTAATATTCTTCATTGACATGGAAAGTCATTTTCTTGAAACCACTCCACGTGCATTTTAATCGGTTATAATGTTGCTTATCTGGATAAAAGTGTATTGGCCAGTAAACGATCCCAGGTCTCCCACGTGGCAGTCCAGAATTCTACCACTGAATTACCTATACCACATTCCGCTCGAATTCTTTTTACGTGAGATGCATGAATACTCTTATTTTTTCCATCCTCCAAAATTGCGTTTTCTCTGTGTCTATAGAATCTGAATTTTATCATCACGATATGCAGATGATGGTGGGTTCTTTTTTTATATTCGCTCGAAATTTGCAGTTTATTGTTGTTTAGTTGGATAAAAGTGCATCGGCCGGGATTCGAACCCGGGCCTCCGGCATGGCTGGCGAGAATTCTCCAACTGAACCACCAATGCCTCGTGTGTCTGGTGTGATTTTACGTGAGATGCATGAATACTGATCTTCTTTCAGTAGCGTGTGAGACTTTTCTGTGTTTCTTAGGCTCCTGACTTTCCTATTTTTCATGAATATCCGAAGATGAAGATGGACTAAATTTATTATATGCAAGTTATTGGGATGTTGTTAAAAATATTTCTTCACCTGTTATAAAGATTTGGTAGAACCGCTTTCCGCAAAGAGAAATCCTTTGTCACTACTCGTGTCCAATACATGTTATTGCATTTCGTTGTCAAAATAGCTGCGACCTGATTTCCGCATCTGAAAGTGACCCCACCGTGTTTTTTCTGCAAGTATACAAGGGAATGAATTTTATGCGATTAATATTCTTCATTGACATGGAAAGTCATTTTCTTGAAACCACTCCACGTGCATTTTAATCGGTTATGATGTTGCTTCTCTGGATAAAAGTGCATTGGCCAGTAAACGATCCCAGGTCTCACACGTGGCAGTCCAGAATTCAACCAATGAATTACCTTTACCACATTCCGCTCGAATTATTTTTACGTGAGATGCATGAATACTCTTATTGTTTCCATCCTCCAAAATTGCGTTTTCTCTGTGTATATAGAATCTGAATTTTATCATCACGATATGCAGATGATGGTGGGTTCATTTTTTATATTCGCTCCAAATTTGCAGTTTATTGTTGTTTAGTTGGATAAAAGTGCATCGGCCGGGAATCGAACCCGGGCCTCCCGCATGGCAGGCGAGAATTCTACCACTGAACCACCAATGCTTCGTGTGTCTGGTGTGATTTTACGTGAGATGCATGAATACTGATCTTCTTTCAGTAGCGTGTAAGACTTTTCTGTGTTTCTTATGCTCCTGACTTTCCTATTTTTCATGAATATCCGAAGATGAAGATGGACTAAATTGATTATATGCAAGTTATTGGGATGTTGTTAAAAATATTTCTTCACCTGTTATAAAGATTTGGTAGAACCGCTTTCCGCAAAGAGAAATCCTTTGTCACTACTCGTGTCCAATACTAGTTATTGCATTTCGTTGTCAAAATAACTGCGACCTGATTTCCGCAGCTGAAAGTGACCCCACCGTGTTTTTTCTGCAAGTATACAAGGGAATGAATTTTTTTGCGATTAATATTCTTCATTGACATGGAAAGTCATTTTCTTGAAACCACTCCACGTGCATTTTAATCGGTTATAATGTTGCTTATCTGGATAAAAGTGCATTGGCCAGTAAACGATCCCAGGTCTCCCACGTGGCAGTCCAGAATTCTACCACTGAATTACCTATACCACATTCCGCTCGAATTCTTTTTACGTGAGATGCATGAATACTCTTATTTTTTCCATCCTCCAAAATTGCGTTTTCTCTGTGTATATAGAATCTGAATTTTATCATCACGATATATTTTATACTCGCTCCAAATTTGCAGTTTATTGTTGTTTAGTTGGATAAAAGTGCATCGGCCGGGAATCGAACCCGGGCCTCCCGCATGGCAGGCGAGAATTCTACCACTGAACCACCAATGCCTCGTGTGTCTGGTGTGATTTTACGTGAGATGCATGAATACTGATCTTCTTTCAGTAGCGTGTAAGAATTTTCTGTGTTTCTTAGGCTCCTGACTTTCCTATTTTTCATGAATATCCGAAGATGAAGATGGACTAAATTGATTATATGCAAGTTATTCGGATGTTGTTAAAAATATTTCTTCACCTGTTATAAAGATTTGGTAGAACCGCTTTCCGCAAAGAGAAATCCTTTGTCACTACTCGTGTCCAATACTAGTTATTGCATTTCGTTGTCAAAATAACTGCGACCAAATTTCCGCAGCTGAAAGTGACCCCACCGTGTTTTTTTCTGCAAGTATACAAGGGAATGAATTTTATGCGATTAATATTCTTCATTGACATGGAAAGTCATTTTCTTGAAACCACTCCACGTGCATTTTGATGGGTTATAATGTTGCTTATCTGGATAAAAGTGCATTGGCCAGGAATCGATCCCAGGTCTCCCACGTGGCAGTCTAGAATTCTACCACTGAATCACCAATACCACATTCCACTCGAATTTATTTTACGTGAGATGCATGAATACTCTTCTTTTTTCCATCCTCCAAAAAACTGCGTTTTTTCTGTATATATAGAATCTGAATTTTTTCATCACGATCTGCAGATGGTGGGTTCTTTTTTATATTCGCTCCAAATTTGCAGTTTATTGTTGTTTAGTTGGAAAAAAGTGCATCGGCCGGGAATCGAACCCGGGCCTCCCGCGTGGCAGGCGAGAATTCTACCACTGAACCACCGATGCCTCGTGTGTCTGGTGTGATTTTACGTGAGATGCTTGAATATTGATCTTCTTTCAGTCGAGTGTGAGACTTTTCTGTGTTTCTTAGGCTCCTGACTTTCCCATTTTTCATGAATATCCGAAGATGAAGATGGACTAAATTGATTATATGCAAGTTATTGGGATGTTGTTAAAATATTTCTTCACCTGTTATAAAGATTTTTGTAGAACCGCTTTCCGCAAAGAGAAATCATTTGTCACTACTCGTGTCCAATACTAGTTATTGCATTTCGTTGATCTTCTTTCAGTCGCGTGTAAGTGAGACTTTTCTGTGTTTCTTAGGCTCCTGACTTTCCCATTTGTCATGAATATCCGAAGATGAAGATGGACTAAATTGATTATATGCAAGTTATTGGGATGCTGTTAAAATATTTCTTCACCTGTTATAAAGATTTTTGTAGAACCGCTTTCCGCAAAGAGAAATCATTTGTCACTACTCGTGTCCAATACTAGTTATTGCATTTCGTTGTCAAAATAACTGCGACCTGATTTCCGCAGCTGAAAGTGACCCCACCGTGTTTTTTCTGCAAGTATACAAGGGAATGAATTTTATGCGATAAATATTCTTCATTGACATGGAAAGTCATTTTCTTGAAACCACTCGACGTGCATTTTAATCGGTTATGATGTTGCTTATCTGGATAAAAGTGCATTGGCCAGTAAACGATCCCAGGTCTCCCACGTGGCAGTCCAGAATTCTACCACTGAATTACCTATACCACATTCCGCTCGAATTCTTTTTACGTGAGATGCATGAATACTCTTATTTTTTCCATCCTCCAAAATTGCGTTTTCTCTGTGTATATAGAATCTGAATTTTATCATCACGATATGCAGATGATGGTGGGTTCTTTTTTTTTATTCGCTCCAAATTTGCAGTTTATTGTTGTTTAGTTGGATAAAAGTGCATCGGCCGGGAATCGAACCCGGGCCTCCCGCGTGGCAGGCGAGAATTCTACCACTGAACCACCGATGCCTCGTGTGTCTGGTGTGATTTTACGTGAGATGCATGAATACTGATCTTCTTTCAGTAGCGTGTGAGACTTTTCTGTGTTTCTTAGGCTCCTGACTTTCCTATTTTTCATGAATATCCGAAGATGAAGATGGACTAAATTTATTATATGCAAGTTATTGGGATGTTGTTAAAAATATTTCTTCACCTGTTATAAAGATTTGGTAGAACCGCTTTCCGCAAAGAGAAATCCTTTGTCACTACTCGTGTCCAATACTAGTTATTGCATTTCGTTGTCAAAATAGCTGCGACCTGATTTCCGCATCTGAAAGTGACCCCACCGTGTTTTTTTCTGCAAGTATACAAGGAAATGAATTTTATGCGATTAATATTCTTCATTGACATGGAAAGTCATTTTCTTGAAACCACTCCACGTGCATTTTGATCGGTTATAATGTTCCTTATCTGGATAAAAGTGCATTGGCCAGGAATCGATCCCAGGTCTCCCACGTGGCAGTCCAGAATTCTACCACTGAATCACCAATACCACATTCCGCTCGAATTCTTTTTACGTGAGATGCATGAATACTCTTATTTTTTCCATCCTCCAAAATTGCGTTTTCTCTGTGTATATAGAATCTGAATTTTATCATCACGATATGCAGATGATGGTGGGTTCTTTTTTTATGTTCGCTCCAAATTTGCAGTTTATTGTTGTTTAGTTGGATAAAAGTGCATCGGCCGGGAATCGAACCCGGGCCTCCCGCATGGCAGGCGAGAATTCTACCACTGAACCACCAATGCCTCGTGTGTCTGGTGTGATTTTACGTGAGATGCATGAATACTGATCTTCTTTCAGTAGCGTGTAAGACTTTTCTGTGTTTCTTAGGCTCCTGACTTTCCTATTTTTCATGAATATCCGAAGATGAAGATTGACTAAATTGATTATATGCAAGTTATTGGGATGTTGTTAAAAATATTTCTTCACCTGTTATAAAGATTTGGTAGAACCGCTTTCCGCAAAGAGAAATCCTTTGTCACTACTCGTGTCCAATACTAGTTATTGCATTTCGTTGTCAAAATAACTGCGACCTGATTTCCGCAGCTGAAAGTGACCCCACCGTGTTTTTTCTGCAAGTATACAAGGGAATGAATTTTATGCGATTAATATTCTTCATTGACATGGAAAGTCATTTTCTTGAAACCACTCCACGTGCATTTTGATCGGTTATAATGTTCCTTATCTGGATAAAAGTGCATTGGCCAGGAATCGATCCCAGGTCTCCCACGTGGCAGTCCAGAATTCTACCACTGAATCACCAATACCACATTCCGCTCGAATTCTTTTTACGTGAGATGCATGAATACTCTTATTTTTTCCATCCTCCAAAATTGCGTTTTCTCTGTGTATATAGAATCTGAATTTTATCATCACGATATGCAGATGATGGTGGGTTCTTTTTTTATATTCGCTCCAAATTTGCAGTTTATTGTTGTTTAGTTGGATAAAAGTGCATCGGCCGGGAATCGAACCCGGGCCTCCCGCATGGCAGGCGAGAATTCTACCACTGAACCACCAATGCCTCGTGTGTCTGGTGTGATTTTACGTGAGATGCATGAATACTGATCTTCTTTCAGTAGCGTGTAAGACTTTTCTGTGTTTCTTAGGCTCCTGACTTTCCTATTTTTCATGAATATTCGAAGATGAAGATGGACTAAATTGATTATATGCAAGTTATTGGGATGTTGTTAAAATATTTCTTCACCTGTTATAAAGATTTGGTAGAACCGCTTTCCGCAAAGAGAAATCCTTTGTCACTACTCGTGTCCAATACTAGTTATTGCATTTCGTTGTCAAAATAACTGCGACCTGATTTCCGCAGCTGAAAGTGACCCCACCGTGTTTTTTCTGCAAGTATACAAGGGAATGAATTTTTTGCGATTAATATTCTTCATTGACATGGAAAGTCATTTTCTTGAAACCACTCCACGTGCATTTTAATCGGTTATAATGTTGCTTATCTGGATAAAAGTGCATTGGCCAGTAAACGATCCCAGGTCTCCCACGTGGCAGTCCAGAATTCTACCACTGAATTACCTATACCACATTCCGCTCGAATTCTTTTTACGTGAGATGCATGAATACTCTTATTTTTTCCATCCTCCAAAATTGCGTTTTCTCTGTGTATATAGAATCTGAATTTTATCATCACGATATATTTTATACTCGCTCCAAATTTGCAGTTTATTGTTGTTTAGTTGGATAAAAGTGCATCGGCCGGGAATCGAACCCGGGCTTCCCGCATGGCAGGCGAGAATTCTACCACTGAACCACCAATGCCTCGTGTGTCTGGTGTGATTTTACGTGAGATGCATGAATACTGATCTTCTTTCAGTAGCGTGTAAGAATTTTCTGTGTTTCTTAGGCTCCTGACTTTCCTATTTTTCATGAATATCCGAAGATGAAGATGGACTAAATTGATTATATGCAAGTTATTCGGATGTTGTTAAAAATATTTCTTCACCTGTTATAAAGATTTGGTAGAACCGCTTTCCGCAAAGAGAAATCCTTTGTCACTACTCGTGTCCAATACTAGTTATTGCATTTCGTTGTCAAAATAACTGCGACCTAATTTCCGCAGCTGAAAGTGACCCCACCGTGTTTTTTTCTGCAAGTATACAAGGGAATGAATTTTATGCGATTAATATTCTTCATTGACATGGAAAGTCATTTTCTTGAAACCACTCCACGTGCATTTTGATGGGTTATAATGTTGCTTATCTGGATAAAAGTGCATTGGCCAGGAATCGATCCCAGGTCTCCCACGTGGCAGTCTAGAATTCTACCACTGAATCACCAATACCACATTCCACTCGAATTTATTTTACGTGAGATGCATGAATACTCTTCTTTTTTCCATCCTCCAAAAAACTGCGTTTTTTCTGTATATATAGAATCTGAATTTTTTCATCACGATCTGCAGATGGTGGGTTCTTTTTTATATTCGCTCCAAATTTGCAGTTTATTGTTGTTTAGTTGGAAAAAAGTGCATCGGCCGGGAATCGAACCCGGGCCTCCCGCGTGGCAGGCGAGAATTCTACCACTGAACCACCGATGCCTCGTGTGTCTGGTGTGATTTTACGTGAGATGCTTGAATATTGATCTTCTTTCAGTCGAGTGTGAGACTTTTCTGTGTTTCTTAGGCTCCTGACTTTCCCATTTTTCATGAATATCCGAAGATGAAGATGGACTAAATTGATTATATGCAAGTTATTGGGATGTTGTTAAAATATTTCTTCACCTGTTATAAAGATTTTTGTAGAACCGCTTTCCGCAAAGAGAAATCATTTGTCACTACTCGTGTCCAATACTAGTTATTGCATTTCGTTGATCTTCTTTCAGTCGCGTGTAAGTGAGACTTTTCTGTGTTTCTTAGGCTCCTGACTTTCCCATTTGTCATGAATATCCGAAGATGAAGATGGACTAAATTGATTATATGCAAGTTATTGGGATGCTGTTAAAATATTTCTTCACCTGTTATAAAGATTTTTGTAGAACCGCTTTCCGCAAAGAGAAATCATTTGTCACTACTCGTGTCCAATACTAGTTATTGCATTTCGTTGTCAAAATAACTGCGACCTGATTTCCGCAGCTGAAAGTGACCCCACCGTGTTTTTTCTGCAAGTATACAAGGGAATGAATTTTATGCGATAAATATTCTTCATTGACATGGAAAGTCATTTTCTTGAAACCACTCGACGTGCATTTTAATCGGTTATGATGTTGCTTATCTGGATAAAAGTGCATTGGCCAGTAAACGATCCCAGGTCTCCCACGTGGCAGTCCAGAATTCTACCACTGAATTACCTATACCACATTCCGCTCGAATTCTTTTTACGTGAGATGCATGAATACTCTTATTTTTTCCATCCTCCAAAATTGCGTTTTCTCTGTGTATATAGAATCTGAATTTTATCATCACGATATGCAGATGATGGTGGGTTCTTTTTTTATGTTCGCTCCAAATTTGCAGTTTATTGTTGTTTAGTTGGATAAAAGTGCATCGGCCGGGAATCGAACCCGGGCCTCCCGCATGGCAGGCGAGAATTCTACCACTGAACCACCAATGCCTCGTGTGTCTGGTGTGATTTTACGTGAGATGCATGAATACTGATCTTCTTTCAGTAGCGTGTAAAACTTTTCTGTGTTTCTTAGGCTCCTGACTTTCCTATTTTTCATGAATATTCGAAGATGAAGATGGACTAAATTGATTATATGCAAGTTATTGGGATGTTGTTAAAAATATTTCTTCACCTGTTATAAAGATTTGGTAGAACCGCTTTCCGCAAAGAGAAATCCTTTGTCACTACTCGTGTCCAATACTAGTTATTGCATTTCGTTGTCAAAATTGCTGCGACCTGATTTCCGCATCTGAAAGTGACCCCACCGTGTTTTTTCTGCAAGTATACAAGGAAATGAATTTTATGCGATTAATATTCTTCATTGACATGGAAAGTCATTTTCTTGAAACCACTCCACGTGCATTTTGATCGGTTATAATGTTCCTTATCTGGATAAAAGTGCATTGGCCAGGAATCGATCCCAGGTCTCCCACGTGGCAGTCCAGAATTCTACCACTGAATCACCAATACCACATTCCGCTCGAATTCTTTTTACGTGAGATGCATGAATACTCTTATTTTTTCCATCCTCTAAAATTGCGTTTTCTCTGTGTATATAGAATCTGAATTTCATCATCACGATATGCAGATGATGGTGGGTTCTTTTTTTATATTCGCTCCAAATTTGCAGTTTATTGTTGTTTAGTTGGATAAAAGTGCATCGGCCAGGAATCGAACCCAGGCCTCCCGCATGGCAGGCGAGAATTCTACCACTGAACCACCAATGCCTCGTGTGTCTGGTGTGATTTTACGTGAGATGCATGAATACTGATCTTCTTTCAGTAGCGTGTAAGACTTTTCTGTGTTTCTTAGGCTCCTGACTTTCCTATTTTTCATGAATATCCGAAGATGAAGATTGACTAAATTGATTATATGCAAGTTATTGGGATGTTGTTAAAAATATTTCTTCACCTGTTATAAAGATTTGGTAGAACCGCTTTCCGCAAAGAGAAATCCTTTGTCACTACTCGTGTCCAATACTAGTTATTGCATTTCGTTGTCAAAATAACTGCGACCTGATTTCCGCAGCTGAAAGTGACCCCACCGTGTTTTTTCTGCAAGTATACAAGGGAATGAATTTTATGCGATTAATATTCTTCATTGACATGGAAAGTCATTTTCTTGAAACCACTCCACGTGCATTTTGATCGGTTATAATGTTCCTTATCTGGATAAAAGTGCATTGGCCAGGAATCGATCCCAGGTCTCCCACGTGGCAGTCCAGAATTCTACCACTGAATCACCAATACCACATTCCGCTCGAATTCTTTTTACGTGAGATGCATGAATACTCTTATTTTTTCCATCCTCCAAAATTGCGTTTTCTCTGTGTATATAGAATCTGAATTTTATCATCACGATATGCAGATGATGGTGGGTTCTTTTTTTATATTCGCTCCAAATTTGCAGTTTATTGTTGTTTAGTTGGATAAAAGTGCATCGGCCGGGAATCGAACCCGGGCCTCCCGCATGGCAGGCGAGAATTCTACCACTGAACCACCAATGCCTCGTGTGTCTGGTGTGATTTTACGTGAGATGCATGAATACTGATCTTCTTTCAGTAGCGTGTAAGACTTTTCTGTGTTTCTTAGGCTCCTGACTTTCCTATTTTTCATGAATATTCGAAGATGAAGATGGACTAAATTGATTATATGCAAGTTATTGGGATGTTGTTAAAATATTTCTTCACCTGTTATAAAGATTTGGTAGAACCGCTTTCCGCAAAGAGAAATCCTTTGTCACTACTCGTGTCCAATACTAGTTATTGCATTTCGTTGTCAAAATTGCTGCGACCTGATTTCCGCATCTGAAAGTGACCCCACCGTGTTTTTTCTGCAAGTATACAAGGAAATGAATTTTATGCGATTAATATTCTTCATTGACATGGAAAGTCATTTTCTTGAAACCACTCCACGTGCATTTTGATCGGTTATAATGTTCCTTATCTGGATAAAAGTGCATTGGCCAGGAATCGATCCCAGGTCTCCCACGTGGCAGTCCAGAATTCTACCACTGAATCACCAATACCACATTCCGCTCGAATTTTTTTTACGTGAGATGCATGAATACTCTTATTTTTTCCATCCTCTAAAATTGCGTTTTCTCTGTGTATATAGAATCTGAATTTCATCATCACGATATGCAGATGATGGTGGGTTCTTTTTTTATATTCGCTCCAAATTTGCAGTTTATTGTTGTTTAGTTGGATAAAAGTGCATCGGCCAGGAATCGAACCCAGGCCTCCCGCATGGCAGGCGAGAATTCTACCACTGAACCACCAATGCCTCGTGTGTCTGGTGTGATTTTACGTGAGATGCATGAATACTGATCTTCTTTCAGTAGCGTGTAAGACTTTTCTGTGTTTCTTAGGCTCCTGACTTTCCTATTTTTCATGAATATCCGAAGATGAAGATTGACTAAATTGATTATATGCAAGTTATTGGGATGTTGTTAAAAATATTTCTTCACCTGTTATAAAGATTTGGTAGAACCGCTTTCCGCAAAGAGAAATCCTTTGTCACTACTCGTGTCCAATACTAGTTATTGCATTTCGTTGTCAAAATAACTGCGACCTGATTTCCGCAGCTGAAAGTGACCCCACCGTGTTTTTTCTGCAAGTATACAAGGGAATGAATTTTATGCGATTAATATTCTTCATTGACATGGAAAGTCATTTTCTTGAAACCACTCCACATGCATTTTGATCGGTTATAATGTTCCTTATCTGGATAAAAGTGCATTGGCCAGGAATCGATCCCAGGTCTCCCACGTGGCAGTCCAGAATTCTACCACTGAATCACCAATACCACATTCCGCTCGAATTCTTTTTACGTGAGATGCATGAATACTCTTATTTTTTCCATCCTCCAAAATTGCGTTTTCTCTGTGTATATAGAATCTGAATTTTATCATCACGATATGCAGATGATGGTGGGTTCTTTTTTTTTATTTGCTCCAAATTTACAGTTTATTGTTGTTTAGTTGGATAAAAGTGCATCGGCCGGGAATCGAACCCGGGCCTCCCGCGTGGCAGGCGAGAATTCTACCACTGAACCACCGATGCCTCGTGTGTCTGGTGTGATTTTACGTGAGATGCATGAATACTGATCTTCTTTCAGTAGCGTGTAAGACTTTTCTGTGTTTCTTAGGCTCCTGACTTTCCTATTTTTCATGAATATTCGAAGATGAAGATGGACTAAATTGATTATATGCAAGTTATTGGGATGTTGTTAAAAATATTTCTTCACCTGTTATAAAGATTTGGTAGAACCGCTTTCCGCAAAGAGAAATCCTTTGTCACTACTCGTGTCCAATACTAGTTATTGCATTTCGTTGTCAAAATAGCTGCGACCTGATTTCCGCATCTGAAAGTGACCCCACCGTGTTTTTTCTGCAAGTATACAAGGAAATGAATTTTATGCGATTAATATTCTTCATTGACATGGAAAGTCATTTTCTTGAAACCACTCCACGTGCATTTTGATCGGTTATAATGTTCCTTATCTGGATAAAAGTGCATTGGCCAGGAATCGATCCCAGGTCTCCCACGTGGCAGTCCAGAATTCTACCACTGAATCACCAATACCACATTCCGCTCGAATTCTTTTTACGTGAGATGCATGAATACTCTTATTTTTTCCATCCTCTAAAATTGCGTTTTCTCTGTGTATATAGAATCTGAATTTTATCATCACGATATGCAGATGATGGTGGGTTCTTTTTTTATATTCGCTCCAAATTTTCAGTTTATTGTTGTTTAGTTGGATAAAAGTGCATCGGCCAGGAATCGAACCCAGGCCTCCCGCATGGCAGGCGAGAATTCTACCACTGAACCACCAATGCCTCGTGTGTCTGGTGTGATTTTACGTGAGATGCATGAATACTGATCTTCTTTCAGTAGCGTGTAAGACTTTTCTGTGTTTCTTAGGCTCCTGACTTTCCTATTTTTCATGAATATCCGAAGATGAAGATTGACTAAATTGATTATATGCAAGTTATTGGGATGTTGTTAAAAATATTTCTTCACCTGTTATAAAGATTTGGTAGAACCGCTTTCCGCAAAGAGAAATCCTTTGTCACTACTCGTGTCCAATACTAGTTATTGCATTTCGTTGTCAAAATAACTGCGACCTGATTTCCGCAGCTGAAAGTGACCCCACCGTGTTTTTTCTGCAAGTATACAAGGGAATGAATTTTATGCGATTAATATTCTTCATTGACATGGAAAGTCATTTTCTTGAAACCACTCCACATGCATTTTGATCGGTTATAATGTTCCTTATCTGGATAAAAGTGCATTGGCCAGGAATCGATCCCAGGTCTCCCACGTGGCAGTCCAGAATTCTACCACTGAATCACCAATACCACATTCCGCTCGAATTCTTTTTACGTGAGATGCATGAATACTCTTATTTTTTCCATCCTCCAAAATTGCGTTTTCTCTGTGTATATAGAATCTGAATTTTATCATCACGATATGCAGATGATGGTGGGTTCTTTTTTTTTATTTGCTCCAAATTTACAGTTTATTGTTGTTTAGTTGGATAAAAGTGCATCGGCCGGGAATCGAACCCGGGCCTCCCGCGTGGCAGGCGAGAATTCTACCACTGAACCACCGATGCCTCGTGTGTCTGGTGTGATTTTACGTGAGATGCATGAATACTGATCTTCTTTCAGTAGCGTGTAAGACTTTTCTGTGTTTCTTAGGCTCCTGACTTTCCTATTTTTCATGAATATTCGAAGATGAAGATGGACTAAATTGATTATATGCAAGTTATTGGGATGTTGTTAAAAATATTTCTTCACCTGTTATAAAGATTTGGTAGAACCGCTTTCCGCAAAGAGAAATCCTTTGTCACTACTCGTGTCCAATACTAGTTATTGCATTTCGTTGTCAAAATAGCTGCGACCTGATTTCCGCATCTGAAAGTGACCCCACCGTGTTTTTTCTGCAAGTATACAAGGAAATGAATTTTATGCGATTAATATTCTTCATTGACATGGAAAGTCATTTTCTTGAAACCACTCCACGTGCATTTTGATCGGTTATAATGTTCCTTATCTGGATAAAAGTGCATTGGCCAGGAATCGATCCCAGGTCTCCCACGTGGCAGTCCAGAATTCTACCACTGAATCACCAATACCACATTCCGCTCGAATTCTTTTTACGTGAGATGCATGAATACTCTTATTTTTTCCATCCTCTAAAATTGCGTTTTCTCTGTGTATATAGAATCTGAATTTTATCATCACGATATGCAGATGATGGTGGGTTCTTTTTTTATATTCGCTCCAAATTTTCAGTTTATTGTTGTTTAGTTGGATAAAAGTGCATCGGCCAGGAATCGAACCCAGGCCTCCCGCATGGCAGGCGAGAATTCTACCACTGAACCACCAATGCCTCGTGTGTCTGGTGTGATTTTACGTGAGATGCATGAATACTGATCTTCTTTCAGTAGCGTGTAAGACTTTTCTGTGTTTCTTAGGCTCCTGACTTTCCTATTTTTCATGAATATCCGAAGATGAAGATTGACTAAATTGATTATATGCAAGTTATTGGGATGTTGTTAAAAATATTTCTTCACCTGTTATAAAGATTTGGTAGAACCGCTTTCCGCAAAGAGAAATCCTTTGTCACTACTCGTGTCCAATACTAGTTATTGCATTTTGTTGTCAAAATAACTGCGACCTGATTTCCGCAGCTGAAAGTGACCCCACCGTGTTTTTTCTGCAAGTATACAAGGGAATGAATTTTATGCGATTAATATTCTTCATTGACATGGAAAGTCATTTTCTTGAAACCACTCCACGTGCATTTTGATCGGTTATAATGTTCCTTATCTGGATAAAAGTGCATTGGCCAGGAATCGATCCCAGGTCTCCCACGTGGCAGTCCAGAATTCTACCACTGAATCACCAATACCACATTCCGCTCGAATTCTTTTTACGTGAGATGCATGAATACTCTTATTTTTTCCATCCTCCAAAATTGCGTTTTCTCTGTGTATATAGAATCTGAATTTTATCATCACGATATGCAGATGATGGTGGGTTCTTTTTTTTTATTCGCTCCAAATTTGCAGTTTATTGTTGTTTAGTTGGATAAAAGTGCATCGGCCGGGAATCGAACCCGGGCCTCCCGCGTGGCAGGCGAGAATTCTACCACTGAACCACCGATGCCTCGTGTGTCTGGTGTGATTTTACGTGAGATGCATGAATACTGATCTTCTTTCAGTAGCGTGTGAGACTTTTCTGTGTTTCTTAGGCTCCTGACTTTCCTATTTTTCATGAATATCCGAAGATGAAGATGGACTAAATTTATTATATGCAAGTTATTGGGATGTTGTTAAAAATATTTCTTCACCTGTTATAAAGATTTGGTAGAACCGCTTTCCGCAAAGAGAAATCCTTTGTCACTACTCGTGTCCAATACTAGTTATTGCATTTCGTTGTCAAAATAGCTGCGACCTGATTTCCGCATCTGAAAGTGACCCCACCGTGTTTTTTCTGCAAGTATACAAGGAAATTAATTTTATGCGATTAATATTCTTCATTGACATGGAAAGTCATTTTCTTGAAACCACTCCACGTGCATTTTGATCGGTTATAATGTTCCTTATCTGGATAAAAGTGCATTGGCCAGGAATCGATCCCAGGTCTCCCACGTGGCAGTCCAGAATTCTACCACTGAATCACCAATACCACATTCCGCTCGAATTCTTTTTACGTGAGATGCATGAATACTCTTATTTTTTCCATCCTCCAAAATTGCGTTTTCTTTGTGTATATAGAATCTGAATTTCATCATCACGATATGCAGATGATGGTGGGTTCTTTTTTTTTATTCGCTCCAAATTTGCAGTTTATTGTTGTTTAGTTGGATAAAAGTGCATCGGCCGGGAATCGAACCCGGGCCTCCCGCGTGGCAGGCGAGAATTCTACCACTGAACCACCGATGCCTCGTGCGTCTGGTGTGATTTTACGTGAGATGCATGAATACTGATCTTCTTTCAGTAGCGTGTGAGACTTTTCTGTGTTTCTTAGGCTCCTGACTTTCCTATTTTTCATGAATATCCGAAGATGAAGATGGACTAAATTTATTATATGCAAGTTATTGGGATGTTGTTAAAAAATATTTCTTCACCTGTTGTAAAGATTTGGTAGAACTGCTTTCCGCAAAGAGAAATCCTTTGTCACTACTCGTGTCCAATACTAGTTATTGCATTTCGTTGTCAAAATAACTGCGACCTGATTTCCGCAGCTGAAAGTGACCCCACCGTGTTTTTTCTGCAAGTATACAAGGGAATGAATTTTATGCGATTAATATTCTTCATTGACATGGAAAGTCATTTTCTTGAAACCACTCCACGTGCATTTTGATAGGTTATAATGTTCCTTATCTGGATAAAAGTGCATTGGCCAGGAATCGATCCCAGGTCTCCCACGTGGCAGTCCAGAATTCTACCACTGAATCACCAATACCACATTCCGCTCGAATTCTTTTTACGTGAGATGCATGAATACTCTTATTTTTTCCATCCTCTAAAATTGCGTTTTCTCTGTGTATATAGAATCTGAATTTTATCATCACGATATGCAGATGATGGTGGGTTCTTTTTTTATATTCGCTCCAAATTTTCAGTTTATTGTTGTTTAGTTGGATAAAAGTGCATCGGCCAGGAATCGAACCGAGGCCTCCCGCATGGCAGGCGAGAATTCTACCACTCAACCACCAATGCCTCGTGTGTCTGGTGTGATTTTACGTGAGATGCATGAATACTGATCTTCTTTCAGTAGCGTGTAAGACTTTTCTGTGTTTCTTAGGCTCCTGACTTTCCTATTTTTCATGAATATCCGAAGATGAAGATTGACTAAATTGATTATATGCAAGTTATTGGGATGTTGTTAAAAATATTTCATCACCTGTTATAAAGATTTGGTAGAACCGCTTTCCGCAAAGAGAAATCCTTTGTCACTACTCGTGTCCAATACTAGTTATTGCATTTTGTTGTCAAAATAACTGCGACCTGATTTCCGCAGCTGAAAGTGACCCCACCGTGTTTTTTCTGCAAGTATACAAGGGAATGAATTTTATGCGATTAATATTCTTCATTGACATGGAAAGTCATTTTCTTGAAACCACTCCACGTGCATTTTGATCGGTTATAATGTTCCTTATCTGGATAAAAGTGCATTGGCCAGGAATCGATCCCAGGTCTCCCACGTGGCAGTCCAGAATTCTACCACTGAATCACCAATACCACATTCCGCTCGAATTCTTTTTACGTGAGATGCATGAATACTCTTATTTTTTCCATCCTCCAAAATTGCGTTTTCTCTGTGTATATAGAATCTGAATTTTATCATCACGATATGCAGATGATGGTGGGTTCTTTTTTTTTATTCGCTCCAAATTTGCAGTTTATTGTTGTTTAGTTGGATAAAAGTGCATCGGCCGGGAATCGAACCCGGGCCTCCCGCGTGGCAGGCGAGAATTCTACCACTGAACCACCGATGCCTCGTGTGTCTGGTGTGATTTTACGTGAGATGCATGAATACTGATCTTCTTTCAGTAGCGTGTGAGACTTTTCTGTGTTTCTTAGGCTCCTGACTTTCCTATTTTTCATGAATATCCGAAGATGAAGATGGACTAAATTGATTATATGCAAGTTATTGGGATGTTGTTAAAAATATTTCTTCACCTGTTATAAAGATTTGGTAGAACCGCTTTCCGCAAAGAGAAATCCTTTGTCACTACTCGTGTCCAATACTAGTTATTGCATTTCGTTGTCAAAATAGCTGCGACCTGATTTCCGCATCTGAAAGTGACCCCACCGTGTTTTTTCTGCAAGTATACAAGGAAATGAATTTTATGCGATTAATATTCTTCATTGACATGGAAAGTCATTTTCTTGAAACCACTCCACGTGCATTTTGATCGGTTATAATGTTCCTTATCTGGATAAAAGTGCATTGGCCAGGAATCGATCCCAGGTCTCCCACGTGGCAGTCCAGAATTCTACCACTGAATCACCAATACCACATTCCGCTCGAATTCTTTTTACGTGAGATGCATGAATACTCTTATTTTTTCCATCCTCCAAAATTGCGTTTTCTTTGTGTATATAGAATCTGAATTTCATCATCACGATATGCAGATGATGGTGGGTTCTTTTTTTTTATTCGCTCCAAATTTGCAGTTTATTGTTGTTTAGTTGGATAAAAGTGCATCGGCCGGGAATCGAACCCGGGCCTCCCGCGTGGCAGGCGAGAATTCTACCACTGAACCACCGATGCCTCGTGCGTCTGGTGTGATTTTACGTGAGATGCATGAATACTGATCTTCTTTCAGTAGCGTGTGAGACTTTTCTGTGTTTCTTAGGCTCCTGACTTTCCTATTTTTCATGAATATCCGAAGATGAAGATGGACTAAATTTATTATATGCAAGTTATTGGGATGTTGTTAAAAATATTTCTTCACCTGTTATAAAGATTTGGTAGAACCGCTTTCCGCAAAGAGAAATCCTTTGTCACTACTCGTGTCCAATACTAGTTATTGCATTTCGTTGTCAAAATAGCTGCGACCTGATTTCCGCATCTGAAAGTGACCCCACCGTGTTTTTTCTGCAAGTATACAAGGAAATGAATTTTATGCGATTAATATTCTTCATTGACATGGAAAGTCATTTTCTTGAAACCACTCCACGTGCATTTTGATCGGTTATAATGTTCCTTATCTGGATAAAAGTGCATTGGCCAGGAATCGATCCCAGGTCTCCCACGTGGCAGTCCAGAATTCTACTACTGAATCACCAACACCACATTCCGCTCGAATTCTTTTTACGTGAGATGCATGAATACTCTTATTTTTTCCATCCTCCAAAATTGCGATTTCTCTGTGTATATAGAATCTGAATTTTATCATCACGATATGCAGATGATGGTGGGTTCTTTTTTTATATTCGCTCCAAATTTGCAGTTTGTTGTTGTTTAGTTGGATAAAAGTGCATCGGCCGGGAATCGAACCCGGGCCTCCCGCATGGCAGGCGAGAATTCTACCACTGAACCACCAATGCCTCGTGTGTCTGGTGTGATTTTACGTGAGATGCATGAATACTGATCTTCTTTCAGTAGCGTGTAAGACTTTTCTGTGTTTCTTAGGCTCCTGACTTTCCTATTTTTCATGAATATCCGAAGATGAAGATGGACTAAATTGATTATATGCAAGTTATTGGGATGTTGTTAAAAATATTTCTTCACCTGTTGTAAAGATTTGGTAGAACTGCTTTCCGCAAAGAGAAATCCTTTGTCACTACTCGTGTCCAATACTAGTTATTGCATTTCGTTGTCAAAATAACTGCGACCTGATTTCCGCAGCTGAAAGTGACCCCACCGTGTTTTTTCTGCAAGTATACAAGGGAATGAATTTTATGCGATTAATATTCTTCATTGACATGGAAAGTCATTTTCTTGAAACCACTCCACGTGCATTTTGATAGGTTATAATGTTCCTTATCTGGATAAAAGTGCATTGGCCAGGAATCGATCCCAGGTCTCCCACGTGGCAGTCCAGAATTCTACCACTGAATCACCAATACCACATTCCGCTCGAATTCTTTTTACGTGAGATGCATGAATACTCTTATTTTTTCCATCCTCCAAAATTGCGTTTTCTCTGTGTATATAGAATCTGAATTTTATCATCACGATATGCAGATGATGGTGGGTTCTTTTTTTATATTCGCTCCAAATTTGCAGTTTATTGTTGTTTAGTTGGATAAAAGTGCATCGGCCGGGAATCGAACCCGGGCCTCCCGCATGGCAGGCGAGAATTCTACCACTGAACCACCAATGCCTCGTGTGTCTAGTGTGATTTTACGTGAGATGCATGAATACTGATCTTCTTTCAGTAGCGTGTAAGACTTTTCTGTGTTTCTTAGGCTCCTGACTTTCCTATTTTTCATGAATATCCGAAGATGAATATGGACTAAATTGATTATATGCAAGTTATTGGGATGTTGTTAAAAATATTTCTTCACCTGTTATAAAGATTTGGTAGAACCGCTTTCCGCAAAGAGAAATCCTTTGTCACTACTCGTGTCCAATACTAGTTATTGCATTTCGTTGTCAAAATAACTGCAACCTGATTTCCGCAGCTGAAAGTGACCCCACCGTGTTTTTTCTGCAAGTATACAAGGGAATGAATTTTATGCGATTAATATTCTTCATTGACATGGAAAGTCATTTTCTTGAAACCACTCCACGTGCATTTTGATCGGTTATAATGTTCCTTATCTGGATAAAAGTGCAATGGCCAGGAATCGATCCCAGGTCTCCCACGTGGCAGTCCAGAATTCTACCACTGAATCACCAATACCACATTCCGCTCGAATTCTTTTTACGTGAGATGCATGAATACTCTTATTTTTTCCATCCTCCAAAATTGCGTTTTCTCTGTGTATATAGAATCTGAATTTTATCATCACGATATGCAGATGATGGTGGGTTCTTTTTTTATATTCGCTCCAAATTTGCAGTTTATTGTTGTTTAGTTGGATAAAAGTGCATCAGCCGGGAATCGAACCCGGGCCTCCCGCATGGCAGGCGAGAATTCTACCACTGAACCACCAATGCCTCGTGTGTCTAGTGTGATTTTACGTGAGATGCATGAATACTGATCTTCTTTCAGTAGCGTGTAAGACTTTTCTGTGTTTCTTAGGCTCCTGACTTTCCTATTTTTCATGAATATCCGAAGATGAAGATGGACTAAATTGATTATATGCAAGTTATTGGGATGTTGTTAAAAATATTTCTTCACCTGTTATAAAGATTTGGTAGAACCGCTTTCCTCAAAGAGAAATCCTTTGTCACTACTCGTGTCCAATACTAGTTATTGCATTTCGTTGTCAAAATAACTGCGACCTGATTTCCGCAGCTGAAAGTGACCCCACCGTGTTTTTTCTGCAAGTATACAAGGGAATGAATTTTATGCGATTAATATTCTTCATTGACATGGAAAGTCATTTTCTTGAAAACACTCCACGTGCATTTTGATCGGTTATAATGTTCCTTATCTGGATAAAAGTGCAATGGCCAGGAATCGATCCCAGGTCTCCCACGTGGCAGTCCAGAATTCTACCACTGAATAACCAATACCACATTCCGCTCGAATTCTTTTTACGTGAGATGCATGAATACTCTTATTTTTTCCATCTTCCAAAATTGCGTTTTCTCTGTGTATATAGAATCTGAATTTTATCATCACGATATGCAGATGATGATGGGTTCTTTTTTTTTATTCGCTCCAAATTTGCAGTTTATTGTTGTTTAGTTGGATAAAAGTGCATCGGCCGGGAAACGAACCCGGGCCTCCCGCGTGGAAGGCGAGAATTCTACCACTGAACCACCGATGCCTCGTGTGTCTGGTGTGATTTTACGTGAGATGCATGAATACTGATCTTCTTTCAGTAGCGTGTGAGACTTTTCTGTGTTTCTTAGGCTCCTGACTTTCCTATTTTTCATGAATATCCGAAGATGAAGATGGACTAAATTTATTATATGCAAGTTATTGGGATGTTGTTAAAAATATTTCTTCACCTGTTATAAAGATTTGGTAGAACCGCTTTCCGCAAAGAGGAATCCTTTGTCACTACTCGTGTCCAATACTAGTTATTGCATTTCGTTGTCAAAATAACTGCGACCTGATTTCCGCAGCTGAAAGTGACCCCACCGTGTTTTTTCTGCAAGTATACAAGGGAATGAATTTTATGCGATTAATATTCTTCATTGACATGGAAAGTCATTTTCTTGAAACCACTCCACGTGCATTTTGATCGGTTATAATGTTCCTTATCTGGCTAAAAGTGCATTGGCCAGGAATCGATCCCAGGTCTCCCACGTGGCAGTCCAGAATTCTACCACTGAATCACCAATACCACACTCCGCTCGAATTATTTTTACGTGAGATGCATGAATACTCTTATTTTTTCCATCCTCCAGAATTGCGTTTTCTCTGTGTATATAGAATCTGAATTTTATCATCACGATATGCAGATGATGGTGGGTTCTTTTTTTATATTCGCTCCAAATTTGCAGTTTATTGTTGTTTAGTTGGATAAAAGTGCATCGGCCAGGAATCGAACCCGGGCCTCCCGCATGGCAGGCGAGAATTCTACCACTGAACCACCAATGCCTCGTATGTCTGGTGTGATTTTACGTGAGATGCATGAATACTGATCTTCTTTCAGTCGCGTGTAAGTGAGACTGTTCTGTGTTTCTTAGGCTCCTGACTTTCCCATTTTTCATGAATATCCGAAGATGAAGATGGACAAAATTGATTATATGCAAGTTATTGGGATGTTGTTACAAATATGTCTTCACCTGTTATAAAGATTTTGTAGAACCGCTTTCCGCAAGAGAAATCCTTTGTCACTATTCGTGTCCAATACTAGTTTTTGCATTTCGTTGTCAAAATAACTGCGACCTGATTTCCGCAGCTGAAAGTGACCTCACCGTGATTTTTTCTGCAAGTATGCAAGGGAATTAATTTTATGCGATTAAGATTCTTCATTGACATGGAAAGTCATTTTCTTGAAACCACTCCACGTGCATTTTCATCGGTTATAATGTTGCTTATCTGGATAAAAGTGCATTGGCCAGGAATCGATCCCAGGTCTCCCACGTGGCAGTCCAGAATTCTACCACTGAATCACCTATACCACATTCCGCTCGAATTCTTTTTACGTGAGATGCATGAATACTCTTATTTTTTCAATCTTCCAAAATTGCGTTTTCTCTGTGTATATAGAATCTGAATTTCATCATCACGATATGCAGATGATGGTGGGTTCTTTTCTTTATATTCGCTCCAAATTTGCAGTTTATTGTTGTTTAGTTGGATAAAAGTGCATCGGCCGGGAATCAAACCCGGGCCTCCCGCGTGACAGGCGAGAATTCTACCACTGAACCACCGATGCCTCGTGTGTCTGGTGTGATTTTACGTGAGATGCATGAATACTGATCTTCTTTCAGTCGCGTGTAAGTGAGACTTTTCTGTGTTTCTTAGGCTCCTGACTTTCCCATTTTTCATGAATATCCGAAGATGAAGATGGACTAAATTGATTAAATGCAAGTTATTGGGATGCTATTACAAATATTTCTTCACCTGTTATAAAGATTTGGTAGAACCGCTTTCCGCAAAGAGAAATCCTTTGTCACTTCTCGTGTCCAATACTAGTTATTGCATTTCGTTGTCAAAATAACTGCGACCTGATTTCCGCAGCTGAAAGTGACCCCACCGTGTTTTTTTCTGCAAGTATACAAGGGAATGAATTTTATGCGATAAATATTTTTCATTGACATGGAAAGTCATTTTCTTGAAACCACTCGACGTGCATTTTAATCGGTTATGATGTTGCTTATCTGGATAAAAGTGCATTGGCCAGTAAACGATCCCAGGTCTCCCACGTGGCAGTCCAGAATCCTACCACTGAATTACCTATACCACATTCCGCTCGAATTCTTTTTATGTGAGATGCATGAATACTCTTCTTTTTTCCATCCTCCAAAATTGCGTTTTCTCTGTATATATAGAATCTGAATTTTTTCATCACGATCTGCAGATGATGGTGGGTTCTTTTTTTATATTCGCTCCAAATTTGCAGTTTATTGTAGTTTAGTTGGATAAAAGTGCATCGGCCGGGAATCGAACCCGGGCTTCCCGCGTGGCAGGCGAGAATTCTACCACTGAACCACCGATGCCTCGTGTGTTTGGTGTGATTTTACGTGAGATGCATGAATACTGATCTTCTTTCAGTCGCGTGTAAGTGAGACTGTTCTGTGTTTCTTAGGCTCCTGACTTTCCCATTTTTCATGAATATCCGAAGATGAAGATGGACTAAATTGATTATATGCAAGTTATTGGGATGTTGTTACAAATATGTCTTCACCTGTTATAAAGATTTTGTAGAACCGCTTCCGCAAGAGAAATTCTTTGTCACTACTCGTGTCCAATACTAGTTATTGCATTTCGTTGTCAAAATAGCTGCGACCTGATTTCCGCATCTGAAAGTGACCCCACCGTGTTTTTTCTGCAAGTGTACAAGGGAATGAATTTTATGCGATTAATATTCTTCATTGACATGGAAAGTCATTTTCTTGAAACCACTCCACGTGCATTTTGATCGGTTATAATGTTGCTTATCTGGATAAAAGTGCATTGGCCAGGAATCGATCCCAGGTCTCCCACGTGGCAGTCCAGAATTCTACCACTGAATCACCAATACCACATTCCGCTCGAATTCTTTTTACGTGAGATGCAGGAATACTCTTATTTTTTCCATCCTCCAAAATTGCGTTTTCTCTGTGTATATAGAATCTGAATTTTATCATCACGATATGCCGATGATGGTGGGTTCTTTTTTTATATTCGCTCCAAATTTGCAGTTTATTGTTGTTTAGTTGGATAAAAGTGCATCGGCTGGGAATCGAACCCGGGCCTCCCGCGTGGCAGGCGAGAATTCTACCACTGAACCACCGATGCCCCGTGTGTCTGGTGTGATTTTACGTGAGATGCATGAATACTGATCTTCTTTCAGTAGCGTGTGAGACTTTTCTGTGTTTCTTAGGCTCCTGACTTTCCTATTTTTCATGAATATCCGAAGATGAAGATGGACTAAATTTATTATATGCAAGTTATTGGGATGTTGTTAAAAATATTTCTTCACCTGTTATAAAGATTTGGTAGAACCGCTTTCCGCAAAGAGAAATCCTTTGTCACTACTCGTGTCCAATACTAGTTATTGCATTTCGTTGTCAAAATAGCTGCGACCTGATTTCCGCATCTGAAAGTGACCCCACCGTGTTTTTTCTGCAAGTATACAAGGAAATGAATTTTATGCGATTAATATTCTTCATTGACATGGAAAGTCATTTTCTTGAAACCACTCCACGTGCATTTTGATCGGTTATAATGTTCCTTATCTGGATAAAAGTGCATTGGCCAGGAATCGATCCCAGGTCTCCCACGTGGCAGTCCAGAATTCTACCACTGAATCACCAACACCACATTCCGCTCGAATTCTTTTTACGTGAGATGCATGAATACTCTTATTTTTTCCATCCTCCAAAATTTGCGTTTTCTCTGTGTATATAGAATCTGAATTTTATCATCACTATATGCAGATGATGGTGGGTTCTTTTTTTATATTCGCTCCAAATTTGCAGTTTATTGTTGTTTAGTTGGATAAAAGTGCATCGGCCGGGAATCGAACCCGGGCCTCCCGCGTGGCAGGCGAGAATTCTACCACTGAACCACCAATGCCTCTTGTGTCTGGCGTGATTTTACGTGAGATGCATGAATACTGATCTTCTTTCAGTAGCGTGTGAGACTTTTCTGTGTTTCTTAGGCTCCTGACTTTCCTATTTTTCATGAATATCCGAAGATGAAGATGGACTAAATTTATTATATGCAAGTTATTGGGATGTTGTTAAAAATATTTCTTCACCTGTTATAAAGATTTGGTAGAACCGCTTTCCGCAAAGAGAAATCCTTTGTCACTACTCGTGTCCAATACTAGTTATTGAATTTCGTTGTCAAAATAGCTGCGACCTGATTTCCGCAGCTGAAAGTGACCCCACCGTGTTTTTTTCTGCAAGTATACAAGGGAATGAATTTTATGCGATTAAAATTCTTCATTGACATGGAAAGTCATTTTCTTGAAACCACTCCACGTGCATTTTCATCGGTTATAATGATGCTTATCTGGATAAAAGTGCATTGGCCAGGAATCGATCCCAGGTCTCCCACGTGGCAGTCCAGAATTCTACCACTGAATCACCAATACCACATTCCACTCAAATTTTTTTTACGTGAGATGCATGAATACTCTTCTTTTTTCCATCCTCCAAAATTGCGTTTTCTCTGTATATATAGAATCTGAATTTTTTCATCACGATCTGCAGATGGTGGGTTCTTTTTTATATTCGCTCCAAATTTGCAGTTTATTGTTGTTTAGTTGTAAAAAAGTGCATCGGCCAGGAATCGAACCCGGGCCTCCCGCGTGGCAGGCGAGAATTCTACCACTGAACCACCAATGCCTCTTGTGTCTGGCGTGATTTTACGTGAGATGCATGAATACTGATCTTTTTTCAGTAGCGTGTGAGACTTTTCTGTGTTTCTTAGGCTCCTGACTTTCCTATTTTTCATGAATATCCGAAGATGAAGATGGACTAAATTTATTATATGCAAGTTATTGGGATGTTGTTAAAAATATTTCTTCACCTGTTATAAAAATTTGGTAGAACCGCTTTCCGCAAAGAGAAATCCTTTGTCACTACTCGTGTCCAATACTAGTTATTGAATTTCGTTGTCAAAATAGCTGCGACCTGATTTCCGCAGCTGAAAGTGACCCCACCGTGTTTTTTTCTGCAAGTATACAAGGGAATGAATTTTATGCGATTAAAATTCTTCATTGACATGGAAAGTCATTTTCTTGAAACCACTCCACGTGCATTTTCATCGGTTACAATGATGCTTATCTGGATAAAAGTGCATTGGCCAGGAATCGATCCCAGGTCTCCCACGTGGCAGTCCAGAATTCTACCACTGAATCACCAATACCACATTCCACTCGAATTTTTTTTACGTGAGATGCATGAATACTCCTCTTTTTCCATCCTCCAAAATTGCGTTTTCTCTGTATATATAGAATCTGAATTTTTTCATCACGATCTGCAGATGGTGGGTTCTTTTTTATATTCGCTCCAAATTTGCAGTTTATTGTTGTTTAGTTGGAAAAAAGTGCATCGGCCGGGAATCGAACCCGGGCCTCCCGCGTGGCAGGCGAGAATTCTACCACTGAACCACCAATGCCTCTTGTGTCTGGCGTGATTTTACGTGAGATGCATGAATACTGATCTTTTTTCAGTAGCGTGTGAGACTTTTCTGTGTTTCTTAGGCTCCTGACTTTCCTATTTTTCATGAATATCCGAAGATGAAGATGGACTAAATTTATTATATGCAAGTTATTGGGATGTTGTTAAAAATATTTCTTCACCTGTTATAAAAATTTGGTAGAACCGCTTTCCGCAAAGAGAAATCCTTTGTCACTACTCGTGTCCAATACTAGTTATTGAATTTCGTTGTCAAAATAGCTGCGACCTGATTTCCGCAGCTGAAAGTGACCCCACCGTGTTTTTTTCTGCAAGTATACAAGGGAATGAATTTTATGCGATTAAAATTCTTCATTGACATGGAAAGTCATTTTCTTGAAACCACTCCACGTGCATTTTCATCGGTTACAATGATGCTTATCTGGATAAAAGTGCATTGGCCAGGAATCGATCCCAGGTCTCCCACGTGGCAGTCCAGAATTCTACCACTGAATCACCAATACCACATTCCACTCGAATTTTTTTTACGTGAGATGCATGAATACTCCTCTTTTTCCATCCTCCAAAATTGCGTTTTCTCTGTATATATAGAATCTGAATTTTTTCATCACGATCTGCAGATGGTGGGTTCTTTTTTATATTCGCTCCAAATTTGCAGTTTATTGTTGTTTAGTTGGAAAAAAGTGCATCGGCCGGGAATCGAACCCGGGCCTCCCGCGTGGCAGGCGAGAATTCTACCACTGAACCACCAATGCCTCTTGTGTCTGGCGTGATTTTACGTGAGATGCATGAATACTGATCTTCTTTCATTAGCGTGTGAGACTTTTCTGTGTTTCTTAGGCTCCTGACTTTCCTATTTTTCATGAATATCCGAAGATGAAGATGGACTAAATTTATTATATGCAAGTTATTGGGATGTTGTTAAAAATATTTCTTCACCTGTTATAAAGATTTGGTAGAACCGCTTTCCGCAAAGAGAAATCATTTGTCACTACTCGTGTCCAATACTAGTTATTGAATTTCGTTGTCAAAATAGCTGCGACCTGATTTCCGCAGCTGAAAGTGACCCCACCGTGTTTTTTCTGCAAGTATACAAGGGAATGAATTTTATGCGATTAAAATTCTTCATTGACATGGAAAGTCATTTTCTTGAAACCACTCCACGTGCATTTTCATCGGTTATAATGATGCTTATCTGGATAAAAGTGCATTGGCCAGGAATCGATCCCAGGTCTCCCACGTGGCAGTCCAGAATTCTACCACTGAATCACCAATACCACATTCCACTCGAATTTTTTTTACGTGAGATGCATGAATACTCTTCTTTTTTCCATCCTCCAAAATTGCCTTTTCTCTGTATATATAGAATCTGAATTTTTTCATCACGATCTGCAGATGGTGGGTTCTTTTTTATATTCGCTCCAAATTTGCAGTTTATTGTTGTTTAGTTGGAAAAAAGTGCATCTGCCGGGAATCGAACCCAGGCCTCCCGCGTGGCAGGCGAGAATTCTACCACTGAACCACCGATGCCTCGTGTGTCTGGTGTGATGGTACGTGAGATGCTTGAATACTGATCTTCTTTCAGTCGAGTGTGAGACTTTTCTGTGTTTCTTAGGCTCCTGACTTTCCCATTTTTCATGAATATCCGAAGATGAAGATGGACTAAATTGATTATATGCAAGTTATTGGGATGTTGTTAAAATATTTCTTCACCTGTTATAAAGATTTTTGTAGAACCGCTTTCCGCAAAGAGAATTTGTCACTACTCGTGTCCAATACTAGTTATTGCATTTCGTTGATCTTCTTTCAGTCGCGTGTAAGTGAGACTTTTCTGTGTTTCTTAGGCTCCTGACTTTCCCATTTTTCATGAATATCCGAAGATGAAGAAGGACTAAATTGATTATATGCAAGTTATTGGGATGTTGTTAAAAATATGTATTCACCTGTTATAAAGATTTGGTAGAACCGCTTTCCGCAAAGAGAAATCCTTTGTCACTACTCGTGTCCAATACTAGTTATTGCATTTCGTTGTCAAAATAGCTGCGACCTGATTTCCGCATCTGAAAGTGACCCCACCGTGTTTTTTCTGCAAGTATAAAAGGGAATGAATTTTATGCGATTAATATTCTTCATTGACATGGAAAGTCATTTTCTTGAAACCACTCCACGTGCATTTTGATCGGTTATAATGTTGCTTATCTGGATAAAAGTGCATTGGCCAGGAATCGATCCCAGGTCTCCCACGTGGCAGTCCAGAATTCTACCACTGAATCACCAACACCACATTCCGCTCGAATTCTTTTTACGTGAGATGCATGAATACTCTTATTTTTTCCATCCTCCAAAATTTGCGTTTTCTCTGTGTATATAGAATCTGAATTTTATCATCACTATATGCAGATGATGGTGGGTTCTTTTTTTATATTCGCTCCAAATTTGCAGTTTATTGTTGTTTAGTTGGATAAAAGTGCATCGGCCGGGAATCGAACCCGGGCCTCCCGCGTGGCAGGCGAGAATTCTACCACTGAACCACCAATGCCTCTTGTGTCTGGCGTGATTTTACGTGAGATGCATGAATACTGATCTTCTTTCAGTAGCGTGTGAGACTTTTCTGTGTTTCTTAGGCTCCTGACTTTCCTATTTTTCATGAATATCCGAAGATGAAGATGGACTAAATTTATTATATGCAAGTTATTGGGATGTTGTTAAAAATATTTCTTCACCTGTTATAAAGATTTGGTAGAACCGCTTTCCGCAAAGAGAAATCCGTTGTCACTACTCGTGTCCAATACTAGTTATTGAATTTCGTTGTCAAAATAGCTGCGACCTGATTTCCGCAGCTGAAAGTGACCCCACCGTGTTTTTTTCTGCAAGTATACAAGGGAATGAATTTTATGCGATTAAAATTCTTCATTGACATGGAAAGTCATTTTCTTGAAACCACTCCACGTGCATTTTCATCGGTTATAATGATGCTTATCTGGATAAAAGTGCATTGGCCAGGAATCGATCCCAGGTCTCCCACGTGGCAGTCCAGAATTCTACCACTGAATCACCAATACCACATTCCACTCGAATTTTTTTTACGTGAGATGCATGAATACTCTTCTTTTTTCCATCCTCCAAAATTGCGTTTTCTCTGTATATATAGAATCTGAATTTTTTCATCACGATCTGCAGATGGTGGGTTCTTTTTTATATTCGCTCCATATTTGCAGTTTATTGTTGTTTAGTTGGAAAAAAGTGCATCGGCCGGGAATCGAACCCAGGCCTCCCGCGTGGCAGGCGAGAATTCTACCACTGAACCACCAATGCCTCTTGTGTCTGGCGTGATTTTACGTGAGATGCATGAATACTGATCTTTTTTCAGTAGCGTGTGAGACTTTTCTGTGTTTCTTAGGCTCCTGACTTTCCTATTTTTCATGAATATCCGAAGATGAAGATGGAATAAATTTATTATATGCAAGTTATTGGGATGTTGTTAAAAATATTTCTTCACCTGTTATAAAGATTTGGTAGAACCGCTTTCCGCAAAGAGAAATCCTTTGTCACTACTCGTGTCCAATACTAGTTATTGAATTTCGTTGTCAAAATAGCTGCGACCTGATTTCCGCAGCTGAAAGTGACCCCACCGTGTTTTTTTCTGCAAGTATACAAGGGAATGAATTTTATGCGATTAAAATTCTTCATTGACATGGAAAGTCATTTTCTTGAAACCACTCCACGTGCATTTTCATCGGTTATAATGATGCTTATCTGGATAAAAGTGCATTGGCCAGGAATCGATCCCAGGTCTCCCACGTGGCAGTCCAGAATTCTACCACTGAATCACCAATACCACATTCCACTCGAATTTTTTTTACGTGAGATGCATGAATACTCTTCTTTTTTCCATCCTCCAAAATTGCGTTTTCTCTGTATATGTAGAATCTGAATTTTTTCATCACGATCTGCAGATGGTGGGTTCTTTTTTATATTCGCTCCAAATTTGCAGTTTATTGTTGTTTAGTTGGAAAAAAGTGCATCGGCCGGGAATCGAACCCGGGCCTCCCGCGTGGCAGGCGAGAATTCTACCACTGAACCACCAATGCCTCTTGTGTCTGGCGTGATTTTACGTGAGATGCATGAATACTGATCTTTTTTCAGTAGCGTGTGAGACTTTTCTGTGTTTCTTAGGCTCCTGACTTTCCTATTTTTCATGAATATCCGAAGATGAAGATGGACTAAATTTATTATATGCAAGTTATTGGGATGTTGTTAAAAATATTTCTTCACCTGTTATAAAGATTTGGTAGAACCGCTTTCCGCAAAGAGAAATCCTTTGTCACTACTCGTGTCCAATACTAGTTATTGAATTTCGTTGTCAAAATAGCTGCGACCTGATTTCCGCAGCTGAAAGTGACCCCACCGTGTTTTTTTCTGCAAGTATACAAGGGAATGAATTTTATGCGATTAAAATTCTTCATTGACATGGAAAGTCATTTTCTTGAAACCACTCCACGTGCATTTTCATCGGTTATAATGATGCTTATCTGGATAAAAGTGCATTGGCCAGGAATCGATCCCAGGTCTCCCACGTGGCAGTCCAGAATTCTACCACTGAATCACCAATACCACATTCCACTCGAATTTTTTTTACGTGAGATGCATGAATACTCTTCTTTTTTCCATCCTCCAAAATTGCGTTTTCTCTGTATATATAGAATCTGAATTTTTTCATCACGATCTGCAGATGGTGGGTTCTTTTTTATATTCGCTCCATATTTGCAGTTTATTGTTGTTTAGTTGGAAAAAAGTGCATCGGCCGGGAATCGAACCCAGGCCTCCCGCGTGGCAGGCGAGAATTCTACCACTGAACCACCAATGCCTCTTGTGTCTGGCGTGATTTTACGTGAGATGCATGAATACTGATCTTTTTTCAGTAGCGTGTGAGACTTTTCTGTGTTTCTTAGGCTCCTGACTTTCCTATTTTTCATGAATATCCGAAGATGAAGATGGAATAAATTTATTATATGCAAGTTATTGGGATGTTGTTAAAAATATTTCTTCACCTGTTATAAAGATTTGGTAGAACCGCTTTCCGCAAAGAGAAATCCTTTGTCACTACTCGTGTCCAATACTAGTTATTGAATTTCGTTGTCAAAATAGCTGCGACCTGATTTCCGCAGCTGAAAGTGACCCCACCGTGTTTTTTTCTGCAAGTATACAAGGGAATGAATTTTATGCGATTAAAATTCTTCATTGACATGGAAAGTCATTTTCTTGAAACCACTCCACGTGCATTTTCATCGGTTATAATGATGCTTATCTGGATAAAAGTGCATTGGCCAGGAATCGATCCCAGGTCTCCCACGTGGCAGTCCAGAATTCTACCACTGAATCACCAATACCACATTCCACTCGAATTTTTTTTACGTGAGATGCATGAATACTCTTCTTTTTTCCATCCTCCAAAATTGCGTTTTCTCTGTATATGTAGAATCTGAATTTTTTCATCACGATCTGCAGATGGTGGGTTCTTTTTTATATTCGCTCCAAATTTGCAGTTTATTGTTGTTTAGTTGGAAAAAAGTGCATCGGCCGGGAATCGAACCCGGGCCTCCCGCGTGGCAGGCGAGAATTCTACCACTGAACCACCAATGCCTCTTGTGTCTGGCGTGATTTTACGTGAGATGCATGAATACTGATCTTTTTTCAGTAGCGTGTGAGACTTTTCTGTGTTTCTTAGGCTCCTGACTTTCCTATTTTTCATGAATATCCGAAGATGAAGATGGACTAAATTTATTATATGCAAGTTATTGGGATGTTGTTAAAAATATTTCTTCACCTGTTATAAAGATTTGGTAGAACCGCTTTCCGCAAAGAGAAATCCTTTGTCACTACTCATGTCCAATACTAGTTATTGAATTTCGTTGTCAAAATAGCTGCGACCTGATTTCCGCAGCTGAAAGTGACCCCACCGTGTTTTTTTCTGCAAGTATACAAGGGAATGAATTTTATGCGATTAAAATTCTTCATTGACATGGAAAGTCATTTTCTTGAAACCACTCCACGTGCATTTTCATCGGTTATAATGATGCTTATCTGGATAAAAGTGCATTGGCCAGGAATCGATCCCAGGTCTCCCACGTGGCAGTCCAGAATTCTACCACTGAATCACCAATACCACATTCCACTCGAATTTTTTTTACGTGAGATGCATGAATACTCTTCTTTTTTCCATCCTCCAAAATTGCGTTTTCTCTGTATATATAGAATCTGAATTTTTTCATCACGATCTGCAGATGGTGGGCTGTTTTTTATATTCGCTCCAAATTTGCAGTTTATTGTTGTTTAGTTGGAAAAAAGTGCATCGGCCGGGAATCGAACCCGGGCCTCCCGCGTGGCAGGCGAGAATTCTACCACTGAACCACCAATGCATCTTGTGTCTGGCGTGATTTTACGTGAGATGCATGAATACTGATCTTCTTTCAGTAGCGTGTGAGACTTTTCTGTGTTTCTTAGGCTCCTGACTTTCCTATTTTTCATGAATATCCGAAGATGAAGATGGAATAAATGTATTATATGCAAGTTATTGAGATGTTGTTAAAAATATTTCTTCACCTGTTATAAAGATTTGGTAGAACCGCTTTCCGCAAAGAGAAATCCTTTGTCACTACTCGTGTCCAATACTAGTTATTGAATTTCGTTGTCAAAATAGCTGCGACCTGATTTCCGCTGCTGAAAGTGACCCCACCGTGTTTTTTTCTGCAAGTATACAAGGGAATGAATTTTATGCGATTAAAATTCTTCATTGACATGGAAAGTCATTTTCTTGAAACCACTCCACGTGCATTTTCATCGGTTATAATGATGCTTATCTGGATAAAAGTGCATTGGCCAGGAATCGATCCCAGGTCTCCCACGTGGCAGTCCAGAATTCTACCACTGAATCACCAATACCACATTCCACTCGAATTTTTTTTACGTGAGTTGCATGAATACTCTTCTTTTTTCCATCCTCCAAAATTGCGTTTTCTCTGTATATATAGAATCTGAATTTTTTCATCACGATCTGCAGATGGTGGGTTCTTTTTTATATTCGCTCCAAATTTGCAGTTTATTGTTGTTTAGTTGGAAAAAAGTGCTTCGGCCAGGAATCGAACCCGGGCCTCCCGCGTGGCAGGCGAGAATTCTACCACTGAACCACCGATGCCTCGTGTGTCTGGTGTGATGGTACGTGAGATGCTTGAATACTGATCTTCTTTCAGTCGAGTGTGAGACTTTTCTGTGTTTCTAAGGCTCCTGACTTTCCTTTTTTTCATGAATATCCGAAGATGAAGATGGACTAAATTGATTATATGCAAGTTATTGGGATGTTGTTAAAAATATTTCTTCACCTGTTATAAAGATTTGGTAGAACAGCTTTCCGCAAAGAGAAATCATTTGACACTACTCGTGTCCAATACTAGTTATTGCATTTCGTTGATCTTCTTTCAGTCGCGTGTAAGTGAGACTTTTCTGTGTTTCTTAGGCTCCTGACTTTCCCATTTTTCATGAATATCCGAAGATGAAGATGGACTAAATTGATTATATGCAAGTTATTGGGATGCTGTTAAAATATTTCTTCACCTGTTATAAATATTTTTGTAGAACCGCTTTCCGCAAAGAGAAATCATTTGTCACTACTCGTGTCCAATACTAGTTATTGCATTTCGTTGTCAAAATAACTGCGACCTGATTTCCGCAGCTGAAAGTGACCCCACCGTGTTTTTTTTCTGCAAGTATACAAGGGAATGAATTTTATGCGATAAATATTCTTCATTGACAAGGAAAGTCATTTTCTTGAAACCACTCGACGTGCATTTTAATCGGTTATGATGTTACTTATCTGGATAAAAGTGCATTGGCCAGTAAACGATTCTAGGTCTCCCACGTGGCAGTCCAGAATTCTACCACTGAATTACCTATACCACATTCCGCTCGAATTCTTTTTACGTGAGATGCATGAATACTCTTATTTTTTCCATCCTCCAAAATTGCGTTTTCTCTGTGTCTATAGAATCTGAATTTTATCATCACGATATGCAGATGATGGTGGGTTCTTTTTTTTATATTCGCTCGAAATTTGCAGTTTATTGTTGTTTAGTTGGATAAAAGTGCATCGGCCGGGAATCGAACCCGGGCCTCCCGCGTGGCAGGCGAGAATTCTACCACTGAACCACCAATGCCTCGTGTGTCTGGTGTGATTTTACGTGAGATGCATGAATACTGATCTTCTTTCAGTAGCGTGTGAGACTTTTCTGTGTTTCTTAGGCTCCTGACTTTCCTATTTTTCATGAATATCCGAAGATGAAGATGGACTAAATTTATTATATGCAAGTTATTGGGATGTTGTTAAAAATATTTCTTCACCTGTTATAAAGATTTGGTAGAACCGCTTTCCGCAAAGAGAAATCCTTTGTCACTACTCGTGTCCAATACATGTTATTGCATTTCGTTGTCAAAATAGCTGCGACCTGATTTCCGCATCTGAAAGTGACCCCACCGTGTTTTTTCTGCAAGTATACAAGGGAATGAATTTTATGCGATTAATATTCTTCATTGACATGGAAAGTCATTTTCTTGAAACCACTCCACGTGCATTTTAATCGGTTATGATGTTGCTCCTCTGGATAAAAGTGCATTGGCCAGTAAACGATCCCAGGTCTCCCACGTGGCAGTCCAGAATTCTACCAATGAATTACCTTTACCACATTCCGCTCGAATTATTTTTACGTGAGATGCATGAATACTCTTATTGTTTCCATCCTCCAAAATTGCGTTTTCTCTGTGTCTATAGAATCTGAATTTTATCATCACGATATGCAGATGATGGTGGGTTCTTTTTTTATATTCGCTCCAAATTTGCAGTTTATTGTTGTTTAGTTGGATAAAAGTGCATCGGCCGGGAATCGAACCCGGGCCTCCCGCGTGGCAGGCGAGAATTCTACCACTGAACCACCGATGCCTCGTGTGTCTGGCGTGATTTTACGTGAGATGCATGAATACTGATCTTCTTTCAGTAGCGTGTGAGACTTTTCTGTGTTTCTTAGGCTCCTGACTTTCCTATTTTTCATGAATATCCGAAGATGAAGATGGACTAAATTTATTATATGCAAGTTATTTGGATGTTGTTAAAAATATTTCTTCACCTGTTATAAAGATTTGGTAGAACTGCTTTCCGCAAAGAGAAATCCTTTGTCACTACTCGTGTCCAATACTAGTTATTGCATTTCGTTGTCAAAAGAGCTGCGACCTGATTTCCGCATCTTAAAGTGACCCCACCGTGTTTTTTCTGCAAGTATACAAGGGAATGAATTTTATGCGATTAATATTCTTCATTGACATGGAAAGTCATTTTCTTGAAACCACTCCACGTGCATTTTAATCGGTTATGATGTTGCTTCTCTGGATAAAAGTGCATTGGCCAGTAAACGATCCCAGGTCTCACACGTGGCAGTCCAGAATTCTACCAATGAATTACCTTTACCACATTCCGCTCGAATTATTTTTACGTGAGATGCATGAATACTCTTATTGTTTCCATCCTCCAAAATTGCGTTTTCTCTGTGTATATAGAATCTGAATTTTATCATCACGATATGCAGATGATGGTGGGTTCTTTTTTTATATTCGCTCCAAATTTGCAGTTTATTGTTGTTTAGTTGGATAAAAGTGCATCGGCCGGGAATCGAACCCGGGCCTCCCGCATGGCAGGCGAGAATTCTACCACTGAACCACCAATGCCTCGTGTGTCTGGTGTGATTTTACGTGAGATGCATGAATACTGATCTTCTTTCAGTAGCGTGTAAGACTTTTCTGTGTTTCTTAGGCTCCTGACTTTCGTATTTTTCATGAATATCCGAAGATGAAGATGGACTAAATTGATTATATGCAAGTTATTGGGATGTTGTTAAAAATATTTCTTCACCTGTTATAAAGATTTGGTAGAACCGCTTTCCGCAAAGAGAAATCCTTTGTCACTACTCGTGTCCAATACTAGTTATTGCATTTCGCTGTCAAAATAACTGCGACCTGATTTCCGCATCTGAAAGTGACCCCACCGTGTTTTTTTCTGCAAGAATACAAGGGAATGAATTTTATGCGATTAATATTCTTCATTGACATGGAAAGTCATTTTCTTGAAACCACTCCACGTGCATTTTCATCGGTTATAATGTTGCTTATCTGGATAAAAGTGCATTGGCCAGGAATCGATCCCAGGTCTCCCACGTGGCAGTCTAGAATTCTACCACTGAATCACCAATACCACATTCCACTCGAATTTATTTTACGTGAGATGCATGAATACTCTTCTTTTTTCCATCCTCCAAAATTGCGTTTTCTCTGTATATATAGAATCTGAATTTTTTCATCACGATCTGCAGATGATGGTGGGTTCTTTTTTATATTCGCTCCAAATTTGCAGTTTATTGTTGTTTAGTTGGATAAAAGTGCATCTGTCTGGAATCGAACCCGTGTCTCCCGCCTGGCAGGCGAGAATTCTACCACTGAACCACCGATGCCTCGTGTGTCTGGTGTGATTTTACGTGAGATGCTTGAATACTGATCTTCTTTCAGTCGAGTGTGAGACTTTTCTGTGTTTCTTAGGCTCCTGACTTTCCCATTTTTCATGAATATCCGAAGATGAAGATGGACTAAATTGATTATATGCAAGTTATTGGGATGTTGTTAAAATATTTCTTCACCTGTTATAATGATTTTTGTAGAACCGCTTTCCGCAAAGAGAAATAATTTGTCACTACTCGTGTCCAATACTAGTTATTGCATTTCGATGTCAAAATAACTGCGTCCTGATTTCCGCAGCTGAAAGTGACCCCACCGTGTTTTTTTCTGCAAGTATACAAGGGAATGAATTTTATGCGATAAATATTCTTCATTGACATGGAAAGTCATTTTCTTGAAACCACTCCACGTGCATTTTGATCGGTTATGATGTTGCTTATCTGGATAAAAGTGCATTGGCCAGTAAACGATCCCAGGTCTCCCACGTGGCAGTCCAGAATTCTACCACTGAATTACCTATACCACATTCCGCTCGAATTCTTTTTACGTGAGATGCATGAATACTCTTATTTTTTCCATCCTCCAAAATTGCGTTTTCTCTGTGTATATAGAATCTGAATTTTATCATCACGATATATTTTATATTCGCTCCAAATTTGCAGTTTATTGTTGTTTAGTTGGATAAAAGTGCATCGGCCGGGAATCGAACCCGGGCCTCCCGCATGGCAGGCGAGAATTCTACCACTGAACCACCGATGCCTCGTGTGTCTGGCGTGATTTTACGTGAGATGCATGAATACTGATCTTCTTTCAGTAGCGTGTGAGACTTTTCTGTGTTTCTTAGGCTCCTGACTTTCCTATTTGTCATGAATATCCGAAGATGAAGATGGACTAAATTGATTATATGCAAGTTATTGGGATGCTGTTAAAATATTTCTTCACCTGTTATAAAGATTTTTGTAGAACCGCTTTCTGCAAAGAGAAATCATTTGTCACTACTCGTGTCCAATACTAGTTATTGCATTTCGTTGTCAAAATAACTGCGACCTGATTTCTGCAGCTGAAAGTGACCCCACCGTGTTTTTTCTGCAAGTATACAAGGGAATGAATTTTATGCGATTAATATTCTTCATTGACATGGAAAGTCATTTTCTTGAAACCACTCCACGTGCATTTTCATCGGTTATAATGTTGCTTATCTGGATAAAAGTGCATTGGCCAGTAAACGATCCCAGGTCTCCCACGTCGCAGTCCAAAATTCTACCACTGAATTACCTATACCACATTCCGCTCGAATTCTTTTTACGTGAGATGCATGAATACTCTTATTTTTTCCATCCTCCAAAATTGCGTTTTCTCTGTGTATATAGAATCTGAATTTTATCATCATGATATGCAGATGATGGTGGGTTTTTTTTTTATATTCGCTCCAAATTTGCAGTTTATTGTTGTTTAGTTGGATAAAAGTGCATCGGCCGGGAATCGAACCAGGGCCTCCCGCATGGCAGGCGAGAATTCTACCACTGAACCACCAATGCCTCGTGTGTCTGGTGTGATTTTACGTGAGATGCTTGAATACTGATCTTCTTTCAGTCGAGTGTGAGACTTTTCTTTGTTTCTTAGGCTCCTGACTTTCCCATTTTTCATGAATATCCGAAGATGAAGATGGACTAAATTGATTATATGCAAGTTATTGGGATGTTGTTAAAATATTTCTTCACCTGTTATAAAGATTTTTGTAGAACCGCTTTCCGCAAAGAGAAATCATTTGTCACTACTCGTGTCCAATACTAGTTATTGCATTTCGTTGATCTTCTTTCAGTCGCGTGTAAGTGAGACTTTTCTGTGTTTCTTAGGCTCCTGACTTTCCCATTTGTCATGAATATCCGAAGATGAAGATGGACTAAATTGATTATATGCAAGTTATTGGGATGCTGTTAAAATATTTCTTCACCTGTTATAAAGATTTTTGTAGAACCGCTTTCCGCAAAGAGAAATCATTTGTCACTACTCGTGTCCAATACTAGTTATTGCATTTCGTTGTCAAAATAACTGCGACCTGATTTCCGCAGCTGAAAGTGACCCCACCGTGTTTTTTCTGCAAGTATACAAGGGAATGCATTTTATGCGATAAATATTCTTCATTGACATGGAAAGTCATTTTCTTGAAACCACTCGACGTGCATTTTAATCGGTTATGATGTTGATTATCTGGATAAAAGTGCATTGGCCAGTAAACGATCCCAGGTCTCCCACGTGGCAGTCCAGAATTCTACCACTGAATTACCTATACCACATTCCGCTCGAATTCTTTTTACGTGAGATGCATGAATACTCTTATTTTTTCCATCCTCCAAAATTGCGTTTTCTCTGTGTATATAGAATCTGAATTTTATCATCACGATTTGCAGATGATGGTGGGTTCTTTTTTTTTATTCGCTCCAAATTTGCAGTTTATTGTTGTTTAGTTGGATAAAAGTGCATCGGCCGGGAATCGAACCCGGGCCTCCCGCGTGGCAGGCGAGAATTCTACCACTGAACCACCGATGCCTCGTGTGTCTGGTGTGATTTTACGTGAGATGCATGAATACTGATCTTCTTTCAGTAGCGTGTAAGACTTTTCTGTGTTTCTTAGGCTCCTGACTTTCCTATTTTTCATGAATATCCGAAGATGAAGATGGACTAAATTTATTATATGCAAGTTATTGGGATGTTGTTAAAAATATTTCTTCACCTGTTATAAAGATTTGGTAGAACTGCTTTCCGCAAAGAGAAATCCTTTGTCACTACTCGTGTCCAATACTAGTTATTGCATTTCGTTGTCAAAATAACTGCGACCTGATTTCCGCAGCTGAAAGTGACCCCACCGTGTTTTTTCTGCAAGTATACAAGGGAATGCATTTTATGCGATAAATATTCTTCATTGACATGGAAAGTCATTTTCTTGAAACCACTCGACGTGCATTTTAATCGGTTATGATGTTGATTATCTGGATAAAAGTGCATTGGCCAGTAAACGATCCCAGGTCTCCCACGTGGCAGTCCAGAATTCTACCACTGAATTACCTATACCACATTCGGCTCGAATTCTTTTTACGTGAGATGCATGAATACTCTTATTTTTTCCATCCTCCAAAATTGCGTTTTCTCTGTGTATATAGAATCTGAATTTTATCATCACGATATGCAGATGATGGTGGGTTCTTTTTTTTTATTCGCTCCAAATTTGCAGTTTATTGTTGTTTAGTTGGATAAAAGTGCATCGGCCGGGAATCGAACCCGGGCCTCCCGCGTGGCAGGCGAGAATTCTACCACTGAACCACCGATGCCTCGTGCGTCTGGTGTGATTTTACGTGAGATGCATGAATACTGATCTTCTTTCAGTAGCGTGTAAGACTTTTCTGTGTTTCTTAGGCTCCTGACTTTCCTATTTTTCATGAATATCCGAAGATGAAGATGGACTAAATTTATTATATGCAAGTTATTGGGATGTTGTTAAAAATATTTCTTCACCTGTTATAAAGATTTGGTAGAACCGCTTTCCGCAAAGAGAAATCCTTTGTCACTACTCGTGTCCAATACTAGTTATTGCATTTCGTTGTCAAAATAGCTGCGACCTAATTTCCGCATCTGAAAGTGACCCCACCGTGTTTTTTTCTGCAAGTATACAAGGAAATGAATTTTATGCGATTAATATTCTTCATTGACATGGAAAGTCATTTTCTTGAAACCACTCCACGTGCATTTTGATCGGTTATAATGTTCCTTATCTGGATAAAAGTGCATTGGCCAGGAATCGATCCCAGGTCTCCCACGTGGCAGTCCAGAATTCTACCACTGAATCACCAATACCACATTCCGCTCGAATTCTTTTTACGTGAGATGCATGAATACTCTTATTTTTTCCATCCTCCAAAATTGCGTTTTCTCTGTGTATGTAGAATCTGAATTTTATCATCACGATATGCAGATGATGGTGGGTTCTTTTTTTATATTCGCTCCAAGTTTGCAGTTTATTGTTGTTTAGTTGGATAAAAGTGCATCGGCCGGGAATCGAACCCGGGCCTCCGGCATGGCAGGCGAGAATTCTACCACTGAACCACCAATGCCTCGTGTGTCTGGTGTGATTTTACGTGAGATGCATGAATACTGATCTTCTTTCAGTAGCGTGTAAGACTTTTCTGTGTTTCTTAGGCTCCTGACTTTCCTATTTTTCATGAATATCCGAAGATGAAGATTGACTAAATTGATTATATGCAAGTTATTGGGATGTTGTTAAAAATATTTCTTCACCTGTTATAAAGATTTGGTAGAACCGCTTTCCGCAAAGAGAAATCCTTTGTCACTACTCGTGTCCAATACTAGTTATTGCATTTCGTTGTCAAAATAACTGCGACCTGATTTCCGCAGCTGAAAGTGACCCCACCGTGTTTTTTCTGCAAGTATACAAGGGAATGAATTGTATGCGATTAATATTCTTCATTGACATGGAAAGTCATTTTCTTGAAACCACTCCACGTGCATTTTGATCGGTTATAATGTTCCTTATCTGCATAAAAGAGCATTGGCCAGGAATCGATCCCAGGTCTCCCACGTGGCAGTCCAGAATTCTACCACTGAATCACCAATACCACAATCCGCTCGAATTCTTTTTACGTGAGATGCATGAATACTCTTATTTTTTCCATCCTCCAAAATTGCGTTTTCTCTGTGTATATAGAAGCTGAATTTTATCATCACGATATGCAGATGATGGTGGGTTCTTTTTTTTTATTTGCTCCAATTTTGCAGTTTATTGTTGTTTAGTTGGATAATAGTGCATCGGCCGGGAATCGAACCCGGGCCTCCCGCGTGGCAGGCGAGAATTCTACCACTGAACCACCGATGCCTCGTGTGTCTGGTGTGATTTTACGTGAGATGCATGAATACTGATCTTCTTTCAGTAGCGTGTGAGACTTTTCTGTGTTTCTTAGGCTCCTGACTTTCCTATTTTTCATTAATATCCGAAGATGGACTAAATTGATTATATGCAAGTTATTGGGATGTTGTTAAAAATATTTCTTCACCTGTTATAAAGATTTGGTAGAACCGCTTTCCGCAAAGAGAAATCCTTTGTCACTACTCGTGTCCAATACTAGTTATTGCATTTCGTTGTCAAAATAACTGCGACCTGATTTCCGCAGCTGAAAGTGACCCCACCGTGTTTTTTCTGCAAGTATACAAGGGAATGAATTTTATGCGATTAATATTCTTCATTGACATGGAAAGTCATTTTCTTGAAACCACTCCACGTGCATTTTGATCGGTTATAATGTTCCTTATCTGGATAAAAGTGCATTGGCCAGGAATCGATCCCAGGTCTCCCACGTGGCAGTCCAGAATTCTACCACTGAATCACCAATACCACATTCCGCTCGAATTCTTTTTACGTGAGATGCATGAATACTCTTATTTTTTCCATCCTCCAAAATTGCGTTTTCTCTGTGTATATAGAATCTGAATTTTATCATCACGATATGCAGATGATAGTGGGTTCTTTTTTTTTATTCGCTCCAAATTTGCAGTTTATTGTTGTTTAGTTGGATAAAAGTGCATCGGCCGGGAATCAAACCCGGGCCTCCCGCGTGGCAGGCGAGAATTCTACCACTGAACCACCGATGCCTCGTGTGTCTGGTGTGATTTTACGTGAGATGCATGAATACTGATCTACTTTCAGTAGCGTGTGAGACTTTTCTGTGTTTCTTAGGCTCCTGACTTTCCTATTTTTCATGAATATCCGAAGATGAAGATGGACTAAATTTATTATATGCAAGTTATTGGGATGTTGTTAAAAATATTTCTTCACCTGTTATAAAGATTTGGTAGAACCGCTTTCCGCAAAGAGAAATCCTTTGTCACTACTAGTGTCCAATACTAGTTATTGCATTTCGTTGTCAAAATAGCTGCGACCTGATTTCCGCATCTGAAAGTGACCCCACCGTGTTTTTTCTGCAAGTATACAAGGAAATGAATTTTATGTGATTAATATTCTTCATTGACATGGAAAGTCATTTTCTTGAAACCACTCCACGTGCATTTTGATCAGTTATAATGTTCCTTATCTGGATAAAAGTGCATTGGCCAGGAATCGATCCCAGGTCTCCCACGTGGCAGTCCAGAATTCTACCACTGAATCACCAATACCACATTCCGCTCGAATTCTTTTTACGTGAGATGCATGAATACTCTTATTTTTTCCATCCTCCAAAATTGCGTTTTCTCTGTGTATATAGAATCTGAATTTTATCATCACGATATGCAGATGATGGTGGGTTCTTTTTTTATATTCGCTCCAAATTTGCAGTTTATTGTTGTTTAGTTGGATAAAAGTGCATCAGCCGGGAATCGAACCCGGGCCTCCCGCATGGCAGGCGAGAATTCTACCACTGAACCACCAATGCCTCGTGTGTCTGGTGTGATTTTACGTGAGATGCATGAATACTGATCTTCTTTCAGTAGCGTGTAAGACTTTTCTGTGTTTCTTAGGCTCCTGACTTTCCTATTTTTCATGAATATCCGAAGATGAAGATGGACTAAATTGATTATTTGCAAGTTATTGGGATGTTGTTAAAAATATTTCTTCACCTGTTATAAAGATTTGGTAGAACTGCTTTCCGCAAAGAGAAATCCTTTGTCACTACTCGTGTCCAATACTAGTTATTGCATTTCGTTGTCAAAATAACTGCGACCTGATTTCCGCAGCTGAAAGTGACCCCACCGTGTTTTTTCTGCAAGTATACAAGGGAATGAATTTTATGCGATTAATATTCTTCATTGACATGGAAAGTCATTTTCTTGAAACCACTCCACGTGCATTTTGATAGGTTATAATGTTCCTTATCTGGATAAAAGTGCATTGGCCAGGAATCGATCCCAGGTCTCCCACGTGGCAGTCCAGAATTCTACCACTGAATCACCAATACCACATTCCGCTCGAATTCTTTTAACGTGAGATGCATGAATACTGTTATTTTTTCCATCCTCCAAAATTGCATTTTCTCTGTGTATATAGAATCTGAATTATATCATCACGATATGCAGATGATGGTGGGTTCTTTTTTATATTCGATCCAAATTTGCAGTTTATTGTTGTTTAGTTGGATAAAAGTGCATCGGCCAGGAATCGAACCAGGGCCTCCCGCGTGGCAGGCGAGAATTCTACCACTGAACCACCAATGCCTCGGGTGTCTGGTGTGATTTTACGTGAGATGCATGAATACTGATCTTCTTTCAGTAGCGTGTAAGACTTTTCTGTGTTTCTTAGGCTCCTGACTTTCCTATTTTTCATGAATATCCGAAGATGAAGATGGACTAAATTGATTATATGCAAGTTATTGGGATGTTGTTAAAAATATTTTTTCACCTGTTATAAAGATTTGGTAGAACCGCTTTCCGCAAAGAGAAATCCTTTGTCACTACTCGTGTCCAATACTAGTTATTGCATTTCGTTGTCAAAATAGCTGCGACCTGATTTCCGCATCTGAAAGTGAACCCACCGTGTTTTTTTCTGCAAGTATACAAGGAAATGAATTTTATGCGATTAATATTCTTCATTGACATGGAAAGTCATTTTCTTTAAACCACTCCACGTGCATATTGATCGGTTATAATGTTCCTTATCTGGATAAAAGTGCATTGGCCAGGAATCGATCCCAGGTCTCCCACGTGGCAGTCCAGAATTCTACCACTGAATCACCAATACCACACTCCGCTCGAATTCTTTTTACGTGAGATGCATGAATACTCTTATTTTTTCCATCCTCCAAAATTGCGTTTTCTCTGTGTATATAGAATCTGAATTTTATCATCACGATATGCAGATGATGGTGGGTTCTTTTTTTATATTTGCTCCAAATTTGCAGTTTATTGTTGTTTAGTTGGATAAAAGTGCATCGGCCAGGAATCGAACCCGGGCCTCCCGCATGGCAGGCGAGAATTCTACCACTGAACCACCGATGCCTCGTGTGTCTGGTGTGATTTTACGTGAGATGCATGAATACTGATCTTCTTTCAGTCGAGTGTGAGACTTTTCTGTGTTTCTTAGGCTCCTGACTTTCCTATTTTTCATGAATATCCGAAGATGAAGATGGACTAAATTGATTATATGCTAGTTATTGGGATGTTGTTAAAATATTTCTTCACCTGTTATAATGATTTTTGTAGAACCGCTTTCCGCAAAGAGAAATCATTTGTCACTACTCGTGTCCAATACTAGTTATTGCATTTCGTTGAAAAAATAACTGCGACCTGATTTCCGCAGCTGAAAGTGACCCCACCGTGTTTTTTTCTGCAAGTATACAAGGGAATGGATTTTATGCGATAAATATTCTTCATTGACATGGAAAGTCATTTTCTTGAAACCACTCCACGTGCATTTTGATCGGTTATAATGTTCCTTATCTGGATAAAAGTGCATTGGCCAGGAATCGATCCCAGGTCTCCCAAGTGGCAGTCCAGAATTCTACCACTGAATCACCAATACCACATTCCGCTCGAATTCTTTTTACGTGAGATGCATGAATACTCTTATTTTTTCCATCCTCCAAAATTGCGTTTTCTCTGTGTATATAGATTCTGAATTTTATCATCACGATATGCAGATGATGGTGGGTTCTTTTTTTTATTCGCTCCAAATTTGCAGTTTATTGTTGTTTAGTTGGATAAAAGTGCATCGTATTCTCAGGTTTTTTCGGTAAAGTCACGTAGGTAAAAAACATTAAAATTAATGAAAGTAAAATAAAACAAAACAAAATAAAATTCACGACGTTTCGGAGGCAACACAAGTCTCCGTCATCAGGTGGGACCGTCACAGCCGAATTAGCTGCATCAAGTGAAGCAATGATTCAAGATGTAATCCCTTATAAGCAAGTTGAAGGGAGGTGGAGAAGGGGGGGGGGAGAGCTTATCAGGCTGTGGTAGCCAATGAATGGAAACGTATCGGGAGGGAGGAGGAGCGGTGATCAAAGACTGCACGCAGTGCTCAACACAATGAATGGAGACGTGTCGGGACGGAGGGCGAGCGGCGATCAAAGACATCACGTAGTGCTCAACACAATGAATTGCTTCACTTGATGCAGCTAATTCGGCTGTGACGGTCCCACCTGATGACGGAGACTTGTGTTGCCTCCGAAACGTCGTGAATTTTATTTTGTTTTATTTTACTTTCATTAATTTTAATGTTTTTTACCTACGTGACTTTACCGAAAAAACCTGAGAATATGAATCATTGCAGTCACGAAAGCTTCAAATCTAAAAGTGCATCGGCCAGGAATCGAACCAGGGCCTCCCGCGTGGCAGGCGAGAATTCTACCACTGAACCACCAATGCCTCGGGTGTCTGGTGTGATTTTACGTGAGATGCATGAATACTGATCTTCTTTCAGTAGCGTGTAAGACTTTTCTGTGTTTCTTAGGCTCCTGACTTTCCTATTTTTCATGAATATCCGAAGATGAAGATGGACTAAATTGATTATATGCAAGTTATTGGGATGTTGTTAAAAATATTTCTTCACCTGTTATAAAGATTTGGTAGAACCGCTTTCCGCACAGAGAAATCCTTTGTCACTACTCGTGTCCAATACTAGTTATTGCATTTCGTTGTCAAAATAACTGCGACCTGATTTCCGCATCTGAAAGTGACCCCACCGTGTTTTTTCTGCAAGTATACAAGGGAATGAATTTTATGCGATTAATATTCTTCATTGACATGGAAAGTCATTTTCTTGAAACCACTCCACGTGCATTTTAATCGGTTATAATGTTGCTTATCTGGATAAAAGTGCATTGGCCAGGAATCGATCCCAGGTCTCCCACGTGGCAGTCTAGAATTCTACCACTGAATCACCAATACCACATTCCACTCGAATTTATTTTACGTGAGATGCATGAATACTCTTCTTTTTTCCATCCTCCAAAATTGCGTTTTCTCTGTATATATAGAATCTGAATTTTTTCATCACGATCTGCAGATGATGGTGGGTTCTTTTTTATATTCGCTCCAAATTTGCAGTTTTTTGTTGTTTAGTTGGATAAAAGTGCATCGGTCAGGGAATCGAACCCGTGCCTCCCGCATGGCAGGCGAGAATTCTACCACTGAACCACCGATGCCTCGTGTGTCTGGTGTGATTTTACGTGAGATGCATGAATACTGATCTTCTTTCAGTCGAGTGTGAGACTTTTCTGTGTTTCTTAGGCTCCTGACTTTCCTATTTTTCATGAATATCCGAAGATGAAGATGGACTAAATTGATTATATGCTAGTTATTGGGATGTTGTTAAAATATTTCTTCACCTGTTATAATGATTTTTGTAGAACCGCTTTCCGCAAAGAGAAATCATTTGTCACTACTCGTGTCCAATACTAGTTATTGCATTTCGTTGACAAAATAACTGCGACCTGATTTCCGCAGCTGAAAGTGACCCCACCGTGTTTTTTTCTGCAAGTATACAAGGGAATGAATTTTATGCGATAAATATTCTTCATTGACATGGAAAGTCATTTTCTTGAAACCACTCCACGTGCATTTTAATCGGTTATAATGTTGCTTATCTGGATAAAAGTGCATTTGCCAGGAATCGATCCCAGGTCTCCCACGTGGCAGTCCAGAATTCTACCATTGAATCACCAATACCACATTCCGCTCGAATTCTTTTTACGTGAGATGCATGAATACTCTTATTTTTTCCATCCTCCAAAATTGCGTTTTCTCTGTGTATATAGAATGTGAATTTTATCATCACGATATGCAGATGATGGTGGGTTCTTTTTTATATTTGCTCCAAATTTGCAGTTTATTGTTGTTTAGTTGGATAAAAGTGCATCGGCCAGGAATCGAACCCGGGCCTCCCGCATGGCAGGCGAGAATTCTACCACTGAACCACCAATGCCTCGTGTGTCTGGTGTGATTTTACGTGAGATGCATGAATACTGATCTTCTTTCAGTAGCGTGTAAGACTTTTCTGTGTTTCTTAGGCTCCTGACTTTCCTATTTTTCATGAATATCCGAAGATGAAGATGGACTAAATTGAGTATATGCTAGTTATTGGGATGTTGTTAAAATATTTCTTCACCTGTTATAATGATTTTTGTTGAACCGCTTTCCGCAAAGAGAAATCATTTGTCACTACTCGTGTCCAATACTAGTTATTGCATTTCGTTGTCAAAATAACTGCGACCTGATTTCCGCAGCTGAAAGTGACCCCACCGTGTTTTTTCTGCAAGTATACAAGGGAATGCAATTTATGCGATTAATATTTTTCATTGACATGGAAAGTCATTTTCTTGAAACCACTCCACGTGCATTTTGATCGGTTATAATGTTCCTTATCTGGATAAAAGTGCATTGGCCAGGAATCGATCCCAGGTCTCCCACGTGGCAGTCCAGAATTCTACCACTGAATCACCAATACCACATTCCGCTCGAATTCTTTTTACGTGAGATGCATGAATACTCTTATTTTTTCCATCCTCCAAAATTGCGTTTTCTCTGTGTATATAGAATCTGAATTTTATCATCACGATATGCAGATGATGGTGGGTTCTTTTTTTATATTCGCTCCAAATTTGCAGTTTATTGTTGTTTAGTTGGATAAAAGTGCATCAGCCGGGAATCGAACCCTGGCCTCCCGCATGGCATGCGAGAATTCTACCACTGAACCACCAATGCCTCGTGTGTCTGGTGTGATTTTACGTGAGATGCATGAATACTGATCTTCTTTCAGTAGCGTGTAAGACTTTTCTGTGTTTCTTAGGCTCCTGACTTTCCTATTTTTCATGAATATCCGAAGATGAAGATGGACTAAATTGATTATATGCAAGTTATTGGGATGTTGTTAAAAATATTTCTTCACCTGTTATAAAGATTTGGTAGAACCGCTTTCCGCACAGAGAAATCCTTTGTCACTACTCGTGTCCAATACTAGTTATTGCATTTCGTTGTCAAAATAACTGCGACCTGATTTCCGCATCTGAAAGTGACCCCACCGTGTTTTTTCTGCAAGTATACAAGGGAATGAATTTTATGCGATTAATATTCTTCATTGACATGGAAAGTCATTTTCTTGAAACCACTCCACGTGCATTTTAATCGGTTATAATGTTGCTCATCTGGATAAAAGTGCATTGGCCAGGAATCGATCCCAGGTCTCCCACGTGGCAGTCTAGAATTCTACCACTGAATCACCAATACCACATTCCACTCGAATTTATTTTACGTGAGATGCATGAATACTCTTCTTTTTTCCATCCTCCAAAATTGCGTTTTCTCTGTATATATAGAATCTGAATTTTTTCATCACGATCTGCAGATGATGGTGGGTTCTTTTTTATATTCGCTCCAAATTTGCAGTTTTTTGTTGTTTAGTTGGATAAAAGTGCATCGGTCAGGGAATCGAACCCGTGCCTCCCGCATGGCAGGCGAGAATTCTACCACTGAACCACCGATGCCTCGTGTGTCTGGTGTGATTTTACGTGAGATGCATGAATACTGATCTTCTTTCAGTCGAGTGTGAGACTTTTCTGTGTTTCTTAGGCTCCTGACTTTCCTATTTTTCATGAATATCCGAAGATGAAGATGGACTAAATTGATTATATGCTAGTTATTGGGATGTTGTTAAAATATTTCTTCACCTGTTATAATGATTTTTGTAGAACCGCTTTCCGCAAAGAGAAATCATTTGTCACTACTCGTGTCCAATACTAGTTATTGCATTTCGTTGACAAAATAACTGCGACCTGATTTCCGCAGCTGAAAGTGACCCCACCGTGTTTTTTTCTGCAAGTATACAAGGGAATGAATTTTATGCGATAAATATTCTTCATTGACATGGAAAGTCATTTTCTTGAAACCACTCCACGTGCATTTTAATCGGTTATAATGTTGCTTATCTGGATAAAAGTGAATTTGCCAGGAATCGATCCCAGGTCTCCCACGTGGCAGTCCAGAATTCTACCACTGAATCACCAATACCACATTCCGCTCGAATTCTTTTTACGTGAGATGCATGAATACTCTTATTTTTTCCATCCTCCAAAATTGCGTTTTCTCTGTGTATATAGAATGTGAATGTTATCATCACGATATGCAGATGATGGTGGGTTCTTTTTTATATTTGCTCCAAATTTGCAGTTTATTGTTGTTTAGTTGGATAAAAGTGCATCGGCCAGGAATCGAACCCGGGCCTCCCGCATGGCAGGCGAGAATTCTACCACTGAACCACCAATGCCTCGTGTGTCTGGTGTGATTTTACGTGAGATGCATGAATACTGATCTTCTTTCAGTAGCGTGTAAGACTTTTCTGTGTTTCTTAGGCTCCTGACTTTCCTATTTTTCATGAATATCCGAAGATGAAGATGGACTAAATTGAGTATATGCTAGTTATTGGGATGTTGTTAAAATATTTCTTCACCTGTTATAAAGATTTGGTAGAACCGTTTTCCGCAAAGAGAAATCCTTTGTCACTACTCGTGTCCAATACTAGTTATTGCATTTCGTTGTCAAAATAACTGCGACCTGATTTCCGCAGCTGAAAGTGACCCCACCGTGTTTTTTTCTGCAAGTATACAAGGGAATGAATTTTATGCGATTAATATTCTTCATTGACATGGAAAGTCATTTTCTTGAAACCACTCCACGTGCATTTTCATCGGTTATGATGTTGCTTATCTGGATAAAAGTGCATTGGCCAGTAAACGATCCCAGGTCTCCCACGTGGCAGTCCAGAATTCTACCACTGAATCACCAATACCACATTCCACTCGAATTAATTTTACGTGAGATGCATGAATACTCTTCTTTTTTCCATCCTCCAAAATTGCGTTTTCTCTGTATATATAGAATCTGAATTTTTTCATCACGATCTGCAGATGATGGTGGGTTCTTTTTTATATTCGCTCCAAATTTGCAGTTTATTGTTGTTTAGTTGGATAAAAGTGCATCGGTCGGGAATCGAACCCGTGCCTCCCGCGTGGCAGGCGAGAATTCTACCACTGAACCACCGATGCCTCGTGTGTCTGGTGTGATTTTACGTGAGATGCTTGAATACTGATCTTCTTTCAGTCGAGTGTGAGACTTTTCTGTGTTTCTTAGGCTCCTGACTTTCCCATTTTTCATAAATATCCGAAGATGAAGATGGACTAAATTGATTATATGCAAGTTATTGGGATGTTGTTAAAAATATTTCTTCACCTGTTATAAAGATTTTTGTAGAACTGCTTTCCGCAAGAGAAATCCTTTGTCACTACTCGTGTCCAATACTAGTTATTGCATTTCGTTGTCAAAATAACTGCGACCTGATTTCCGCAGCTGAAAGTGACCCCACCGTGTTGTTTTCTGCAAGTATACAAGGGAATGAATTTTATGCGATTAATATTCTTCATTGACATGGAAAGTCATTTTCTTGAAACCACTCCACGTGCATTTTAATCGGTTATAATGTTGCTTATCTGGATCAAAGTGCATTGGTCAGGAATCGATCCCAGGTCTCCCACGTGGCAGTCCAGAATTCTACCACTGAATCACCAATACCACATTCCACTCGAATTTATTTTACGTGAGATGCATGAATACTCTTCTTTTTTCCATCCTCCAAAATTGCGTTTTCTCTGTATATATAGAATCTGAATTTTTTCATCACGATCTGCAGATGATGGTGGGTTCTTTTTTATATTCGCTCCAAATTTGCAGTTTATTGTTGTTTAGTTGGATAAAAGTGCATCGGCCGGGAATCGTGGCAGTCGAGAATTCTACCACTGAACCACCGATGCCTCGTGTGTCTGGTGTGATTTTGCGTGAGATGCTTGAATACTGATCTTCTTTCAGTCGAGTGTGAGACTTTTCTGTGTTTCTTAAGCTCTTGACTTTCCCATTTTTCATGAATATCCGAAGATGGACTACATTGATTATATGCAAGTTATTTAGATGTTGTTAAAAATATTTCTTCACCTGTTATAAAGATTTTTGTAGAACCGCTTTCCGCAAAGAGAAATCCTTTGTCACTACTCGTGTCCAATACTAGTTATTGCATTTCGTTGTCAAAAGAACTGCGACCTGATTTCCGCATCTGAAAGTGACCCCACCGTGTTTTTTCTGCAAGTATACAAGGGAATGAATTTTATGCGATTAATATTCTTCATTGACATGGAAAGTCATTTTCTTGAAACCACTCCACGTGCATTTTAATCGGTTATAATGTTGCTTATCTGGATAAAAGTGCATTGGCCAGGAATCGATCCCAGGTCTCCCACGTGGTAGTCTAGAATTCTACCACTGAATCACCAATACCACATTCCACTCGAATTTATTTTACGTGAGATGCATGAATACTCTTCTTTTTTCCATCCTCCAAAATTGCGTTTTCTCTGTATATATAGAATCTGAATTTTTTCATCACGATCTGCAGATGATGGTGGGTTCTTTTTTATATTCGCTCCAAATTTGCAGTTTTTTGCTGTTTAGTTGGATAAAAGTGCATCGGTCAGGGAATCGAACCCGTGCCTCCCGCATGGCAGGCGAGAATCCTACCACTGAACCACCGATGCCTCGTGTGTCTGGTGTGATTTTACGTGAGATGCATGAATACTGATCTTCTTTCAGTCGAGTGTGAGACTTTTCTGTGTTTCTTAGGCTCCTGACTTTCCTATTTTTCATGAATATCCGAAGATGAAGATGGACTAAATTGATTATATGCTAGTTATTGGGATGTTGTTAAAATATTTCTTCACCTGTTATAATGATTTTTGTAGAACCGCTTTCCGCAAAGAGAAATCATTTGTCACTACTCGTGTCCAATACTAGTTATTGCATTTCGTTGACAAAATAACTGCGACCTGATTTCCGCAGCTGAAAGTGACTCCACCGTGTTTTTTTCTGCAAGTATACAAGGGAATGAATTTTATGCGATAAATATTTTTCATTGACATGGAAAGTCATTTTCTTGAAACCACTCCACGTGCATTTTAATCGGTTATAATGTTGCTTATCTGGATAAAAGTGCATTTGCCAGGAATCGATCCCAGGTCTCCCACGTGGCAGTCCAGAATTCTACCACTGAATCACCAATACCACATTCCGCTCGAATTCTTTTTACGTGAGATGCATGAATACTCTTATTTTTTCCATCCTCCAAAATTGCGTTTTCTCTGTGTATATAGAATGTGAATTTTATCATCACGATATGCAGATGATGGTGGGTTCTTTTTTATATTCGCTCCAAATTGGCAGTTTATTGTTGTTTAGTTGGATAAAAGTGCATCGGTCGGGAATCGAACCCGTGCCTCCCGCGTGGCAGGCGAGAATTCTACCACTGAACCACCGATGCCTCGTGTGTCTGGTGTGATTTTACGTGAGATGCTTGAATACTGATCTTCTTTCAGTCGAGTGTGAGACTTTTCTGTGTTTCTTAGGCTCCTGACTTTCCCATTTTTCATGAATATCCGAAGATGAAGATGGACTAAATTGATTATATGCAAGTTATTGGGATGTTGTTAAAAATATTTCTTCACCTGTTATAAAGATTTTTGTAGAACCGCTTTCCGCAAGAGAAATCCTTTGTCACTACTCGTGTCCAATACTAGTTATTGCATTTCGTTGTCAAAATAACTGCGACCTGATTTCCGCAGCTGAAAGTGACCCCACCGTGTTTTTTTCTGCAAGTATACAAGGGAATGAATTTTATGCGATAAATATTCTTCATTGACATGGAAAGTCATTTTCTTGAAACCACTCCACGTGCATTTTAATCGGTTATGATGTTGCTTATCTGGATAAAAGTGCATTGGCCAGTAAACGATCCCAGGTCTCCCACGTGGCAGTCTAGAATTCTACCACTGAATCACCAATACCACATTCCACTCGAATTAATTTTACGTGAGATGCATGAATACTCTTCTTTTTTCCATCCTCCAAAATTGCGTTTTCTCTGTATATATAGAATCTGAATTTTTTCATCACGATCTGCAGATGATGGTGGGTTCTTTTTTATATTCGCTCCAAATTTGCAGTTTATTGTTGTTTAGTTGGATAAAAGTGCATCGGTCGGGAATCGAACCCGTGCCTCCCGCGTGGCAGGCGAGAATTCTACCACTGAACCACCGATGCCTCGTGTGTCTGGTGTGATTTTACGTGAGATGCTTGAATACTGATCTTCTTTCAGTCGAGTGTGAGACTTTTCTGTGTTTCTTAGGCTCCTGACTTTCCCATTTTTCATGAATATCCGAAGATGAAGATGGACTAAATTGATTATATGCAAGTTATTGGGATGTTGTTAAAAATATTTCTTCACCTGTTATAAAGATTTTTGTAGAACCGCTTTCCGCAAGAGAAATCCTTTGTCACTACTCGTGTCCAATACTAGTTATTGCATTTCGTTGTCAAAATAACTGCGACCTGATTTCCGCAGCTGAAAGTGACCCCACCGTGTTGTTTTCTGCAAGTATACAAGGGAATGAATTTTATGCGATTAATATTCTTCATTGACATGGAAAGTCATTTTCTTGAAACCACTCCACGTGCATTTTAATCGGTTATAATGTTGCTTATCTGGATCAAAGTGCATTGGTCAGGAATCGATCCCAGGTCTCCCACGTGGCAGTCCAGAATTCTACCACTGAATCACCAATACCACATTCCACTCAAATTTATTTTACGTGAGATGCATGAATACTCTTCTTTTTTCCATCCTCCAAAATTGCGTTTTCTCTGTATATATAGAATCTGAATTTTTTCATCACGATCTGCAGATGATGGTGGGTTCTTTTTTATATTCGCTCCAAATTTGCAGTTTATTGTTGTTTAGTTGGATAAAAGTGCATCGGCCGGGAATCGTGGCAGTCGAGAATTCTACCACTGAACCACCGATGCCTCGTGTGTCTGGTGTGATTTTGCGTGAGATGCTTGAATACTGATCTTCTTTCAGTCGAGTGTGAGACTTTTCTGTGTTTCTTAAGCTCTTGACTTTCCCATTTTTCATGAATATCCGAAGATGGACTACATTGATTATATGCAAGTTATTTGGATGTTGTTAAAAATATTTCTTCACCTGTTATAAAGATTTTTGTAGAACCGCTTTCCGCAAAGAGAAATCATTTGTCACTGCTCGTGTCCAATACAAGTTATTGCATTTCGTTGTCAAAATAACTGCGACCTGATTTCCGCAGCTGAAAGTGACCCCACCGTGTTGTTTTCTGCAAGTATACAAGGGAATGAATTTTATGCGATTAATATTCTTCATTGACATGGAAAGTCATTTTCTTGAAACCACTCCACGTGCATTTTAATCGGTTATGATGTTGCTTATCTGGATCAAAGTGCATTGGTCAGGAATCGATCCCAGGTCTCCCACGTGGCAGTCCAGAATTCTACCACTGAATCACCAATACCACATTCCACTCGAATTTATTTTACGTGAGATGCATGAATACTCTTCTTTTTTCCATCCTCCAAAATTGCGTTTTCTCTGTATATATAGAATCTGAATTTTTTCATCACGATCTGCAGATGATGGTGGGTTCTTTTTTATATTCGCTCCAAATTTGCAGTTTATTGTTGTTTAGTTGGATAAAAGTGCATCGGCCGGGAATCGTGGCAGTCGAGAATTCTACCACTGAACCACCGATGCCTCGTGTGTCTGGTGTGATTTTGCGTGAGATGCTTGAATACTGATCTTCTTTCAGTCGAGTGTGAGACTTTTCTGTGTTTCTTAAGCTCTTGACTTTCCCATTTTTCATGAATATCCGAAGATGGACTACATTGATTATATGCAAGTTATTTGGATGTTGTTAAAAATATTTCTTCACCTGTTATAAAGATTTTTGTAGAACCGCTTTCCGCAAAGAGAAATCATTTGTCACTGCTCGTGTCCAATACAAGTTATTGCATTTCGTTGTCAAAATAACTGCGACCTGATTTCCGCAGCTGAAAGTGACCCCACCGTGTTGTTTTCTGCAAGTATACAAGGGAATGAATTTTATGCGATTGTAATAAACGACTGGACCACGATGTCTGGCTCAGTGTCCTTTATTATTCGGTTCGTGCTGTACACCCACACGGCTGTCTTTACTCTGTAGCTTCTCCACGGTGCTGACTCCAATGTCGGCCCGATCCCCAACAGCAGCTCCGCTGCTGTTTCTCTCACACAGCCCCCCTTGGCTGTACTCTCTGCTGCTCTTCTCCCTCCGCAGCTCTCACAGCTTCTTGCTCTCTCTCTCTCTCCGCAGCTCCTCCTGGCAGCCACACCGCTGCCTCTAACACGCAGCCCTCCTGGCTGTCTCCTCCCCAGCTGCACACCACTCCGCAGCTTCCTCTTATCTTCGGGGTTGGCTCCCGATCGCCGTCGGCGCCCCCCCTCTCCACACTTGCCCGCGTGGCCTCACTCTTTTCCGCTCACACCCCGACTACCTTCCCCTTCCGGTTTACCCGCTTAAAGCCCCGAACCTTACCCCCACGTCACATGACTCCACCCCCCGTGACGTCACCTCCGGAAGGTCGCTTACGCCCGCATTACACCACCCTCCCCCGTAGAAAAATCCCAGCCGACCTCGGCTGACCAATAGCAAATCGTAATGCGGCGAACCGAGCTTCCCCCCCTAAAGGACACTAAGCATATAATGTAACAGCAAGAACAACAACAACGCAATCAACATCAACGATCGTACAAAAGCATGCAATAAATACAACTGTAAGAAAAAAATAACAAGACAGCAACAATCAACGAAACGTAAGCGATTTGGAACGTGTGCGGGTCGCTGGCCCGTCCCGGACGGTCGGCGGCCCACTCGCAGAACGGGAACGCGATGAAAGTCGAGGAACGACAGGGGGTAATCCCCCTGTCGCAGCTGGAAGTCCACCGCCGTCCCGTGTCTCTAAAGAGTTAGTCTTGGGCTTGTCCTGTGACCGTGCCCGCAGCTGGGTCGGAAGGGCTGCAGGGCTCGAAGGTCCCGCAGACCTGGCAGGCGTCCTCCGAGCAGGGCCCCTCGTCCCCCGCAATGTCACGGCCGGCCTGTCTGGAACAGGTACGACAGGCGCTCTAGCGAGATCAATGGACGCAGGCAGGGGAGAGTCAGCAGCAACAGACCCCGGCAAGGCAATATTGGGGGATGACGCATCATGTAAGGGAGCAACATATGGTTTCAAGCGCGACGTATGCACAACCCAGCGACGAGACCCAATCTGGACGCGTGCTGTCTGTGGGTTGGGAACCGCAATGAGGCGTACGGGACCATGCCAGGGTTTGTGCAATTTCGGCGAGGTCCCCGGACGTACCTGTGGACAATGAAGCCAGGCTAGGTCCCCAACCTTCCAAGGGCACTCCCCCTCAGACCGTCGCGCATATCGCTCGTTCCGGGCCTGGGCTTTGGCCGTAGCCACGCGGGCATTCTCCCGCGCCTCCGTGACTCGGCGAACCGTGTCCTGGATGTATTCAGGAAGTGGTTTCCGAGGTCCCTTCACCCCAGTTCCCAATTGCACATCCACCGGCGGCACGTTTTCCCGACCATACATAAGGTAAAACGGCGAATATCCTGTAGCCGCATGAGGCGTCATCCTGTACGCCGAAAGCACCCCGGGGATGTGCAGATCCCAATCTGATTGTTGTTCACTCACGGTATGGCAAAGCATGGCAGACAATGTCCTGTTCAGCCGTTCAACCATACCATCCGTCTGCGGATGGTATGGGGATGTCCGTACTTTCTTAGTCCCAAGGCCCGCGCACACTTCCGCCAATAATTTAGAAGAGAAATTCCTGCCCTGGTCCGTGAGGAGTCTCTCAGGCGCCCCCTTATCCATAATATACCCAAACAAAAAGGCGTCGGTAATGGCCGCGGCCGACTGATCGGGCAACGGCCAGGCCATCGGCCAACGGGAGAGGTACTCAACCCCTACCAGCAAATATTTATTACCCCTCGCCGATGGTGGAAAAGGTCCCAATATGTCCAGTGCCACCAATTCATTGACTCGAGACACCTGAATAGACTGGAGAGGCGGCACGTAAGGATGTTTCGGCGGCTTACGTTGTGCACACGCAGGGCACGCGCGCACGTGCCCTACGACATCTGTCGCCATGCCGTGCCAAAAATAATGACGTTGCAACGTCAACAAGGTCTTCTGCACCCCTAAATGTAAGAGAGTGTCACAATGGAGGGTTCTAATCAACTCGAACCGCAAGGACGTTGGTACCACCAGGCGCCAACGTTCCTGGAACCCCTCCCGCCACATAAGCAGACCATCTCGGAGAGCGGTTTGCGGCCCCACAGCCGTACTCGGACTCCCATTGTCCTTAGCAGACCGCTTCCGCAAGGACACCAATGACTCATCCATCATCTGTTCCCGGATCCAGACAGACCGCGGCAGATTCAAAACCCCGTCAGCCGGTCCCGGTTCCATCGGAGTGTCCGACTTCTCGACGGCCAGCGTGAGCGGCTGAGGGGGGTTTGGAATCGGCGAACACCTATGCGTCCCCGACTCACATTTACAAGGGCCGCGCCGCGGTAATCTGGAAAGTGCGTCAGCGTTCGCATGGCGCACACCCTTCCGATGTTGAATTTGGAAGGAAAATTCCTGTAGCGTGTCCAACCAACGTGCCAACTGTCCGGATGGCTGGTCAATTTTAAGGGCATATTGCAAGGCCGCATGATCCGTACGCACAATAAAAGAACGACCGTAGAGGTATGGTCGAAATTGCCGTAGGAAAAAAACAACCGCCAATAGTTCTCTGCGAGTGACACAGTAGCGGGTTTCCGCAGGAGACAAGACTCGGCTACCATACGCCACGACACGCTCTACACCCCCTCTAGACCGTGATAACACCGCCCCAATACCTGTGTCACTCGCGTCCGTATCAAGAATGAATGGGTGATCGAAATCGGGATAATCCAATGTTGGGGCCGTGGCCAATAGATCACGCAGACTCCGAAAGGCCGCCTCCTCCGGCTGTCCCCAACCAAACTTCCGTCCTTTACCCGTAAGGAGATGCAAAGGCCTCGCAATCGTCGCAAAACCCGGCACGAATCTTCGGTAATACGAGGCAAATCCCAAAAACCGCCGAACATCCCCCACGGTGGCCGGAGTCGGCCAATCCCGGACGCACGCCGTCTTTTCCGGATCCGTGGACACTCCCTCAGCGCTCACAATGTGCCCCAAATAGCGGACGGACCGTTGCAGTAGGTGACATTTCTTTGGTTTGAATTTCAATTTGGCAGAACGCATCCTCGTGAACACTGTCTCCAGCCGCGTCAAATGTTCATCGAATGTGCGGCTGAAGACAATGATATCGTCCAAATATATAAGACATGTCTCCCACTGCAACCCCGTCAAAACGAGCTCCATCAATCTTTGAAATGTAGCAGGGGCCGCATTCAATCCCATCGGGAGACAGTTGAATTGAAATAACCCCTGCGGCGTACGGAAAGCGGTTTTCTCCCGTGAGGACTCGTCAAGGGGAAGCTGCCAAAATCCCGAAGAGAGGTCCAGTGTGGAAAAGAACTTAGCCCCCGACAATGCGTCGAGGGAGTCATCCATACGCGGCAGGGGGTACGCATCTGCCACCGATATCTTATTCAATTTGCGGAAATCAACACAAAATCGCAATTTGCCATCCTTCTTCTTAACCAAGACGACTGGAGCGCCCCATGGGCTGTTAGATGGCGATATAATGTCCGCAGCCAACATGTCTTCCACTGCCCCCCGTACGTGTTCTCGCTCCGCAGGACTCATCCGATGCGAATTTAATCGAATAGGGGCAGCATCGCCCGTCTCAATGTGATGGTAAAGCAAGGAAGTGCGGCCCAAATCCAAATCATCGGAGCTGAACACATCGGAATATGTCAACAACAATTTACGCAGCGCACCACGTTGCTCCATGGACAGGGAAGAATTTTCGTCACATAATTGAGCAACCCAACGATCATCCGAACTCCTTGGCTCGGAAACCCCAGCAACAACTCCCCGGCTATGTGGACAATCATGGGTCGCAAACGCCGTAGTGGCATGTGCCACAACCGTACCGGCCGGGACACGGACGTTTTCTCCCCCCGCATTAAGCACCTGTAAAAACGGTAATTGATCCGGCCGGACGATGGTCTGTGCCCCCACTAACGCCAACCCGGTTGTTATTGTGGCGGACGGTGACAACAAGACCCCTACTGCTCCTAGCCGATCAGGCAGGGGCTTCCGATACCGCAAGGGTATAAGCATCTGTGTACCAGGTGGAATGTCCACAGATGCGACGGACAGCGCCTGCACTTGTACGGCCGAAGCAGGTCGCCCCCAGGGCGACGGCAGAAACGAGATTTGACGGCCCCCCGGCAGTTCAATACAATTCTCATTGATTTTGATCAAAATGGGCATCTTAGCCAAAAAATCGGTGCCTAACAAACAAGGAACCGCCAAAGATCTCGATATCAACACAACACCCGAGGCCGACACATCCCCAATAGATATCTTAGCATCCACCTGACCCACGATGCCCATGCTACCCCCGTTCGCAGCGACGCACGACCCATAAACCGGACGCACAGCCCCCGACGGAATGCCCAACAGATGGAAAATGACATCCGATATAATAGTCGCAGACGCCCCCGAGTCGACCAAAATGCGCACGTCCACACCTTGTATGGACCCCGGTACAGTGGACGAACCCGTAGCGGCCGCGACAACTCTCCGTGCCAATTTGCGCCACTGCGTAACTGAATGACAAGGCCCCGTCGATGGCCTTTCTTTAACAACAACAATAGGATCGCGCAACACAGGTGGTGGGTGAGGTGGAAAGCCTTGCCGAGTGTCTGGTGCGTGCCGACATGCCTGTTTCGGAGGATCTTTAGCCGACTTGACCGGTGCCGAGGCCTCCTGCTGCGGCGGAGCCGGGAAGCGGGCCCAGCAGTCTCTGGCGTAGTGGCCCCTACGCCCGCAGCGGAAACATTCGGCCTCGTTGCACCGAAGCGCAGGCCTCGCCTCCTGACGGCCCCGTTCTGGTAGCATCGCGCGCGGTCTCGGCCCGCCGCGTCCCGTCCATGGAGCGGAGGCGGCCGTCAGTTGTTGAGGGCCCCGGTCATCCGGAACATAGACGGCCTGCGCAGGGTCCCACCCCAGCGCATCCCCTTCTTTGACGGGCCCCCCCGTCCACGCCGTCACTTGTTTCCAGCGACGGAGGTTGAATTGCGCATCGAGACACTTAGCAGCCATCCGGGAAGTTAGCTTCTCATGCCCACACACAGGCATGGGGATCCCTAGATCCCGAGACAACTCCAACATTTTCCCTAATATGAGAGGCTCAAGCAGGTCCTGTGGCGTCTCAGGATAAGCTGCCATGGCCAGCTCCAGCACCGCACCCCTGAACGCCACGGGCGACTCCTCTGGTGCTCGTTGTCGTTGAGCGAATCGCCGATGCGCATCATCTGGTGGCTCATAAGCATCGGCCATTTCTTGAAAAACACCACGTAAAGTTGCCTTCTTATCGGTCGCTATGGAACGGAAGAATCGGACAGATTCGTCGTCCAGAAGAGTCGGCAACACCTCCAAAGCCTCCGCATCGGTCCATCTTGCTGTGCGTACCGCCGCCAAGAAGCGGCAGGCGAACGCGCTCCAGTCCCCACCGACGGAAAATTCTTTAACTGTTGTAAGGTGGCGACTCCGACTCCTCTTCCCGCCGTCTTCCAATGGTGGTGGTTGTGATGGCAAATTCAAAATGGCGTCGGCCCGCGGCGTGGCCAAGATGGCGGTTTGGCGCCACGGAGCGCGCAAAATGGCGGCCTCTTGCCGCGTGGGCAATGGCGGCGGCAGGACAGGCAACGTGGCGGCCCGCGGAGCACCACTTGCATCATCCATCGTCCCTGGCGCGACGAGATGGCATAGATGCGCCAGGACGTCCTGAAGTGCCTCCAGTTGTACCGCCATCGCTTGCCATCGTTGATCCGCGTCTGATGATGTCGACGGACCCGCCACCGCGCCAACATCCTCCACACCCGTTCCCGTGGTCGCCTCAGCCTGGCTCTCCTCCACCACCCCAACAGGATCCGTGGTTGGAGGGAGTTCGTCGTCGTCGGACGAAGAAGCCGATGCTGGCGCCGGATTAACTTTCTTCCCCACTTGTTTCGACATGCCGTTGCACTTCCGACACCAGTGTAATAAACGACTGGACCACGATGTCTGGCTCAGTGTCCTTTATTATTCGGTTCGTGCTGTACACCCACACGGCTGTCTTTACTCTGTAGCTTCTCCACGGTGCTGACTCCAATGTCGGCCCGATCCCCAACAGCAGCTCCGCTGCTGTTTCTCTCACACAGCCCCCCTTGGCTGTACTCTCTGCTGCTCTTCTCCCTCCGCAGCTCTCACAGCTTCTTGCTCTCTCTCTCTCTCCGCAGCTCCTCCTGGCAGCCACACCGCTGCCTCTAACACGCAGCCCTCCTGGCTGTCTCCTCCCCAGCTGCACACCACTCCGCAGCTTCCTCTTATCTTCGGGGTTGGCTCCCGATCGCCGTCGGCGCCCCCCCTCTCCACACTTGCCCGCGTGGCCTCACTCTTTTCCGCTCACACCCCGACTACCTTCCCCTTCCGGTTTACCCGCTTAAAGCCCCGAACCTTACCCCCACGTCACATGACTCCACCCCCCGTGACGTCACCTCCGGAAGGTCGCTTACGCCCGCATTACACGATTAATATTCTTCATTGACATGGAAAGTCATTTTCTTGAAACCACTCCACGTGCATTTTAATCGGTTATGATGTTGCTTATCTGGATAAAAGTGCATTGGCCAGGAATCGATCCCAGGTCTCCCACGTGGCAGTCCAGAATTCTACCACTGAATCACCTATACCACATTCCGCTCGAATTCTTTTTACGTGAGATGCATGAATACTCTTATTTTTTCCATCCTCCAAAATTGTGTTTTCTCTGTATATATAGAATCTGAATTTTATCATCACGATATGCAGATGATGGTGGGTTCTTTTTTATATTTGCTCCAAATTTGCAGTTTATTGTTGTTTAGTTGGATAAAAGTGCATCGGCCAGGAATCGAACCCGGGCCTCCCGCATGGCAGGCGAGAATTCTACCACTGAACCACCAATGCCTCGTGTGTCTGGTGTGATTTTACGTGAGATGCATGAATACTGATCTTCTTTCAGTCGCGTGTAAGTGAGGCTTTTCTGTGTTTCTTAGGCTCCTGACTTTCCCATTTTTCATGAATATCCGAAGATGAAGATGGACTAAATTGATTATATGCAAGTTATTGGGATGTTGTTAAAATATTTCTTCACCTCTTCTTGGTTCTTTCGGTAAAGTCACGTAGAAGGGAAGTAATAAAATAATAAAAAATAAAACATAATAAAATGAAATAATTCTCACGACGTTTCGGCTACAACGCAAGCAGCCGTCTTCAGTTGAAGAATGAGACACTACCAAGCTAGGAGCTTATATATAAACTGGGTTGGAGGTGGAAGAGCGCCTTAACAAAAAGAATGTGCATATGAAGAGGAATTTAGCATATTCATGGCAAATACGTAGGAGGTGGGCGGGGGGGTTTCAAAGTCATATTATGCCCATTCATTAGGCAGGATCAGCAGCACCAAGGGGGGGTGCAGGGAGTAGCATTAACAAAGGAAAGGAATGTTAATGATATGTAGCTGCAGTTACTAAACAACCACGTAGAAAACTAAAGTATAAACTACATAAAAAACTAAAGTATAAACTGCATAGCACCATCAGTATACTTACTATACTCTACAATAAGCTGATTTACTAACAGCAAGTAATACATTACAATTCTACGTCGTAAAAAATTGTATAATATGCTTCCATCTAAACTTTATTCTCTTACATCAGACGAGCATATACCGTACTATATACTGCCATAGATAAACCCAACATTTAATTATATACTGTATTGCTATAAACCACATTTTAATATAACACTATGTATTATTCTACCCACCCTAATGTGTATCGAAATGGTGTATTACGTCCTTCCAATGATTGCTAAGCCAGAATCCATCTTCTCGGTTAAAATTGTCTCTGTGTTTGTATATGTGGATCGCCTCATGAACGAATCTCTCATGATAGCCAGATGGCTTGCAGAGAACCTCTGTCTTGGAGAAGTCAATGTCATGTGAGCCCACTGAGTTGTAACAATGATCTGCCACGGCTGATGTGTTTGTCCTACCGTGTTTCAGGTCAGCTTTATGTTCACGGATGCGGTCCGAGACATGTCGTTTGGTCTCCCCAATGTAACTGCTACCACAGAGGCAACTTAGTTTGTAGACACCAGGGTACTGTATGTCTGGAACCACATCTTTTACAGACGGTACCAGATCACGGATTTTATGTACTGTGTTGAATCGGACCTGGATCTTGTGTTTAATCAGGATTTTGGAGATCTTTTTTGTGACCCCAGCAATGTAGGGTAAGGTGATGGTCTTGAAAGGCTCCTCAACAGGATCCTTCTTGATGGTTGGAGTGATGGCTTTGCGGATTGTGTAGTCGGAGTAACCATTAGCCTTAAGAGCTTGGCGTACGTGTTTGAGTTCACTGGAAATGTGTTCATGGTCGGAGATGCATTGGGCTCTATGATATAGAGTCTTGATGAGGGATTTCTTCTGGGATAGATGGTGGTGGGAATCCGGTTTTAGGTATGCATCCGTATGGGTGGCTTTCCTGTAGACAGAGTGGCTCATTGAACCATCAGGTCTCCTTTTGATTAGGACATCCAAAAAGGGTAGCTTGCCATCTTTTTCGACTTCCATGGTGAATCTGATGGCTGGGTGTATGGAATTGATGTGGTCGAGAAATTGGTCTAGAGCAGGCCGGCCATGTGGCCAGATGACACAAGTGTCGTCTACGTACCTCTTCCATAAGGTCGGGCGTAGAGTGGCAGTCTGGATGGCGTCCGTCTCAAATTTCTCCATGAAGATGTTGGCTACAACCGGAGATAGGGGGGAGCCCATTGGGGTGCCCTCAATTTGCTTGTAGAAAGTTTCATTCCAGGTGAAGTATGTATTGGTTAAGCAGTGTCTCACCAGGGAGGGTACCCCAGCATTCAGTCCTTGATGAACCAAGTCTTCAATGATTGCGATGGTGTCAGGTACAGGAACCTTGGTGAATAAGGAAACCACATCAAAACTGACAAGCAGGTCGTCTGGGGACAGGGCAATCCCCTTGATTGTCGATACCAGGTCAGTAGAGTTTTGTACCGCAGAGGTGGTTTTTCCAGTAAAAGGCCGTAGTATTTCAGACAAAAAACGAGCCAATTTATAGGTGGGGGAGTTGATAGTAGAGACAATGGGACGAAGAGGTGTATCTTCTTTATGTATCTTTGGTAAGCCGTATAATCTTGGTGGCCTGGCTGCAGAAGGTTTCAACGAGAACTGTTTGGTCTGATCAAATAATGCGGTTGAATCAGAAATGATTTTGTTGGTTTTAGTGACGAGGCTGTTGGTGGGGTCTCTTTTTATTTTTGTATAGCTGCCATCGTTGAGTAGTTCTTGAATTTTGTTGTTGTATTCTATTTTGTCCATGATGACAGTGGCATTGCCTTTGTCGGCTGAGAGGATGACAATGTCATCCCTCTTTTTTAATTGAGCTAATTCAAAACGCTCATCTTTGCTGATGTTGCTAGCTGGCATCTAAGCGTTTTTGAGGGTTGCAGAGATTTCGGATCTTGCTACGTCTGCAGCGATGTGACTCAAGCCCTTGAGAGCTACATCTACTCGAGCAATTATATCATTAACTGGTATGTGTCTAGGTGTGACTGCAAAGTTTAGTCCTTTAGCTAAAACGGATTTCAAACCTTCAGAAATAGAACTGTTACTGCGATTAATTACGACTTTGTTAACATCTAGCTTTTTAATGTGTGGGTCCGGTTTCTTGTTTGAGAGGCGGTTGAATTTGGAAATCAAGTTGTCCTTACATTTAGTCGACATAGCGGCAGCTGAAGAGGCAGTCATTTTTTCTACATGTTCCCAATCCGATGTGGACATTGTTGCACTCAAAGATAAGTATGATTTGTAGAGTGTCTTGTCTAACTGATCTAGTTCGGTGCGCGTAAGTCTGATTTTCTCTGAGATAAGAGCTAAGCTAGTTCTAGACAGAATTCGTTTCGCATTAGAAGAAGTTACAGCAGCAGATGTTAGTGTAAATGCGTTTGGTATTACCTTAGATACGCGGCATCTCTTCAGAAAGGTGAGAGACTCGATTAGCTGAGCCTTCTTATCACGGAGCTTGTTGAAGGATCTCAAAGTTATGTGGAAACCCTCCCCGTAGAGGCGGTTAAATTTCGATTTAAAGCTTTCGTGACTGCAGGGATTCATCTTCTTGGTTCTTATTATTTTATTACTTCCCTTCTACGTGACTTTACCTAAAGAACCAAGAAGATGAATCCCTGCAGTCACGAAAGCTCACCATGGAAGTCGAAAAAGATGGCAAGCTACCCTTTTTGGATGTCCTAATCAAAAGGAGACCTGATGGTTCAATGAGCCACTCTGTCTACAGGAAAGCCACCCATACGGATGCATACCTAAAACCGGATTTCCACCACCATCCATCCCAGAAGAATTCCCTCATCAAGACTCTATATCATAGAGCCCAATGCATCTCCGACCATGAACACATTTCCAGTGAACTCAAACACGTACGCCAAGCTCTTACGGCTAATGGTTACTCCGACTACACAATCCGCAAAGCCATCACTCCAACCATCAAGAAGGATCCTGTTGAGGAGCCTTTCAAGACCATCACCTTACCCTACATTGCTGGGGTCACAAAAAATATCTCCAAAATCCTGATTAAACACAAGATCCAGGTCCGATTCAACACAGTACATAAAATCCGTGATCTGGTACCGTCTGTAAAAGATGTGGTTCCAGACATACAGTACCCTGGTGTCTACAAACTAAGTTGCCTCTGTGGTAGCAGTTACATTGGGGAAACCAAACGACATGTCTCGGACCGCATCCGTGAACATAAAGCTGACCTGAAACACGGTAGGACAAACACCTCAGCCGTGGCAGATCATTGTTACAACTCAGTGGGCTCACATGACATTGACTTCTCCAAGACAGAGGTTCTCTGCAAGCCATCTGGCTATCATGAGAGATTCGTTAATGAGGCGATCCACATATGCAAACACAGAGACAATTTTAACCGAGAAGATGGATTCTGGCTTAGCAATCATTGGAAGGACGTAATAAACCATTTCGATACACATTAGGGTGGGTAGAATAATACATAGTGTTATATTAAAATGTATAGGTGGTTTATAGCAAAACAGTATATAATTAAATGTTGGGTTTATCTATGGCAGTATATAGTACGGTATATGCTCGTCTGATGTAAGAGAATAAAGTTTAGATGGAAGCATATTATATAATTTTTTACGACGTAGAATTGTAATGTATTACTTGCTGTTAGTAAATCAGCTTATAGTAGAGTATAGTAAGAATACTGATGGTGCTATGCAGTTTATACTTTAGTTTTTTATGTAGTTTATACTTTAGTTTTCTACGTGGTTGTTTAGTAACTGCAGCTACATATCATTAACATTCCTTTCCTTTGTTAATGCTACTCCCTGCACCCCCCCTTGGTGCTGCTGATCCTGCATAATGCATGGGCATAATATGACTTTGAAACCCCCCTGCCCACTTCCTACGCATTTTCCATGAATATGCTAAATTCCTCTTCATATGCACATTCTTTTTGTTAAGGCGCTCTTCCACCTCCAACCCAGTTTATATATAAGCTCCTAGCTTGGTAGTGTCTCATTCTTCACCTGAAGACGGCTGCTTGCGTTGTAGCCGAAACGTCGTGAGAATTATTTCATTTTATTATGTTTTATTTTTATTATTTTATTACTTCCATTCTACGTGACTTTACCAAAAGAACCTAGAAGATGAATCCCTGCAGTCACGAAAGCTTTAAATCGAAATATTTATTCACCTGTTATAAAGATTTGGTAGAACCACTTTCCGCAAAGGGAAATCCTTTGTCACTACTCGTGTCCAATACTAGTTAGTGCATTTCGTTGTCAAAATAACTGCGACCTGATTTCCGCAGCTGAAAGTGACCCCACCGTGTTTTTTCTGCAAGTATACAAGGGACTGAATTTTATGCGATTACTATTCTTCATTGACATGGAAAGTCATTTTCTTGAAACCACTCCACGTGCATTTTAATCGGTTATGATGTTGCTTATCTGGATAAAAGTGCATTGGCCAGGAATCGATCCCAGGTCTCCCACGTGGCAGTCCAGAATTCTACCACTGAATCACCTATACCACATTCCACTCGAATTTTTATTACGTGAGATGCATGAATACTCTTCTTTTTTCCATCCTCCAAAATTGCATTTTCTCTGTGTATATAGAATCTGAATTTCATCATCACGATCTGCAGATGATGGTGGGTTCTTTTTTTATATTCGCTCCAAATTTGCAGTTTATTGTTGTTTAGTTGGATAAAAGTGCATCGGCCGGGAATCGAACCGGGGCCTCCCGCGTGGCAGGCGAGAATTCTACCACTGAACCACCAATGCCTTGTATGTTTGGTGCAATTTTACGTGAGATGCATGAATACTGATCTTCTTTCAGTCGCGTGTAAGTGAGACTTTTCTGTGTTTCTTAGGCTCCTGACTTTCCCATTTTTCATGAATATCCGAAGATGAAGATGGACTAAATTGATTATATGCAAGTTATTGGGATGTTGTTACAAATATTTCTTCACCTGTTATAAAGATTTGGTAGAACCGCTTTCCGCAAAGAGAAATCCTTTGTCACTACTCCTGTCCAATACTAGTTTTTGCATTTCGTTGTCAAAATAACTGCGACCTGATTTCCGCAGCTGAAAGTGACCCCACCGTGTTTTTTCTGCAAGTATACAAGGGAATTAATTTTATGCGATTAATATTCTTCATTGACATGGAAAGTCATTTTCTTGAAACCACTCCACGTGCATTTTAATCGGTTATGATGTTGCTTATCTGGATAAAAGTGCATTGGCCAGGAATCGATCCAAGGTCTCCCACGTGGCAGTCCAGAATTCTACCACTGAATCACCTATACCACATTCCACTCGAATCTTTTTTACGTGAGATGCATGAATGCTCTTCTTTTTTCCATCCTCCAAAATTGCGTTTTCTCTGTGTATATAGAATCTAAATTTTTTCATCACGATCTGCAGATGATGGTGGGTTCTTTTTTATATTCGCTCCAAATTTGCAGTTTATTGTTGTTTAGTTGGAAAAAAGTGCATCGGCCGGGAATCGAACCCGGGCCTCCCGCGTGGCAGGCGAGAATTCTACCACTGAACCACCGATGCCTCGTGTGTCTGGTGTGATTTTACGTGAGATACTTGAATACTGATCTTCTTTCAGTCGAGTGTGAGACTTTTCTGTGTTTCTTAGGCTCCTGACTTTCCCATTTTTCATGAATATCCGAAGATGAAGATGGACTAAATTGATTATATGTGAAGTATTGGAAAATGACGGCAGGAAACTCCTTGACGGGAACCCACTTCTTTTATTAAATCTTGACTTGTAACGATACAACGCGTGGCCTCTCTTCTTCACAATGCGGTCACCATACAACAGTACAACTCGTGACCTCTTCTCTCCGCCCTACGCTTCTCTTGACTCTCGTAGATTCTGTGCTGCTGGCTCTCTGTGCCTCGTGTAGACTCCGCGCCTCGGCTACACTCTTCTCTCGTCTCGTGTAGACTCTGCGCCTCTGCTACACTCTTCACTCGTCGCGTGTAGACCTTACGCCTCTGCTACACTCTTTACTCGTCTCGTGTAGACTTTACATCTCTCTCTGGCTACACCGTATGCATACTCGGCTCGTGTAGACCTTTCTCTCTCTCTGGCTACACCGTATGCATACTCGGCTCGTGTAGACCTTTCTCTCTCCCTGGCTACACACTATACATCGCTCAGCTCGTGTAGACCTTTCTCTCTCTCTGGCTACACACTATACATTACTCAGCTCGTGTAGACCTTTCTCTCTCTCTGGCTACACACTATACATTACTCAGCTCGTGTAGACCGTTCTCTCTCTCTGGCTACACACTTATACCTTACTCTCCTCTACTCTCCCTTACTCTCCTCTCCTCTCCATTACTCTCCTCTCCGGGCTCTATCTCTGCACCTTCGTCTTCATTCTTAGATGGTTCCACTTCTGCCCCCTACTCCTCTGTGCATCACCTTATATATCTCTTCCTCCCTGGAGACGGAGCGGATGCGGACCTCAACGTCGGCACCGCTCCTCAGTTACCCAATCACCACGCGCTATCTCCACGATCCGTTTTCGCCCAGCGCGTGTTTCCACTCCCCGACCAATCACACCGCGCTGCCACCCGATCACTCCCTCTCAGCGCGTCACCGGCACACAGCCAATCAGAGCACTACCCCCACCCGCGCACTGACGCCTGCTCCTCCCCGTCAGCGCGCGTCACCACACACACACCCGTACATACGCGCTGGCACACGACGTATACACCCAGCGCGTATCACCACTACATCACCCCCTCCCACATAGCTCGCAGCCGGCCCGGCTGCTAACAACAACCAACCGCAACGATAAGACGACAACCAACAAAAAAAAACCCTGTAACCCACCCAGTGTGCCCCGTAACATAACAACAACAACAACAACAACAAGAACTATGTACAGATTGACAATGAACACGAAAAGTCAACAATAACACAATACAAGCAAATTCCAAAAAACGAACGCGCCCCACGTCCCTGCGACTACACGCAGTGACGAGGCGCTGCAACTGCCCCGACTCCTCACGAGGCAGGTCATGCAAAGTAGCACGACCTGGCGCGAGTCCGTCTGGCTGGTCCGTCGTATGGGGCGGGACACTGACGACCGTCCGGCGGTTCCGGCTGCTCCAGACGGCGCGGAACGGGCCTGAAAGGGCCGGCCCCGCCGCGGAGATCCGGCCGCCGGTGATCGGCAGCTGTCAGTTCCGAGACACCTGGGAGCAGATCAGGCGAAAATACGTGTGGATCAGGCAGAGACATTTCCCCCTCTGGGTCGCCGGTCACGTCACACGCCCGGCCATCACGACACAAGGGGAGGCCATATGGAGGCGAGAACGGTTTCAGTCGGGAGGGGTGAACGTACCAACGGCGCTTTCCCCACTTTATCTGAACGCACTGGGGCCGTGCAACGCACACGACCTCCACGGGTCCCCTCCACGGTCTCAACAATTTAGGCGACGTAGCCAAGGGTGCCTGAGGGCAATGCAGCCAGGCCCTGTCACCTGGTTTCCATTCGTGCATGGACACCTTCCGTGCCCGCAACCGTTCATTAGCAATTTGGCGAGCCCGCGAATTAAGCCGTGCGGCTTCCCTCGCCTCTGTCAGCTTGTGAATATTAAACTTAATATGTTCTGCCAATTTAGAATTAGTTCGTGGAGCGGACAGGCCAAGTTGCGTTTCCATTGGCGGGTCAGCTTCCCGACCGTACATCAAATAGAATGGGGAAAATCCCGTAGCTGCATGGGGGGCCATTCTATACGCGGCAAGGACTCCCGGGACCTGCAGGTCCCAATCTACATGTGCCTCGCACACCTGCTGGCACAGCATGGAAGTCAAAGTTTTGTGGAGTCTCTCCACCATCCCGTCTGTCTGCGGGTGGTACGGGGAGGTACGCACCTTCTTGGTACCCAACAGATCGCACACCTCTTGCAACAATTTACTCGAAAAATTTTTACCTTGGTCGGTCAACAGGCGTTCGGGAGCCCCCTTGTCCAGGACATAGCCCTGGACGAAGGCGTCCGTCACAGCCGCTGCCGACTGGTTAGCGAGAGGCCACGCCATAGGCCATCGGGTAAAGTATTCGACCCCCACTAACAAATATTTATTCCCTCTCGGCGTGACTGGGAAGGGCCCCAAAATATCGAGTGCAACGAGCTCGTTGGTACGCGAGACCTGAATAGATTGCAGCGGTGGATTAGCTGCCACGGGCGGTGGTTTATGCCTGGCGCACTCAACGCACCCCTTCAGAATATTTACCACATCACTTCCCATTCCCGGCCAGTAATAGTCACGCTGAAGCAGGGCAAGCGTCTTGTTAACTCCCAAGTGCAAGAGGCGTTCGTGTGCCGCCAAGACAACCCTCCCCCTCACAGCGGAAGGCACCACGAGTGCGTTCCGCCGGGACAAACTGTCCCATCTCAATAACATGCCCTGCTCAAGTACATAGGAGCCGGTACGCTCCTGGTCCCCCTCGGGACCCCCAACCTTGCGGCGCAATGCTAGCAGCGAGCTGTCCGCCATCTGGAGACGGCCCCATTCGCTGAGCGACAACGAGAGCAGCGAGTCCCGACCCTGAGAGGCAGTGGAATCATCCACGATCGGTGCGCCCGCTGTCGCAGCCAGTGCCCCCATCTCCCCCGCAAGCGTCGGTTTACAGCGCGCCGATCCCGACAAACACGCGCATTCATCACAAGGCAACAACCGCGACAAGCAATCGGCATTTGTGTGTCGCAACCCCTTACGGTACGTAGTCGTAAACTGATAGTCCTGGAGGACTTCCAACCAACGCGACAACTGGCCCGAGGGTTGGGCGACCCTCAATGAATACTGTAGCGCCGCGTGGTCCGTTCGGACCGTAAAGTGACGACCATAGAGATATGGCCTAAACTGCTGCACAAAAAAGACAATGGCAAGCAGCTCGCGACGGGTGACGCAGTAGCGCTGCTCCGCCGGAGACAACACCCTACTACCGTAGGCGACAACTCTTTCGACACCCCCAACGACTTGGGATAGCACCCCCCCAATGCCCGTGTTGCTAGCATCCGTGTCCAGCAAAAAGGGACTCGCAAAATCGGGATAACACAAGGGTGGGGCACCCACCAAGGCGTCCCGGAGGGAGCGAAACGCGGCCTCCTCCTCCGGTCCCCATTTGAACTTCACTCCCTTCGCCGTTAGAGCGTGCAAGGGTTTTGCAATAGTGGCGAAGTGCTCAACGAACCGCCGATAATAAGAAGCAAACCCGATGAAACTACGCACGTCGGAAACGGGCGTAGGTGTCGGCCACGAACCGACACAATCCGTCTTCGCGGGATCGGTGGAGATCCCCGAAGAATCGACAATGTGACCCAAGTATCTAACCGACCTACGAAGGAGGTGACATTTGGCCGGTTTAAATTTCAACTTAGCCGATCGCATTCGCAAGAACACCCCTCTCAATCGCTGGAGGTGTTCTTCAAACGTTTTACTGAAAACAATGACATCGTCCATATAAATCAAGCATGTATCCCACTGCAAGCCCGACAAAACCAACTCCATAAGTCGCTGAAACGTCGCTGGAGAGGAGTGAAGTCCCATGGGTAACCGGTTAAACTGGAACAGCCCCCCTGGAGTCCGAAATGCTGTCTTAGGTTTCGACTCTTCGTCGAGCGGCAACTGCCAAAACCCCGATAACAAATCAAGAGTCGAAAAATATCGCGCACCAGACAATGCATCGAGGGACTCATCCATCCTGGGGAGCGGATACGCGTCAGCCACAGAGATCTTATTCAGGCGACGGAAATCAACGCAGAATCGCAGGGACCCGTCCTGCTTCTTAACCAGCACAATAGGCGCTCCCCAAGGGCTAGAGGAGGGCGAAATAATATCGGCTTCTAGCATTTCGTTAACAGCCGACTGAACGTGTTCCTTCTCCACGGGACTCAGTCGGAAGGGATTTAGCTTGACCGGCGCCGCATCGCCCGTTTCAATGTGATGGTGCAACAAATCCGTGCACCCAACGTCATACTTATGTTTACTGAACACATCAGAGAATTCAATGAGCAACTCGCGCAGCGCACCCAACTGCGCCGCCGACAAATCGTCCGAGGCGGCGCATAGCGAATGGACCCATTCAAGGTCTTCCCTTGGCTCAACGTTCCGCGCGGGGCTCGAGCCCACCTGCGCAACCAACCCATCATCCACAGGGACCCGCGCCGCGTGAGCCAGCACGGTGCCCTGCGGAATGACAGCTGGTCGCGACCCCGCGTTCAAAACCATCACAAACGGATCCCTGTCAGCCCGCACCAAAGTGTGAGCCACCGATAAATCAAGACCTCCGACAGCCTTGTTAGAAGGACCCAAAAGCATACTTTGTCCCGAAGCCTCCCTCACCCATGGTTTCCGCAACCGGAGGGGAATCAACATCTGTGAACCCGGGGGCACTTGCACGGTCTGCGTCGCCACCGCTTGTATCATAGCGCACGCCGTCCGAATGTCAGTAGGGCCCGTCAAAAATGAAATCCGGCGACCCGATGGCAGTTCAATGCATCGTTGATCGATAAGAATTTTAATAGGCATTTTAGCCAAAAAATCAGTGCCCAAAAGACACGGAACTGCCAAAGAAGACGAAACGAAAACGGGTCCCGACAATTTGATATCTCCAATGCAAATGGACGCCCTAACCTGACCGATAATGCCCAACGATCCCCCATTAGCGGCGTAAAATGGCACATCCACTGGAAGCAGCGGACGACATTGGACTGGAAGAATATTATAAATGAGGTCCGATATAATAGTTGCCGATGCCCCCGTGTCCACTAACACCCTAATCTCAACCCCATCAATAGATCCCGTAACAACGGACGAACCCGCCGAAGCAGCCACAATTCTATGCCCCAATTCCGCCCATTCAATGTCTCCCTGGTCCCGGCCGAACCCCCCTCGCCGAACCGAATCCCCGAACCTTAACCGGCCCTCCTCCGCCGCAACGCGGCGTCCCATGTGTGCCGAATAAACAGGCCGAGCGTGTGAGGTGCCGCGACTTGCCGGGGATTGTAGAGATGACTTGGGCTCTCGGTCGTCGTCCACCCGAGCTCCCATGGCGCGCTGACGCGGAGCGCGGCACCCGGACGCCACGTGGCCCCGGAGGCCGCAGTTATAGCACGTGACGAGGGTCGGAGTAGATCTTGGTTGCTCCGACTTTCGGCCCGATCGCAGAGGCGACCGGGCCCCCGGCCTCCAGTCCCCTGGTCGTCCCGTGGCGAACGCCTCCTCTCGTGGGCTGACGACTTGGGGTTCGGTGACCACCGAACCCGGGGCTGCGACGACAGCAGCGTTGCAACCAACGCCTTGTTTCCGTTGTAGGGCCTCGTGCGCTTGAATACTCGTGGCGACTCTCAAAGAAGAAATATCAATCTCGTCAGCTGTGTTGATAGGGACCCCCAGGTCCTGCGCCAACTTAAGCAGCTGCTCCAAAACCATCGCGTCTTGGCCCTCCTCGTCCATCCGAGGGAACGCAGCATCAGCAAGAGCCAGCAACGCCGTGCGATAGGCCAGCGCGGTCTCCGTGGCCGCTTTCCGTCTTGCGTAGAAATGATGGCGGCACGCCGAGGGAGGTCCGTAGACCCTGGCCAACAAACCCAGCGCATCCTTCAGCGTGGAGCGGTCCGACTTCCGTGCAGCCCTGAAGGCCGCGAGCGCATCGTCGTCCAGCATGGCGGGCAACGCCCGCAGCGCCGTAGCATCGGACCACGCTGACATCTCTTGATGCGCCAAAAACCTTCGCTGAAATTGGCCCCAGTCTCCGCCTTCCGCCTTGAAGGCTGACAACGTGGGCAGACGCTGCTGAAAAATGAAGTCATCCGCCTCGTGGTTCCTCTCCGCCTCTCCGTCGGTGTGTAAGATGGTGGCTCCAGCAGCAGACGTAAAATGGCGGACCCCCTCGCGCGCTGATGACGTCGATGCGCGTGCTTGGGAACCCACCACCACGTGGCGCTCGCCGTTCCCGCCAAAAGTAGGCCCAGGCGCAATGGCGGGAATCCCCCATTCGTTTTGGCGGGAATCTGCGGGGCGACCTTGTAAAATGTCCCCCACCGTCCCCGCTCCTCCCGACGAGCTGATCTCTGCCAAGATGGACGCGGCGGCGAGCAGCAGCTCCGCCAGTCGGGAGTGCGCCTCACGAAGCCCGGCGTCGGTCCCCGGTCGCTCGGCCGGCGCCGTCGACGGATCCTGTAGCGTGGGCAAGTCTTCCTCCTCACCCCCCGCCACCAGCGGCCCCGAGTCGTCCAGGTTTTCCTCGCGGTCAATCCCGTGGGTCCTACGGGTCTTCCTTGTCTCCATGCTTGGAAGCCCGTTTCACTTCTGACGCCAGATGAAGTATTGGAAAATGACGGCAGGAAACTCCTTGACGGGAACACACTTCTTTTATTAAATCTTGACTTGTAACGATACAACGCGTGGCCTCTCTTCTTCACAATGCGGTCACCATACAACGGTACAACTCGTGACCTCTTCTCTCCGCCCTACGCTTCTCTTGACTCTCGTAGATTCTGTGCTGCTGGCTCTCTGTGCCTCGTGTAGACTCCGCGCCTCGGCTACACTCTTCTCTCGTCTCGTGTAGACTCTGCGCCTCTGCTACACTCTTCACTCGTCGCGTGTAGACCTTACGCCTCTGCTACACTCTTTACTCGTCTCGTGTAGACTTTACATCTCTCTCTGGCTACACCGTATGCATACTCGGCTCGTGTAGACCTTTCTCTCTCTCTGGCTACACCGTATGCATACTCGGCTCGTGTAGACCTTTCTCTCTCCCTGGCTACACACTATACATCGCTCAGCTCGTGTAGACCTTTCTCTCTCTCTGGCTACACACTATACATTACTCAGCTCGTGTAGACCTTTCTCTCTCTCTGGCTACACACTATACATTACTCAGCTCGTGTAGACCGTTCTCTCTCTCTGGCTACACACTTATACCTTACTCTCCTCTACTCTCCCTTACTCTCCTCTCCTCTCCATTACTCTCCTCTCCGGGCTCTATCTCTGCACCTTCGTCTTCATTCTTAGATGGTTCCACTTCTGCCCCCTACTCCTCTGTGCATCACCTTATATATCTCTTCCTCCCTGGAGACGGAGCGGATGCGGACCTCAACGTCGGCACCGCTCCTCAGTTACCCAATCACCACGCGCTATCTCCACGATCCGTTTTCGCCCAGCGCGTGTTTCCACTCCCCGACCAATCACACCGCGCTGCCACCCGATCACTCCCTCTCAGCGCGTCACCGGCACACAGCCAATCAGCAGCACTACCCCCACCCGCGCACTGACGCCTGCTCCTCCCCGTCAGCGCGCGTCACCACACACACACCCGTACATACGCGCTGGCACACGACGTATACACCCAGCGCGTATCACCACTACATATGCAAGTTATTGGGATGTTGTTACAAATATTTCTTCACCTGTTATAAAGATTTGGTAGAACCGCTTTCCGCAAAGAGAAATCCTTTGTCACTACTCGTGTCAATTACTAGTTTTTGCATTTCGTTGTCAAAATAACTGCGACCTGATTTCCGCAGCTGAAAGTGACCCCACCGTGTTTTTTCTGCAAGTATACAAGGGAATGAATTTTATGCGATCAATATTCTTCATTGACATGGAAAGTCATTTTCTTGAAACCACTCCACGTGCATTTTAATCGGTTATGATGTTGCTTATCTGGATAAAAGTGCATTGGCCAGGAATCGATCCCAGGTCTCCCACGTGGCAATCCAGAATTCTACCACTGAATCACCAATACCACATTCCACTCGAATTTTTTTTACGTGAGATGCATGAATACTCTTCTTTTTTCCATCCTCCAAAATTGCGTTTTCTCTGTATATATAGAATCTGAATTTTATCATCACGATATGCAGATGATGGTGGGTTCTTTTTTTATATTCGCTCCAAATGTGCAGTTTATTGTTGTTTACTTGGATAAAAGTGCATCGGCCGGGAATCGAACCCGGGCCTCCCGCGTGGCAGGCGAGAATTCTACCACTGAACCACCGATGCCTCGTGTGTCTGGTGCAATTTTACGTGAGATGCATGAATACTGATCTTCTTTCAGTCGCGTGTAAGTGAGACTTTTCTGTGTTTCTTAGGCTCCTGACTTTCCCATTTTTCATGAATATCCGAAGATGAAGATGGACTAAATTGATTATATGCAAGTTATTGGGATGTTGTTACAAATATTTCTTCACCTGTTATAAAGATTTGGTAGAACCGCTTTCCGCAAAGAGAAATCCTTTGTCACTACTCGTGTCCATTACTAGTTTTTGCATTTCGTTGTCAAAATAACTGCGACCTGATTTCCGCAGCTGAAAGTGACCCCACCGTGTTTTTTCTCCAAGTATACAAGGGAATGAATTTTATGCGATCAATATTCTTCATTGACATGGAAAGTCATTTTCTTGAAACCACTCCACGTGCATTTTAATCGGTTATGATGTTGCTTATCTGGATAAAAGTGCATTGGCCAGGAATCGATCCCAGGTCTCCCACGTGGCAGTCCAGAATTCTACCACTGAATCACCTATACCACATTCCACTCGAATTTTTTTTACGTGAGATGCATGAATACTCTTCTTTTTTCCATCCTCCAAAATTGCGTTTTCTCTGTGTATATAGAATCTAAATTTTTTCATCACGATCTGCAGATGATGGTGGGTTCTTTTTTATATTCGCTCCAAATTTGCAGTTTATTGTTGTTTAGTTGGATAGAAGTGCATCGGCCGGGAATCGAAACCGGGCCTCCCGCGTGGCAGGCGAGAATTCTACCACTGAACCACCGATGCCTCGTGTGTCTGGTGTGATTTTACGTGAGATGCATGATTACTGATCTTCTTTCAGTCGCGTGTAAGTGAGACTTTTCTGTGTTTCTTAGGCTCCTGACTTTCCCATTTTTCATGAATATCCAAAGATGATCATGGAGTTAATTTAATATATGGGTTGATTCCGCAGTTTTGGCGGGTTCGCATCATACTAGCGCCTCTTCGTACCCAAGTTTGCGACGATCGCTAAACCACTCCAAGCCCTCACCGCAAAGGGCCAGAAATTTTGTCGCGCTGCGCGATGGCCTCGCCAACGCGCTTCCCCTTGGGTACCCCGATTTCTCTCTGTCATTTGTGTTGGATGCAGACGCCAGCGACACCGGAATCGGCGCTGTACTGTCGCTGGTAGTGAACGGAGTAGAGAGGGTCGTGTCTTATGGAAGCCGTGTACTGTCCCCTGCAGAGCAGCGTTATTGTGTAACGCGCCTCAAATTGTTGGCTATTGTGCATTTTGTACTGCAGTACAGACCGTCCCTTTATGGTAGGCAATTCCTTGTGCGCACGGACCATGCAGCTCTTCAATATACGTTGCGGGTTGACCAGCCATCCGGCCAGCTCTCCCGCTGGTTAGAAATTTTGCAAGATTATTCCTTCACGGTCACCTACAGGAAAGGTGCACGTCACTGTAATGCGGACGCATTGTCGCGATTACCGCCGAGGGACCGCTATGCGTGTGTAATAAACGACTGGACCACGATGTCTGGCTCAGTGTCCTTTATTCGGTTCGTGCTGTACACCCACACGGCTGTCTTTACTCTGTAGCTTCTCCACGGTGCTGACTCCAATGTCGGCCCGATCCACAACAGCAGCCCCGCTGCTGTTTCTCTCACACAGCCCCCCTTGGCTGTACTCGCTGCAACTCCTCTCTCTCCCTCTCCGCAGCTCCTCCTGGCAGCCACACCGCTGCCTCTAACACGCAGCCCTTCTGGCTGTCTCCTCTGCAGCTCCACACCACTCCGCAGCTTCCTCCTCTCTTCGGGGTTGGCTCCCGATGGCCGTCGGCGCCCCCCCCTCTTCTCACTCGCCCGCGTGGCCTCACTCTTTTCCGCTCACACCCCGACTGCCTTCCCCTTCCGGTTTACCCGCTTAAGGACCCGAACCTTCCACCCACGTCACATGACTCCACCCCCCGTGACGTCACATCCGGAAGGTCGCTTACGCCCGCATTACACCACCCTCCCCCGTAGAAAAATCCCAGCCGACCTCGGCTGACCAATAGCAAATCGTAATGCGGCGAACCGAGCTTCCCCCCCTAAAGGACACTAAGCATACAATGTAACAGCAAGAACAACAACAACAACGCAATTAACATCAACGAACGTACAAAAAGCATGCAATAAATACAACTGTAAGAAAAAAATAACAAGACAGCAACAATCAACGAAACGTAAGCGATTTGGAACGTGTGCGGGTCGCCGGCCCGTCCCGGACGGTCGGCGGCCCACTCGCAGAACGGGAACGCGATGAAAGTCGAGGAATGACAGGGGGTAATCCCCCTGTCGCAGCTGGAAGTCCACCGACGTCCCGTGTCCCTAAAGAGTTAGTCTTGGGCTTGTCCTGTGACCGTGCCCGCAGCTGGGTCGGAAGGGCTGCAGGGCTCGAAGGTCCCGCAGACCTGGCAGGCGTCCTCCGAGCAGGGCCCCTCGTCCCCCGCAATGTCACGGCCGGCCTGTCTGGAACAGGTACGACAGGCGCTCTAGCAAGATCAATGGACGCAGGCAGGGGAGAGTCAGCAGCAACAGACCCCGGCAAGGCAACATTGGGGGATGACGCATCATGTAAGGGAGCAACATATGGTTTCAAGCGCGACGTATGCACAACCCAGCGACGAGACCCAATCTGGACGCGTGCTGACTGTGGGTTGGGAACCGCAATGAGGCGTACGGGACCATGCCAGGGTTTGTGCAATTTCGGCGAGGTCCCCGGACGTACCTGTGGACAATGAAGCCAGGCTAGGTCCCCAACCTTCCAAGGGCACTCCCCCTCAGACCGTCGCGCATATCGCTCGTTCCGGGCCTGGGCTTTGGCCGTAGCCACGCGGGCATTCTCCCGCGCCTCCGTGACTCGGCGAACCGTGTCCTGAATGTATTCAGGAAGTGGTTTACGAGGTCCCTTCACCCCAGTTCCCAATTGCACATCCACCGGCGGCACGTTTTCCCGACCATACATAAGGTAAAACGGCGAATATCCTGTAGCCGCATGAGGCGTCATCCTGTACGCCGAAAGCACCCCGGGGATGTGCAGATCCCAATCTGATTGTTGTTCACTCACGGTATGGCAAAGCATGGCAGACAATGTCCTGTTCAGCCGTTCAACCATACCATCCGTCTGCGGATGGTATGGGGATGTCCGTACTTTCTTAGTCCCAAGGCCCGCGCACACTTCCGCCAATAATTTAGAAGAGAAATTCCTGCCCTGGTCCGTGAGGAGTCTCTCAGGCGCCCCCTTATCCATAATATACCCAAACAAAAAGGCGTCGGTAATGGCCGCGGCCGACTGATCGGGCAACGGCCAGGCCATCGGCCAACGGGAGAGGTACTCAACCCCTACCAGCAAATATTTATTACCCCTCGCCGATGGTGGAAAAGGTCCCAATATGTCCAGTGCCACCAATTCATTGACTCGAGACACCTGAATCGACTGGAGAGGCGGCACGTAAGGATGTTTCGGCGGCTTACGTCGTGCACACGCAGGGCACGCGCGCACGTGCCCTACGACATCTGTCGCCATGCCGTGCCAAAAATAATGACGTTGCAACGTCAACAAGGTCTTCTGCACCCCTAAATGTAAGAGAGTGTCACAATGGAGGGTTCTAATCAACTCGAATCGCAAGGACGTTGGTACCACCAGGCGCCAACGTTCCTGGAACCCCTCCCGCCACATAAGCAGACCATCTCGGAGAGCGGTTTGCGGCCCCATAGCCGTACTCGGACTCCCATTGTCCCTAGCAGACCGCTTCCGCAAGGACACCAATGACTCATCCATCATCTGTTCCCGGATCCAGACAGACCGCGGCAGATTCAAAACCCCGTCAGCCGGTCCCGGTTCCATCGGAGTGTCCGACTTCTCGACGGCCAACGTAAGCGGCTGAGGGGGGTTTGGAATCGGCGAACACCTATGCGTCCCCGACTCACATTTACAAGGGGCGCGCCCCGGTAATCTGGAAAGTGCGTCAGCGTTCGCATGGCGCACTCCCTTCCGATGTTGAATTTGGAAGGAAAATTCCTGTAGCGTGTCCAACCAACGTGCCAACTGTCCGGATGGCTGGTCAATTTTAAGGGCATATTGCAAGGCCGCATGATCCGTGCGCACAATAAAAGAACGACCGTAGAGGTATGGTCGAAATTGCCGTAGGAAAAAAACAACCGCCAATAGTTCTCTGCGAGTGACACAGTAGCGGGTTTCCGCAGGAGACAAGACTCGGCTACCATACGCCACGACACGCTCTACACCCCCTTTAGACTGTGATAACACCGCCCCAATACCTGTGTCACTCGCGTCCGTATCAAGAATGAATGGGTGATCGAAATCGGGATAATCCAATGTTGGGGCCGTGGCCAATAGATCACGCAGACTCCGAAAGGCCGCCTCCTCCGGCTGTCCCCAAACAAACTTCCGTCCTTTACCCGTAAGGAGATGCAAGGGCCTCGCAATCGTCGCAAAACCCGGCACAAATCTTCGGTAATACGAGGCAAATCCCAAAAACCGCCGAACATCCCCCACGGTGGCCGGAGTCGGCCAATCCCGGACGCACGCCGTCTTTTCCGGATCCGTGGACACTCCCTCAGCACTCACAATGTGCCCCAAATAGCGGACGGACCGTTGCAGTAGGTGACATTTCTTTGGTTTGAATTTCAATTTGGCAGAACGCATCCTCGTGAACACTGTCTCCAGCCGCGTCAAATGTTCATCAAATGTGCGGCTGAAGACAATAATATCGTCCAAATATATAAGACACGTCTCCCACTGCAACCCCGTCAAAACGAGCTCCATCAATCTTTGAAATGTAGCAGGGGCCGCATTCAATCCCATCGGGAGACAGTTGAATTGAAATAACCCCTGCGGCGTACGGAATGCGGTTTTCTCCCGTGAGGACTCGTCAAGGGGAAGCTGCCAAAATCCCGAAGAGAGGTCCAGTGTGGAAAAGAACTTAGCCCCCGACAATGCGTCGAGGGAGTCATCCATACGCGGCAGGGGGTACGCATCTGCCACCGATATCTTATTCAATTTGCGGAAATCAACACAAAATCGCAATTTGCCATCCTTCTTCTTAACCAAGACGACTGGAGCGCCCCATGGGCTGTTAGATGGCGATATAATGTCCGCAGCCAACATGTCTTCCACTGCCCCCCGTACGTGTTCTCGCTCCGCAGGACTCATCCGATGCGAATTTAATCGAATAGGGGCAGCATCGCCCGTCTCAATGTGATGGTAAAGCAACGAAGTGCGGCCCAAATCCAAATCATCGGAGCTGAACACATCGGAATATGTCAACAACAATTTACGCAGCGCACCACGTTGCTCCATGGACAGGGAAGAATTTCCGTCACATAATTGAGCAACCCAACGATCATCCGAACTCCTTGGCTCGGAAACCCCAGCAACAACTCCCCGGCTATGTGGACAATCATGGGTCGCAAACGCCGTAGTGGCATGTGCCACAACCGTACCGGCCGGGACACAGACGTTTTCTCCCCCCGCATTAAGCACCTGTAAAAACGGTAATTGATCCGGCCGGACGATGGTCTGTGCCCCCACTAACGCCAACCCGGTTGTTATCGTGGCGGACGGTGACAACAAGACCCCTACTGCTCCTAGCCGATCAGGCAGGGGCTTCCGATACCGCAAGGGTATAAGCATCTGTGTACCAGGTGGGATGTCCACAGATGCGACGGACAGCGCCTGCACTTGTACGGCCGAAGCAGGTCGCCCCCAGGGCGACGGCAGAAACAAGATTTGACGGCCCACCGGCAGCTCAATACAATTCTCATTGATTTTGATCAAAATGGGCATCTTAGCCAAAAAATCGGTGCCTAACAAACAAGGAACCGCCAAAGTTCTCGATATCAACACAACACCCGAGGCCGACACATCCCCAATAGATATCTTAGCATCCACCTGACCCACGATACCCATGCTACCCCCGTTCGCAGCGACGCACGACCCATAAACCGGACGCACAGCCCCCGGCGGGATGCCCAACAGATGGAAAATGACATCCGAAATAATAGTCGCAGACGCGCCGGAGTCGACCAAAATGCGTACGTCCACCCCTTGTATAGACCCCGGTACAGTGGACGAGCCCGTAGCGGCCGCGATGACTCTCCGTGCCAACTTGCGCCACTGCGTGACCGAGCGACAAGGCCCCGTCGAAGGGCATGCTTTAACCACAACGTTAGGATGGCGCAACGACGGTGATGGGTGAGGTGTAAAGCCTTGCCGAGTGTCTGGTGCGTGCCGACATGCCTGTTTCGGAGGATCCCTAGCCGACTTGACCGGTGCCGAGGCCTCCTGCTGCGGCGGAGCCGGGAAGCGGGCCCAGCAGTCTCTGGCGTAGTGGCCCCTACGCCCGCAGCGGAAACATTCGGCCTCGTTGCGCCGAAGCGCAGGCCTCGCCTCCTGACGGCCCCGTTCTGGTAGCGCCGCGCGCGGTCTCGGCCCGCCGCGTCCCGTCCATGGAGCGGAGGCGGCCGTCAGTTGTTGAGGGCCCCGGTCATCCGGAACATAGACAGCCTGCGCAGGGTTCCACCCCAGCGCATCCCCTTCTTTGACGGGCCCCCCCCGTCCACGCCGTCACTTGTTTCCAGCGACGGAGGTTGAATTGCGCATCGAGACACTTAGCAGCCGTCCGGGAAGTTAGCTTCTCATGCCCACACACAGGCATGGGGATCCCTAGATCCCGAGACAGCTCCAACATTTTCCCTAATATGAGAGGCTCGAGCAGGTCCTGTGGCGTCTCAGGATAAGCTGCCATGGCCAGCTCCAGCACCGCACCCCTGAACGCCACGGGCGACTCCTCTGGTGCTCGTTGTCGTTGAGCGAATCGCCGATGCGCATCATCTGGTGGCTCATAAGCATCGGCCATTTCTTGAAAAACACCACATAAAGTTGCCTTCTTATCGGTCGTTATGGAACGGAAGAATCGGACAGATTCGTCGTCCAGGAGAGTCGGCAACACCTCCAAAGCCTCCGCATCGGTCCATCTTGCTGTGCGTACCGCCGCCAAGAAGCGGCAGGCGAACGCGCTCCAGTCCCCACCGACGGAAAATTCTTTAACCGTTGTAAGGTGGCGACTCCGACTCCTCTTCCCGCCGTCTTCCAATGGTGGTGGTTGTGATGGCAAATTCAAAATGGCGTCGGCCCGCGGCGTGGCCAAGATGGCGGTTTGGCGCCACGGAGCGCGCAAAATGGCGGCCTCTTGCCGCGTGGGCAATGGCTGCGGCAGGACAGGCAACGTGGCGGCCCGCGGAGCACCACTTGCATCATCCATCGTCCCTGGCGCGACGAGATGGCATAGATGCGCCAGGACGTCCTTAAGTGCCTCCAGTTGTACCGCCATCGCTTGCCATCGTTGATCCGCGTCTGATGATGTCGACGGACCCGCCACCCCGCCAACATCCTCCACTCCCGTTCCCGTGGTCGCCTCAGCCTGGCTCTCCTCCACCACCCCAACAGGATCCCTGGTTGGAGGGAGTTCGTCGTCGTCGGACGAAGAAGCCGATGCAGGCGCCGGATTAACTTTCTTCCTCACTTGTTTCGACATGCCGTTGCACTTCTGACACCAGTGTAATAAACGACTGGACCACGATGTCTGGCTCAGTGTCCTTTATTCGGTTCGTGCTGTACACCCACACGGCTGTCTTTACTCTGTAGCTTCTCCACGGTGCTGACTCCAATGTCGGCCCGATCCACAACAGCAGCCCCGCTGCTGTTTCTCTCACACAGCCCCCCTTGGCTGTACTCGCTGCAACTCCTCTCTCTCCCTCTCCGCAGCTCCTCCTGGCAGCCACACCGCTGCCTCTAACACGCAGCCCTTCTGGCTGTCTCCTCTGCAGCTCCACACCACTCCGCAGCTTCCTCCTCTCTTCGGGGTTGGCTCCCGATGGCCGTCGGCGCCCCCCCCTCTTCTCACTCGCCCGCGTGGCCTCACTCTTTTCCGCTCACACCCCGACTGCCTTCCCCTTCCGGTTTACCCGCTTAAGGACCCGAACCTTCCACCCACGTCACATGACTCCACCCCCCGTGACGTCACATCCGGAAGGTCGCTTACGCCCGCATTACACGTGTATGATGGGTGCCGGCCGATGTAAACCTGCGGCTGCAGGATTGCCGTGCACTGTTGTAGCGTTTGTTGATGTTCCACAATCCGCGGCAACCGCTCCCTGTGACAACATGATTGGTCTCATGCACATGTTGAAGTTACAGCATCGCATCAGAACGAGGGGTGGTTAAAAGGTGCCAGTGGGAATGTCTCTCATAGTTGATGAGGTGGGATGAGGAAGTGCAGCGTTACTGCATCGTTGTGCCAACTGTTCTGCCGAGTAGAGTTACACGGGCTGTCCATGTGAAGTTAATGCACCTTGGGGTGCGGAAAACCTTGTTGACCCTGAAGCGCGACTTATTTTGGCCCGGAATGTCAGAGGATGTGTACCACATGGTCAAAGGTTGTGTGAAGTGTGCTCGCCGAAAGCCCCTGCCAAGCCAGGCCTGGCCACCGTTGCAATCTATCAAGGTGTCCCTCGGCCCATTTCCCGCCACTTATAGGCGAAATACATTTCTTCTTGTCGGGGTGGAGTACCTGTCCCGGTGGCTGGTGGCATAGCCTTTGCCAGATCAGTCGGCCGTGTCCATCGCGGACGCATTCCTACATGGGTACGTTTTAGACAAGGGGGCCCCGGGAACGTCTCCTTACAGACCAAGCTCGTAATCTTTTTTCTAAATTGTTAAAGGAAGTGTGCAACTCTTGAGGTAATAAAAAGATCTGGACGTCGCTCTACCATCCGGGATGGTAGAGCGCTTGCACAGGACTCTTGAGTATGTAATAAACGACTTCCACAACGATCTTGACTGGCGTCTTTTATTGATAGAATTCTTGCACAGCTCATTTCCGCTCTCCCCATATGTTTCCCTTCTCTCTCTATGGTTGGGGACGAGTCATTCTCTCTGTTTGCCTTTCTTCCAATCCCCGATCCCGCCGCTGGCTGGCGGCATGCCGGGAGGAGACGAGCCTCACTGGGTTCGCCACATGGTCGGTGACGAGGAGAGGCTTGTGCAGCGACGCGGTCCGGACTTGAAGCTTCACACACCGACCCCTGAGTGCTTATATCCCTCACGGCGGAGCTAAGCTCCGCCTCTAGCCACGCTCCCTGTTGGAACCTTCTCGATGGTTCCCGAACGTTCCCCTTTGACTCCGCCCATTACCTTTGGCCCAGATATATCCCCGCTTGGGATTGAATACCCGCTACCCGGTGGTGGCCGTGCGGTTACCCCATTCTGCCCATTAGATGGCGCTCTCGCATTACACGTCCATGCTGTGCCAACAGGTTAACAAGGCACAGTCCGACTGGGATTTGCAGGTTCCAGGTGTTCTGGCCGCATATAGGATGGCGCCTCACGCCTCAATAGGGTTCTCCCCCTTTTTCCTCATGTATGGGAGGGAATGTGATCCCGCCATGGAGGCTCAGTTTGTCATGGACCTGGGCAAAAAGAAGGTTGCTGTGCCCATGCAGCTTACGATCAGACAGCTGACAGAAGCACGGGAGGCGTCTCGGGGAAATTCGGCCAAACAGCAGGCCGCCAATGAGAAGCTTGTGGGACTCCGTGAATCCAGAAACCCATAGACCCATGGGAACAAGGCATGGTTGTATTGCCCCCAGGAGCCCCTGGGCACGTCCCCTAAATTGCACCGGCCATGGCAGGACCCAGTTAAGGTGATCGAGGTGAGGAGGCCGCAGTGCGTGCATATCCAGGTCAGTCGCAGGCGCTGGTTTAAGCATCCGTCGCGGCTGAAACCCTATTTTCCACCTTGTGATGTCACTTCATCCCCACCACCTGAGTGCCAGGTGTCTGATGTGTCCGGCGAGCCAAGGCGAACGGTCGCGGAGGGTGCAATTCAGCAGGATTTTGTTGTTTCGCCTGCAGGTTTCCAGTGCCTGACACCCGCAGACCCACCGACGGCACTGTCTACAGACGGACCGAGGATGACGGAACGGCTTTCATCTTCTTGCCCTTCGTCTTCTTCTCGGGAGGGGCCGCGCTCGTTAGGCCATTTACATATTGTCCTGGGGTCTACAAGAAGCCCATTCTTGTCCCGCCTGGGGGCACGGCGACGAGGACCCACTCTAAAACTGTTAGGTTTCGATAGCCTGCCCCTTTTTGTTGTTGACCAAGTTAGTTCCTACGCTGTGGCTGGTGGCCGCAGACACGAGCCGGGGTGTGACTACTAGTTGTACTGGGGTCCTTCCTGATGCTCGTGGGCTGCGGCACGCTGACGGTCGTCGGACATTGTTCAATCTTTGGGGTCTAGGTTCATTACTGTAGGTTCTCGTCGGTAATTGTTAATTATCCCGGAAGGTTTTGTATTGTTCTTGTTGTTTGCGCCACAAGGAGGATGGCTGATTTTTTTCATGGCGTGGGGGGGGGTTAGTGACATAGAATCACTTAGCAGCATAGCACTGGTTGCTGGTATGGAAGGGATATCTGCAGTTACAGCAGCCCTGATTAACAGCAGGTCACTTGATAGACCAGAGAGAGGGATGTAGGGGAAAGGTTACAGAAGGGGCACATCGAGAACCTGCTAGTAGGTTCCAGAAGGGGGGCATGGCCGGGACGGAGTCAGGCCACACTGACAGGAAAAGAGGAGCCCCAGGAGGGGACCTCGGGGCAGGCGAGAATTCTACCACTGAACCACCGATGCCACATACTCCTTGAGTTTTTACGTCAGATAGATGAATGCTGATCTTTTTTCAGTCGCACAAAATTGAGTGTTCTCTTTGTGTATTTGGCTTCTGACTTTTAACATTTTCATGAACATCCGAAGATGATAGTGGGTGTTTTGTTCGATTAGCTGCAAATGTATGCTTTAATATGTTGTTTAGCATGATAAAAATGCATCAGCCAGGTATCAAACCCGGCCCTCTCACGAGGAAGGCAAGAATTCTCCCACTGAACCACTAATGCCACATACTCCATGAGTTTTTTACGTCAGATGCATGAATACTGATCTTCTTTCAGTCGTGTGGAAGCATCTTCTCTGTGTATATTTGGCTTTTGACTTTTCCATTTTTCATGAATATCCGAATATGATGCTGGAGTTAATTGATTATATGCAAATTATATTATTGGGAAGTTGCTAAAAACTATTTATTCACCTGTTATGATGAATAGCTGGAAACTATTTCGACCAGAGAAATAATTTGTCACTACTCATCTCCAATACTAGTTTTTGAACTGGGTTGGTACAATTACTGCGACCTAATTTTTCCCAGCTGAAAGCGGCCTCAAGATATTGGCTGCCACTAGTATACTAGGAAATGAAGTGGGTTTGATTAATATTCTTCAATAACATGGAACGTAATATTTTTCGATACTACTAAATGTGCATTAAATCTTTACAATGTTGCATATCATGATAAAAGTAAAAATAAATATTCTAAAAAGTGCATCGGCCGGGAATCGAACCCGGGCCTCCCGCGTGGCAGGCGAGAATTCTACCACTGAACCACCGATGCTTCACGCTTCCCAGTGGTTTTTATGACATTCATGAATACTGATCTTTCAGTCCTGTGCAAGTTTTATCTGGAAATTTGGCTTTTGGTTTTTTCTTTAAAATCTGATTATTATTGTGCAACTTTTTCTACGATCTGCTACTTATGACGAACCTCCTGAAAATATGTATGAGTTTTTTTGTACCACAGGTACCAGTCACCAATGAGGGATTGGTTCTACCCTGTGCCAACACAGACTAAAATAAGAAAATAGCCTTTGACTAATCATCATTATTGTGGATGCAATTTTTTTTCCTGGCGTGATGAATGTTGGCATTATATGCTATTCCACACCTTATCGGGGCCCTTGTTAATAGCGCTTGACCGAGGAATGCATGTCATGGAGGTCCCTTATCGCTAGGGGTCTCCATCTGCAGCTACCGAATGCAGTCAATACCGTAAAAACCCTGAAAAACGTTTTCCAATGGAAATTTTCTTCTACATCTAGAAAATATATAAACATGAACAACAATCATTAGATGAAAATAGATACCACATAATTCACACTAATAGCAGTGCAGCAAAGATAGATGCTATTAAATTAATTGTTGTAATAAAATACCATAAAATGTGCATCGGCCGGGAATCGAACCCGGGCCTCCCGCGTGGCAGGCGAGAATTCTACCACTGAACCACCGATGCCTTGATAGATTATGTGCAAACCATTTAAGAAATACCTCAGCAATCGGAGTATGCAGTCATGTGTTTGGAGGCATTCCATTTTACATCTGCGAATAATTTGCTCAGCAGTGTGTTCAGTCAAGACTCTACTTCCAGTGAAGACAATGAGTATTGCGCAGTTCTATACATGCGGAATGTCACCAATTCTCTTCATGGGATGCTATGTCCATAGCAAGTAAAACAATGGTCAAAAATATCCTTTCACTATCAGTCCAGATTTATTTTTTACATTATAACGTATGATCGGGTATTTTATACAAATTTGATTAAAACACAAATTGCATCATGATACTGCATTGTAAAAACCCCTTCATGACCTAGTTTTATGCGGTTAAGCTGATGCCCTTCTTTGACCACCTTTAAAACGTGATTACCTTTTAATCTCGTCTCAAAGCCCTTCATTGAGTATTGAAACAATTCCAAAAGATGTGTTTAAGTTAAATGCATTACTATTGACTGATGAACGGGACAAGTTTCGAATTCAAAAATAAGTTTGTTTATTTTTATTGTTTCCGAGCCTAAATGTAACAATGGCTTGTAATTTGCATGTAGTTTTCATTTATTGAATAATAATCTCAATCGTTACACTCCTTGGCTCCACCGTGCGATAGTCGCGGTGGTGTCTAAATCGCACCCCACCAGCTGCGAGGACAGAAGGAAGCCTCGGCCAGCATTTGCTGTCCCTGGAGTGACGAGATACATTGTTTATAAAAGTTTTGCAATGCCCTGGACCGAAAGCAGCCTTCTTGCTCCCAAACGGAGTAACGTCAAGCTCATAACCACAGAGGTCACTTGTTTAGTAAACACCAACACACACTGTGACGTTATTTATCCTAAAACGTGCTGTATGGATAGAAAGGGCGCCCCCACGCGGTGTCTTAGCGTGTGTATTGTTCTTTGGTTCTTTCGGTAAAGTCACGTATAAAGATAAAATAATAAATTAAATTAAATACTATTTATTATTTTATCTTTATACGTGACTTTACCGAAAGAACCAAATAATAATTCCTGCTGTCACGAAAGCTCCAAATTAAGTGTGTATTGTTTTTAACATACTTCAACACGCAGCTTGGTAAGGAGCAGCGCCGCAAGGGGGTGGACGAGAGAAGAAGTGGTTCTCAGGCCCGGTTCAGAGGTCACTTTGCCACTGATGTTGGCCGTGGCCAGGAGACAAAACTCTGGGAGCCGAGTGTATAAATGCAGTATGCTCAACACTGATTTAAATTCATACATGGGACACAACTGTGTAATTATTAATCGCGTCTTCTTCTCTTATCCGGAGTTTTTCCTAGACACTCCAAACAGCTGGCCATGATAAAACATAAAAATACCACAAACTTTTGGATATGCATCTTAGGCAGGTTCTCGCATAAAATGTTATAAATGTTCAGTCAGAAAATTAATTACTGTGATTCAGAAAATGTAACTTTATAAAAATTTCAATCTACATACTGTAGTTTCATTCCTTTTGTTTAACACATTTTTGATTTTCATATGTACGTCTTTCTGTTTTGAATCTCCATCATTGCTGCCTGAAGCACGGGTCTCCTTGCAGATTTGTAGTTGAGTGCCAGTCGCTGGGCTGTTCTCCACACATCAGATGCAGGAGCCATTCATATTGCACTTGGCGTGCGTGCACACCACGCACAACCCACCCCACACGTGTTCCTCTCGAGGCCACTTCCTTGTACACATTGAGCCCCCTTCATAAAGGTCAGGGCTAACCGACACCAGCACGTCCCACAGGCAAGCAGATGTTCTGCCACAGTTGTACACCCGCAGCTAGGGCCACTCACTACCTAAACTGAACTTTACTTCAATATTCGTGTGTGTTGGATGTGTGCGTGTATGCGTCATGTACTAACTGGGTAGTATGGCGGATAGCGTGCTACGCTACGAGCCTGGCGGCTAGAGTTCGATTCTTCCTCACGGCCGACACCACTGACGATTTTCTGAACTGGTCCTGGGCCCCCCCCCTTAGGTCGACTCAGCCTCAAATTAGTATTTGAATGCGGTGCATAAAATAACACCGCCACGAGAGAGCCAAAGGTGGTCCGACATGGTGCTCGCCACCCACCTCCTCGTGTGCCGTGCCGGTTTTCATAGGTGCTTGCTAATAGAACTGGCCCTAAAAGTCAGTTAAGGCTACACGGGGATCTTTGTTTTGTGTTAGGTGGGTGTACAGGGTGGTCCAGATGTAATGTGACCCCCAATTAATTGACCCCTATTATTTTTTCCCATTGCTTTTTGGTTTCTGTGTTCACTCCTATTGGTATACAACAAATTAAGCTTTAGAGAATTACATTAGGGTCACATGACATCTGGACCACGCTTTATACTGTACGTGCATGTGTAGAATAGTAAATTAGTCATTTATCCAAGATAGCCAGACTGAGTCATATAACTCTTTTTCTGGAGGGTCTTGCGTTGTTTTTATGTTCTGATATGTTTTTGGCCAATGAATGAGTTTGTACAATTTTAAGGAATCCGGAGCACATGGAATAAATGCGTCGCGTGTGCGTGTGGCTTTTGTGTTGGGAGTGTGTTTGGTGTAAATTGTTTGTATGCCTGTTTTGGTTGTACTGTATTATGTATGTTGTGTGTGTTGGGTGTGACATGTGTGTATTTTGTGTGCATATATCGTGTTGTGTGTACACAGTTACGTTTGTACATGTGCATGTGTGTTGTGCGGTGGGTGGGTACATATTTACGTGTGGGGGTGTCAGTCAAAAGTCACTCGTTCTGGTAATTTACTGATAAAGGGGAAATGGGAAGCATCCCCGTCCAGTACTAGGTTGGTTCACCCCGTACAGCGACCCGTCAGAGCTACAGACATATTGTCTGCTGATAGTCATCTCTTCAAACTGATTGCGGCCATTGTCGAGGTGGAAGTCTTTATCAGACCGTGCTTTCTTTTTTTTGTATCAGCCCGAAGCTGCGATGCCGACGAGGGAGGACGTGAAGACGTGGATCTGTCAGGATGTAGCCAACTTTCTTGTGCAGGTATTGCGCTGGTGCTTTGTCTTTTTTTTCATTCACGAATGCCGTGTTGTGTGTGCTGCGTGTCTGTCTGTGTGCACGTGGCAAGGCTGTAGAGCAGTGTTACACAGCCGTGTTGAAAACTTTTTTTTATTATTGTTCTGTATTTTTATTGGCTGCTTATGATGTAACATCTCTCCGAAGATAATCAAAGTGAACTGAACTATGGACTCGTGGACAACCATCCTCAACCCTCAAATAATTTTCAAGGACAACCCTGCATCAAATACATATTTTATTCAAATTAAACCCATAGTCAACTAAAAGAGATGAAGAATAGTAATAACAAAAATAATCACTAGCCTTTTTATTGACGAATCTGAATATTATGGGCAGTAATTTTTTTTGTTTCTGTGAAAGATTGTAGAATATGCGACAGCTCGGCAGACCACATTCCATGGCCTTGCGGACCACCGGTGGTCTGTGCAGCGCCACCGGTGGTCTGTGCAGCGCCACCGGTGGTCTGTGCAGCGCCACCGGTGGTCTGTGCACCGCCACCGGTGGTCAGTGCACCGCAGGTTGGGACCCCGCTGCTGTAAAGAATCATCAGTGCCATAATGAGCACGGGGAATGCGTGGGATGGTGGCACAGTGGGAATGCCTCCATCAAGCAGTGGATTGGTCATGGCTGATAATGATGACGACTCAAATTGTTAATGAAGAGTTGTAAAGTGTAATATTTGCACAAGTTACTTTGGCAGTTGCTTGTGTAGTGCTCGACTTGACACGACAGCTTCTTGCTTTTCTCTCTCTTTATTTCGTTAATACCAATCAACATTCCTCCAGCTAACACCAATCAACATTCCTCCCTCGCGCTCGCCGCTCGCCCGCCGCATTCCGCCGGCCTCGCTCACTCCGCGTCTCTCCTCCGTCGACTCTCCTCTACACAATCTCCGTCACAGTTCAGCCGCTCTTTATCGGCTCCCCCGTCACACTCAGCCGTATCTCTATCGGCTTCTCCGCCACACTCCAGACGCTTTCTGCTGGCTTCGCCGTCACACTCCAGCCACTTCTGCTGGCTTCTCCGTCGCTACCTTATACTTCTCCGCTGCTACCCTATACTTCTCCACTGCTACCTTATACCTCTCCACTGCTACCCTATACTTCTCCACTGCTACCCTACACTTCTCCACTGCTTCTGGCTCCGCTGCTTCAGCTCCAACATCCTTCTTCTCCTCCCAGGCGCGAAGTCCCGTCTCCTTCAAAACCCCCTCTCTTTATTCCCAAGCCAATTAATCTCCAATTAATCAGTGACATCCCCCGCGACGCCCCTCGCCCGCCAGCCCCCGCTGGCACCTGCCACGTTTTCTAGACAACACGGCGCCACTTAGCGACAACAACAACTTCCTGGCCAATCAGTGCCCTGTGTCCTTAATCGCCCCTACCCGTCTCTGGCCTTCTCCTCACGCCTAACGACAATAACAACCTCGACCTCGTTTGCTCCCACTGTACTCTGCGCGCGCGTACACCCACTCCCGCGTGTGGCGCGTATTTGAGGCACTACATCACCCCCCCCCCCCCCCATGTTTAAAGAATTAGCCGTCCTGGCTAAGCATAACGCGTCACACGACAACACACAACAACCCTCATATACATAGTTACACGATACCCCCCTTGACAACGCAACACGACTACTACGCCACAGAATGTCAAGAAAAAGTCACTCTTCGGGAGCGGGCTCCCGCAGCCGGTCCATCACCCCGGCCCGGGTGAACAGGGGACAAGGGCGGGGAGCATCCCTGCGTGGGCGCGGGGCAGCGTCCTACCCGTGACGTGCGCCTCTCCTCATAACATCGGCCGCCCGCTGGTGAGACCGGATTCCGTTCTCATGCGTCCCGGGGCGGCACCTGACTCAAAAACGGCGATCCTGCAGACACACGGGGGGTAAACTGCTGAGGTGCGTTCTCACGCCGCCGCACAACATGCTCGTCGGACACATCCAATACAGGCCGCTCAGGGATGGGAGATGACACTTCATAAGGCGATACATATTTCTTCAACTGCGATTGGTGAACATGCCACAATCGACGACCGCACCGAATCCGTACACTCTGGTCCCTTCGAAGCTCCACAATTTCAACAGGACCCTGCCAGGGCCGATGGAATTTCGGTGATGTGCCCACTGGCACCATAGGACAATGCAACCAAGCCCTGTCTCCCACTTGCCATCGCTCCTGCGGAGGCTGTGTACCGTGCAGGCGCTCATTAGCCGCCTGCCTCCGCTCCGTATTACCCAGTGAGGCCTCTCTAGCCTCCTTCAGACGGTCCAATGCTATGGGGGTAGGCACCGCTGACAACTTCCCCTTTGGTTTGACACCCAGCTTGACCCGGGCCGGGGCCTCCGGTTCTCGACCGTACATTAAATAGGAGGGTGAATTTCTCCTTTGAGGCGTGCGGGGCCAATCTGTAAGCGGCCAGGTCGCTGGAACATATAGATCCCAATCAGTTTGTGCCGAATTAACCTGCTGGCACAACATAGACGTCAGCATCCTATGAAGACGCTCAACTATCCCGTCGGTTTGCGGGTGGTACGGGGACATCTGAATTTTTTTCGTACCCAATGCGCTACAGGTGCTCCGGGGCACCCTTATCAAAAACGTAACCCTGCAGGAAGGCCTCCGTGATGGATCCTGTTGATTGGTCTACCAGTGGCCATGCCATAGGCCACCGAGTGAGGTAATCAACACCCACCAGCAAATATTTGTGACCCCGCGGGGTAATAGGGAACGGCCCCAAAATATCCAGGGCGACAATTTCGTTTACCCGTGAAATTCGTATCGATTGCAACGGTACTCGATATGGTTGCACCGGCGCCTTCCGCCGTGCGCACTCGTGACAGGCCTTAACGTACAAATGAACATCGTTGTGCATCCCCGGCCAGTAAAAATCGTTACTCAAGGTCAATGCGGTTTTCTTCTCACCCAATGCATCAAACGCTTGTGTGCATCGTGAATAAGTTTTCCCCTCAATCACAACAGTACCACAATACAAAATTTTTGCAACACGACATCCCACCTCACTAGGAGATCGTCTATGAGCCGAAGGATGGGCCAATCTTCCGACCCTTTAGAACGGGATCTGGTTAGTGAAGAATCGTTTACCTGTAAGCGTGCCCAACAATCCTATGATAATCCCAGTAACCCGGGCTCTTTAGCAGGGGCCCCGTCAATTGGGCCCGAATCGGCTGCAGCGGCCATGGCCGGAATGCCCTGCAGCAGTGGACCGCAGCACAGCAATCCCTCGGTACATCTACACGAGCCTGACGGCTGAGGCAATCGGGACAGAGCGTCTACATTGACATGACGCGTCAATTTACTGTGATGGACCATAAAGGAATATACCTACAGAACCTCAAGCCAACGGGCCATTTGACCTGAGGGTTGGTCAATCCGCAAGGAGTACTGCGCTGCCGCGTGGTCAGTGCGGACCAAGAAATCCCTACCGTACAAATATGGTCGATACAACTGCACGAAGTGTACAATCGCCAACAATTCTCTGCGAGTTACACAATATTTTTGCTCCACCGGGGACAGCACGCGACTGCCGTATGCAACGACTCTTTCCACTCCATCAATTTTCTGCGACAAAACAGCGCCTATGCCCGTATCACTGGCGTCGGTGTCAAGAACAAACATCTCTCCAAAATTCGGATATTTGAGTGGCGGTACGTCTGCTAAAGTGTCCCAAAGCGTTTCAAACGAACGCTGTTCCTCGTCACCCCATAGGAACTTTTTACCCTTAGCGGTCAGTGTATGCAGTGGCCTTGCAATCGTAGCAAAAATCCTTGACAAATCAACGGTAGTACAAGGCAAATCCCACGAAGCTACGCACCTCCGACTCCGTGTGGAGTTCAGCCCCATCGTAAGCACGTTAAAATGGAACAATCCCTGCGGTGTTCGAAAGGCCGTCTTTGGCTTAGATTCTTCGTCCAGGGGCAATTGCCAAAAGCCCGACAAGAGGTCAAGAGTCGAGAAAAATTTTGCACCAGACAAGGCGTCCAATGAGTCATCAATGCGCGGGAGCGGGTACGCGTCCGCCACCGAAATCTTATTAAGTTTACGATAATCGACACAAAATCGCAGGGAACCATCACGTTTTTTAACCAGTACAATTGAAGCCCCCCACGGGCTGGAAGAAGGAGAGACAATATTCTGTAGCAACAAGTCGTCCATCATTTTCCGAATACAATCCTTCTCCAGCGGGCTCACATAGTGAGAATTTAAGCGAATCGGAGGTGCATCTCTAGTATCAATGTGATGTATCAATAAGGACGTGCGACCGACATCATATTTCCCCGTGCTAAATACGTCCTTAAATTCCAAAAGCAGCTTATGAAGACGCGACCGCTGCTCGGGTTTCAAATCATCATTACATTCGTACAAATCCCGGAACCAGCCCGGTTCCTCACCACACTGCGGCAGCGCATTTCCCTCGCCCGTTGCCAAGCAATCATCCCCATCCGAGTTATGCACAGCTGACGCATGCGCTAACGTAGTCCCTTCCTGAATAACAACTGACTCGTGCCCCGTATTAACAATCTGTATAAATGGTTCGCAATTTGCCGGCACCATCGTTAAAGCCCCGACCAAGGAGGGCGTCCGTGGCACGGCGTTTGATGGTGTCAACAATATACCTTCCCCCAGGTTATCCAATGGCAGGCCCTTTTTCAAGCACTGTGCGACTAACCACCGCCTGCACCACGGTGTTTACATGAGCGAATTTAGATGGAGTCCCCAAAAATTTAAGGCATTTCCCCGATGGCAATTCCAAACATCCCCTCTCTATTGAGATCTTAAGAGGCATCCTTCATAAAAAATCTGTGCCCAACAAACATGGCACGGCCAGAGCAGTCGAAACCAAAATATATCCCGTTACACACACCTCCCCAACTTGAATTGTTGCGAGCACGCGACCCAAAATTCCCAAACTGCCCCCATTTGCCGCTATACACGGGCCATCCACTGGTTCCAAAGCCTGGGGTGAGGTTGGCAACGAACGAAAAGTTTGCAAGGAAATGAGGGTCGCTAAAGCCCCCGTATCGACAATTACTCTAATCTGCACCCCTTGAACAAGCGCCATCACATCCGATGAACCTGGCGCGGCACCCAAAACGCGATGAACCAACGCGCCCCATACAGCATTACCGTGTGATTCATACGAAGGGGGATTTACAGTGTGTGGTGTCGTGGATGGGTGATGTGAAGGATGCGGCCATGTATTAAATGTGTCACGACTTGCCTGTTGGTCCCGGAATGGGGAGAGTCTGTGGTCGTAGTCTCCTGTCGCCCTTGGGAAGACGCCTCTCCGTCTCCAGCAGTCCCGTGCGAAGTGTCCTCGACGCCCGCACATAGCACGTCCGCAGGGCGCCACCCCCATACGTCTCGGGGCGGTGAGGCAGGCTCGCGAGCGGCCGTGCGGCCGCTGCTGCCAGCGACCCCGGCTCCTCCAACTCTGACAGGCCCCCGGCCGTGCCGGCGCACACCACCAGAGGCTGTGCCGTCACCGCCGCTGATTCGTCGTGAAGATCCAGGTTGGTCTGGTTGTTCTTGGCGATCTGCAAAGACGACCCGTCGTCGTCGCTGTTGCTGGGAAGCGAAAGGACGACCCGTAGCTCCTTCGCCATCAGCAACAGCTTCTCCTGCGCCAAGGAGTCAAGGGCAGCATGGTCCATCGCCAGGTAAGCCACTTGACCGAGGGTCAACAGTGCACTGCGGTATGCGAGGGGAGATTCCATCTCTGCCCGCTTTCTCAACTGAAACTAGCGCTTGGCGACCGATCGCGGCTCGTAAATGTCTTGCATTGCCGCGAATGCCTCCGTCAATGATGAGAGAACTTCCTCAGGGAAGCCGTAGAATGCCGCCAGCACATCGTTATCCAGGGCCGTCGGTAGGGCCCATAACGCATCACTTTCTGTCCAACCGAGCGACTGGTACGCTGCTCGCAAACGTCGCGTAAATGCTTTCCAGTCGCCGACTTTCGCCTCAAACCGCTCCACGTGCAGCCGGCATCGTGAGCCCGGAGTCGGTGACCCCGGCGTCCCCTCAGTGTCTGGCTTCATTCCTGGCATAGCGGGAGACACAGCTGCGCCGTCGGCCACCGATGGTGTTGAAGGCTCGTGAGGCGGCTGGTCCGATCCCGTCGGCGCCTCCCGTATCGTTAGCATGAATCGTTCGAACTCCTTCGCGAGCGCCGTCATCCTGGCCTCCCACTCAGCCATTGCAGCCCTCCACACGTGAGGCGGGCTCGGTTTTTATTGTCGTCCGGGTCGTCTTCCTCTCGTGGAGGCGCCCCTCCATCCAGGTCCTCCGGGGGAGCGACAGCCTCCAGCCCCGATGGGGGCACCACGTCTGCATCGCTGCTGTCGGCCGACGAGCCCGCCGGTACGTTTTTCTTCTTAACAACTTTCTTTGACATGTCAGCGTGGTTCTTTAATCACTTCTGACGCCAGTTGTAGTGCTCGACTTGACACGACAGCTTCTTGCTTTTCTCTCTCTTTATTTCGCTAATACCGATCAACATTCCTCCAGCTAACACCAATCAACATTCCTCCCTCGCGCTCGCTGCTCGCTCGCCGCTCACTCGCCGCGTTCCGCGTCTCTCCTCCGTCGACTCTCCTCTCCACTCTCTCCGTCACAGTTCAGCCGCTCTTTATCGGCTCCCCCGTCACACTCAGCCGTATCTCTATCGGCTTCTCCGCCACACTCCAGACGCTTTCTGCTGGCTTCGCCGTCACACTCCAGCCACTTCTGCTGGCTTTTCCGTCGCTACCTTATACTTCTCTGCTGCTACCCTATACTTCTCCACTGCTACCTTATACCTCTCCACTGCTACCCTATACTTCTCCACTGCTACCTTACACTTCTCCACTGCTTCTGGCTCCGCTTCTTCAGCTCCAACATCCTTCTCCTCCCAGGCGCGAAGTCCCGTCTCCTTCAAAGCCACCTCTCTTTATCCCCAAGCCAATTAATCTCCAATTAATCGGTGGCATCCTCCGCAACGCCCCTCGCCCCCTAGCCCCCGCTGGCACCTGCCACGTTTTCCAGACAACACGGCGCCACTTAGCGACAACAACTTCCCGACCAATCAGCGCCCTGTGTCCTTAATCGCCCCCTACCCGTCTCTGGCCTTCTCCTCACGCCTAACGACAATAACAACCTCGACCTCGTTTGCTCCCACTGTACTCTGCACGCGCGTACACCCACTCCCGCATGTGGCGCGTATTTCAGGCACTACACTTGCACTATCAGCTAATTAATCTTATACAGGGCCGGATTAAGGTTCTTGTAGTCTTTATGCACTTTTGTTTCGTACGCCTTCAGTGATAACTTCCTACAGTTCGTACTGCTGCTGCCTCATGTTACTTCTGCCACTTCACTTGCTTGATTGTGCGAAACACACCATTTTAAGATGTGATTTGCTTATTTTGCAATGAAAAATCTCGAAAAGTTAATCTCCGGTGTTAATTACTCTCACCTTGTGAACAAAAACCGATTGACATGACTGCCTCTTTGTATATACACTGTGCCTATCCTTGCTATAAAAATATATTTATTCAAGAAGATATTTTGGTTCAATTTTGTTGTTTCTACAAACAAAAAAACATGCTCACATTTTTTTTGGAATGCCCTTGAGTTTTCGTAGGCCCTTGGCACAGTACCTACTTTTCTTGTTGGATAATACGGCCCTGATCTTATAGTAACTGGGAGTAGCGATTCAGTAAAAGTCGCATGTGATTGAAACGTCACTGGCCATAGTGTGTATAGCCACGCTGCATGTTTTAATGAACCATGTTTGATTGGTGTAATTGTTGTTGTAGCAAGGACTGCAGGATTGTGCTGCCATTGCCCAGCGGTTCAACATCGATGGAGCCAGGTTTCTGGTAAGGCACGGATACAATTCCACACTTATTTGAGCACATGGCCGCCAATAGAGAACTTGTGTGAGAAATTGGTTGCATTTTGCGTGGCCAAAACGTCAGCGGGTGCATGTGCAGTGGCTATCAAGGGGCCCGGGGTACGAAGAGGTGGACGGGCCCATGCCAGCCACGCTTGACCCCAGGCCTAGAACCAGGTGAATCAGGGCCGGCGCTAGGGGCGTTCTGGGCTGTGTCCTGCACCACCAAATGTCATTTTTGGCTCATCCAGGTTTACTATCATTTGTGGCATAGTGGCGCACACAACCGCTCAGTAGTCCCCAAAATCCCAGAGGAACTGGAGTCAGGCCTGCAAGTGAACGATCATTTATTTTGCTGATTATTTGAGTACTTTATACTGTTGGCACAGCACTCTGCATTTGTTATGCAGGTACAAACTAACACGCTTTCTGTTGGTCAAGCGTAAAAGTGTTTCCTTTTCAAACAATCAATGAGGCAGACCTCATCTATATTTGGTAACCCAAAACCCAGAACCTGTGGTTGAAATTTTACATTCCGATTATAGGGGCCAGTTTTGCATAAAAGGACTACTCTTTACTTCCCACAAAGTAGTACTTCTTTTTATCAGCCATGGAGGATTTTTTGGCTGAGTTTACACCTGATCAAGATGGGAATGTGTACCTGATTGTGAGCAGTGCCACCTAGCAGGAAAAGCAAACGCGCCAAGTTCAGAAAAATTCTGAGACGGAAGCACAGATGGCAATGAGAAAATGTGAATTAAACGTGGAGAGCAGAAGAGAATAGAAATGTTTTAGTCGATTGCCAAGGCCGACCAGACTTTAGTTGGCAGACTATTCCAGATGATATGAATTTCCATGTGCATTTGAATAAATATCAAAGCGCTTTATGGTGATTTGCACACACTGATACTGTTGAATAGCATATTTTGTGTGTTAACTTTCCTATGTGGACTACACTGTAGATGTTTGCTCCCTGTTCATGTTTGTAGTGTTGGCTGTAGAATATTGTTTGGTATTAATTTATAGATATTGGTGGTCATTTTTCTCTTCTGCTTATATGCTCTTCCACGTTAGTCATGGGAGTTGTTTGGCCATACTTCACCACGTTGTTCTTGGTGGGTTGGTGAAGTCGGGGGGGGGTGACCCAGAACTAGGTCAGATATCAACTCGCCACTGATGTCAACACAGTGTGTGAACCACTGCACCACCACTCAAATTAATTCTAGTGATTATGTGCATCACACGCTTTACTCTGACATTGTATTACAAGTGCAAGTGAAATTATATTGCTGTATATGGTTAATGGTACCATTCACCATGCACGTGGTGAGGTTTTTTTTTAATGGACGAATTCACATTAAAACCTCTGCTTGTCACACGAAGTGGGGCCTGATTTCCACATAATGCAGTGCACGGGTGCTTGCATCAGACGTAGCGAGAAGTGACTTATCCAACCACATCAGTTGTTACACTTATTTGTCTCGTGACAGAAAGCATTGGACATGCGTCATACCGTATTGTGACAGCAACACCCAGTTAGGTTATGTATATGTGTACATGTATATGTGTAAAGCCTTTGTCAATCCACTGCTGAATTAGGGCTTCCCCACATCGTGCGAGTCATCGGGGTTAATTTGATCCTACTTCACCACGCTGCTCAATGTGGGGTTATGAAGGTCGAGAGCATATAGGTTTAAGCAGAGTACAGTACAACAATGGATGTTTTTGCAGTCCTCCACTGACAATGTAGCCTTGATACGAGATAATAGGCTACCCTAAATCAAAGAGTCATTTTGCTCACACGAGCAATGTGACAACACTCACCTCTGTTCGTGGCCCTGAGCCAGTTGTATAAATGGCACAATATCATGGCGAGAGCCATGGAATAATCGATATTGACTTCTCATGAAAATGGAACAAATCTTCTTTGCACCTTTGAGAGATAATAACATTTAGTGGAATTCCAACCAGGATTTCACCCTGTGCCTTTGGATTGTCAGTTACACGCTCTGCATTAGTTCCACAGTGCCGACAAAGGTCACAAATACAGGCACGTCTTACCGATTCACACATCAACTAGAGCAGGGGTCGGCAATCAAAACAAGAGCCATTTTTGGGGAATTCAGTAAAACCCCCAATATTTCAAGAGCTGCAATGCATGTGAATACGAGATGGTGGTCCTTAAAAAATAACGTCACGAACCAGTATTGAATGAACCACATGCATGCTCCTCAACCGCAGGTTGCTGACCACTGCCCATGATAAACTGAACTCTCATGGTGAACTGGACTTCTGTGGTCGGGGGTCGGCAACCAAAGTAACATACAGGGCAATTTTTTTTTGAATTTCAAGAGCCTCACTGCAATCCTTAAAGAGCTGCATGCGGCTCCAGAGCCGCAGGTTGCCAACCCCTAAACTAGAGCAGTGGTTCCCAACCTGTGGTCCGTGAACCCCTGGTGTTTCGTAAGGCTATGACAGGGGAGGGGGGGGGCACTGAAAATAAATAGAATCACATCAACGCAAAGGAAATGTCCAATTTCAAATAACTACTACCATGTGATGGTCCCTTGAAATGTTTATAGGTTGAAAAGGGGTCCGCATACTTGAAAAGGTTGGGAACCACTGAACTGGAGCATTTGAGTTGTGTATCGTCCTCCAGCTATGTCGCCTGGAGTCTTGTTCTCCTGGTAGGGTCTTCCTTGGCGAACAGGTCTTGAGGGAGGTCCAGACAAATGAAGCTTATGGCGGGACCCTGGGTTCCCGAATAAACGGAAGTCAAAATCGTAAATAATTAATTTATTTTTGGCGACTCCGTCCCACCGCGCACATAAACGCCGCGACCCACCTGGCGCGGATCATTCTCTTGTCATGTCTTCCAAGCGCAGCGAGGATGAATGCGCAGAAGAAACAAAACTTTGAAACTTTGATTAGTGCATCGTGTAGAGCTCGTCGAGAGGAATAGATTGCCGTATCGTTCGCATTCAACAGACATAGATTGACGTCGAAACGCAGTTATGGGAGAGCTGGGGGCTTATGGGACGCCGGGGTCCCACCATAAGGTTCAAATAATGCTCCACAAAAAAATCACTTCATGAATGGCAAAAAATAAAAAAATCGGAACCTCCCCCAGGCAAGGGATACCGGGACACACACTAGGAGCCAGGCCTGGGGGTGGTGTTCGCAGGAAAGCGCCTGGTGGCCAGGTGACCCACGTAACCTGGTGGCGCCATCCCGTTGGCCCACCATCCGTAGGTCAAATGGTGAGTGGCGGATGCAATGCCAGTATGGCAGGGAGAGGGATGGCTTCAGACAGACTCGACCTTGGCGATGGACACTAGCTATTGGGACGTGGAATGTCACAGCACTGGGGGGGAAGAAGCCAGAGCTTGTGGAGGAGGTGGAAAGGTATCGACTAGATATAGTTGGTCTCACCTCCACACACAGCATTGGCACAGGAACCAAACTTCTTGATCGGGGGTGGTCTCGCTCCTATTCCGGAGTAACCCCTGGTGAGAGGCCCCGGGCGGGTGTGAGGATACTCACATGCCCTCAGCGGGGTGCGGTTCAGTTGGAAGTTTGTCCCATTGGATGAGGAGGTCATCTCAATGAGACTTCGGGTTTCAGAAAGGAAAACTCTGACTGGCGTCTGTCGTTATGCACCAAAAAGCAGTTCAGAGTATTTGGCCTTCTTGAGGATGGTAGGTGCAGTGTTCGACAGAGTACTGCCTACCGACTCCATAGTCTTACTGGGCGACTCAAATGCTCAAGTGGGAAATTATGGGGATACCTGGAGAGGCGTGATTGGGAGGAATGCCCACCCCTGATCTGAACCTGAACAGTGAGATGTTATTGGAATTCTGCACTCGTCACAGAAAGTCTATAACAAACACCATGTTCGAACTCAAGGATGCTCATAAGTGTACTTGGTACCAGAGCACCTTGGGCCGAAGGTCAATGATTGACTTTCTAGGTCAGTGATTGACTTTTTGCATCATCGGATCCAAGGCCATATGTTCTGGACACTCAGGTGAAGAGAGGGGCAGAGCTGTCAACTGATCACCACCTGGTAGTAAGTTGGATCCAACATTTGTGGCACCGACCAGATAGACTTTGTAGGCCCAAATGAATAGTGCGGGTTTTCTGGGAACATCTGGCAGAAGACCCAATGCAGAAAGATGCTCATATTGAAGTATGCTCAAATAACACCCATGACTGATAGAGCACGGGGAGACCTTTATTCGGTGGTGGATTGACGGACTGTAACCCCACTCGTTTTAATGTTAATAGCGTATCCTTAATCATGTTGAATTAGCATTTTGAGCTGCGATAGCATTCAGCTTCATAACTCAAAATCGTCTTGTTAGGAACTGAGAAGTGTAATAAGAGCCTATGTCAGATTCACGTGGTGATCGGCTTGGCCGGTCCTGCTTTACAGCCAATGGGGGGAGAGCCTGGGAGCATGGCCCCGGTGTGATCACGGGATGTCAGCTAGATGATTGGTTTCGGTGGTCTTGGCCTCAGCCAATGGGAAGACAAGTCGGGGGCGTGGTACCGGGAGTTGATGGGGGATCTGGAACATTTGGCGCAAGCTATTGAGGATTGGCTGGAGTGTACCACGTGACCCAGGCATTAAATAAGGGGAGAGAGGAGAGATACGGGGTCAGACACAGAACTAAGAGAGGGAGAGGCCACGCGCGAGTGGGGCTCCGGGTGCCACGTGGTGGTGGGTCTCTGGTGACTGTCTGCCCACTTCCCGTTGCCTGCCAGCAACGGGGAGTGTTTGTGAAGAACAAAGAAAGTGAATTAAAGGACCAATTCTACAAGCCGTCTCCAGCGTGTTATTACATTGGTGTCAGAAGTTCTTCTGGGACCGTTTGGACGATCTTCAAGATGTCCAAGCACCTCAGAAAGAAGAACCCCCCGGACCCTCCATCGGAGGAAGTTGTGGAGACGGACGACGACGATCTTCTGGGAGCTACAGCTCCTCTACCTCCGGCGGCCGCTCTCCTCGACGCCGCTCATCGCCCAAGGGAAGAAGAAGCGACCACCTCACGGGCGGACGAAGGATGGCGGCTGATGGCGGAGCAGATCGAGTCGCTCCGCGCGATTCTGCTCAATCTGGTGACGGCGGTCGCGTCTTCTGCGGCCTGGGTCGGCCGCCTGCGGCTCAGCTTGACGCCGAGGACCAGGATTTTCGGCGGGAAACGACGTCCGCCATTGCTCCTGCCACGCGGGTGGAGGCCTCCATCTTGGGCGGGGCGGCGGCGACGGAGCCTTCCAACGCCATCTTGCGCGAGGCTGCTACTACGCGGCCGCCGGACGCCACAGAGCACCTTGGGCCGAAGGTCAGTGATTGACTTTCTAGGTCAGTGATTGACTTTTTGCATCATCGGATCCAAGGCCATATGTTCTGGACACTCAGGTGAAGAGAGGGGCAGAGCTGTCAACTGATCACCACCTGGTAGTAAGTTGGATCCAACATTTGGGGCACCGACCAGATAGACTTTGTAGGCCCAAATGAATAGTGCAGGTTTTCTGGGAACATCTGGCAGAAGACCCAATGCAGAAAGATGCTCATATTGAAGTATGCTCAAATAACATCCATGACTGATAGAGCACGGGGATACCTTTATTCGGTGGTGGATTGATGGACTGTAACCCCACTCGTTTTAATGTTAATAGCGTATCATTAATCATGTTGAATTAGCATTTTGAGCTGTGATAGCATTCAGCTTCATAACTCAAAATCGTCTTGTAGGAACTGAGAAGGATGACGATGTGGGTAGAATGCTTAACGCAATCAGAATGCTGTGAATTCAGTTTCCAGTTAGGGGTCAAAGCAGCCTATCATCGTCGTCATCATCACCATCCCTCTGAAGTTAGTAAAATGAGTATCACTTTGAAAAACACAAGTAGCGGTTGTCCTATAGAGAACTGACCCTCACCATAGGGATGACAAATTTTCACCACTGTGTCAGGATGTCAGTGCTAAAAGATTGCTCACTTGAGCAAGGGAGACACTTTGACGCCTGACTTGATTTGAATTGGGATTTTTAGCAAATTAATTTTGTGTTGAGAATGTATAGGTCAATGATCGACTTTCTAGGTCAGTGGTTGACTTTTTGCATCATCAGACCCAAGGCCATATGTTCTGGACACTCAGGTGAAGAGAGGGGTAGAGCTGTCAACTGATCACCACCTGGTAGTAAGTTGGATCCGACATTTGGAGCACCGACCAGATAGACTTTGTAGGCCCAAATGAATAGTGCGGGTTTTCTGGGAACATCTGGCAGAAGACCCAATGCAGAAAGATTTCAACTTCCACCTCCAGGAAAACTTCTCCTGCACTCCAAGGGAGATCGTAGACATTGAGTCCGAGTGGGGGATGTTCAGGACCTCGATTGTGGATGCAACTGCAAAAATCCGTGGCCTGAAGGCAGTTTGTGCCTGTTATGGCGACAACCCTAGTATCCGCTGGTGGACACCAGTGGTGAGGGAACCTATCAAGTTGAAGAAGGAGGCTTTCCGAGCTATGCTTGAAAAAAGGTCTCCCGACTCTATTGAGAGGTACTGGCTTGCCAAGAGGGTGGCAGCTGCAGCAGTCACTGAAGCAAAAACCCTGGCATGGGAGGAGTTTTAAGAGGCCATGGAGAGCGACTACCGGGCAGCCTCAAAGATGTTCTGGCAAATTTCGATTTAAAGCTTTCGTGACTGCAGGGATTCATCTTCTTGGTTCTTTCAGTAAAGTCACGTAGAAGGGAAGTAAAAAAATAATAAAAATAAAACATAATATAACAATTCTCACGACGTTTCGGCCACAAGCAGCCGTCCTCAGGTGAAAACCAGGTCTGTCGAGGCGACAGCGTCTGAATGAAACAGCACACGTGCTTGGAGCATATATATATAAGCTGGGTTGGAAGGGGGTAAAAGAGCGCCTTGACAAAATAATGAGTAGTACTAATCACATACTTGCATTTCCTATAAATATGCTAAATGCCTCTTGATATGCATATTCTTTTGTCAAGGCGCTCTTTTCCCCCCTTCCAACCCAGCTTATATATATGCTCCAAGCACGTGTGCTGTTTCATTCAGACGCTGTCGCCTCGACAGACCTGGTTTTCACCTGAGGACGGCTGCTTGCGTTGTGGCCGAAACGTCGTGAGAATAGTTTTATTATGTCTTATTTTTATTATTTTATTACTTCCCTTCTACGTGACTTTACCGAAAGAACCAAGAAGATGTTCTGGCAAACCATCTGACACCTTAGGAGAGGTCGACGGGACGTGCCCCCGGCTGTTTTCAGTAAGAGTGGTGGAACATTGACATCGACTAAGGAGATAGTCAAGAGGTGGAAGGAACACTGTGAGCTCCTCAATTCGAGGAACATGCCCTCCTCTCAGGAGGCAGCCCTGGAAACAGCTGGAGGGGTCGGATCCATCAAGGCTGCTGAAGTCGCTGCGGTGGTTGAGGGCCTTCATAGCGGCAAAGTTGCTGGGGTGGACGAGATTCACCCAGAGTTGTTGAAAGTGGTGGAGAGTGTAGGAGTGTCATGGTTAACACGCCTCTTCAATGTTGCATGGAAATGCGGGTACAGTACCTCTGGATTGGCAGACTGGGGTCATGGTTCCCATTTAAAAAAGGGGACCAGAGGGTGTGCTCCAACTACACAGGAATCACACTCCTCAGCGTCCGAGGTAAAGCTTATGCCAGAGTGCTGGAGAGGAGGCTACGCCCGGTGGTGAAACCTCAGATTCAGGAGGAACAATGTGGATTCCATCATGGTCGTGGAACAATGAACCAGCTCTTTTCCCTCTCACAGATATTTGAGGGGTCATGGGAGTATGCTTCTCCAGTCTACCTCTGCTTTGTAAATTTGGAGAAAGCATATTCTTTGGGTCTTTCGGTAAAGCCACGTAGATAGAAAACATTACAAAAATCTAAATCATGACGTTTCGATCGCAAGACAAGCAATCGTCTTCAGGTGAAAAAGAGGGACATTTTTTGAGGGAGGCTGTTTATAAAGGTTTAGAGATGGGCGGGGCAGCTAATGTTAATGTAGGAGCGAGTAGGAGAGAGCGAGTAGGAGAGATACATTTGTTTGTAAATGTAAATGTAAGCTCGGTGAGGGCCAAGCTCGGCTTGGAGAAAGCATATGATCATGTTCCCCACAATGTCTTGTGGGAGGTGCTGTGAGAGTATGATGTACCAGTGCCGCTTTTGTGCACTATCCGGTCCCTCTATTCCCGGAGTGAGAGCTGTGTCCATATTCTTGGTGTTAAATTAAAGTCGTTCACTGTGGTTGTTGGACTCTGCCAAGGGTGCGTCTTGTCTCCTGTTCGTGATCTTCCTGGACAGGATATCAAAGCGCAGCCAAGGTATGGAGAGTATCTAGTATGGGGGCATGGAGGTGGCGTCGCTGCTTTTTGCAGATTATGTTGTCCTCGGTCTGTGATCTGCAGTATGCATTTGAACGGTTTTATGCCGAGTGTGAAGCAGCTGGGATGAGGATCAGCACCTCCACATCTGAGGTCATGGTTCACTCCCGGGAGACGGCAAATTGTTTTCTCCAAGTGAGGGGGAAATAGCTGCCCCTAGTGGAGGAGTTTAAATACCTGGGGGTCTCTTTCGTAAGTGAGAGCCGGATATCGGTCGGCGGATCGGTGCGGCGTCCGCAGTGTTGAGGGCATTGTACTGTTCTCGAACAAAGTTCTCGGTTTACAGGTCAATCTACATTCCCACCCTCCCCTATTGTCATTAGATTTGGGTAATTACCGAAAGAATGAGGTCATGGGTACAAGGGGCCGAAATGAGGTTTCTCCGCAGGGTTGCTGGGCTTACTCTCTGTGACCGGGTGAGGAGCTCGGTAATCCGGGAGAGCCTCCGAGTAGAGTCGTTGCTCCTCCGGATCGAGAAGAGCCAGTTGAGGTGGTTCAGGCACCTAGTACGGATGCCCCCCGATTGACTCCCCCTGGAGCTCTACCGGGCACATCCCACTGAGCGAAGATCCCGGGGCTGGCCCCAGACACGCTGGCGAGACTATGCCGTCAACTGACCTGGGAACACCTAGGAATTCCCCAGAAAGAGCTAGAGTCTGTCCCCAGGGAAAAGGAGGTCTGGACTGTCCTACTCAACATCCTGCTGTCGTGACTCTCACCAGAACAAGCGGACTGAGAAACGAACGAACGAACAATTATTAGCACACCGACCAGAATTTTATGAGCTATAGCCTTGGTGTGTCATATATATGCATACGTGGAAATGCATATTGCGACTTTACACTTAACAAACCTTCGCCATTGTTATTGCATAAGGTTAGATTTTCTCAACTGCGGAATGTGATGAAGCTGAAATGGAGCAGTAATACACTAATGTTAACACAAACATCTCTGTTTCAGGCTCTCAGCCACATCGACCTGCACAAGTTCCCAGTGAATTGCCAGCCGTAAGTGTGACTCCCAGCACCTGTGCTTGAAGCATTGTTTGTCAGTTGTAATAGGTAAAGGTGAAGCCCTGCAATTACCTGCTCACACCACTGTTAGCAGAGAGGGTCTCCACTAGAGGGGGCTCTGAAGAGCCCCGCTAGGAATCCTCGATTGCCAATAAACTGCCTGCCTAGTTTCAGGAAAAAGACAAAGACTCCTTTGAGATTAAAGTCTTGCAACAGTCATCATGGGTTACTGGGATTACATCACACTTCTTGGGAACCACATACTGTATACAAAATAACAGCTTCAGTGCTTGTTATGTCAGGCTACGGAGAGGCTTTGATCAAAGTCTTGTCAATTATCATTCTCCAATTATTTTATAATTTTGTAGTTTCAGAGCCATTTTACACCAAGCGGAAGTCGGCTGACGGTTTTTATTTTGCGGTTTCAGTTTATTTATTTTTATCAGTGGTGCAAGCAGTGGTTGTGTTGGCACACGCCGAGGTCATTCATTTCCACAGATGTTATTTGTACCCTAAAACTTAGTATTTGTAAAAAATATAATCTAGGCATGTGAAAAAAATGCTTGGACTTTGATTGCTTTAAATATTAAAAGAACAATTAATGGGCTAAATGTCAAGATGACAAGGTTCGTACATATTTAGAGCATTCAGCTGAGTACACTCAATATTGTTGTTTTTCATCAATATCAATAATGTTAAGAGTCAAGTCGTGGTGGCACACCAGGCCATGGCTAACATTAATTTGAAAGTCATATCAAAACAGTCGTGGGCACCTCCTTCACCAACCCACATTGACATATTGAAGTATGCTCAAATAACACCCATGACTAATAGAGCACGGGGAGACCTTTATTCGGCGGTGGATTGACGGACTGTAACACCATTCGTTTTAATGTTAATAGCGTATCATTAATAATGTTGAATTAGCATCTTGAGCTGTGATAGCATTCAGCTTCATAACTCAAAATCGTCTTGTTAGGAACTGAGAAGGATGACGATGTGGTTAGAATGCTTAACGCAATCAGAATGCTGTGAATTCAGTTTCCAGTTAGGGGTCAAAGCAGCCTATCACCGTCGTCATCATCACCATCCCTCTGAAGTCAGTAAAACGAAATGCGGCTGACTTTGTGGCTTCGCTCGATAACTTTGTATCCGTTTGTGTGCACTCATCCCTCTGCAGCTGTGCCTTCTTCCTCTTTAAAATAAAATAAAAACAAATGGTCAAACAAGTTTATCGCTTGCAGAAACATGGTGAAACGTTCCATCTTCATAATGTCCCTAATTTATTACTAAAAATGATTGGAGAGGTTCGCACAGTGCTCTATTAGAACGATGACCAAAGTTTGATTTCCGCCCATGGCTAACACAGTGGCGAGTGATATCTGAACCGGTCCTGGGCCCCATCCTCCTTCGTCAACACAATGACCATCACAGTGAAGTATGGTCAATTAACCCCGTGGGGCAGGCCTTCATTACGTAGCGGACTGATGAAAGTCTGTACATATAATAGTATTAATACTGTATTTTATGTTTCACCCACTAAGAACACTACTCTATAACCCCATTTTAAAAAGAGTAAAAATATGAATACAGTGTTGTCTCTTGCTTAGGCAGATCTCATTGAGTCTCAAGACCTGTATAAGAAGGGAATGCATTGCAGCGTCAAGCTGGGTTTCACTGGAGTTAAAGTTCTTGACTCTTAATTAAAAGGTTACCAGTTAAAATAATTGGCTGGAGGTCGATTCAACCTATAATCCCTCACTAGTTTCTGAAATTAAGAACACATTGCGGGAAGTCCACATTGGTTGTCCTTTGGATAGACTGGCCACTGTTCAGGGAATGTGGAAAGTTGCCAAAATATATAAACATTGCCCTAATGCCCATCTGTTGCGTTTCATGGAGCACTGGCCGATGTAGATGTTTAAAGTTTGCAATGGATTAGTCTACAGAAACTTTATGTTCTCTTTCATACCACATAGTCCAACTAGGTTTTAAAGTGTAATGAGCTTTATGGTCTAGGCCAGGGGTCGGCAACCTACGGCTCCGGAGCCGCATGCGGCTCTTTACGGGCTGCTTCTTGACGATATGTACGTGAGTACAGTATGTACTCAGATGCATTGCGGCTCTTGAAATACTGAATTTTGTACCGAATTGTAAAGAAATGGCTCTTCTTGTTATTTTGGTTGCCGACCCCTGGTCTAGGCCCTGTCACCAATAGCTGTACCAAAAACACATGCATCTGATCTTTCATTTATATGATGGCATAACCAATGTTTCGAGTTCACGTGAACCAATCTATTCACCCCAACATTGGGATGGACGTCCTCTATGGCACGTTCTCTCCTTTGCTGCTATTCTGTCACCAATCTCCCCTTCGCTATTTCCCAGCTATGTGGTCTGCCCAAGCGCACTAGCATTTTGAAGTCAATAGTATGTCTAACTTTTGTTCCTCTTCCTGCCTGTCTCATATTAAGCAACCATCTTCCCATGCTTCTTTGCACACTTTCAAGCCTAATATATTATAATTTCCTAAATTAAGTCTTATAGAAAAAACACATTTAAATTAAATATCTGCCCAGGTGGCTCCAGCAGTAAAATGAGCAGTAGGAAGGTTGATAGCCCATTATGCCTCCATGGTTGATAAAAACAAGTACCACTTTGTAGGTAAGTCAACAGTGTTTGTCCTATGAATAATCTCACCCACATGATAGGAATGAGGATTTTCCACCACTGGCACAGGGCTGTAAACTGGGGATATGCGCTGGTGTAGAGTATTGGCTGCTATACATTTCCACGTGATAAGCCACTTCGTTGAGCTATCATTTGTAGCCAGGTCGCTTCTGAAAAAGAGCTATATAGCTCAGTGGGCCTTAACTGGTAAAATAAAAAAGTTTAGTTTTTAGTGTAATGGTCATTTGAACAAGAAATCACTTTGACTTTTTTCCAAGTTATGCCTATCTCAGCTGGGGGGGTCTATAATGTGTATATATTTTCTGTTAAACGACACTGCGTGTGTTGAGAGAGATTTGTCAATTTAATTGACTGCAATAGTAGTTCTGTGGTGTTGACATTTGGGGTGGTTCCGTGACAGGAAGTGAGGGCTTGCTGACTGGACGAGTTATAAAATATTTTTCTTCATTTCGTTGCTGACAATGGTAGAGTTTGTATTAAACTATAAGTAAAAATTGTGTCGGTATATTTTTAGGGGTTATATTGCCTGTCTTGATGTGCGGTCGCATTCGGACACACAACTCAATATTATGCAGTAATATAATCTATTGTATTTACCTGCTCCCTATTTGATCGCAAAGTGTGTTCATCGGCAAGATAGTTAAACGTGTAATTGTTTTGAAAACGTGTCTTTATGCAGACAGATATTCAAACTCTCACAGGACATCAACAAATTGGACCCAAAGGGAAAGTGGAAAGTTGTGGCTGAATTAACAAAAAGGTACGTTTTTCTCTCTCTCACTCTGCAGCATTAGTATAGCAACACATGTACATGTGCAGTGTGTACCATCGCTTTCCATGGGATTAGTATTTGCTGTGTGTATTCCTAGAACAGTGATTCCCAACCCGTGGTCCAGAGATCACAGGTGGCTGATGACGCAGTGGCAAGTGGTTTGCAGCACTGTTGCCGATGCTACGGTTTGGACTAATGTTGACGCGTTTAATGTTAACACGTACTGTATGCTTTTCGTGCACGGCGGTCCAGAAAGGTTGGGAACCACTAGCCTTCGGGTGAGGGCAACTCATGTAGCAAGATCTCATTCAAGGGGGGGGGGGGGGTCATACATAAACCAAGGGGGACGACACAGAGCTAAACAAACTTTAAACGAATGCCATTACTAGAACGGCTTTTGTCAGTCATGCTGTATGAGAAATATTGTACCAACATTGTTTGACTTGACTATCAGAAATTAAAAAGGGGGACTGGGCCTTCAGCCGGGGATGGGGGATCGGGGGAGGGGTAGGACTTGGGGCGTGCGGTTTGATTGGCCTACCAGAAAGTAGCGGAGGAAATAATGTACACTATTAGAAATCAGACGTGATTGAGGTACGTCATTGTTTCTGGCAGGTTCCAGGTGTCTCCCACTGACATGTGGCAAACGGGAAAGGAGAAAATGACACGGTAAGGATGGCAGTGCTTTGTGCAATCGGTGCTTCGCATAGGGCAGCTCTGCATCTTGCTATATGGTAGGTGGTTGCCTTGAAACAGCTGATAATTCATGAAAGCTCATCTCAACAAAATGTGTTCTTTTGTAGGGACCGACCGTTAAACAGATGAAGTGAGGGAATTATATGGTTCATTCTATGGTTCATAATGTGGGTATAAGATTAGAGGAGGATTGTCAAGTATGTTCATGAAACTAGAGTGGGTTATCTTTTTTTTTAAGGCGGATTGTTATCTTGATTTGAAGCTTTCGTGACTGCAGGAATCCATACTCTTTGGTTCTTTCGGTAAAGTCACGTAGGTATAAAATCAAATAAACTGTTTTAAAACAGTCTGCCTCAGCAGCAGACCATGCTTTCCCACCTGATGACGGACGCTTGTGTTGCGCCCGAAAATTCGTGATTTATTTTATTTTATACGTACGTGACTTTACCAAAAGAACCAAAGAGTGCGGAATGTTATGTTTGTTTAGACCAGTGGTGGCCAATCCACTGAGCATTGCGATCCACCGCGCCGTACGTTGCCAACCACGCTAATCGGAGGTGCGCGGGAAGGACAACAACAAACCAAACACAATAAGTAATATTTTAAAAAAACTTTTTTTTTTAACACGCTTTAATGAAATGTACCGTACGAGTAATGGCAGATCTCCACCACTCAAGGAAGTGGCCCCGAGGCTTGCCATAACGTAAGGGGCCGTTGTGATTTACAGCCAACGTCAGTTGAGCGTGGACAATTAGACCCAAGCCGAAACATAATATTTAAAAAAGATTGCTTACATTTTGTTTTTAATGATAGAATATAGTATTGTCATCGGTATGACATACGTATACAAAGTTTGCAGTCGATACCACATTGGGAAGTGGGTTAAAATTTAGTTACAAGATTTTAGGATAAAACAACTGCCAGATTTGAGGATACAACAACTGCCAGAGTTGAGGATACAACTGCCAGAGTTGAGGATACAACAACTGCCAGAGTTGAGGATACAACAACTGCCAGAGTTGAGGATACAACAACTGCCAGAGTTGAGGATACAACAACTGCCAGAGTTGAGGATACAACTGCCAGAGTTGAGGATACAACAACTGCCAGATTTGAGGATACAACTGCCAGAGTTGAGGATACAACAACTGCCAGAGTTGAGGATACAACTGCCAAAGTTGAGGATACAACTGCCAGAGTTGAGGATACAACAACTGCCAGAGTTGAGGATACAACAACTGCCAGAGTTGAAGATACAACAACTGCCAGAGTTGAGGATACAACAGACAGAGTTAAATAAAAGCATGTAAATAAAAAAACATCCTAGTCCAAACGGTGTTAGGCCAGAGGACGCGGTCTAACACCTTTTGAGACGAGGCTCAAAAGAAAGCTGTCTCTGGTGTGGACCAATCAGTTTCAAAGACAATGCACATATATAATCAAAGTATGTTTTTTTTACATTCTGACCACAAGTATTGTGGTTAATGCAGACATGATTCCTTATAAAAGGTTTCAGTTTGGTGTTTTAACATCTTAACACCTGTTTTGTTGCCAGAAAAAAGGGGAAATCCTATTCTCATCTTCCGTGTAGTCGAACAGACTGTTGGGACAAGTTGTGTTAATGATTGCCTATGAAGAAGGCCAGCAATGCACACGAGGGGGTGGGTGGACAGTACCACGCTCGGCCGTCTTAGTCTCCCCGGTGGCGATGTTTACACACCGCACCAGGTACCGTCATAATTTAAGATGGAGTCGACCTAGGGGAGGCCCAGGACTGTGTTCGTAGCGCAACGCGCTAACCACTACACCAACGCCCCCCATTCATGCGTGTACCCACGCGCATGCACATGCATTCATATGGACACACGCATGTATGAACACACATGCACAAATACAGTGAGGGAAAAAAGTATTGATCCCCTGCTGATTTTGTACGTTTGCCCACTGACAAAGAAATGATCAGTCTATAATTTTAATGGTATGTTTATTTGAACAGTGAGAGACAGAATAACAACAACAAAATCCAGAAAAACGCATGTCAAAAATGTTACAAATTGATTTGCATTTTAATGAGAAAAATAAGTATTTGACCCCCTCACAATCAGAAAATTTCTGGCTCCCAGGTGTCTTTTATACAGGTAATGAGCTGAGATTAGGAGCACACATTTAAAGGGACTGCTCCTAGTCTCAGCTTGTTACCTGTATAAAAGACACCTGTTCACAGAAGCAATCAATCAATTAATCAGATTCCAAACTCTCCACCATGGCCAAGACCAAAGAGCTCTCAAAGGATGTCAGGGACAAGATTGTAGACCTACACAAGGCTGGAATGGGCTACAAGACCATCGCCAAGCAGCTTGGTGAGAAGGTGACAACAGTTGGTGCGATTATTCGCAAATGGAAGAAACACAAAAGAACTGTCAATCTCCCTCGGCCTGGGGCTCCATGCAAGATCTCACCTCGTGGAGTTGCAATGATCATGAGAACGGTGAGAAATCAGCCCAGAACTACACGGGAGGATCTTGTCAATGATCTCAAGGCAGCTGGGACCATAGTCACCAAGAAAACAGTTGGTAACACACTACGCCGTGAAGGACTGAAATCCTGCAGCGCCTGCAAGGTCCCCCTGCTCAAGAAAGCACATATACATGCCCGTCTGAAGTTTGCCAATGAACATCTGAATGATTCAGAGGACAACTGAGTGAAAGTGTTGTGGTCAGATGAGACCAAAAATGGAGCTCATTGGCATCAACTCAACTCGCCGTGTTTGGAGGAGGAGGAATGCTGCCAATGACCCCAAGAACACCATCCCTACCGTCAAACATTGAGGTGGAAACATTATGCTTTGGGGGTGTTTTTCTGCTAAGGGGACAGGACAACTTCACCGCATCAAAGGGACGATGGACGGGGCCATTTACCGTCAATTCTTGGGTGAGAACCTCCTTCCCTCAGCCAGGGCATTGAAAATGGGTCGTGGATGGGTATTCCAGCATGACAATGACCCAAAAACACACGACCAAGGCAACAAAGGAGTGGTTCAAGAAGAAGCACATTAAGGTCCTGGAGTGGCCTAGCCAGTCTCCAGACCTTAATTCCATAGAAAATCTGTGGAGGGAGCTGAAGGTTCGAGTTGCCAAACGTCAGCCTCGAACCCTTAATGACTTGGAGAAGATCTGCAAAGAGGAGTGGGACAAAATCTCTCCTGAGATGTGTGCAAACCTGGTGGCCAACTACAAGAAACGTCTGACCTCTGTGATTGCCAACAAGGGTTTTGCCACCAAGTACTTAGTCATGTTTTGCAGAGGGGTCAAATACTTATTTCCCTTATTAAAATGCAAATCAATTTATAACATTTTTGACATGCGTTTTTCTGGATTTTGATGTTGTTATTCTGTCTCTCATTGTTCAAATAAACCTACCATTAAAATTATAGACTGATCATTTCTTTGTCAGTGGGCAAACGTACAAATTCAGCAGGGGATCAAATACGTTTTTCCCTATTCTTAGGTTTTTTCGGTAAAGTCACGTAGGTAAAACATCAAAATGAATGAAAACGTTTTTCCCTCACTGTACATACGCATTCACATATACACGCACACATACTTAGCTGCAAACGTACACAAACTTGAATACATATGTACAAAGACAAAGATCCCCCGTAAAGCCTTGCCAGACTGTTAGGGCAAGTGCTGTAAGCGAACACCCATGAAAGCCGGCACCGTACACGAGGGAGTGAGTGGCCAGCACCATGCTCGATGTTTCCACACCGCACTCGGTACTAATTTGAGGCCGAGTCGACCTAGGGGAGGCCCAAGACCGGTTCAGATAATCTTCGCTGTTGTTGCGCGTGGGCGGGAATCAAACTCGTGCCACTGGGTTCGTAGCACAGCGCGCTAACTGCTGCACCACCGCTCCCCAAACATATGTACGCACACATTCATCAATTACAAAGAACCAAATTTAGCCAGATACACCATGGAGCACCTACTATAAGCGCCCAGTGAAGGCTGCCTCGATTTAAAAGGCGGTGGTGTGACCCACGCCATGCCTGGCCGTCTTTGTCTCCCCATTGCTGATTTTTCTTGTTGACACTGCAGCAGTTATTTAGTTAAGGATACGCCAACCATGGGAGATATCAATGCTGATGGTATCCCATGGTCAGGAATCGAGCCCAGTTTGCAGGGGATTGCGGCACATGTGAACCACTGACAAAGACACACACAGAGACACCCCGTACTGTATAGACTTGTTATTAGCGAGCACCTGTGAAGGCCGGCATGGCACATGAGGGGTCGGTGTGGGCAACCTTGCCTGCCTTTGTCTTCCCACTGCTGATGTACACACACTGCACCAGGTACTACCGTTGAGTCGTCCAGGGGGAGGCCCAGGACTGATTTACGCATGCATACGTACAGCACTACATCCTCTTTCTCACACCATGTTTAGTCATTCACCGCAAATGGATATTTCCCAATCGACCGTCAGCAGCGCTACTCTTTACATTTGAAGGAAGTTATTTTCTTCCCCTAATATCCTCATCACTGCCATAATTCTTAGAAATGTTGTGCGGACGCAGTCTGCTTCCTTTCCGCAATGGCAGCACAAGCTCTGGGTCAACTTTCGCAAAACGCCTTTGGCAAATACAATATGAAACCTTCTTATTCCTTATAGTTGGGAGGAAAGTTGACCGATGATGCCATAATGAACAACAAGGCCGGGTGGTAGCAGAGTGGTCAAAGCGTTTGCCGGCTGAGCTAGTTTCTGTGGAGCCGATGGTTTGGGTCACGCTACAGGTACTGGTACCCCGAAATTTCCGCGTGACAATGTTTTTGCATGTTAACGTTGAATATGTTAACGGTGGTTATCCGAATACAGAGCCTGGCAACCACCACGAGAATGTGAAATTTCGCCCAGGGTCGCAAACGGAGATAAATACCACCCATGCTCATTTCAGAAGGCGGACAATTAACTTTTTTGATTTGATATTTTCTTTACTGGCGAATTTTTTTTCAAATTCAAATATTTTGCTGATTGAGAATGATGTAACATTAGAATGGGGTTAGCGATAAACTGCCAGGAGGTGGCAGTGTTTATTTGTGTGGGTTTTCACTCAGGTTTCTTCAGTTTTAATTTTTTTCACCAAGTGAGAACTGAAGATAACATGATTGAGTATCATTTGCAAGAGTCACCAAAATAATAAGCAAATTAAAATAATAAGAAAATAACCAGGCCTATAGAAATCAGAGCAAAAACAACTGCGTTACATAATAAATTTAAAGTATCACAGAAAAATAAATCAATATTAAATTAAATACATTTCATATAATTAATTATAGATTGGGCAAGTGACTTTTGAAAAACCGTGCATAATCTTTTGCATGGCAGGAGGGAAAAGCAAGTGTTGCAATTAGAAGCCGACCGAAATTCTGTTTCGGCGCCAAAAGTTGGCAAATGGCTTCTTTCGGCACACTTTCAGTCTGGTTTCGGTTTCGGCCGAAACTGATATTGACTTTCGGTCGTCATTCGTCAACCGAAGATCTATTTTTAGAATATAACGCTAGTGCTATGTCTATCACTGCATATCGGCCGTTCAGTCGGCGCTAGGCAATCCTATGCGATAGGCTGCAAACACACACAGGTCAGCAGCAGCAGCCTGGGAGCGAGGTTACAGCCGCAACCACGGTCTGCTAATGTATATACGACCGGTCAACAGATGGCAGCCTGTCTGGCTGAATGCGGAAAAACTGTTGTTTCTTAACTACAACATTCGTTTGTTTGGATATAATTACTAAGTAAGTAACGCCTAAAGATTTGATATTTAGCGACTCTTACTGCAGGCTCTGAATGATTAGTTCTAGATTTAGTTTTAATTAAAGTAGCATTGCGTCATGACATATTTCATAAATCTTGTGTTCAGTAACTTCGGTTATATACCTTTCTGTTTCAGTCTCGGTCGAAAGTGCAGTTAAACTTTCGGCTTCGGTTTCGGCCGAAAGTATTTTTTTTACTTTCGGTCTGGTTTCGGTTTCGTTCGAAACCAGAAATTCAGTTTCGGTCGGCCTCTAGTTGCAATGTTTTCGAGTCGAATGCTAAGTTTGTTCAACCGGTCCAAGGAGGCAGCAGCAGCAGGCTCAGTGTAGATCGCGGGATGTTGTGTGGACGGCACATTTGTCGTTGATACGTTTGATGGTTTGGACTTCATAGTCGCAGTTCGGAAATTATTTAATCTTCCGTTTGCTGGAAGATGGCTGTGCCAAGTGAAATTAAGTTACAGAGACAATACTCTTTAATATTTGCTGCTTATTTTCAAGTATGTAAGCGGACAAATATATACGTCTAATGCAATACAAACACTCTAAAATGGAATTGACCAAATATCCCAATGCAGGGCCATTGTGAAAAAGTCCTGAGAGTGATAATTTAATGGGTAAGTAATTGTGCTTCCCACAGCAGTGAATGATTTGGATGAAATGAAATGTCAAAGCGGTTTCCGGTTATGCAATAGAAAAAAAATTGTGAACTTGTCTCGAATGTATGTGGCTATTACACAAGGATGAGCGTTTTCACAAACTTTGTAGCTGTGGTGACACATGGTCATTGATTTCCTATTGGCTTCTTGCTGCGGTTAATTTATGAATATTTCTGGTCAAATTGCTATCATCTCGGTGTTGTGTATTTAACTCAGTGAGATCCTATTGAGTGTCGTTATTTCTTGCAATTGTCGTGACCGAAATTCTCGACCACTCACCTGAACCAAACGTGCAGCCAAACAGACTTAGCAGGAGGTAGGTGCCAAGAGGCCTGCATGGTGATTGATCGGGATGCAAGGTTAGAAGGGATTGGAGGAGAGGTTCAAACTGAGGCGACGGTTGGGAACCGTTCGAGGGAGGACGGGGGTTGGCTGAATGGAGGACACTGAGAGACGTTTCGAGATATTTGGGCTCCGAAAGGGTTCAAAGGGGAAAAGCACAAGGGGGAGGGGACGTTGAGCTTCAAGGGTAAAGCGAGAGAAGCAGGGCCCAGTTTTGGTGCTCTGTCAAATAAAGAAAGGCTCCAAGTACAACATGTGTTGGCGTCTTTACACAATGGAAACCGCATGAAGCATATCTTCATTGGGGTGGTAATTACAATGTTTTACAGTTTGGTTCTGGGAAAGGTTGAACGTGAATATCTTTACCGCAACATAGTCACATAATGACCTACACGATCGTACTGGCCTGCTTTGTACGTGGCTAGCAGGTGGCAGTGCAGCAAGTGGGTTCACAAACCCATCTGAGCAGGCCTTTGAGTGGTATTGCCCTGCACATGAATAATTGTACATGTTATATCCTCCAAGCCATTTTATTTTATGCATGCATTGGTTCCCTCCCAGGCTCAGAAAACCCATCAGAGAGGAATTTTCCAAACACCACAGTTGCAGGGCCCTGTTGAGAAGACGTTTTATGAGTCAGTGAAAATAGAGGACATGCTGAGTTGACAGTATTTGGTGTTGGTGTGGTTGTTGTTGTTGCTGTCTCCAAATTGATTTCGCTACAGACTCGTGAAGACAGAACCACCAACTCCTCCTCCTCCCGACTACAAACAAGACTTGCCATATAAAGGTGCATTATTTTAATCAATTTGAATAATTTCCACATTTGATATTAGTGTCATTCTTATAGTGCAAGGCTGTCATAAAGGTTCCATTTCACAGACAATCTACAGTAGCTTTGCAGTCGGGCGTGATGATTGCGATGTGTTTTCCCAATTGAGTAATTGTTTAAATATGGATAGTGAGGTTGGCACACGGCCTACTATTTATTGAATAAAATGGAATCCTCAAGTTAATACACCAGCGGTTAATACACCAGCGGTTAATACACCGGCAGATAATATACCAGCAGATAACACACCAGCGGTTAATACACCAGCAGATAACACACTAGCGTGTAATACACCAGCAGATAATACACCAGCAGATAATACACCCACGGTTAATACACCAGCAGATAACACACTATTCTTAGGTTTTCTCGGTAAAGTCACGTAGGTAAAAAATGAAAATTATTATGGTAAGGTGTGGCTTGAGACTACGGCTAGTCTACATATCAAATAAAAAGTGGGCCGTTCCTGGCCCATCCCCCCCCTCTCAACCAGTATATATATGGGGTAGTATCTCTTGGAATCTCTCATTTACTTGATACAGCTATTGTGCTGTGACGGTTCCACCTGAAGACGGAAGCTTGTGTTGCCTCCGAAACGTCGTGATTTTTATTTTATTTTACTTTTATTAATTTTAAATTTTTACCTACGTGACTTTTCCGAACAAACCTAAGAATTTCGATTTAAAGCTTTCGTGACTGCAGTGATTCATCTTCTTGGTTCTTTCGGTAAAGTCACGTAGAAGGGAAGTAATAAAATAATAAAAATAAAACATAATAAAACAATTCTCACGACGTTTCGGCCACAACGCAAGCAGCCGTCCTCAGGCGAAGAATGAGACATTATCAAGCTAGGAGCTTATATAGGTGTAGCGAGGAGGAGCGCCTTAACAAAATAATGTGCATATGAAGAGGAATTTTAGCATACCAATGGGCAATGCGTAGGAGGGGGGGCGGAGGGGTTTCAAAGTCCCATTATGCCCATGCATTATGCAGGATCAACAGCACCACGGGGGGGCGCAAGGAACAACGTTAATAAAGGAAAGGAATGTTAATGATATGTAGCTGCATTTACCAAACAACCACGTAGAAAACCAAAGTAAAAACTACATAAAAAACTAAAATATAAACTGATACTTACTATACTCTACAATAAGCTGAGTTACTAACAACAAATAATAAATTACAATTCTACGTCGTAAGAAGTATATAATATACTTCCATCTAAACTTTATTCTCTTAGCATATACAGTACTATATACTGCCATAGATAAACCCAACATTAAATTATATACTGTATTGCTGTAAACAACCCTATACTTTATACATTATAATATAACACTATGTATTATTCAACTCACCCTAATGTGTATCGAAATGGTTTATTACGTCCTTCCAATGATTGCTAAGCCTGAATCCATCTTCTCGGTTAAAATTGTCTCTGTGTTTGTATATGTGGATCGCCTCATGAACGAATCTCTCATGATAGCCAGATGGCTTGCAGAGAACCTCCGTCTTGGAGAAGTCAATGTCATGTGAGCCCACTGAGTTGTAACAGTGGTCTGCCACGGCTGAGGTGTTTGTCCTACCGTGTTTTAGATCAGCTTTATGTTCACGAATGCGGTCTGAGACGTGTCGTTTGGTTTCCCCAATGTAACTGCTACCACAGAGGCAACTTAGTTTGTAGACGCCAGGGTACTGTATGTCTGGAATCACATCTTTTACAGACGGTACCAGATCACGGATTTTATGTACTGTGTTGAATCGGACCTGGATCTTGTGTTTAATCAGGATTTTGGAGATCTTTTTTGTGACCCCAGCAATGTAGGGTAAGGTGATGGTCTTGAAAGGCTCCTCAACAGGATCCTTCTTAATGGTTGGAGTGATGGCTTTGCGGATTGTGTAGTCGGAGTAACCATTAGCCTTAAGAGCTTGGCGTACGTGTTTGAGTTCACTGGAAATGTGTTCATGGTCGGAGATGCATTGGGCTCTATGATATAGAGTCTTGATGAGGGAATTCTTCTGGGATGGATGGTGGTGGGAATCCGGTTTTAGATAAGCATTCGTGTGGGTGGCTTTCCTGTAGACAGAGTGGCTCATTGAACCATCAGGTCTCCTTTTGATTAGGACATCCAAAAAGGGTAGCTTGCCATCATTTTCGACTTCCATGGTGAATCTGATGGCTGGGTGTATGGAATTGATGTGGTCGAGAAATTGGTCTAGAGCAGGCCGGCCATGTGGCCAGATGACAAAAGTGTCGTCTACGTACCTCTTCCATAAGGTCGGGCGTAGAGTGGCAGTCTGGATGGCGTCCGTCTCAAATTTCTCCATGAAGATGTTGGCTACAACCGGAGATAGGGGGGAGCCCATTGGGGTGCCCTCAATTTGCTTTTAGAAGGTTCCATTCCAGGTGAAGTATGTATTGGTTAAGCAGTGTCTCACCAGGGGGGGTACCCCAGCATTTAGTCCTTGATGAACCAAGTCTTCAATGATTGCGATGGTGTCGGGCACAGGCACCTTGGTGAACAAGGAAACCACATCAAAACTGACAAGCAGGTCGTCTGGGGACAGGGCAATCCCCTTGATTGTCGATACCAGGTCAGTAGAGAATACATACTTCACCTGGAATGGAACCTTCTACAAGCAAATTGAGGGCACCCCAATGGGCTCCCCCCTATCTCCGGTTGTAGCCAACATCTTCATGGAGAAATTTGAGACGGACGCCATCCAGACTGCCACTCTACGCCCGACCTTATGGAAGAGGTACGTAGACGACACTTTTGTCATCTGGCCACATGGCCGGCCTGCTCTAGACCAATTTCTCGACCACATCAATTCCATACACCCAGCCATCAGATTCACCATGGAAGTCGAAAATGATGGCAAGCTACCCTTTTTGGATGTCCTAATCAAAAGGAGACCTGATGGTTCAATGAGCCACTCTGTCTACAGGAAAGCCACCCACACGAATGCTTATCTAAAACCGGATTCCCACCACCATCCATCCCAGAAGAATTCCCTCATCAAGACTCTATATCATAGAGCCCAATGCATCTCCGACCATGAACACATTTCCAGTGAACTCAAACACGTACGCCAAGCTCTTAAGGCTAATGGTTACTCCGACTACACAATCCGCAAAGCCATCACTCCAACCATTAAGAAGGATCCTGTTGAGGAGCCTTTCAAGACCATCACCTTACCCTACATTGCTGGGGTCACAAAAAAGATCTCCAAAATCCTGATTAAACACAAGATCCAGGTCCGATTCAACACAGTACATAAAATCCGTGATCTGGTACCGTCTGTAAAAGATGTGATTCCAGACATACAGTACCCTGGCGTCTACAAACTAAGTTGCCTCTGTGGTAGCAGTTACATTGGGGAAACCAAACGACACGTCTCAGACCGCATTCGTGAACATAAAGCTGATCTAAAACACGGTAGGACAAACACCTCAGCCGTGGCAGACCACTGTTACAACTCAGTGGGCTCACATGACATTGACTTCTCCAAGACGGAGGTTCTCTGCAAGCCATCTGGCTATCATGAGAGATTCGTTCATGAGGCGATCCACATATACAAACACAGAGACAATTTTAACCGAGAAGATGGATTCAGGCTTAGCAATCATTGGAAGGACGTAATAAACCATTTCGATACACATTAGGGTGAGTTGAATAATACATAGTGTTATATTAAAATGTATAAAGTATAGGGTTGTTTACAGCAATACAGTATATAATTTAATGTTGGGTTTATCTATGGCAGTATATAGTACTGTATATGCTAAGAGAATAAAGTTTAGATGGAAGTATATTATATACTTCTTACGACGTAGAATTGTAATTTATTATTTGTTGTTAGTAACTCAGCTTATTGTAGAGTATAGTAAGTATCAGTTTATATTTTAGTTTTTTATGTAGTTTTTACTTTGGTTTTCTACGTGGTTGTTTGGTAAATGCAGCTACATATCATTAACATTCCTTTCCTTTATTAACGTTGTTCCTTGCGCCCCCCCGTGGTGCTGTTGATCCTGCATAATGCATGGGCATAATGGGACTTTGAAACCCCTCCGCCCCCCCTCCTACGCATTGCCCATTGGTATGCTAAAATTCCTCTTCATATGCACATTCTTTTGTTAAGGCGCTCCTCCTCGCTACACCTATATAAGCTCCTAGCTTGATAATGTCTCATTCTTTGCCTGAGGACGGCTGCTTGCGTTGTGGCCGAAACGTCGTGAGAATTGTTTTATTATGTTTTATTTTTATTATTTTATTACTTCCCTTCTACGTGACTTTACCGAAAGAACCAAGAAGATGAAACCTAAGAATATGTATACTTGCAGTCACGAAAGCTTCAAATCTAGATAACACCACTAGCGTGTAATACATGAGATAATACACCAGCAGATAATACACCCGCGGTTAATACACCAGCAGAAAACACATTAGCGGTCAATACACCAGCAATAATTACCAGAGGAGCTGGGGGACTTGAACCCTCAGCCTCTGCAACAAGCAGCAAACGTGCCATCGCTCGGCCTATACACAAAACTACCAAACTCTGCATATGCACTTCAAAATTCAGTGCCAGCCACAAAGACACTCACCTGCCGTTCGTCAAAACCTTCATCATATTTCAATCAAGCATCTTTATTTGTGGCTGTTCCTGATCCAGTCATAGAAAAATTCCCTGCTTCTATGGCAGGAGCCAGGCTATGCTTGGGTCAACCACTGTTGACTTCCCACTCAGTGGTGCTCATTTTCCGCACACCAAATGGACGATGATGATGATGGGCTGCGCCAATCCACAACCAGGGTTTGAACTTGCACCCTTCGATTTGTTAAACAGATACTCAAATCACGCCGCCAATTCCCAACAAATACATCGTACCATAAATGTTACTGCATATAGACAGCATGTAACTACAGCTATCTCACTATGATCAAGTGCTTACCCAACATTCCTGTCTGACGAATACATTTTCATTTCTGGGCTAAGCCAAACAAAGCCCCAAAGCAGTTTTTACGTGCAGGCATTGCTGAAATGAACTGAGACCATCAACTAATTTCACCTGAGAACCTGGCTAAATCATGAGTAGCATTTTAAGCCAGAGGAGCTGGCCCAGTACTCTTCTATGGTCATTATGAACCCTCTGAGTCACTTAATAGTATTGCTGGAAACTTCTCCATCGTTGATGCATTTGGTGATCACGAGGATGTCTCTATCAGCCAGTTATTTAACAATGCAACCATTTTATGTTGTCTGTTCTATTTTTTTTCAGTGCCATACAAATCAGAGGTATGAACATATGCATGGAAAAAACCTGTCACACATGCATTATTCTTTCTCTAATGCATTCTCTTTTCATTAATGCACGGCATTGTTTTATTCGGAAATATAATACATGAGTAAACTATCGCGGTAAAACTCTCAAGAGTTAAAAGTGTCAACGCTCAAATGAGCATCATCTTCATGAGCCAATAGTGGAAATTCCACATTGCCACGGCAGGGATCAGTAATACGACTGGCCCAGAGCTAGTGACAGAAATTCAGATGCCATTCTCTCTATCTGAAACACCTCCTGACTTCACGCTAAGTGGAACTCCTTTTATCTACCCTGGATTGACAAATATCGAAAATGACCCGCGACTAGGTTTTTTTACCTCATGACCCTACAACCGCAAGACATTACAGTAAAATGTTCCCATCTGATGGATTCATGAGAAAAATGACAAACCTCAAACAGTGGTCTGGAGTGTGTTACTATGAGTAAAAAGGTAAAGGTACAGCCCTGAAATTGATTGCTGACTCCATTGCTGGAGGAAGGGCCTCCACTCCAGGGAGCTCTGGAGATCTCTAGAGTATATTTCGGCCAATAATTCCACACTGACCAGATGTCTTTAAAAGAGTTAAAATGACCCACACTCTACCCCACTACATGCAACATTGCGGTCGATTTACTAGTGTATACATTTGTTACTGCTGGGTGAACAGAGGCAGGGAAATTAAGAAATGTGCGCATTGCGTCAACTGCTGAGCCTGGAGATTGAACCGGCAACTCGAATATTGCAAGTCCATTGTGCGAACTGGTTGCAAAGCACTATCTTAGCACTTGCCTCGTGCTCCCCGTATCGCAGGCTTGCATTTACGATGACTGCATCACTCAGGCTGGGCAGCACCAGGCATCCAACAAGGAGAGCAGCACTCAGGATTCATCGAGTGACAGCGATATGGATTACATCATTCCAAATGGGGCGAGCGCCAACCTCGGCAACCTCTCTCCTGCCAAAGGTACCATCGTCTGAGATGGCCCATTGGGTCAGAGGTCAGAGACACTGAGCTTGCACCGTTGACTTGCTTACCTTTCCTCCAGTTAGCACTCCTCTATCGTTTTTTGCACTCCTCTGTGGTTTTTGTATTATTTGTTGTTTAAACTTTCTGACGCCCGTGCCCCTACTCGACATCTATGAAAAAGAGCTTCATAGCTCATTGGATGAATCCAGGATGAAATAACAAATTCGGATTCTGAAATACAGACATCCGCTTGTGATTACCCTGTCGTGTGTTGATGTTCTTATCCTAATCATCGTTGTTTGTATAATAAAGCCCTCACATTAAATTTGGGTCTGCACTCAATCTGGCTAAATTCCTGCGGAAAATGTAAAAAATATTGGTTTGTTTGTCATGCATTGACCAATTCATGCTGTAACCGGGTTGGTGGGAAAATGATGCACTCTAGTATGTCACTGCAGTTTCCTCCGACATTATAAAATGCTAAATGTATCAAGCTTCGAATCTAGTTTTAGCAAGAACCACTCAAAATGTTTTCGGGTCTCAGTGAGACTTTCCTGTGTCAATTAAGAGGACTAATATTGCTGTACTAGTCTTTTGCCCGTCCAAGGACAGGGTGTATTTCAGTAAATCTGAAACTTGCAAGCGAAAAACAGACCACGATGTGATATTCATTGAATCAATTCGTGTGCAATTTGTAGGAGCGTGGTGACACAGACTTATTTCATTTAAAGGTTATAATCCCTTGTTCATCATGACATCCGTTTTACTTCTGTCTCAATAGCGTTACGGAGATCACGTGATATGAGGGTTCTGCCTTTGTAGTGAGGTTTGGAAGCTGACGCTGAGGAGGGGGGGGTGCCTCGTCCCCCCATGTGGAGTGACGTCACCCGCTAATTTATATTAAGGGAGGGGAGGTGTCCATTTGGAAGACGTCACCTCTTCATTATTATTAATGTGGGGGGCTGTTCGATGTGGTGATGTCATCCGCTCATGATTATTAATGAGGGGGGGGGGGGTCCATGTGGAGGACGTCACCTGTTCATGATTATAAATGAGGGGAGCTGGCTGACGTAGAGTGACGTCACACGCAGGACCCACGGACATTCTTAGCTCATTATAGTAGTAAATAATTATAATCAACGGTCAGCCAGAATGTTTTTCTTTATTGTGCTGGAATGCCAAGTAATATATTAATGTGGTATGTTTCCTCACCCAGGATCCCAAAAACCGCGAAGACCTAAGCCTGTTGAACATATGAATGCGGTAAAACTCTTCATCACTTATTTTTTTTTACAATTGATATCGATATGTACTCCCATCATCAGTATACACTGTCCTACCAGGAAAAAGCCATTCAGTGGGCCAGAAACGGCAAATATAATGGTAACCGAGAAAGGGCGGCATCGCCATTTGACAAGTGGAAGGACCTATACGATATCAGAAAAGGGAGTAGTGGCACAGTGGTTAGCGCACTGCACTATGAACCCGGCGACCAACTTGAGTTCCATTCCCGGCCCCGTAGCTGCCATCTGTAGCAAGCATTATCGGAACTGGTCCTGTGTCCTCCTTTGCTCACCTGCACTGAGCAGCGGGGTGAAATTTGGTCATAGAACCCCCGTGACCCGCATGGTGTGAGGCATTCATCCAGCAGTGGTTTGACAAAGGGCTGTACATTATACAATATACTCGATGTTACTTTAGTATAATCTGCAAAGGACATGGGTTCCAATCACTGCTTGACAAATGTTGTCTGTAATACTAGTCATCTCGCACATTTGTCAATTACTAGGTGTTATTGTAGTCGAAATAAGTGCGTATGTATGTTGAACTTCTTTCGCACCATACTTAACCAACCATGCTAATCAAAGGTGCTAATAATAATACATACGTAGAAGGACTCAGGACACCAACGTCGGATATGAGGACCTTTATTTTAGCACACCGACTGACAAGCTTCCAGACATCATTTGATTCTTATGGTGGTACCCCGGGGTACCAAATAATACAAAATGGCTGAGGAAATTCAATATTTTATTTCTGGGACACTATGTTTTCAAGGGGTGTACTTAACTCCGCGACTGGGGTACCAATCAATCCGAAATCAGTGCTACTCTGCGATGTCGAAACGTCAAACATTAACATAAAAAATCAGTTATCGAAAAATTAAACTTTTAATAGTGCATCGTTTACAGCTCGCCAAAATGAGTCTATTGCCACATCGCCAACCATCAACAGACTAAAAATGACTGCATCACTGACATTATGCAAGAGCCGGGGTACTCTGGTACCCCGGGGTACCGCCATAAGGTTAATTCTCCCAACTGTCCCCTCTCCCCCTTCTTGACCCTCTCCTTTATCCCTACCCCCCTCCCTCTCGTCCCCCATCTTCCTCCACCAATCCCATCTCTCTGCCTCCCAACCAACTCCTCACTGTCTCCTCCCCCTATTCCACTTTCCCGCTCTTGCTTTTGAACCTAGATGACCAATCCTAGCCCAGTATTTCCACTGTTACCTCCCCGGGTTGGGCCCACCCTCTGATGTTGAAAGACGCCTCCTCTCCCTGATCCTATGTTTTAATAAACAATCAATTGGAAAAATTATGCATTGTGTCTGATGAAATTGTTTCTTTACTTTCAGTTTGATTATGAGAATGAAGAAGATATTTCACCCCAAAATAGTAAGTGCTACAAATAGTGCCATGTGCTTTATGCGATCTAACCCAAAAATCCTCAATTATGAATGATATTGGTCGCGAAAGCCTACGTGTTAAACATGCGCTTTTTAATGGTTGAAGTTTCTCTTCAGTCTCAGTCATGTGAAAACATACATTCAGCATTTCCCGTGGCCTCAAAATGCACCGACTCTGGCAAATGAGCTGTGGTGACGTTACTGTCACTTCGTGGCGGTTGTTGTTTTTGTTAATCACGGTATTTGCTATCTTCGCTTAGCTGTAGCGGCGACCAGGGGGGTATTGAAGTCTGTGAGAGCCACCCTGATCCCCCGGGGGAATTCCACAAGCAGGGCCGGGACCCCCCCCAGCCCAGTACCACGGCCCTCCCACCTCCAATCCTCGCTCAGCATCAGCTCATGTGGGCCCGGCCGGATGAAGGTGAGGACAGAGACACTGGCATCCAGATGAACAGACCGGAGTAGACGGACAGGTAGGTAGACAGGTAGGCAGGTAACCTTGTTGATCATTGGACAAGACAGGCAAGTAGGCAGGAGGAGAGGAGAGAGATGATCAGGAAGGCAGTCCCCACCCGAGTGGCAACAATTCCAGGAAGAAGGAGAATCTTAGTGATTATCATAAATTTTCATAGTTTTTGGTGGAGCCAACGGTGACCACAACCAACCCTTCTTTAACCCTGTCCCACCTGCTCGAGAGATTACGCTCACGCTGTCTGTGTTTAGCAGAATTTGAGGATGAAATCTTTTGGTTTCGTGGTTGGCGGGGACCTTGATGGGAGGAATAAATTGGGGGCCCCTCTACAGAGCTCGTCCACACCACCACCTCCCACCCCTCTACTCGTTGTAGCGCAGGTCCTTGGTGGGTCCCTCCACTCCATGGGCTCTAGTGCAGCTGCAACGCCTGGACACTCGATATCTCGGCCACTGTACGATGAGCAGAGCTTTAGGGGGGGAACCGGAATCCACTGGCTGGACAGAGGCTTTCAGTCATGGCAGTTGTTTGAGCATACTTTGTCACATTGGACGGTGTAGGCTTGTGAAATAAGACAAAACAATTATACAGATCATCATTTCATTAGATTTTTTCAGTGCTCTGCTCTCCCTGAATTTTCCACTTAGCCTCATTTTGTTTGACCAAAATTAGCATTTCTGCACTTTTTTTTGTACAGCATCTCCTTCAGATGCGGCTGCATACATATACTTCATAAGTTATGTTGATTTGTATAAACACTCATGACTTTTCTGAATACATCTTAATACATAGAGGACTTGAAGGGCTTGGGGAATTATTGGCGCCTTGCTGCCTTCCAGCATGTCTGTGGTTCCTCATTAATTGTGAGATGCATTTTGCATGACTGACGCCATATAAGACTACAATAGACATTATTATTATGATTGCTACTTCATGTCGATACTATTTTTTGTTAATGCAGAATTCGGTTCAAGGGGAGAAGGACCTTCCCAAGGAAACTTCTGGAAAAGGTGATGTTACTGCACAAGTCTCATTGATACAGCTAATGTCCTGTCAGTGTGCCCATTCACACACAGAACACTGACCTCTATGGAAGATGACAGGGTGCCAAGATAGATTATTAAGGGAGAAACCTAAAGTGAGGTGATGGTGGTGATGGAACTGTAGAATCGCACATGGGAAGTTGGAAGTACATTTTTCAACAGCTGATCTGGCAGAAGGAATTAAGTGATGGTAAAGTGTGGAACTGTGGTGGCATCAACAACCCAACCTCCTTAAACCTGACCTCCCTAAACTCAATTTTCCCAATCATGACCTCCCCAAAACCTGACTTTCCGAATCCAAATAAATAATTATTGAATTGATTCGCACGATTGGCTACGTACGGTGCGAAAAAAAGAGCATCATATATGCATACATGAATCACCATCCTGAATTGCGACAATTCATTGAATCGTTGGTTGATATGGAGGGTGTGGTGAATAATTGAGTTAAGGAGTGGCTCAATGTCCAACCGACCAGCAACTTCCACAACACAGCACGAGCTATGTGCTTCCACTATTTTATAAATACGAAACTCACAAGCATTCCCTTTCTGGAAACAGCATGCTAATTACTTTGTCCGTCTGCCTCTTAAACAAAAACGGAAAACAGAACTCCATTCACGGAGGTGTTTCTACGGCGCAATTCACAAGGGCAACTCAGAGAGCCAGAGTGGCCACGGACGAGGACAGCTTCCTCAGTTACCCGTGGCATCCTCATCGTGGCCGCTGCCAGACGCCCGAGGGATGCCCAGGGCCTTCATCCCCTTGCCGCAGCCTCCACTCAGGTGAACAGTCAGAGTGGACAGGGTCGCTTGGCCGAGACAATGTGGAGTGAGAGGCACTGAGCCGGCATTGCTGGGATCCAGGGATCTTAGCATGGACACGTTTATTTTTTTACTTATGTCACAGCAATTACATTTCTTGAGTTGCTGATCACTGTCTACTGTACTCTAAAGTTAAAGTACAGTAAGTCCCCGGATTGCAGAAGACCCGACTTACAGAAATCCGACCTTACAGAAATGCTCCAATAAATCATATAAAAATATATGTGGAAATGTTTTCGCTAGTTACGAAAGTGCAAGTAGTGCTGCGCGGTGAGGTTGAGGATGAATACCGTGGAGCGAGGCGAAAATTGTTCAGTTTCCAACATACGGAAAATTCGGGTTATGGATCATTCTCCGGAACCTAACCCTCCCGTAAACCGGGAACTGCCTGGGGCATAATTACATTGTATAATTGATATAGTCAACGCATCCTGATCCTATTAATCGATCAAGTTCTTCAAATTGACATACATTAGGTGTAGCTTTTTCTGAATTAACAGCACAATGCTCCAACCCCTCTTTGTTGAGATGGCTTTCCTTTAAAACCAGTAAGTCTTGCCTCGAGATTAGAAGTCTCGTTTTTGTCAGTTGCACGATCATACACCGTGAAATACAAACCTGTATTTGCATGTAGTTATCCTATCATCTGATATCGTGAGATATTCTCTTTTCCTATGATACAGTATGTCCTGAATTTTATTTTACCTCAGAGGTGGTAATGTAGTTATGTCAACACATTGCATATATGTATGTTGAACTTTTTTACACCGTAAATAGCCAACCATACTAATCGGAAGTACGGAGGAAGAACAAGAAACTAAACACAAAAAGCATTTCTGAAGAAATTAGTTTTCAATCTAGATTTAAAAGTGTAAAGCTCCAGTGGCTTTCTAATATCGGAAAGAAGAGCGTTCCAGACGGCCGCAGAAGCACATCTGAAAGCGCGCAATGCAGTGACCGTCTTTGTTCGATAACTAGCCACAAGCCACAGCTGCGAGGATGATCGAAGTTGACGTGATGGTTTATGCTTCTTTATGAGATCAGCAATGTATTGTGGTTCATTTGTGGCAAGCACTTTGTGTGTAAGGAGTGCGACCTCATAATGTATTCGTTCGGCAACCAGAAGTCAATGCAGCTAAACGAGCACTGGATGGACATGGCCTGATCTTACATTACCCGTCACGACACGTGGCCAGAGAATTTTGTACACACTGCAGCTTGGTAATGTTTTTGCCAGACGTTCCGTTGATTAGTAAGTTGCAATAATCGAGCCTTGTTGATACTATGCAGGTGCTGTGTGGATTGTTACATCGCCATCTGTTACACATCTACACTATGCGTTGTTCGACAGCAACTTCAGCGCCGGCCTCAGACCGGCGCTCGACAGCGTCGGTGGCAGTGACGTGGCCAAGGGGGCGCCCAGGAACTTCACCGCTCCCAGACTCATTACGGCAGCGGGCGCGCCGACCCCCTCCTCCTCGTGCCCGCATAGCAACGCCGGGATGGGAGGGTGCAGGGTCAGCGCTACCTTACCCTGGCCCACGACAGCCGACAGTGCCTCGAGTTCATTTAACGTGAGTTAAAGCACAAAGGCGACGCAATCCGCAGACTCGGACATCGTTAAACATCCACTGCTGGATGAAGGCCTCCTCACACCGAAGCCACCTCTCACACGATCCTGCAATGTAATGATCCACCAAGCACCTGCCACACATGAGCTATTTTCATTGTTCCTTCTTCTAAGTTGAAATCCTCTTCGATTCATTCCATATCTTGGCTGCAACTTTGTCATAATTATTGACCATTGTTTGGAATGTGCCAGTAGAAAGGAGGTATAACAGGTTAACTGAAACAGCCTAATGATTTGTGTTCTAGTGGTGTCACCTGGAGTGTAGCCTTCCCATAGCATCGCTGCAGCTTTGCCCCCAAATACAATGGCATTCCACCACAGGGGATTCCGATCGATCATGCGATATAGAATGGAGTGCTGTTGCAATGGCTCATGTACTATGCTATGAACCCGGCGACCTGAGTTAGATTTATGACCACGGCTACAATCAGTGGTAAGTGATATCTCACTGGTCCTAGGGCTCATCCTTTACTAACCCACACTTTGGAATCAGGGTAAATTTGACAACCCCCATAACTGACATGAAGTGGGGAGGCCTTCATCCAACAGTGGATTTACAAAGAGGCTGGAATATTAATTCTAGATTTGAAGTTTTCGTGACTGCAAGGATCCATACTCTTTGGTTTTTCGGTAAAGTCACGTAGGTGAAAAATACATGAAAATGAAAATAAATTAATTAAATCACGACGTTTCGGACCCAACACAAGCAACCGTCATCAGGTTTTGATTGCTCCAGCAAAATTACTGCAGCGTATGAAGAGAGTTATTAAGAGACAACGTGTTATATAGGGTGTTAGGGGGGGGAGGAGTCAAGGGGTCGGGGGGGGGGGCATGTGGCAGGCCGTGTGACGTCGCGGGCGGTTGGGCAGGGGATTAGCATGAGTTAAGCCGATAGATAACCATCTGTATTCTTTTGTGATGTCAGGGGAGGGGAGTTTGTGTATGAGTGCAGTGCCTGTACGACGAAAGATGGTGGTGTGTCAGGCTGGGAGTAAAAAACTGGAAATATGGATATGGCTGTAAAATTAAAAGGCAGCTAAAGTTTGACTTGGTTGGTGTTTATATAGGGTGTTAGGCTGGAATATTTTCAAAATATATTAATTACCAAACAATTGAACATATCAATGATCATTGTATTGTTAATATGAACGACTGTCGATGATGCACGTGTGCAGGATCTGCAAACCAAGAAGTGGTACGCTGGCAAATGTGACAGTCGTTTGGCTAAGAAAGTCGTGCAGTCCTACAACAAGGTAAGAGAGCGTTCAGGGATGCCGTGTCTTGTGCCAAAACTTGTTACGATCATCGGTCAAATGGAGGAATGTTAAATTGTGGGCAACACATTTTTCAAACCTGAGGGATGTTAAAAGTATGGAATGCTAGCACTTATTTTTGTCACTTGACAGAAAATGTGATTTCATTGTACAGGTACTCCTTGACATACGCGATAGATGCGTTCCTGAAAAATCGCGTGTATCTCAAAATCGCATTTTTGTCAAAAACAATTTCCCCATATGAAATAATGAAAAAGGAGGGGGTTAGGGGATTTCACTCACACTCGCAGACAGAATCACAAATATTATCCTCGCATATATCAATAGGCTTATTGCCAGAGACGCTCCCCTTTTACTGGTAGGAACCTCCTGGTTACACCAGCCCACAGGGGATTATTGTGTCCGTCCGTCGTGCAGGGAGGGGCTGGGTGGGAAGGGAGGGGCTGGATGGGGAGGGGAGGGTGGGGCTGGATGGGGCTGGATGGGGAGGGGAGGGTGGGGAGGGGCTGGGTGGGGAGGGTGGGGAGGGGCTGGGTGGGGAGGGTGGGGCTGGGTGGGGGGTGGGAGGGTTGGGGCTGGGTGGGGAGGGGCTGGTCACCCCGTGGTGCCCTTATAAAACTCAACGTTTAACCTCCTCACGCTGGCTTGTGCCCGCCCTCAGTCGGGCATATTTGCGGAATACACCACGCCGCCGTTGACCCTGGCCATTGACCGAGCAACCCAACGTTCCTACCAGCTCCCTCCGCAGGAATGTGTTATATTTCCCTCTCAGCCCTTAATTATTAACTACCTGTGTTTTGGTAGGTTTTTACCCTTTTAACTGGTACAAAACTGACACCTTTATTCAAGGCATCATGTTTGCAATGACCACAACACAAGTAGTCAATAAAGCAAACAAAAAGAAGCAACTCTGATAAGTATAATAATATGCACTGTCCTTGAAGTTGATTGGCCCACACCCGAGACGGCTTTCTTTAGAGCCTAGTCCCCATTGGTGTAGGGCCAGATGACACCAGAAGGCGTACAACTCAAAAACAGTGCAATATCAGAGTATTGAGAGTTCGGGGTAAACATTTACACTATGAGATCTCTTTTACCAGTGGCAAAATACAATGGTAGGTTTTTACCCTTTTAACTGGTACAAAACTGACACCTTTATTCAAGGCATCATGTTTGCAATGACCACAACACAAGTAGTCAATAAAGCAAACAAAAAGAAGCAACTCTGATAAGGATAATAATGTGCACTGTCCTTGAAGTTGATTGGCCCACACCCGAGACGGCTTTCTTTAGAGCCTAGTCCCCATTGGTGTAGGGCCAGATGACACCAGAAGGCGTACAACTCAAAAACAGTGCAATATCAGAGTATTGAGAGTTCGGGGTGGGCCAATCAACTTCAAGGACAGTGCATATTATTATCCTTATCAGAGTTGCTTCTTTTTGTTTGCTTTATTGACTACTTGTGTTGTGGTCATTGCAAACATGATGCCTTGAATAAAGGTGTCAGTTTTGTACCAGTTAAAAGGGTAAAAACCTACCATTATATTTTGCCACTGGTAAAAGAGATCTCATAGTGTAAATGTTTACCCCGAACTCTCAATACTCTGATATTGCACTGTTTTTGAGTTGTACGCCTTCTGGTGTCATCTGGCCCTACACCAATGGGGACTAGGCTCTAAAGAAAGCCGTCTCGGGTGTGGGCCAATCAACTTCAAGGACAGTGCATATTATTATCCTTATCAGAGTTGCTTCTTTTTGTTTGCTTTATTGACTACTTGTGTTGTGGTCATTGCAAACATGATGCCTTGAATAAAGGTGTCAGTTTTGTACCAGTTAAAAGGGTAAAAACCTACCATTATATTTTGCCACTGGTAAAAGAGATCTCATAGTGTACCTGTGTTTTCTTTGCTACAGCACCCTCTCATTAATTATCCCTTCACCACCTGTGCCCCTTCCTCTCCAAATGTTAGACATCCGGCCACCTGTGTTCTAAATTATCCCTTCACAACCTGTTCTCTTTGTAATTTCTCTCAGCACCCCGTGTGTTCTTTTTTTATTTTATAAAACTTTAGTAGCTCCATGTAACGTTTCTTCTCAATTTAGTCCCCTACACTTTGTAACGACATGGGAGTTGTGTTGTGGAAACAAAGGGAAGGGCGCTGGTGTACACACGACGAGATGTTGTACCGTATAGCACACTATTTATCATACGACACTGGCTGCTGGCAACGCCATTGGGTTGCGGATCCAGGTTAGGGTGGCGTATGTCGCGTTGCAGGTGACGTTATTCCGAAAATTACCTCATGTATGTCAATGAAAGTTCTAAATACCAAGCACGCGTTATGCTTAAATGGCGTACCACGAAAGCGCATAAACCGAGGGTTGCCTGTATTTAATTTGATAGGGGGGAGGGGATGGTGGAGTGGTGGTGCGGTGCTTAGCGAACTGTGCGATATATCCGTTACTTTGATACCTCGCCACTGCGAACATTGGTGGTTATTGATGTCTGAACTGAGAGTCCACGGCTTTCGCTTCAGGATGGCGCATTCCTGGTGCGGCAGAGCTCGGGGGACACGGTGACGCAGCCCTACACGCTGGTGGTTCACTACGGTGGCAGCATCTACAACTTACGCCTGTACTGGGACCCCATCTCCACAAAGTTCTACCTCAACAAGGAGGTGTGGGCGCCGCCATCCCCCCCCACCACCAGCACAGCCTCGTGACGTCGTGTCAGCAGGGAACGGCCCTGGAAGATAACACCACAGAGCCAATCGATTGGCCTCTCTTGACTATTGCTTGTCGACACCCCTTTGATGTAACCTAGCAGTAGTGTATTTAACTTTTTTTTTTACTGTATCAGGTAAGGCCCACTGAGCTATATAGCTCAACGAAGTAGTGTATCATGTGGAAATGTATAGCAGCTAAATACTCTAAAAGCATGTTAATAAATCTGCAGGGAAAACCGGAGGACCCAGAGAAAAATCCACGCAAACACGGGGAAAGACATGCAAACTCCAAATATAGAGGTGTCCGGATTGAGATGGAACCCACAACCTCCAGCGTACCAGGCGAGGGAGATAAAATATTGCTGCCGTGGCACCCCTTTTTGCCATTTGTTGCAGAGGTTCATATCAACAAACTGCCCTCATTATTACCGCGGGTCCAAGTTTACCAAATTCGAAAATGGCCCGCAAATTTCTCATTTGGGATTCTACTGGCGACCTAATGCCCAGGTCACTCTTGAAAGTGAGACTACCCTGGTCTCTTGAGTTCTCACCTGGTTAAACAATGAAATAAAGACCCGTTCTCTGTAGGTCAGTCATCCAATATGCTCATACATGTAATCCCTCAGAACTGGGAAGTGTTGAATTCAGTTAACAATTAATTTTACAGCACCTTTGTCAATCCCCCGCTTCATCCACCAAAATATTATGATGTTTGATTGTCCTCAGAATGGACTTCCCCCATCATAGGAATGTGAAATTTCCACCACAAACTCAGTTCTGTAAACACGACATGAGCGCCGCCTCATTCTTGATTTAATATGGAAGTACTTTCAAACTAATTTCCATTTTTTTTGTCCACTCAGTAATGTATGGACTGTGACTGTCTACTCAAATCACGCATGATTTTAACCCATGAACCTCGGGCTTTAAGAAAATTGTTATTCATATGATCAATAGTTACATGCCTAAAAGTGGCTTGCTTTAATTATTGAGCAAGCACACTGTAACACGGGACGGCGGTGTGTGTGTGGACGTGTGTCTCATGGCCGCACGTGTCACTTGTCTCCTTCTAGCACAGCTTCATGACGGTGGTGGATCTGGTTGAACACTACCAGCAGAAGCCGCTGTATCTCAAAACCGAGTCCTCTTCTGCCACACAGCTGGCAAGCACCTGGCTGCGATACCCCGTCTGCATTTGAGCGCCACAATACTGGGCTGCACTTGAGTGTGCAAGTGTATATCCCTGTGGCAGAGAGACAGGAAGCTCCCATTCTGCAAGCCGTGATGTTCTTGTGGTGAAAATAAGACATGGGTTTACTAGCGTAAGATCCAGCATGTGAGATGTAGTGAGGATTTTGACAGGTAGGAAGGAAGCAACATGCCATGGAGAAATTTGCTTCTGTAGGTATTTTCCAGGTGAACTATTTAGCAAAGAAAAAATGCAGCTTAATGCTTTGAGGCCAGAAAGTGTTTTGGACCACCATTTATTGTATATGTGTATATATATATACAGTATTATACCCAGTCAGGTAATGCCATGTTCATCTTTCTGCTGTGATGCAGGGCCATTTCCAGAAATGCCGGCTTTCGTGTATTTTTCTTGCTTGTTTAGGGCAGCGTTATGAAAGATAAAATAAGCAGGTAAAACGCCTTCTTCACAGAGCAAACTCTGCACTGGCTTTGACATTTACTGTCATAAGGCTTGCTTGAAGCAATGCTGGTGAACTGCAAGATGTTTATAGGCAAGGACCCTCTCTGTTAGATATATTGGTCCTAGTTTCACGCAAGCTGTTATTGAAGAATGTGTGGAATTCTTGTTTCTTATGATTGTGCACAAAATGTTGTATTTAGAATGCTTAAACTCAGATTTGGGAGGTCGCGAATTCAAATCCTGGACAGGAGCTGTCTAAGCTCGTCATCTGCCCAGGGCCAATAAAATAAGTTCTACTGTGGAGAGTCAATAGTGGTTATTCTGTGGAGAAATTGGCTTTCGCCATAGAAACGTGTAATTTCCACCAATCGCTTAGGGCTGCCAACTCACTGTCCCATTGCTCATTTGAACAGGGAAACACTTTACATTTTATAATTTAAATATATTTAAATTAAGTGCTTATGAAAAAATAACAGTTGCAAGCAATAATGAGGTTTGTTCGGTCGAATCAATGCCTTGATACATCATGACCTCTTGCCCTTTTATTTGCATTATAATAAAGGATATAATAATGTTTAACATGTAGTCTTTCGCGACAAATATTATCCATAATAGAGGTGTTTTGGGTAAGATTGCGTAAATATAAATGTGTCGTTAAACCCGCCACCACCTATCACAGCCAATTAGCAAGGTTTGTCACGTAAACAAAACATGCCAATTCGTTCCTAGTTCAGCACACCGGTGTGTTGGAGAGTAAACCCACAACATTTATAATTCGCGTACAACTTTTTGCCAGTAATTACAACTAGCATCATCAGGCTGTCCGCCTGATGGCTGTCTGCCTGATGGCTAATAATAATAATGGATGAACGTGCTAATTTAGCCCAAGCTAATTCAGCAAACACACTTGACAAACACAGCATGGTTGTATACCCCCTATCAGTGTTTGTGACACTTTTCCTGACGTACAGAAAAGCTTCAAACAATGTACTGGTTGGCCTGTGTGTTGACAAAATTAGCAAAGGAGTCCAACGTTTGTACACCTTGAGATGTGTCCTTTAAAAACAATGAGCACGCACACACAGTTGCACGTGACTAGATACACGTGGCAGTGAAGTGTACCGATTATGGTTGAGTTCATTTCTGTTAAAGCATTACATATGGTTGTAATTTTTTTTATCGTTTGGGACATGGGTGGTGATAATGGGGATAATGACAGTGCAATTTTGCCATTTCACCGTGTTTGTGCATTCATGGCCTTAACCCTGTGGTTCAAGAGGGTTTGTGGTACTTTATCTAACCGGGCGGTAAACCAATGACACGCATAGTCCAAGGGACACGTAGTTATGCAGTGGGTTATTGTTTCCAATGCGGCGATGTGGTCAGAGCAGTCGTCTGGCAATGAGAAATCACAGGTTCAAATCTTTCTTGAGGCACACTCGGCCCATCAGCCCTCTCCTGGGTCGAGTACCATCCTAACGCGTGCGTGATAACGCCAACCCCTGACGATGCCCACAGTAGCGCGTGGCGAAAGTTTAAAAGAAGAAAATGCTCAATTTTCAGCCCGACTTGGCAAACCACTCTTGGAATCAAATGAGTACCACTTAGTGGAAAGTTAGCAGTGTGTGTCCCGTGGGTATACTGAGCTCTAGCACGGAACTGAAATGTATTGACTGGCTTAGACAATTTAGCTTTTGACCTGGAGACACATGGGGTCAGATTATTTTATTAATGAAACGGCCGAAAGATCGCTGTGGTGATTTGTCCCGTTGGTGCTAATAATGACATTGATACATTTGTGCTAAACATCAGATAAAAATCAGCATTTGTCAAGATGAGAATCCTGCCCTTTCACTGCATTCCATGTAAGAGAAAAATATTTCATCAGCCTCCACTCACCATCTCTACCGTCACAGTTAAGATGAATTCACAAATTAAAAAACGTAGCCATTTATATTTACAAAGCTTATTCAAATGGACTATTTAATGAATATTGTTATAGAAACTATTAGATTTTTTTTAAGCTTGCTTAATTGTTTTGCATTTACCATCAATATTTCATTCGGACTTTTCCCAGTTCTGCTTTTGTAAACATGCATATGTTAGTTTCATGTAAGTTATTTTCTTTTTTAAGGAATGTGACATAAAATATACCATTGAATTCCTGAATTGTATTGAACGTGTGATATTTGCATCTGCTCTCTTTTTTAAACAGTCAAACAATGCTATGATCCACCTCTCATGCACCTGAACTGATCTCGACCCCACAGTGGCCGTCTTCTCGAGCGGATTCCTTCTTTGGATGCCAATTCGTAACCAGCCGTGTCCATTGGCCATCATCCATTTCTCATCCCTTGCAGCTCACCGACACTTCTAAACATTCAATATGAGACCTCTGCATTGTGTTCATTTGTACTCCAAAAACAAATTCACTTAGAAAAATCCACAAAAGCCAACCTATAATCTCAGATCACACTCATACTTTGAGCCACCCATCATGCACACCACAATTGGATTCCAATTCACATTTGCCGATAATGCGTAACCGACACAAGACAAACACCCAGGCAGCTGTGAAATTAGCTGCCAGGCACTTGCTGCGATAAATCAGCCTCCGAACCTTCCCCCTCCACGTATTGCACTCGAATTTACAGTAGGGGCTGTCCGCTATCTTTATCAACTTACAACGCGGTTATGGGTAGTGCAAAGGCTGGATGCGTGTTGCCTTATCACAGAACGTCCCCCATGATTGCTGTGGCGATGGAGTGACTTAAAGGGGGGGGGGTTCTGGCAAGTGTTCCGCTGTGGCCTGTCGTCTCTTATTTTTCTCAATTATTCGTGCCTCACTGGACTCTGTGCCACCACTGACAACTCGGTTAAACTTTGTGCTGATCCTAACACTAATGTGTTTTCAGCAACAACACCTTATCGGCACTTGTTAATGATGCGAGGCGGCAGTACAGCAAGTGGGTTGGTGATAACGTTGATATAACTCCCAAACATGCTTACCTCAGGGGTAATTAAGAGGTGATAATAGAGAAAGTTGGTTTCCAATAACCCAGCCGCGTGGACCTTTGAGTGGGATGTATTTCTTTTTGCAGCTCGGTTTTAGGAGTCGCATCGTAGAGGATTTTCCAAACATCCCAATACAGGACCCCCATGTAAAATAGCATTGAAAATCATTGAGGCTTTTCTGGATTGATATATGATATTTTATAGAAATACATGTACAAAATCAAGCCATACTTGGTGAAATAAATTGTAAAACAGTTGGCAGACGAATATTTTTGTTTCTAGGCAAGGAATACAGACCCTTGTCTGTTTACGCACAAATACACCCCTAAGCTTGTAGCGCACTGCAAAATTGCATTGTCTCATCATCGCACGCGTTGTATCGTTGCATGCGTTTAATCATTTTATGTCCACGGAACTTCACTAATTAGCAGAGGTGGGACAAAGTCATTGTTATGCAAGTCCAAGTCGAGTCGCAAGTCATCAAATTCATGACTCGAGTCTGACTCGAGTCCAAGTCACATGACTCGAGTCCACATCTTAGAGGTGGGACAAAGTCATTGTTATGCAAGTCCAAGTCGAGTCGCAAGTCATCAAATTCATGACTCGAGTCTGACTCGAGTCCAAGTCACATGACTCGAGTCCACCCCTCTGCTAATTAGTACAGCAAAATTACCTCACTCAGGATGGTCTCGTAATCAAATGGAATTCTTTATTATCAACTTTAAGTGCGACCATGAACGGAACAATGAAGGTAATAAGCAACCAGTGTTTCCAGCAGCGCACTCTCAACAACGCCCGAGCGTGACTCGCATCGTCATTACATGGTGCGTCATGTATAAAGGCTATATGGAGTTGCCTGCGTAATTAGCTGGTGTCCTTTAGCCATGCGAGAGTTCATTGATATTTACAATTTACAAGGGAGAACCTGGCTATCCCATGGAAGTGTGTAATTTCCCAAACTGGCTTAGGACCACTAGTGACGATGAGCTCTGCTCCAAGTTTGTGGGAGCAGGGAGTTACTTTGACTTTGCAGCGTTAGACAGGAGAGCATTCAACCGGGTGGTGCCTTGGTTAGATCACTCATCTCGCTATCAGAAGGATTTATGTACGAATATGGTCAGGGATCGATTGATTTTATCATCCGCCTAGGTTTGATAAAATAAGCAAAACTTTATGAGAAGTCAATCGGGGATGCCTTACAGGCAGAATCGTCTATGCCAACGCAGTGTGGAATTTCAACCCAAGCCTCAATTACCCAGTGCAGATGCTTGTTTTTAGATGGGAATAAACAACTAATATAGAGGAACTAATAATGAAGAACAATTCAGGGCCACTAGATCTTACACAACGTATTTCTAGTAAACAGAGCAATGTGAGTGTTTCATTTTCAGTTTAAAATCAAACACTGCTCTTGGAATCATGTACATGACAACTTGAGTTTGCGCGCAGCTTGTTGTGGCCAATAGTGTCGCACAGTTGTTTATATTTTAGTCTCAATCGAGTTTATAGGAGGATAACTATCGGTGGCGTAATAGTTTGTGCACTGCAATTTGAACCCGATTAATTGAGTTAATTTCACAGTCACAGCTGACATCAGTGGTGAGTTATTTCTGAACCGGTTATACCCGCCCCTCTTTACCATAACGAACTGACCAGCATGGTGAAGTATGGTCAAACAACCTCGATGATAAAAAGGCATACAGAGGCTTTCACCCAGCAGTAGATTGACAAAAGGCTGCATATTTTATATGTTAATGTTATTATGTCAAAATATATAACTTCAAGGGGGTGTCTTATTCCCACCGTGAAAATTAGGATTTTCCATCAATGGGCTCAGGGCCACCAGTGGCGATTAGCATCATCCCATAGTTCTCTGGTGCAGAGAGACGCTTTGACTGGATTTATCCTCGTAGATATGTATTGTTATACACTATTCACTGTGACCGAGAGCTTGACTCTAAAGCGAAAGGTTACAAGTTAAAATTCCGCTCTGGGTCCATTACTTTACGCGAAGTCAAGCGGTGACATCTCCGTGTAGGTTCGCTTCTACCGGAGGAATGCTGAGAATTTCCACCACCGGGTTCAAGGCCACGGATGGATATGAACAATGTCACGTTGCTCTGTAGATTTTTGTTAGTTTAGCTCTTCAATGTAAACCCGCCAAATCACCAAAGTGGATGTGCTTGGATGATAACCACCATGTATAAAAATACAGGTGTGAGAGGCGTTGCAGACAGTAGAGGGCAGTGCAGCAAAATCCAATGTTGCTAAAACTAAACTATCTTTATTCAACTAAACTTTTATTTTTACCAGGTAAGGCCCACTGAGTTATATAGTGGTTCTTTTTCAAAAGCGTCCTGGTCACAGATGATAGCTCTAAACGCATGTTTATCAATGTGGAGGGAAAAACCGGACGTCCCAGATAAAAACAAACGCGACACCAGGGATTGAACCCACGACCCCTGCATAACAGTCCAGGTAGTTAACATCTCGCCGCCGTGGCGTCCCACAGTGGTGAGATGTTACGTACGGTCAAATATCCCTCATGGCCCACAAAGCATGGAAAGGCACTCATCCAGCAGTGGGTTGACAAAACAAATTATACCTGTATATAGACCTGAATATAGATGAGTTCTGTAAATCTGACTTCTGTAAATGTGACTGCTTAGCAACGCAAACGAGACCTTCGTTTTAATGTGGGGCGCCAGTCACTGAGGTTCATTGACTGTGACCTTTTGCAACAACGAAAGCCCTCGCAACATTTGATCGATGGCTGCTGGGGCAAAGAGCAAAGTTTCACTTCGTGTGTTGGCATGTGGCTAACTGCTGGAATGCGGAAAGCGGTTCTCAGTGGCCTGACATCCATTAAAGGGATGCCCGCTCCCATCCCTTGCCTGCTTGCTGTCTACACCCTGCAGCACACACAAGCCACGCAGTGCAGGTATGTCTGTTCAGTGCTGAGTGGATGTCATTACGTTGAATTCTCAAGGCAATGTGACAATTACTCAAAGTTAAGAGACCGTGATTGCCACCGTTGGGAGGTTGACTTCCGAAAATGCGATGTAATGTGGATTTGTATTTCTTTTAAATGTGAATATCTATGTTTTATGGTGGGACATTTAGTGATAGGTCTTTATATCAGTCTATGGGTCTCTCTGTGAGTCTATACTTTACAATGCAACGCAATGTGGATGTATACAATATCTAAGTCTAAATATAACTATATTTTAACAGGTAACGCCCACTGAGCTATGTAGCTTTTTTTCAGAAGTGACATGGCCACAAATTATAGATCAACGAAGTGGTTTATTATGTGGAAATATATTGCAGCCAAATACTCTAAACGCATGTTTATAAATTTGAAGGTAAATATCGGATCTGCAGTCATTGTACAGAAGCAGTGGGAATATTTATTGTGTATAAAATAAGCAGTTATAGGCTGAGAAACAAAGTAAAGGTATTGAGCTTAGACTTGAATAGAGGCACTCACTCAAAGGCACGGTTGGCTGGGTGAAGGGTCCCTCACACGAAGTGGATAGCAGAATAAAATGAGTTACCTGATCAGTATGATTATTGATTATATGGGGGAATAAAAACAATATTTCAGCAACACCTCTTCATGACATAATTCGTAAGTCATATATTTCGATTTAAAGCTTTCGTGACTGCAGGGATTCATCTTCTTGGTTCTTTCGATAAAGTCACGTAGAGACGAAAGACGCTTTCCGACAGACCTCTTCTTCACCTGAGGACGGCTGCTTGCGTTGTGGCCGAAACGTCGTGAGAATTGTATTTTATTATGTTTTATTTTTATTATTTTATTATTTCCCTTCTACGTGACTTTACCGAAAGAAACAAGAAGATGAAGTCATATATTAACACTATATTTGAATCTACAAATAAAAAAGTCCAACAGGTTGGATAAAACAGGTTTGATAAAAAAAATGAGTACCACTTTTGCGAGATCGACTGCCATGGCAGGAATGTGGCATTTGTACGGCTGATTCTTTGCCGCTAGTAGAGATGATCACTGCCACATGCTCGTTCGGGTGGGGAGATACGTTTGTGCACTTGCTTGGATGCCTGCAGACCTGGACATGTGGCATTAATGTGGCAATAATCGTTTGACATCAAAGTCTAGATTTTTTACTGCATTCATTCGCATACGCTTAAAGCATTTGCAGCTCTTAGAATTTCAGTTGGTTCAGTTTTAGTTGCAAAAAATGAAACGCACAATGAGCACAATAATAAAATACACTAGTCCGTTTTTAGGAAAAGCCTCACGGAATCTCAAGACTCTTTTTTGAGAAGGATCGATTTCCCACAGAGCGTTGATAATTTTATCGACCCTGTCGGGATGATTATACACTATATCACCAAGTCAATGCCTGGAAAAATAAAATATTATACTTGCATAAAAAGTCTTCACGTTTATTAACAATGATATTGCCATTTTCTTAAAAATGTGATGGCTTCAGACCTATTTGATAAAATATAATAAATAACTTTACCAGATTAGAATGCACAAATGAATGATTGTGTATGTCAGGGTTTACTTTTTGTTTTATATACAAGAGGTGGAGTGATCGAGTATTTAAAATTAATGCATATCTGATCCACTGCTGTCTTCCTGCTCAAATGGGCAATGGTACGCTACTCGTTTTTGTTGGAGACCCTGTGCCAGTGGTGAAAATTCCACATGAGAATGGCAGGAGCCAGCCTCTCCAAATGACCTCAACTGCACTGCTGCCTGCTAATGTAATAATTATAATAATGTCTGTGGGTTGTGTGTAACCCTGTGGTCAGATTGCTTAACTTGAAAATTAAATTTTCCAAGTTAAAATTTCGGTTTTTGGTTCACTCGGCCCATAATTCCTTAACGGTCGAAAAAATAGTTGTCATTTAGTAAAAATTCAGGATAGAAACTTTAATTAATGCCACAGATACTTTTTTGTAGGAATAAACGGACTTTTAAAATTTTACTTGGAGCATATTTAAGACTTAGTTTTCGAACATAGTGTTTATAACATAAGTATATTACATTTATTTAATCATTTAGCTTAAGATCTGTTTTATATCATTACCATCTATTTACAATGCCCTTGGATATGAAATGTACACTTTGAAAGATGATCGTGGTTAAGTAAAAGTTAAAAGCAAAGGCAATTTACAAAACGCTATTCAGCAGTTGCAAAAAAATTGATGATGATGCAAAAACAAAATACTGTAGTAGGTAGTTTACCCAGAGCCGGCCCAGCCACTAAGCGACCCTTGCAATTGCAAAGGGCCCCGTGGCCAGCAGAGGGCCCCCTAGAGTCACTGCTAGCTAGTGGGTGAAAAAAAGCATACATCAAAGGGGCCTCCAACCAAATTTTGCTTAGGGCCCCCAAAGGTCTAGGGCCGGTTCTGAGTTTACCGAAAGAACAAAAAAGTACTGTAGTAGGTTTCGCATGAATACACTGGTCCCTATCATGGGAATGTGAAATTTACACTCATGGGTCAGAGCAAACAATTGAGATGAGGACTGCCCTGTGCTTGTTTGAAGAAATACACTTAGATTTGATTAAATATGTATACAATAACAAGCATGTAATTACAAATATGTATTCTGGAAAACCGTAGTGAGTCCTCAGAATAATTTTGATTTCATATTAAGGGAGATCATGGGGTTTTGTTGTTACCTTGGGTTACACAGAAACATTTTTGTGGTGTTTCTGTAAAAAAAATTGCTGACAGACCTCAAATGGATGCATTTCAAGTTGGCTATTCTATCACTACAATAACTTGATTTGGTGTTATGCTCTTGGCATTCATCAGTAGGCCATAGTTGGTGCACTGATATGTTAATTTTGGTGTTGAAGGTAATGGAATAAAACTGGAATAAAACGCCTCGCTCATAAATTGGGTTTGCAAAAGTGATTCTCGCATCTGATAGCCCTGGGCCAGCATCGTGAATTCCACAATCATATTGTTGTGAACAATTCATCCGTGAGACAACTGCTGATGAGTTAAAACAAAGTTACGAACTTTTTTCCTCCACCTCTGTCCACTTAGCATTGTGAATGGGTACACCGCACTCAGTCGATCAGCAGGTCGTGTGTGGTGGAGAAAATTGTGGGTATTGCAACTCTTCTGTGAACGTCTGGCCAGTGTGAAATAGTCGGCCAGATACTCTTGAGGGCTCCCTCTAGTGGAGGCCCTTCTGCCAACAGTGACGTGACGAAAATTGTTTTTATGTTGTTTTATTTACGTGCATGCTGTGTTTTCCAAGATAAATATTTTGGAGATGTTATTGTTGCAGATTCTAATCTGAAGGCCACACACTCTTTGCAAAAACCAAAGCAACCATGAACAAAATTTGCCCAGGTATGGAAATCCCGTTGTGCACTAAACACTGCACATACTGTGTTTTCGATTTGTCTCTCCCTGACAGTTAAAAGCAATTGTTTATCAAATTTGCTGAACAGTGCTGGTCCTTAATTTTTCTTATAATGTATTTATCCTGAGCCACTAATTCACCGATCAGTCCCAAAGTCCAATAATATATCAACCGTGCGTCAACCATCCACCACATCCAGTAATATCACTCCAATCACCACACAAACACGACCAACCAACAATACAGCCACCACCATCACCTTTAACTAAATTGACAATACCCCACTGATTTATCATGATCCCATTTCTTCAAAGCAGTTGATATAGGACAACTCTTCTTATTCGTCGTGATATGGTGGAGAAGGGGGGGGGCGACAGAAATCGCCAATCCTATTATTTGTAGAGTCATTCGCGATTTTACTCCACTTATCCGTGAGAATAAATCACAGATAATTTGCTCACAAGATGAAAAAGGGGGTCTTGTATATACTATATATATAAAACCGCTTTCGCACACTCTCCAAGCTCCAGAAGGTAAAGGGAGTCGTGTGTAATAGGGTTGGGGATAAAAGTGGTCATTGTGGAAATAGTAGTGACATATCTTACAGAGAAAGCTGAGTGTTAACGTATCGAACAAGTTAGTTGGCAAGATGAGCATGCAGTATTAGTATTGTTGGGATATTTGCTTTAAAATAAAATGTTGTCTTCTCTTTGATTTATCCCCATTATTTTTCGAAAATAATTATTTATAAACGGATCACCCTGGAGAGGGGAGGGCTTAATTTCTCACGGAATCATCTCCAGAACCCCTCCCAACTGGCTGACATTATGCCTCGCGTTATTAATATCGCAGCCCCCCCCCCTCCCATAGCGCATATGTACTACGCTATACAATCCGCGCGCCCCACTTAAGCGCACTATCAATTCCGCGCAGGCGAACGCGCCGCGCATGCGCAGTAGGCGCGTCCCCTTGAATGACGGCGATTCTCGTCTGGTCGCGCAGCGCCGCTCCTTCTCCTCGTCCTCCTCCTCGTCTCCACCTGCTCCTCCGCTCCGGTCAACATGTCCTCGCCGGCGGTGGTGCCGGCGCTGCGCAAGGCAACGGCCACGGTGAGGCTTCTCGAGGGTGCGAAACGGCGTGCCCTCTGACGTGGCGCCGGCGTGCGTCGGCAGGGCTGTGGGTGTCCTCTGCCGCAGCCGGCGCGACGTGGGCGGGGAGGGATCCGGGAGAGACCGAGGCTTCGCGTCGGGGTTAGGCCGAATACGGATAAACGCGTGGTAGTTAACGCTTTAGGTGTGGCCTTTCCGCCAGCACGGTTCTGACGATTCTTAAAACGAGTATAGGTCAACGTACGAGTCAATGCGGTCAGTCATGTTTACAGTGTTCGCAAAATAGGTGCCCCTTTGTGGGAAGTCTAAAGCGTTTATCTCGTGTGGCGATTCACACTCCCGCCGTGGGAATGTAGAATTTCCACGAACGACTGAGGCTACATGCCGGAGATTATCGTCTTCCCACGCTGGTTTAAGCAGGGAGATACTGACTTTTGTTGACGGGAATATGTTCACCCGGTGGAGCGGAAAGCTTACGAGTTAATTTCGTTTGGGAGTTACTTCGCCAATCGTTTTTCGGGTTCGCTAAAATTGCTACCAAATTGTCTGGACATCAACAGTGGTTGTCCAATGGTCAGGCTCGCTCCTGTCACGGGATTTGGGCATTGCCACCACTGGCTTGGGGCTGCAAATATGAGCTGAGCATCGCCTCTGCTTATTTGAGCAATATAACACTTTGTCAGCATGCTGATCCATCTGTATGGACCATTGACGTTTGCCCCCGTGTGTGTGTGGTGCATTGTCTCCATGTACTCTGGTTTCCTTCCACCTAACACTCATGGATGCAGTTGGCCAAACGTCCCCATGGAGGACTCTCTTGAAAAAGTGTCTGGAGACTCGTGAGGTTTTATTTGACTTTGTAAATAATGGTATTTAATATAATCTAATTTGGGTGGTTCTGTTCTTGATTCGTTCCACTCACCACGCGAAGGTTGTGAATTGAAATGTTAGTTCACGGTCAACTTTACATATCAAAATCAGCAGTCACGAAAGTTTTAAGTCAAAATCTATTTATGGTCGTCAAAATCATCACCTCTTTATTTGAGTATTTTTTTCTATGCAAGACTGTTCCCCCACCAAAGAAACGTGAAATGTCCACCGCTGGTTCAGGACTGCCAACGAAGACTGCTGACCACTGGCCATATGGGCATGAAAACACAAAGACACTTTGACCTTTATACTGCATGTTTTTTTCAGTCGTCTATGATAACTTAAAGTGCAGATACGTAAAGTGCACAGTAGGCATTAACTGCTTCAGTTGCAATTCACAATATAGGATGAAGGGATGAAGTGTCTTGCCAACTAAAGCTCCTGTATACAACCTGAAATATTTTTTGTCCAGTTATATAAGACTGTAGAAAGTGGAAACACGACATATATAATAAATGTATTTGATTTACTGGAATTAACCCAATAAAGCATTATGAGTTTAAGTACCAACTACTTTTATTCTGGCTGAGTGGCTGTGGGCACAAGACATGAAAACAATACGAAAGGTCACAAGTTCAATTTCAGGATCAGGGGTCGATTAATTGTATTCCATTTTGTGATGTGAACAGGCTAGTCTTGTAGGTATACTGATCCCTGTCATAGGAACGTGGGATATCCACTACTGGCATGGGTAGGTCAAATAAGATTAGTGCTGCAATAGTGCATGTTTAAGCGGGGGACCTTAAATTGGATAACATCACTGTTAAATTTAACTGGCTTCCATACTCAAATGAGGTGAGCAGAGCTTATTTTCTCAGCTGCACTGAGCCTATAGTGGAAATTCCACATTCATAGCAGGAGCAAGCATGTGATTAACATAGACGTTATTGATTTCCTGACAAATAGTATAGTTTCATCATGTGAGGATGAAGATGGAGGAGGAGGATGTTGTTAAAGCTGAGTTGACCTTGACTGGGGTTTGAACTTACGAGCTCATGAAAGAGCACCTTGCTCAACCAAATTAGCTAAGTCCCAGCCTTACAAATCAATTAGAATACGTTAATCACTCAAGCACAACAGTCTGGCCAGATCCCTTGTTTAAGACTTACGACCATAGTAGAGGCATTGGCTAAAAGTGCTCTCGTCAGTTTTTCTGAGCTGGCATTTTTCCTGAACTGGCAACCTCAGCTAGTCAGACTAATAGGGGAGAGCTTTGGTCTGGCAAGCCCAAATGTCTTGCTAGCTGAAATACTAATAAAAATCGGTATATATTGTGTTAATGTTTCTATTGTATTTACATTTTTAGTCATCCATTTTTTGATATTCAAAGTTAGTGTCGCTCGAGTGTCATGGGAGTATTCGGCAGTGCTCATCTCCATTGGCAGCCCTGAGCCAGTGGTGTCAATTCCACATTAAACAATTTCTGTTGTGCCACAATGTAGGTAGGCCATTTAATCTACCCTGAATGGATGATGGGCTGAGCAGACCAGTTATCAGCATTTGAACGAACAATTTTCCCATTGAGAGTTAAGTGCTCAACCCTTAGCTCCACTCTGCCCAAGTTTGAAATGCAGTTTTGATTGTGCAAATATGAAACATACGGGCTCCAACAAAGGCACGTTTTGGCTGCATGGTGCCTGTGATGTGCTTGTGTTTGCACTTAATGTGAGTATTGCAGGTGTGTCTGGTTGCCCGTGTGTGTGTGTGCGCGCACGCCTCAGGGACTTGCTTTGGCGCAAACTGGAAGACCTTGTATTTTAATTTTTTTAAAAGGTGGCCACGTAGATACACCTAGGATGTTATAGTTGCTCATACAATTCTCTGGAGGATGCCTTATTTTGGATTTGAGCCTTGCGTGTGCTGGCTGAACCCAAATATACTGTTCTTTTACGCTTGCAAGTTTCTTTTAAAGCCGAAGCAATTCATATAGTGCAAGTATAGGACGTTCAAACGGTGTATTTGGAATTTGTTTTGTTTTTTTGTCTTAGTTTGGCCTGTGGAGTTCGTGTTGGCCCATGGCTCTTAAACACGGCAGCCGTGAAAATATCTGTTTAATATGAAATTCATTGATATCCATTTGCGTTGTCCGATGTACAGTGTCTGTTTGTTCACCCCATTTTATGTCTATATAAAGAACCTAATGGAAAATATAAATAAATATAATTTTGCTCATAATTTCTAGGTATAATAACCATTAGAACTCGATAGCATATGGAATATTTTGAGGTGACCAAGTGGCTAAGTGGTCAGCAAATTTGCCACAACCAATTTGCAATGAGTTAATGGTTCAAATCCAGTTCGTGCTACAGTTGCCCAGAACTGCTTTTTGCGTTTAGTTTGTTGTCTTTCCCCCACACCTCTGCTTAGCATGGTTGGCTACGTATGGTACGAAATAAGTTCAACATATATACATAATTTGTGACAGGTATTTAATTAACAGATCTTGGCTTAAAGCTTTCGTGACTGCAGAATTCATATTCTTTGGATCTTTTGGTAAAGTCTACATGACTTTATCGAAAGACCCAAAGAATAAGTAATTAACAGATTGTGTCCTATGTTAAGTGGGTATTAAAGACTGTCATTGCATAGCAGAGTAAGCAAATCCAAAGTTTGGAGTATAACATAACAATAGTGTTATATGTGTAATAATTATTGTAGTCAGGAAGAGAAGATTGCGATGGGTCGGGCTCATGTGAAGGTTGGAGGAGAGCAGGTTACCAAGACAGGCATTGTAGTGGCATCCAGAGGTTGGTGACCAAGGAAAATATGTACAGCAATATGTTGACTGCACTAGTTGTGGAGCCTAACAAAAGCAAGGAAGCAATGTGCTGCACCAACAGCATTGTCCGCATTTACGTCATTGTTCGCCTGAAACGCAGTAATTTCCTGCCGTTTAATTATATTACCTTTCCACAGCAACCCAGAACACATACTTTACAAGAGTTAAACAATCTCAATGAGCTCTCCAATGGTTAACGTCGTCATATTGTTTTGAAAATACACTACATTTAATTGCCGATTTAGCACCATTTTGTGTATTGTCTGTGTGTGCGTTTGGTACGCGTGTGGGTATGAAGCTGTGTTTAGCTGGTTCATGCAGCCCACGAGCCCAGCCACTGCTTGCCCAATCGGCTATTGTTTGGCTGGACAGGGGGAGATAATTTGGTGAGCCACAGGCTAGAAAAGAAGGACTGATCTGGTATGGGAGAGATCTAGCGATGAGTGAACTCACTGACAACTGGTAACATTGGTCTCATGGTCAGCTTCTGGAGGAAGCTTGAGATGGTTGGCACTGGGGAGTGCAGGCGGTGCACCTGCCAGTTACTCTGGTATGTTAATTTACAACATCTGGACCCACACACATTGTAGGGAAACCTTCCAATATTGGATTGACAAAGGGATAGCAATGATTATTGTACAGTATATAACATTTGGGACTGCCCTGTGAGTTCGTGGCAGCCACTCCACATGGCCACAAAGTGCTCCTAGACTGGTAAGTGCTATGGCGACATCACCACAGTTTATTAGAAAATAAGGGTTGCTGCTGTTGTGTTCGCATGTTAGTGAGGAATGGCATTGTAGTGGCTCGTATACTGCATTTACCGTAAGTCTTAGTTACCTGGGTTAAGCTCGTGGCCATGTGCAACATTGTAGGCCTCCACTAAGTTAGATCAGCGATAAATGAGTGTCTCACTATCTGGTGCAATGTGTGAAAATCAGCACCGGGGAGATAAAGGTGGATAATAGTGTATGTATGCTGAACTTTTTTCGCACCATACGTAACCAACTGTGCTAATCGAAGTGCATGGTGTTCAATATACCAGACACTTGCACTTCACTGATAGTGATTTACTGGACAGGCTTGAGCGTGGGTAGATGCAATTGTATTACCACTACTATATTTCTCATCTATTTTACTTACATAAGGTTGGCAAGTCTGCAAGCGTGCCCGCAATGCTCATCGGAAATTGCTGTGTCACTTAGGAAAACTTTGACTTGGAGAAAATTGTCAAAAGCAGCACATTAAAAAAAAATGCAATGTTCCGAGTACACATAGTACGTACTAATGCCGTCGAAATAAAATGGCATATTAGAATCCAGTTGGCCGTACGGCTTGGCTTGGCTTAGTGCCAGGGCAGGGTACTAAGCCATGATGGGTAGTAACTGAGGAGTCTTGGAAGATCGTGAATGCCATGGAGTGGGGTCCCTATTCTATTCTGAGCAACTATTTAACTCCTTTCTATGCTATTAATATTTACCAGGTAAGGCCCACTCAGCTATATAACTCTTTTTCAGAAGCTACCTGGCCACAATTTATTGCTTAATGAAGTGCCTTGTCATGTGCAAATTTATAGCAGCCAAACGCATGCTTCTAAATGTGGAGGGAAAAACCGGAGGACCAGAGAAAATTCCACATGACCACGGGGAAAACGTGTAAACTCCAAATATACAGGCATCAGGGGCATGATCGAACACACAACCTCCTGTATACCAACCGAGGTAGTTAATATCTCGCCACCACAGTGCCCCTGTCAGAAGTAGCCATGTGTTTTCAATACAGGAAACTAATTTATTCAGAGTGATTGGCTATAGCTGTAACAATAATGGACCTACAGACATAAGTTGTGAGTTCAAATTCTTGTTGGGATGTCTCAGCCCATCATCCCACGGGGTCAATAAGATAGCACCATTTTGTGAAAGTCATTTTTTTCTTATCACATATGTAGAGCATAGACCCAAAGATCCCAAAAGCCAACCGACCAATAACAAATAGCAAGTTGTAAGAGTTCAGAGTTATTCTATAATTAGGCAGGTCCCCACCATAGGCATGAATAATTTTTTGCACTGGCTGTGGGCCACTGATGTAGATGAATATCACTTAATAATTAATATCATTATGGAGACACTGAATGTAGTGCATCGTAATCATTGGAGTCATTGTGGATAATACTTTATAAGTAACAACTTCGATCAGCAGATAATGTCTCATATCTCTCTCCATGGACAAAATAAAAGTAAGTCTTTCACAACCCATCGGCCGCACGGCCTTCTGAGCATGCAGCATTGATTCAGCACTAGCAATATCTGGAAAGGCCTCAACACTGAATGTATGTAGAGGCCGGTCCAAGGTTTGTTTGTACTGAAGCAATGCTGCTTAAATTATGCACAACCAGAAGCCCTTGCCGTTGATGAGTCATGTAAGAAATACTCCAAGAAATAATGAAATTGTTTATGTGGAGAGATAGATATATGAAGGAGAGATATTGTCTGCTTATCTATTTTGACTTTAAGTGAGTCATTTCTGAGTTATAAATGTGAACGGTGCAAATTTTTTTTTATATTTTTTTGTCTTTTTAACATTTCCAAGAGCTGAAAATGTGTCTCTAAATGCACATCTGATTTTGCTTTCACACAAATGTAATGTCTAATTTTAATGCTTCACGATGTCCATTTGCACCTCACACTCATTTAACAGCCAGCTTTGCTCTCCTAAGCAGCTACATCATGAACTAAGCCTAATTCAGCAGCTACGTATACCCCAGGCTTTACAGTGGATCTATGAACTATCGACATGTAAACATTAACCCCTGTCACAATTGTAGGAATTAGAATTTGGGATCGATATTCTATTTTGGTATTAATTATTTTATATATATATTGGTCAAAGTAGAGCATCCATATTTGCAGGGTTAATGTGGCCCAATTACAAACATGATGAATAAATAAAAATGGTTCCCACACGGATGATTCGATACATGTATCCTGAGCATAAAAATCTATTTAATGTGATGTCTTGTCACATGGACAATGTTCTGTGATAAAAATTTCAAGTCATTTTAGAATAATCACCTATTATTTACTAATATTGTGCCTCACACAAATAAAAACAACTCCTGAAGTGTCAATGGAATTAAGAAGTTCAATTTCTTATTCGAATCTTTATTTATCCTGAAGGAATCCGATGGGAAGTTAAAATTGCACAAGTACATACATTCCTGCAGATGTGTCAACACTAAATGCAAGACAACAACATGGGTAGTAGCACACATGAACCTAGAATCACAAGTTTACAAGTAAACTGATAACATATCCACTGGAATGTATAATTGATCAGAGTTTCATACTTGCCATCTAGTGATGTCCGCGTTACCTTTTGTGACATTTGTCACGTATTTTGTGTTATTTGTTCTACTTAAGATCTTCTGTCTGGTTTGTCTGTGTGTGTGTGCGCGATTGTGATCGTGTGCACAGGTTATATTCCTGCACGGACTGGGAGACACTGGGTAAGACTACGAGTCATACTGTGCGCACAACTGCTGTCCATGTTTCATCAGACTGGGCTTGATATTCCCTGCCAGGATCTACTTTATACAATGCAAGGGGACACAGACCGGAAGTGACAAGGTTGCTCAGGGGGTTCATTATGGCCATGTCACAGCATTGAGTTGATAATGCTGGGAGACCTGGGTTCGAATCTGGGTTTCAGCCGCTCGCGAATGATCTAGGCTCTGAAGCTTAGTGATATGATGGTCTCAGCCTGGTCACCAGTGACTGCACAGAACACCCCCATTGCATTAAATAGAAATGTTCACTTTGAGTCGATATGCCATAATTAGTGTTGGGTAGGAGAATTACACTGAGTGTATGTTTTCCGAGTGGATTATTACCTCATGAAGCAAAAGTCAATGTTTATGTTAATTTCAATAATCTATAGCCACCAGTGAGGAGCTTTTTTTCAGAATGTGAGTAATACATTGACACATATCCGTAATACATTTGTAAACGTGACAACATTGTCGGGAAGTGGAGGCTGCTTGACAAAAGGGAATTTGCATAAAACTACTGCGTGGCCTACACCAAAAACAAATATTGATGATCGTACTGGCTGCAAAATTCGATTTTTTATATCTCCTTTTCCTTTCAAATCTCACTTTTTCACAAGCTCGTGAAATTTTGACTTTGTGTAAGGTTGTCCTTTTTAACATGTAGGCTTTCGCGACAAATAAAAAACCTGTATTATGGAAGTTTGTCCTTCTCAGGGTGGTTTGGCAAAGAGCTGCTTAGCTCCCAGTGTCACTCCCCCTTGCTGCACACACACAGCAGTTGTTTGGGGGCCATGCTACATGAAACCAATTTGTTGTGCTGCTTTAATGGGTGCGCTAGATCGCCAGGGCTATTGTTGGCATCTGTGTCATCACCGTGTTTATAATTTCAGGCACGGCTGGGCTGAAGCCATGGCAAGCATCCGCTCCCCACACATCAAGTACATCTGCCCCCATGCGTAAGTGTTGCTCCGAGTTGAGTATCAGGTGGATCGGCGTGTTCAGAATGGCCTTGTCATAGCCACGGAACTGACAACACTCATATCCTGGATTTATATCCCAGTTTAATTAGTTAATGACTGTAAGTGTAGCAAGTGTGATGGACTCAGCCCAATCATACAAGGACTACACAACTGTGATGTGGCTATTTGTGGCTATTGGGTGGTAGTCTGGCATCTAGCTGTGCTGTCTTGTATTTTGGGATATTTTAATCTTGCATACTTGGTTTTCCCCAGTTATCCCAGTTTCAAAATTCCAAAAGATGCTTGGTACTCATCAGACACTTACTCATCAGACCTGGCTCTTGTTGTCTCCTGCATATCTCCTGCAGTTAAACACTCAATTGTGGGGCAAATTATTTTCTCGTGACGATGAATCAACATGTGTAGGTAAAATTTAGACTTAAAACTTTCGTGACTGCAGGAATTCATATTCTTGGTTTTTTCGGTAAAGTCACATGGATAGAAAAAAAAATCTGAATTAAAAGCAAAAAAACCCACAACGTTTCGATCGCAACACAAGCGATCTTCATCAGGTGGAGAGAAAAGATGAAGACCGCTTGTGTTGCGATCGAAACGTCGTGGGTTTGTTTTTTATTTTATTTAGATTTTTGTTTTTCTATCTACGTGACTTTACCGAAAGAACCAGGGAACTTGCAATTTGAGGAACGAGACGGGGCATTTTAACATGCAATGTCAAGTGCAATGCACTCCAAGAGGCTGTTGTACAGCAATATCATGGCTTTATCAGTGTCATTCACTGCTTTCTCTGTCAGGCCACAGGTTTTTCTGTCATCTCTCTCACATTGACACTGCAAAGTGACCACATGCAAGTGCTGTTGCTAGCACCAATCTTCTATCAAATGAGCTGTGATTCCTTTTAAGAATTATTCCTCCCCAATAAATATTTAATACCGTGTCTGCGTTTGCACAGTAATGCCTTTTCAGGGTGGCTGTGCATTTATAAGCTGCATTTTGAATGGGCCATTTGACAACTCATTAAAATATCTTGTCCATTACCATTTTCGGACATTTGTGTTGCCTAATTGGTTTAATATCGTTTTCGACATTTGGTCCGTGATTTAAATGTTACTATTATGATTCCTTTTACAGTGTGATGATAGTAATAATGAGGCGGCTGGGTGCCTGGGCTCATAATGGCCTTGTCAGCCCCACTCGTCTTGCACCACAGGGATCTTGGGTTCTTATTTAGGTTCTATCAAACCATATTGGCTTGAATGCTGAAATATAACACAGAAAAAAAGGTATTCAATGAATTTGGTTTCTCACATGTTTTGGCCGCGTGCAGCTGTGAAGGCTGAAATTAGCATTATATTGTACTATTGGGGTTAGCTTTTCTTTAAAGAACACAAATCAGCACTCTCTATGGGCTGAGAGAGGCTTATTGAAGTAGTTCGGTGGTGTCACATGTGACATGATGGTTCAGAAGGATGTTTGTTCACCTCATTACATAACTTCAATCAGTGCAATTCCAGCATATTTGATTATACATTTGCACATAAAATGTAGCTTTGTAACCATAGACAAGGAATGCTTAAATAAATAAATATCATTTTTACTATTCACTTAAAGTGATTTTGATGATGCGTCCCATAAAAAATCACTATTTAGAGTTACTGGATTTCTTGCCCAAAGAAACTCACGTTTTGGATAGCAGAAATGGACAAGCATTTGGCATTTTATCAAAAGTGTTTCATGTTTGTAACCTGCATCCAAAACATTTAATTAAACTTTGTAAACAAAAGACCTGGCTGCACTCATAAATCGTATTTATGTACCATGTGTTAATATGTTAATGGTACTATCTGAAGACCACCATTATGGATGTAATGGTGTCTGAACCTAGCATGTCATTTAAAACCCAGAAAAATTGTAATCGCAGCTGAATTTTGATTAATGTGCATTTCATATGGTATTTTAATGTGTACTATCCTTTATAATTGTATTTTTATGCAAAATTTTAAACCCGGTGTACTCGCACTATAACCCGAGCTCTGTTGAGAATTTGGTGATAAAGGATGCTGTTTGAAGGAAAAAACATTAAATTCAATTACGAGAACTGACCCGAATTCCTGCACTTCTGATATATGATTTCATGGCAATGTGATATTCCGCATTTTGTTGATTTATAATTAATATTTCGCTTGTACATGATACGTCTAGTGATTTCATTGTGTTCATAATGCTACATCCATAATATATCCACTATCAGATGAAGGCCTCGCTCAGCCATTACCGCCTCTGAAATTTTGATCACATAGATTTACCTCTCTGTTTTTGAAACCTCTAATTTAACTCTAAATATTTAACAAGTATGAGTGGCATTGACCATTTTAATAGGTGTATATTTCCTGCCATGTCATTCATTGCAAACACGAACGCGTACAAAATGTAACAAAAGCTGAAAAGTGTGCAAAGAAGCATGGGAGGTGCATGCTTTGAATAGCAGGAAAACATTGCCAAACCTGGGGGTTACGTTCTTGAAAAATGTTAAATGTACATCTTGGATGTCGTGCTAGCAATGGAGGTTAGCTCAACTCATACCTGCTTGAATAAGGAAACACCTGACTTATGCACGTGTGTTTTTGTGCGTCTAGTCCACCTATGCCAGTCACGTTGAATATGAAGATGACAATGCCTTCCTGGTAAGTGCTCACAACTATTACATGGTTCTCAATTTAAATTACTATTTTGACGCCTATCGGATACACCATTTAGTGTGTGCGTTTGCACCAAGCGTGGCAGCAGCTTTATCATTTTGTAGAATGCTGCGTACCTCAGACTGCCGCAAAGCATGGTTAGCGGACAGTCTTCTACAATGTTCGTCATCATCTCTCATGCACTGATGCAACTGGGTATTGCAATCTGTGTGTATTGGTTGCTACTGTCCCCACACTAACCACACCCATTTCCCGCAATAATTGTTTTTTGATGAATAAGTATTTGTTCAAAGTAATCAGCTGGCACATCAGTCGTAACCTGATTGAACACCGAAAGCAAAGTAACACTTTGGGATTATCATTACCTCCCTTTGGTAATCTGATTACTCCACACAAAAAAACTAACCCCATCTAGCAGGAAAAAGCCTAGTCAGGCAACCCCCATTTTCCCACCAGATTGAATGAGCTCAACACCAGTTTACAAAGACATTCTTTAGCTCATAATGCTCAGGCATCGATACATCTTTTCTCTGTCTGACATGCATCCCTCCCCCCACCTCCCAACCACATTCACTAAAGCTGCGATTTACTGCGACTCAGCATTAGAGAGCTACGTTATTGAGTTGTTATCCTGGGGGAGATGGATTTGGAGAAAAGGGGTTTGGGGAAAATGTAATTCATTTTACTTTAAAACACACTAGTTTAGGACCGTTAACAAATGCACCATGCATAAGACTGATTTGTGATTGCTACTAAGGTCTGTATGGTGCACTTCAGAGGTTTTTATTTTTGTTGTCACCACGTAGCTCAGAAGGCACAAGCTGGTTGTGTCATGTGACATATAGCCAGCACATAGGATGCTCGATTTTAATTAAAATTTCAGACAAAAGTTTCATCGCATGAAATTGGATTTTAAATACTTTGCGATACCACAGCTTTGAGGGCTAAATGTATAATGAATACTTGTCATGTTCCAGGTTTGACATCATTGACCTCAGCCTGGATGCCAGGGAAGATGAACAAGGCATCAAACAAGCAGCAGAACATGGTAACCCTGGACTTATTACATGAACAGTCAGAGATGACTGGTTGTCTCCGTGGCTAATACTGTTTCACAGCACTTAACCAGCACCTCTGAGATTTTGAATTCAAATCCATATTTCAGCCACTGTTGATTTAGCCAGATTTGAAAGTTATAATAAATGTATTTATTACAGCACCTTGAACAAAACTAAATGTCCCCTTTCACTGTACAATCTAAATTAAACTGCAATTACAAACAAAAAACAGTAGCGCGTGGGAAAAAAGGGGTTTGTCAATGCCATTTTCAGAAACATGGAAATTTCTTAACACAAAAATTCCAAGACTGTCATGTAGCACAGTGACATTTAAGAAAATAACATTTGTACTTTTTTTAAAAAGATCACATGAATACAACAGCCAACACAGTTCATAATAAAGGTTTTTGGGTTAGATTGCGTATGTATAAATGTGTCCGTAACCCTCCACCACCCAACACGGCCAGTAAGGTTTGTCACGTAAACAACGTGCACTTTTACAATTTGAGTTCCACAAATTGTGAATGTTGTGGATTTACTCTCCAACACCCCGGTGGGCTGAAGTAGTAACTAATTGGCGCGTTGTTTATGTGACAAACCTTATTGGCTGTGTCGGGTTTGGAGGGTTACGACACATTTAGAAACTAGATTCAAATCTTTCGTGACTGCAGGAATTATTCTTTGGTTCTTTTGGTAAAGTCACGTAGAAAGAAATTAAATTAAATAATAATAGAATACGACGTTTCGATTGCAACAGAAGCAACCATCATCAGGTACAAATGAATGAGAAAACAGTCAACTTGGAAATATAATGCAATACAACACAGTGAGTCGGCCAACACAACAGTCAACACCCCACCTGGTTGTTTACGTACTTCCAAAGATTGCTAAATTTGAGAGAGAGACAAAACAGACACGGAGACACACAGACAGACACTCAAGCAGAGAGAGACTCACACAGAAACAAACAGAAAGACAACGTCTCTGTGTCGAGGCCTTAAATAGAGAGCGAGGGCGGGGCAGAGGGGGATTTGTGTGGAATTCCTGCCCATAGGGGACGGACGAGCTGGACACTGGACTTCTTAACAAGCATTACACTTCCTAATTGTACTAAATTTGCTTTCTACTGTGCTTGTTTATAACTCCTTTCTCTCCTCCGGCCGCTATGGGCAGGAATTCCACACAACGCTCCGTGCTTGTTTGTTTAGAAGTCCAGTGTCCAGCTCGTCCGTACCCTATGGGCAGGAATTCCACATAACTCCCCCTCTGCCCCAATCCCCCCCCTCTCTCTCTCTCTATTTAAGGCCTCGACACAGACGTCTTTCTGTGTGCCTATGTGTGTGTTTGTCTCTGTGTGAGTCTCTCTCTGCTTGTGTGTCTGTCTGTGTGTCTCCGTGTCTGTTTTGTCTCTCTCAAATGTAGCAATCTTTGGAAGAACGTAATCAACCAGGTGGGGTGTTGACTGTTTTGTTGGCCGACTCTGTTATGTATTGCACTATATTTCCAAGTTTACTATGGTTGTTTTCTCATTCATTTGTGCCTGATGATGGTGGCTTCTGTTGCAATCGAAACGTCGTATTCTATTATTATTTGATTTGATTTCTTTCTACGCGACTTTACCGAAAAAAACAAAGAATAATGACACATTTATACATACGTGATCTAACCCTAAAACCTTTATTAATTATCAATAATATTGGTTGCAAAAGCCTCCATGTTAAATTAGCCAACACTGTCTCCATACCTAAGCCAGAGTTGTGCGTTGCTCATCTCCTCAGGTGTCCCTGATCCCGTGGTGTAAATTCCACATTCCTTTGGCAGGCATTAGTCTTTACATATGACAGCCACTTTAACTTCCCACAATATGATAGTTATTTTATTAAATCCAAAGAGATCATGATGATGCACTTGGTTGACCGCCAAATTGTATTCAAAGTCATAACCTTCCCCGTGGAAAGTCGAGCACTCTAGTTCATGCAGCGTGTGGCTGATTTATACACAACAGTGCATATTGCTCATTTAAATTTACCTTCTGACAGTTATCTGTCATCAGTGGCTTGTGCACATGAGTTTTAATATATACGTTTTTGGTTTGATGGGATCAGTTTGGAGGCAGAAATTGGCATGGTGAATTTGAATGTGGGCGAGATGAGTTTTTCATTACTTGTGAGATTTGCACTGGCATCTCGTTAATGGTCTGATAATGAATAATTAAGAAAGATTTCCAGTACCGGCTTTAATTTCCACTCCACCGTGAGTAGCAAAAACGGGGACACGGTGTTTGTGTGTAGGCCAAACAACTTTAACAAATTTATATCATACCACTTTTTGTGATTAATTTGTAAATGTCCTTTTTTATTTTAGCCTACAATCTACATAAGGTGTGGTGGCACATTCCTATGATCCATAGCTATGGAGGCACGGTTGGTAGATCACGCAGAGATTGTGATGTGTTGTGCGACTCCCAGCCTATAGGGCTGCCAGGTTGCCAAGTAGATGCAGCGAATGGATAGCTGACCAATCCGTGTGGACCTTTGGGTACTATTCTTTCATGTGGGTGGATTTTCTCCAGGCACCGGTTACCTCTCAAATACTTATAAATGCGAATGAATTATAAAGGAGTTTGACAACATTTCCAATCAGGATCCTTCTAATAAAATAAGTGGTGAGATTTGTACGATGACCTTCTATGACTTACTTGCTATTGTTATCGTATCCCCTAGAGCTTGGGGTTTTTCACAATTCATAGTGTGGAATTTCAATGCCGTTCTTAGAACTGCATACGATTCCTAGTTAAGTCGTTGGATGGGCAGAATTATAGGGGTGGGAGTGGCTTGGGTGGAGCCTTGTGTGGCATTCAGGCATGATGGGAGGGCCCACGTGGCCTGCTTGACTTCATGGAATCACCAATGAAATATATGACTGATGCTAAAGTTGTACATTTTAATGGCGATTGAGATTAATACTATCCAGATAGAAGCAGGGGTTGAGACACCACCCACAAAACATTTGCAGTAATGTTAAAAGTAATCAGTTCATAAAATGTCTTCGCTTTTAAATACCAAATAGGGCATTGCAATTAAAAGACTCCAAGTTTTTAATGAATGACATCCACTGGGTAGTGCTGTGGTTAAACTGCTCAACTCGGTCATGAGGTTGTGAATTTAATTATTCGATTAAAGTCTTTTCAGCATATCATCCCTTGTGGATTAATAATTTTACTACTTTGTGAAAAGCCAGTAGTTGCGTATCCTATGGAATTTTCACCACTGGTTTGTCTCAGCAGAAATGTGTGCAGACTTATGCTCGTTTACACAGGAACACATTTAACCTTTTCTTGCAAACTGTAATGTAAACAACTGCACACAGCCATGAGCTCTCACTTGCAGTGTATGTTCACGTGATGTGTTGCTTGTTCTCTTGTCGTGCGGCGCACAGTAAAGAAGATGATTGACCAGGAGGTGGAGAGCGGCATCCCGTCCAACAGGATAATCCTCGGGGGATTCTCACAGGTATTATCCGGCATGCTGACACTAACACACCGCATGCTGCTGTCAGTGTTTTTGTCATGGTCACCCCATCAGACAATCTCTCTCCACTGCTAGATGAAGACTTCTATTTGCGACAATTGGACTTCTGTTTTCACATTGACTCTTTGATGCTTATCACTTGGCTTTGTGTCTGTCTTCAATATTCTGTCTGCAATTTATGCCTGGCTTTTCTCATTCTGCCTGTCTAAAATGCATTTCTGTTTTTATTGGTGTATTGTATCAATATAGGTTGTTCATAAAGTTATGAGACAGAGGTCCGTGTTTTATATTTGTAGCCACCAGATGTCACTCTAGGCAGGCTTACAGAATAACTATTTTGCTCACAGGGTTTATTCACAATTCCATACTTGTGTATATACATACACGTGCTGAGTGTGTGTGTAATTAGTACACTGGCACAGCAGTTAGCACACTGCCATACTAACCCATTCGCCCAGGTTCAATTTCCAGCCATGGATAACATTTTTCTATCTGAGCCTGTCTTGGCTGTCCATTAGGAGTATCTGGTGTGGTGTGTAAAACATCAGCGCTGTGTAGACAACTTCTGCCCGAGTATCGCATCCTGGCCTTTGTTGGTGCTTGCTCGCAGCAATGCTCCCTCTGGCCTATAAGGTCAAACAAGGGGTTATTTTATGGTGTGGTGTTATCTTAATACATGTGTGGTGATTGTCCCATACAATCCCTGGGACAGCGTAATCAAGAAGGCTGGAGCGAACACTCCATGCTCTAATTGGTTAGGGCACGCGGAGCAAGAGGATTGGCCGGAACATTAAAAAGGAAAAGGTCGGACGGTTAGGCCAAGTGAGGGTAAGAGAGGATGATTGGTGGAGACGGAGTGCGATGAGGGGTGGAGCCAGGAAGAGGTTAAAAGGGAGCAGGAGGCGGTGTTCGGGGCATTGCGGGAGAGAGCGAGAGCGAAGGTGCGGACCCGTGCCGTGAAATGAAGACCTTACCTTTTCGACAAAGAAAAGGGTCAGAGTCTTCTTTCACATGGTACACCTACCCAAAATATCAGAGCACCCAACAGCATTGGTGTAAGAGACCATTATTTTATTGTGAGACTCCATGAAGTAAAAATATGGCCAAGATCATCTTGTTTAAACAAATGCCACTGGGGAACATGATCTTCAGGACATCAGAGTGTTTGTCTTACGCTTTTCGAATGAGCATGGGACAGCGTCCATCTCCACTGCCTCCAGCCACCATTGGAAATTCAAAATTTCTATGGGCGGGGGGGAGGGTATACTCTTTATTGGACAACCACTGTAGTCTAACCAAAAAGTAGTTATCATTTTCTCAAACACTGAGGGATGATGATGCAATGGGTCAACCCCGATCAATAATTTTACTAACTCTACCTATTGCGAGCTGAGCGCACAAACTATAGCACCACGGATAATTATTTTTGCCTCTGATGACTATTTCGTATTAACACGGCAACCCAGTTTGCTAATTTGGCACAAAATGCGTGCATTGTGAATGTGCTGAATACGCAGTACAGGGTGTTGGGTAGACGTGGTCAAGCTTGGAGCTGTGGAGCAATCCCTCTCCAATCGTCGGGCACATGTTGCCACACAAAATAATGACACTTGTTTCAGGGCTTTGATCAGTATCGTAATCACGTCCGTGGGATGTCTGTGGGTACACTACCAAATGCAGACACATTTAATAAGGAATTGGTTGAACATCACAATTCAGAACCTTCCTGGAAAAAGGGTCCTTGAATCTTGAGAATAGGTTTTCCCCTTTTTCTGGCAACAAAACAGGTGTTAAGATGTTAAAACACCAAACTGAACCTTTTTACAAGTAATCATGTCTGCATTAACCACAATACTTGTGGTCAGAATGCAAAAAAAAGTACTCTGATAATATATGCATTGTCTTTGAAACTGATTGGTCCACACCAGAGACAGCTTTCTTTAGTCTCAAAATGGTGATAGACCAGAGGATGCCAAGGGTAAATAAATATAATTTTAACTCCTGTCAGTCATCATTAGCAAACATAATAGAGGTTTTTTGGGTTAGATTGCGTAAATATATAAATGCGTCGTTAAAACCCGCCACCACCCAACACAGCTAACAAGTTATGGTTGTCACGTAAACAGAACATGTAAAATTCTTGGTTCTTTCGGTAAAGTAACATAGAATGGAAATAATAAAATAATACAAATAAAACTATATAATAAAATTATCACGACGTTTTGGCCACAACACAAGCAGCCGTCCTCAGGTGCATATCTAGCAACAGAGACAAAACCACTGAACTACTTTTGCAGTCGACCGGCTCTCTCTCAATCAACGTTAAACAGTGCTCATTCATGCTCTGTTAAAACCCACATTTTAAATAATAGGTTTTTTGTGCAGGTATTAGGAACCAGTCTGAGATCATCAAACTTTCCCTCGAGAATCTGGTTCATTCAAAGGTGGCTCATTACTCTTATGGAGTCATATTCCAGCCGAGTGATTCCAGTGCTTCTGAATTCGTATTTGTATTTATCCTGTTTATTAATAATAAAAACCACAACTTCTTTTGCATCGGAACATGGCAAGCCATTATAAGTGGCGCATTGTTATACTTAAAGGCCAGCGATCTGTCTCATGCAACAAGATAAGGCATTTCCCGCCATAACTTGTGCTGCTTGAAGTGACAAATTGTGGTAAAATTCCACTTAAGGTGTTTTAAGCAACGGCCACAGTCCCCATATTTCCTAATTCACTTCGAGTGCGTTTAGAAATGTTCTCCGCCTAGAGCAGAAGATAAAAATCTTGCATCACACGCATCTCTGCTGGTTAAGAAACGCCTCCTAGGGACTGCCGAGTCAGCTGGTTTAGTTTTTTGGCCAGACATCAGGCACCCATGGAAGCCTTCAAAAGTGAAATTACGTTAAAATCTTGCACGCGGATGTTGCTGTGCGCTGATGCGTTTCCGTATCTGAAAAAGCAGAATTCTTGCCGCTTTACTAATAATAAGTAGCTTCATTAAATTCAATGAATATCAGAGGTGTTGTCTCAGGCTGTCGGGTACAAGTTTGAACCTTCACTTTTGAGAAAAAAAAACTTTAAATTGACTTTTGGGCACTCGCTGATGGTGTTACGACAGTGACATACAGTAGTAATAAGTGGGGCAGTTCTTCGCTGCCTAACAGAATCCACCAAAACTTATGTGTTGATGCTGCATATTGACTGATTTTCTCCAGTAATTCTGACATTGTTATTTCGTCGCTTCCTTGTCACTCTTTTACTGCGACTATCACAATACAGCAAAAGCTCTGTTTTCTGTCATCAATGGGGAATGGAGGATGCAGGTTAACCAAATACATACAACTTTGAAAGAAAGAAATGAAGCCAACATTTAACTATGATATAAGAAATAATATATTATTTTACAGAGGTAGTCACAAGTCAGTTTGTCGAGCATTCTAAGTTGATTGTAGAGAAGCAGTGGGGCCGTTTAGAGTACAATATACATCTTCTTGGTTCTTTCGGTAAAGTCACGTAGAAGGGAAGTAATAAAATAATAAAAATAAAACAAATAAAATAAAATAATTCTTACGACGTTTCGGCTACAACGCAAGCAGCCACGAGCACTGCCACTGGGCAGCGACCTGAAGCTTCCGTAAACAACAAATCTATGAGAAGCGCACACGGCAAGACACCAGATGGCTGTCGGAATTTTTCTGGATACGTGAAGGAAGATTTGTGTTGCTGCCTTATGACAGATGCCCGTTAATAGAGCGTGTGGTAAAGTGCTGAATAAAGGAGTTTTTGCTGTACATTGTTTCCTATGTATTCACACCTTGATACCTCCACCAGCGTCAAGGACTCTCTGGACCAGGTTGACCACTTCCTGTCATGAATATTACTTATCTTTAGAACTTTTACAAGTTCCTGTAACCGTGCTCATTTCAAGAAATGTGTTGGTTCTCATCTTTTGTTCCAGTTTAACACGTAGGCTTTCGCAACCAATATCCATAATGGAGGATTTTTTTGGGTTAGATCGTGTTAAATATAAATGTGTCCTTAAACCCGCCACTACCCGACAAAGCCAATTAGTAAGGTTTGTCACGTGAACAAAACATGCCAGTTAGTTACGAGTTCAGCAGACCGGTGTGTTTACAATTCGATTACGATGTTTCGCCGATAATTTCTTCCATCATTAGTCCACTTTATTGCTGGAAATGTTGCATTTTAGGCATTTGGCCTTCATAATCACTTGCTAACAGCACTTGCCCCTACAGTATACAAGACTAACCGGGGCAGCTTTATCATTCAATAGAGACACCCGTGGTGTGATGGTTCACTCATTGGGCTCTAATACCAAAAATACAGAACGGTAGTGGCTAGCGATATCTGAACATGTTCTGGGCCTCCTGTCACTCAACTTGCCCTGAAATAAGTAACCTGGTGCAGTGTAAACATCAGTGCTGGGGAAAGAAAAGTGGACACGTGTGATAGCGGCACACCACATTCTCATGTGGTCTACTACCATTCGTACGCCATTGTTAATAGCGATATCCCCTGTGCTCTGCAGGGCTAAACAGCTGGCTCTGTATGTAATCATATGTATCCGTGTGTGTGTGTTTGCAGGGAGGCGCCCTCTCTCTGTACACAGCGCTGACATCGCAGCAGAAGCTTGCCGGCGTAGTGGCCCTCAGCTGCTGGCTTCCCCTTCACAAGTCCTTCCCAGCGGTCAGCTTCTCAACTACTCTCATCCACATGCTTTCTCTAGTCCCTGCCACACACACGCATGCATATTTTTCCCTTTGATGCTCCGGAAAGTAAGATGTACAGTACCCCAAACTCATGCCAGGTGTCAATGGCGTTATACAGATCTGGTCACACCCACACACACTTACTATATTATAAGACCCATCCACATTTTTCTTTAAAAAAACAAGGAAAACTGCGTAATAATCTGGAAAATACGGTACCGGTCTCTTTCTCTCACACGCACGTGAACACACTGCAGGGGTGATGGAGAGGTTTCTGGCCTCTTACAGAAGGAGGGATCGGTATTTTCTTAAACTGTAAGGCTGCAGCGTTGTGATGGTCCTCATATTGCTCGTTGAAATACAAAACGCAGCATTTTGCTCCGAGACGACAAGGCGAGGCGGTGGTGGACCACACAAATATTTAAAAAAATAAGAATAGGTTTTTACTTTTTCTGGCAATAAAACAGGTGTTAAGATGTTCAAACACCAAATAGATACCTTTTGCAAGGCATCATCTGCAGTCTACATTTAGCACACGTACTTGTGGCAAAACATGACACAAGCAAAACATGCCACAAGTACTTGCGGTTCATGCCGACTTGATGCCTTGCAAAAGGTATCTAATTGGTGTGAACATCTTAACACCGGTTTAATTGCCAGAAAGGGTTAAACCTATTATTATGTTTTCTTCATCCTTTTGATAGTGGTAAAAAGGTCCCATAGACACGTAAATATTGCGAAACTTCCTTCCCGTGGGCGTCAAATTGCCATAACCTGACTCGCCTGGAGAAAGCAGTACAGCAAGTGGACTAACCACCATCTGTTTCCAATGCAGGACCTTCCTGATAGAGTTCTTCAATTCAGTGCAGCTCTCCTGGATACAACAATAAATCTGTTTCCTGAAAAACAAAAATCTATAACACTAATACATAAATACAAGTGTCTCAATGCTCACCTCCACTGGCATCCCCTGGCAGTGTAAGTTCCACATTCTTTTGATCAGGGATCTCTCCAGAGCATGACCACTGATAACTTGCCACTCATTGGTACTTATGTTATTGACTCCAGAGAAGTGATGGATGGAGTTGACCTATGACCAGATTTGAACTTGCAACATTTGGATTGCAAGTCAATTTATTCCAACCACAACTTTATTTGGTCATAGGTATACATTGTCGCACCTCCTATTTGCACAGTTGCCTATGTACGGTGAAAAATAGTACGACATACATGCATGTGGATGCTGTTTTACTCACCCTGCAGGAGATGACACATTCTGTGTAACTGTTGCTTTCTTTTTCACTTTCGCTTGCTATTTATGGATGACTGTCCAGAGCATATGCCGAAGAGCTTCGCTGCCAAGCAAATGCTTGCCTGGAATGCGGTGACATTTAAGCTGTTTTGCTCTTGAACCACTATTCAGTGTTTCTAAACACTGGGAGCAGCCCTCTTGAATGCATATGCTGCTTCACAAGGTTTAATACAATGCAGTTCGTGTTACGTGCTTCAACATAGGAAGTGTTAGGAGTGTCAAATAAAATAACCAAGGTTCCACATTTGTAATTGAACGAAGACAGATGAAAACTGCTCAGCATCCTCATCATTAACACCGCCTTAGAACCGAGTCGGGTGACGCAGTGCTGTGTGTGCTGTGCTCCCAGTGACCCGAGTTAGATTCACAGCCATGGAAAACATGAATAGTGACTTTTATGTTAGCTGGTTTTGGACACCTCCCATCACCAACCCACACCGATGGTAAAATCTGGTCAAGTATCCCCTATGACACACACAACGTGGAAAGGCTCTCCTCTAGCATTATATTAACAAAGGGCTCTACGAGTACACATTCGATGAAAGATGTACTAACACGCAGATTGAGTACAGTATTGAGTGAGTGATGTATTAGCTGGCCGATTGAGTCCTGTTTTAATTGAATGATGGATCAGCTGGCTAGCAGTGTATCGTGAGTATTAAGTGAGTGGCGCATGCGGGAGTGATGCATGGGTAGTCCAGGCTGACTGCAGCTGCTGTATGTTGTGCGTGCTCCTCTTCTCAGGCGGCCGCCAACTCGGCGAACAGGGAGACGTCGTTCCTGCAGTGCCACGGTGAGCAGGACCCCCTCGTGCCCGCAGCCTTCGGCAGCCTCACGTCGCAGCAGCTGCGTGGCATGATGGGCTCCTCTAACGTCGACTTCAAGACCTACCCGGGCGTGCCCCACAGCTCCTGCCCAGAGGTGAAACAACAACAGCAACAGCTGCCTCCCCCTCAATCCCTTCATGGATGGACGGATAGAGCTAATGCATAAACACTTTCAACCTTTATTTAACACATATGCTTTCGCGACAAAAATTGGAAATGTTGTGGGTTTACTCTCCAACTCACCTGTGTGCTGAACTTGTAGCGAATTGGCATGTTTTGTTTACGTGACAAACCTTACTAATTGGCGGTGTTGGGTGGTGTCAAGTTTGACGACACATTTATGTTTACACGATCTAACCCAAAAAAACCTCTTATGGACTTTTGCAACCTTTGCTGGAACGTGTCGAACAACAAGAAGCATTGTTGATGCATAGGCTGTGTGTCGTGGACTGATTGTCCAATAATATAAGGAGAGATAGGATTTTGGGGGGAGTGGTTGCTGGGAAGAAAAGTTACCCCTCCCTGCACATCCCATTGCCCTTCTTAGCATAAGTCAACCGTGTATGAACCACGTCCTTTCTGTTATTCCCTACAGCCCTTCTGCAAGGCTGTGTTTACACAGGCAGCCTTGTATGCACCCATTATCCCTCTTTGAATTCCCTAAACACTCTATTCACTCCCCCCTCACTGTTGTGTTTGCTGGATGTTTTAATGTAGATCACTGTAAGTGGGTGAGAGTGAGTGTGTGTGGAGGTGCTTTAGAGTATTGGTCTTTGTAATTATGAATGTTTCCTTGCGAATATGTACGTGGTTGTTTATGTGTGTGTTTTTCTGTTATAGTGAGTGATCACACAGTTGGTGTGCACACTGCACTATAAATCCAGCAGCTTAAGTCTGATATCTGGTCAGAGCCACGATTTCTAGCCGCCTCAGCCTCAAAATGTGGCTGGTGCGGTGTGTAAATATCAGCACTGGTATAGACATTCGTGACCAAGCTTGGTGCTAGTCACACCCACCACACCCTTGTGCTGTGCCGGCTTGAATACGTTCTCACTAACAGTACTTGTTCCCATGGGGTATTTTTTGTCTTAGTATCCGTAGATGTTTATGCATGTGTTTAGATATTTAATAATATGTGCATGCTATCAGAAAGCAGTAGTAATGGAAAACCAGTTCCTACGATGTGACCTTCATATGTGGAGATTAAAGGCTTATCTGTGCCCACTACTCATGCCGTGTGTGTGCACGTGCTGAATTTGACTGCGTTTTCTAAAAAGACTACCGTGTTAAGCTCCCAGGAATATCTCTTGGCGAGAATGCAATTTGCAACATTTGCCAAAGTGTTAATATGTTTCTGCTCATGTACCAGTCATATGTTCAAATGGTACATTTGTAAATGCAAATGAACAATATTTACTTACCATTTTGTTCATTTTCATCTAATTTATATGACTTATTACGATATTGTTCATATATAAAGCAACACTATGTGGCCTGATGGGTGCAGTAAGTTAACTCCTATGAATGCATGTTTGTGAGGATTTGACAGTGGTCGTCCAAACCAGAGACTGTTCTTGCCATAGAAATGTGCCATCCCATTGCTCATCGCAGCAGGGGAGACACTTTTAATTTTTGACTTAGCTGTAACATTGTTCCTCAGCTCGTATAGACCAACATAGCAGCGATTGCATGGGATTTGAGCCACAGGCATTTTGAAATTGAGCAGTGAAATTCAGCAAGCGTTCTAGCTCCGCTGCGTGCTTAGATTATATCTGTGCGCATTGCCACATCTCTCTTATCCCAAACATTTTTGACATTCTTGTACGTCTGAGTTGCAGTAATCGTAACCAGGCTGAAACTCTTGTCAAATCGATAAACTTGTGGGACATGCCTGTGACGGCCGTGGAGAGAGGCGCACGTGGGTATGACTGTGTGAGAAGGGGGGCGACGAGTAAGGGGGCGACGGTAGGGATAAGTGGGTGAGGTAGGGGGGGTGGCCCTGTGGACGTTGGGGGTGCTGGATGACCTTCGTTCGATTAGCACAGTTGGCTACGTATGGTGTGAAAAAAGTTCAACTATATTTTTAAAAAGTTCAGCTGGCTGGCTAGAGGGAAGAATAAGACAGTAACATCCTAAGGACGTGTGAGCTGCTCGTTATGAAATTACTTCCTGTGAAAGCATCTCACTGCTCAAATGAGCATCCAGAAGTGCTCATCTCCATTGGCTGCCCTGAGCCAGTGGTGTTTTATCGATGTTGTCGTTTGTACCTGCCACCCACTACCCCCTTTACAGGAAATGAGAGACATCAAGCAGTTCATTGACAAGCATCTGCCACCCATCGACTGATGCCTTTTGCCCGATCACCCCTGCAGCCAGCCCTGCACCCTCCGCCCATGATGTCCAAACGAACTGAGCTGAGCGCTCCCCGTGCTCTCACCCACTCGCTCGCTCCAGCCTTCCTGTCTCGCCCTGGCCCTGCTGTCTGAGAAGTGCCCTAGCACATGGGAGGGTTTATTCTTTGGTGCATCAAGTGCTGGAGCAGAGAGTGTGTGTTGGGGGAGAGTCACAAAGGGCGCTGCACACTGAAGGTGAAATGTACTTGAGCCACACGGCATCATGAGAAATATACCCACAGTGCCTTGCAGGTCCCCCAGAGTAGTTATGTATGCACAGCAGTCTGATGTAGATTTGAGTATTAGTACAATGAACGTTTGATCATGTTAAACTTCACAGCAGCAAAGTGGCCACATCATGCTTCTGTATGAATATGTTTAATATCTCATCTCTAATTTGAAATTGCAACATGTCTGCCTGCTTAAATGAGCGTGGTATAGTGCTCATTATTTTGGTGGCCCTCAGCCAGTGATGAAAATTGCATGTTCTCAATAACCAATGTTGATTTTACACATGGTAGCAAACCTATTGTATCTGCCCTATAGGGATGAAGGGCTGAGTCGACCAACGACTGGGATATGAATTTGCAACCTTTGAACTATGAGTTAAGATCTCGTGCAGATATTTAGTATTCCTCCAGAATGGACAACATGGAATTATTTTAATGTTATTGTAGAGACCTTAACTGCTTGTCATTACTCTTAATAAAAATGAGCTATGTCGAAAACACTAATGCATAAAACATGCACTACGTATGCACTTAATTGGCACTCACGAATCATCTGCACTATTTGTAAACAATTGAACAGTGTCCATGTCTCAAGTGAATGTTCTTTAAATAAGTGGCTTTACTGAGTCTCACTGAGCTGTTTGAGTTGAATCCAAATTGAGGTTAAACAAAGTATTTGCTGTGCACTCTGATGGATGTGTAGGGTGTGGGGCTCTTATATAGTTCTGTGTATCCAGAGTATCGTTCACCTTCACATGCATCATGGACAGAACAGAGCATTGTTTTTGTGTTGTCAGAAAGGTAATATCAGTAATTTTTGTTTGTTGGTGAAAAAGTAAGCAAATAGCTATTTCGTCCAGGTTTGGCAATTTGGGCTCTGAAAATTTATTGTGAAAATATACTTCTCCCGACACACGAATGAGGCACATGCGTGTTTTCCATCTGATGGGGATTTTCCATGGCTGGATAAAGTGTGAACTTTGCGTTGGTAAAAGGGCTGCTTGAAAGGGGTCATTGGCAAACGAAACCTCCCTTAATAAAATAACGGCAACATAAAGGTGCATTCTACGCTTCATGACATTGGAACAAACGATGTTGAGATGTTTTGTGCAGGCCTTCCCCTATTTTAATGAAAGAATGAATGAATTTGTCTACTTAGAAACAAGGTGACAGTTCGTTGATAGTAAATGCCTTTTGCAATGAATTCTGGACAGTGATCATTCAAACAATAAAAACATTGTTTCGAACCAGATGACAGCTCATCAGGGTGTAATGTCTCTTTATAAGAGGGTTGGCGGAATAAAAGAACCCGCTTGCAAACAGACCTGGGTTAAAGATAACGCGTTGCTTGGTTTACCACTCTTTAAAGAAGTTGCAACTCAAAAACTCAAGTGTGATTTTGAATAATTATAAAAACTGATGTCAAGATATGACATTGTGGCATCTTTATTTAGAGAAAACTGCCGTTTGAATCACAGCTCGTCGCTTGAGAGCAGTGTGGTGCCACAACATTTATCCAATTCACCTTGATCCCGGCTCCTGACACTGCGGTGGATCCCCTTCAGTGTCATGGAGCTCTCACCTTGTGGAGGTGAAAGAACTTTCAAAGTCCATGAAAATTCTCACTGTGCCTGTGGGCTCGTCGTTGAGACGGGGGTTCGTGTCGGCGTTGTTGGTTAGTATTGAGGCTGTTACGGATGACTCCATGTTCACACGATAATGATGTAATTCATTCTCACTTAAAGAAATTGTAACCAATTGATGGCACGGGTGGGTGCAGTGTGCTCATCACAATGACACATGGGGAGTTCATTTTCCCCGTTAATAATTTAAAGACTTGCGGCACATGCCCGTATATAGACATCCTAGTTTGCATTTACAAATTAACACCTTGATTTTGGGCTCCGTCTTTATGTTTGAAGTTCACGCTCGCACACATTGCCCTTAGAACACTACCCGTGGGCTTCTGTGTTTGGTGTGGATGTACTTATTTAAGCTTATCCTTGGTGTAGTGCTAAGTTCTCAGCCTGACAACTGCTGTCGTTCTCAAGGACCCCGATTACGCAAAGCTGATGGCTGTTCCAATTTGAGAGGGCAAAGCATTATGTCATCAATTGTATATGGAGTCAAATTTAAGAAAATTATGGTAAATGTGGCTGTTTGACCTTAATAGTCCAGCCCAGTACACCTCTTGGATTATTAGGTTCTTGTGTTAAATGAGGTCAATGTAAGTAAATTCAATTTATGGCAAATCAGTAGTCAGTGGTTGTCATATAGAGAGACTGGCTGCTGCTTTAGGAATGTGGAATTGTGACTACTCCCTCACGGCCATGAACAAATGAACATAACCCCACACTTGTTAGAGCAGTGCTACAATGGCTTTCCTTGCTGATACCTGCTGGGCTAATGTACGAATGGCAGATCAGTAAAACTTTGTGGGATCTAAAATTGTCTTATGCATAGACTGACCTCTGCCACAGGAATGTGGAATCATCAGCCTAGGGCCACAAATCGAAACGAGGCCGCACCCAGCGCATAATTGGATCATGTACACGTTTGATCACGTAAACACTTCATGACTGGCTTGGCAGGCATCTCATGTGAACGCAACTTCACTTGCAAGAGGACATGCCTTCGGAAATACAGTACACTGTGCAAACCCCCGTGAACCTCCTATAAGCCTCCCGTATTGCCCACCACTCAGTTTGAACTAGCCGATCGTGAGGCCGGGTGGGTTGGTTTAAGCACACCGAGTCATGCTTCGGTGTGCGTTCACAGAAACTCTTTCCATGGTTGGACCGGCGTTTGTTATGAATTGTTGCACTCAAGGCAACGGCATCACGTCCATGAAAGCATTTATCCTTTAACAAAAGCGGTTGTGAAGGCAAAGGATTATTTGCAGTGATTTGCAGTTTGTAAGCTGCCTGATCATTCACGAGAAATGCAAGTCGCCCAAATTTTACTTTAGCAAAAGTCAATGTCTCCGTGTGCCAGTGAACATTGGGCTGTGCTCATCTCTGGGGCAGTAGTGGAAATTCCACATTAAAGGTAGGGGCCAGTGTCTGCATAGGATATCCACTTGAATTCTCACAAATGGGTAATCAGTTTATTGACATTTGTGATGGGCTGCATGAACTCCAAATGAAGACCTCCACAGCGCTACTCAGCTGGTTTTCCATCAAAATGTGTATGGTAAGCTATATATTGTCATTTATGCTTTAATCTCAGGATTTGTGAGAGATGGCATAAGCTTGGGAGGCCTTCATCTAGTAGTTTTTTTGACCATGGCTGATGATGATTTTGACATTGTGTGAGACGTCAACAGTAGCCGCCCTTGACAGAACCACGCTGACCATGGGAAAGTTATATATCCAGCGTGTGATCGTGCCTCTTTCCACACTCCTTGCAACAGAAAGACGCTTGTGAACAATTGCATTATATTGTCGCACCCCGTGACTCATTTTGCTTGCAAATGTGTATTAATATCTGGCTGAGCGATTTTAGTGGTGTGGCATTGCCTCTGCGGAGGAGCCTTTCCCTCTATGCATTTATCTTGCCTTTTGCACTCACGCATGGCGATGCACTTTCACTCTTGGTAGTTTGTGTGTGTTTATTGTGCACGCATCCATGGGTTTTACACAATTATCAGTAAGTCCTTTTCATGGCAATAATTCCCAGAGGAAATTTGTTTCACAATTTAAATCTGGTTAACTTCTAGTTACTCAATGAAACCATCATATAATTTTAACAGTTGCAATTACAGTCGTTTCCCACTTGTTGTTACATGCTCTCGAAGTTTGAGCAACAGTACCGTATCTTGAAGGATATTCGTAAATAGTTTGCTAACATAAAAAAAACTTGCATCCCAATCATGCTTCTGGCTCAATGTAGGTGGTAATGTGGACGCAAGCAGAAGGCGTGCGAGTTAAATTCCTGGCAAAGGTCTCTACACACGCCATCATTCTTCCAGGGCTGATGCAGTGAATACCACCTTCGAAAAGTCCAACGTGGCTCCTGCTTTGGGAATATGGAATGTACACCTCTTGTTTGGGGCTGCCTATCCTTGTTTTCGGCAGTTATAGACGCTTTGACGGATTTTACTGTAAATCTAAATTTGAGCCACGGACATCGGAAATTGTTGGTGAATAGTAAGCAGTCCAAGAGCTGGTTACACATTCATGCAAGTTGGAATCATTGGACGCATCTCAAAGTAGGTAGGTTCATTGTTGCACTAATTTGCTCATGAACGTACCCCTCGAAGCTGTGTCATGACTGCAAGCGGGTCGACAGAAGGTGACCCTCACTATAATACGCTCTAACACAGCAACGCCGATGCCTCTGCTATTGTAACGTGAGACATAGTGAACGTGCAGTACATTATATACAGCACTCGGCTGGGCCAAAGAATGGTGTCCCTCTGTCCACCCCTCTTGCCTAGATTCCAGAGCACAAACGAAGAAACTCAACACATTTGTCAATAGCCCTGCTCTTAAAAAGAGAAAATAATATAATGGGCTACGTTTTGGGCAAATGACCCTTCTCATATTGTATAAAGAGGCCAGAGAGGTAGTGGATAAGAGTTGGAGACAGCCCAAACGGCTTGCTCAGGGGAAGTCGACAAGGAACTCGGGCCCACTGGAGCATATTTGTTCTTAAACTAAATATGCTGCTTTTTCATAAATTAAAGCATTTCAATTAATATATACATTTTGTTATAATGTTGACGAAAATCAAATAGTAATTCCTGACATTTCCCGCATATCATTTACACTTAAAACAAAATCTATTATCATTTTTCACATGATGTGCTGCCAATAATACATTCAAACATGGCACTCATTTCCAATCAATGCTACAGACGTTGCATGTTTAAGTGAAGCCATTTATAAAACACCAAGCGTGAACACTTTTCACACATCGATGGAGGTCTCGTCTCTATAAACGTTTTTGCAGACAACATTGTTTCTTAAAAAGGTACATTTTAAAATGTCACCATAACTTGGCAACCAGCTGCGGCAACACATCGAACCATTTGGGGCAGTGCTTGTGTGGTGCCACAGCGACGGGGCCGCTCGGCCGAGCCAGGGAGCCGCCCGGCTTCCACCGCCGCACTGCCCCCCATCACCCCCCCCACATAAACACGCACCCGCACCCACGTAGGGCCTCGTGGTCGGGTCACCTACCCTGAGTTTTCACCCGAGGGCCCCCTAGGGGGGTTACCCCACGGTTTCTCAGGGCCAGGGAATTGGACAGGACCCTTCCCAGGCCAAGTAACACTGCGGCGCCGTGGGCGGATTTGAGATCGCACGACCACGGCGAGCTCAGAGAGCCCCGCAGTTAGAAACGCATACAAACACAAACACGGGTCAGCAAGGCAGATAGCTGGGATCAGGACCCGGGACGACTGATTGGTCGAAAGTTCAAAGGCCGGCGGGATCGCAAAAGAGCGGGAAATCCTAGGCTCAGGATTGGTCGAGAGACCAAGGCGGTCGGGACGGGGGCGCCTAGCCTTTGATGTGAATAGTTTAAAAGAAAACGCAGGGGCAGTAGGGAACTCTCTTCTTCTGGAGTTTGGACACGGGGTCAGCGACGAAGGAGTCATCGGGCGAGCCGCTAGATTGTCTGCAGGACGATCTGAGCGCCGCAAGGTCACCAAGGACTACAGACGGTATCGTGTTGCGCGCCTTACAACACCTCAGAGCGGAGGGTAGGATCCGTAGGAGAGGGTTAGTTCGGGGTAAGGACGAGTAGGAAAGCGGTTTAGCAGAGAGCGCAGCATAGAATAGGGCTACACGGCACCAGAGTGTGGGTTAGAAGCGCCTTGCTGTCCCGCACACACACACGGGTGGCTCGGTTGGTTAGCAAGGGCTAATAAAATCTCGAGCGTAGTAACAAAACCGTGTTGTTGGGTGTTTTTGGAACGTGGTATTAGCGTGCACTGCATTCGCGAGTGTGTGGTCGTTGTACGCATAAAGGCCGTGGTCTCTGTACGATTGTGCGGGTACGGAGGTGTGTGCGTTAACGCCCGGGGAGAGCACTTTTGGTGTGTTGGCGTGACTACGCAGCCGTGTGAGAGGAGAATCGTCCTTGTACGATATTTGTGTTGACGTGCACGCGCGAGTGGGGGAGGGGACGAGTCGTCGTGTCGGCGTGTGCCCCGCTTGCGTGCGCTCGTTACTTGCGTAAGCTCTCGGCGTGCGTAATCGGCGTGCCCAAGGTGCGCGATCGTAACGTGGGCGGCCAGCGCGGCGCAGAGCGGCGCAGGAGTGGGTATCGCGTGTGGAGCTGTATGCGTGTGTGCGCGCACGTTCACGACGTGTGTAACACAGGTGCGCGATCCTAACGTGAGTGGTCAGGGTTGGGTGAGTGCCGTGCAGAGCTGTGTGTGGGTGTGCGCGTGCGTGGTTATCCATGCCTGCTACGCGGACCCGCGGTGGAGGGGAATCCTCGGGTGACGGCTCCCACACCCTGGGTGAGGAGCCTAGCGGCGGTTCGCTTAGCAGCGGGGGGGCGATTGATGATGTTAGTCCGGCCGTTAGTATTATCGAGGGAGGGATCTCGGGGGCTAGCGACCCCCACAAATTGGTGTCGGAAGCGGTACGGACCCCCGCGTTACCTCACGCTAAAATAAGACTGATATTTACCGGCCGGGGGGCCCCTTCGTGGAAGGCATTCGCCCGCAATCTCTTAGGGGCCAAGGAAATTAATGGATGGACGGACGCGCAGGCAGTACGTCAACTTAATATGAATCTTGATGGGCGGGCAGCCGATTTTGTAGAAGCGTTACCCACGAGCGCACAGACACAGCTAGAGGAGCTGATGCGCCGACTCGATCAGCGTTTTGGCACGCGTGACGAGGAGGAAGCAAAATCGGCCTTAGAGGCGCGCCGTCGCCAACCTGGCGAAGATCTCCGTGATTACGCCGAGGATGTGCGCGAGTTAACAAAGATCGCACGCCCGGGGTACGCAACTGAGGTTATTGAGGAACTGGCTGCCGAGAAAATCCAGCGGTACCTGTCTCGCACGGCGTGGTGGCAGCCAGACATGAGCTGCCCACGTCTTCCCTTTAACACCCTTGTCGAGCGCGCACGTAAGTGTGAAAGAATTCACAGCGAACGCGCGCAGCTCCGGGGGCTGGGACGAGAGCGCGCCATTGCGAGCCTGCTCTCGGAAGACGAGGAGGAGGAACAGGAGCTCGCGAGGACGGTAAGGGGCCGGGAAAGAGAACCTCCAGTGTCCCGCGAGACAACCCCGGGATGGGTTGCCGGTATACAAACGGGTATAAAGGATGTCTCCGGCCAGGTAACCCAGGTACGCGAGGAAACGAACAAAAATATGACCCAATTGCAATCCTCCGTTGAGACCATCCGATCTGAAATGGGGGACCTACGCGCCACGGTGGGAGGGTTATCTGGGAGGGTAGCCCGACTAGAGGCGGAGGGTGGACAGCGGCGTAATGGGGGGGGAGGGAGTCGGCGGGGGGCCCACTACGGAGCCGCCCCCCCTCCCCGGGCATGTTATATGTGCGATCGCCGAGGGCATCTAGTGAGAGACTGTCCTGAAATCACCCGAGCTAGGCAGGCGCGGGGGTTAAACTCCAACGCCTCCTAGTGAGCGGACCAACTAGGGGTGCAATCGACGCGGTCCCGATACAAATAGACGGTAATGGTAATAATGGCGAGCGAGTGATCTCCACACAGGTTCCAACAACAACGCCCACGGAAACGGTGACTCCTGGCGACTGGCTACGGGAGCTGGTGGCGGGGATCACGGGGGCCACGTCGCTGGTGGAAGGGGAGGTACACGGAGTGCGTACCCGAATTCTGCTGGACACGGGGGCGGTGGCCTCGCTCGTGAGCGCAGCGCACTGCAGCGCGATCGGGGTCGACGTGCGTCACCTGCAGGCACCGGACCGCGCGCTGCACACGGCGAGCGGAGCCGGAATGGGGCTGCTGGGGAGAGCCACCCTAGAGGTCCGCATAGGAAACCAGGTGTGCACACAGGAATTCTACGTTTCGAGTGTGTTGTGCCACGAGTGCATTGCAGGAACGGACCTCCTGGAAAAGTTGGGACTTAACGTACAGCCCCGGCAACGATGCGCTACGGTGGAGGGCAGCGGGGAGCGGATTCCGTTCCTAGGACAGGAGCCGAATCGCCCACGCTTCACACCCGTGGCCGCTACGCTGGTGTCGGCCGTCACCATCGGGCCTCTCGCCGAGATGCTGGTGCCAGTGGCAACCCTCTCCACCGACCCAACCCACCGACCATCGGGCGAGGTAATGCTGACTCCTCACCCGGAGTTGGCATCGCGATACGGGGTGGTAGGGTCAGCCACACTGGTAAACGCAGATGGGGGCCGGCTGTTTATACGTGTGTTTAACCCACACAGTACCCCGGCAATGATACGACGACGCACCCCGGTAGCCACCGTACACCCCCTGCACGCTCGCCACTCGAACGACTCGGTGTTCGCACTCTGGGCGGAGGACCCTGGCCGCCCCGAGGACAGCCAGGATCTGGCCTGGCGGGTCGGCCCGACCCCCCGAGCCGAGATTGTTCCCCTGCAGGATGCGTTACATGTGCCTTGGGCAGCCTTACCTAAGGGGGAGGCCGATCAGCTGCGCGGGTTATTGCGGGAGTACGCCGACGTGTTCAGTGAGCACGATTCGGACGTGGGCCGGACCGACCTGGTCAAGCACCAAATTGACACAGGTGCAGCCCGACCCATCAAACTCCCCGCATACCGAGTGGGCGCGCCTGAACGGACCCAGATCAAAGAGGCAGTCACGGATATGCTACGCGATAACATAATCCAGCCCTCCGCGAGCCCTTGGTCTGCCCCGGTGGTACTGGTAACGAAAAAGGACGGATCGACTCGGTTCTGCGTTGATTACCGAAAATTGAACGCAGTCACCCTCGGCGACGCTTTTCCCATCCCACGCATCGACGACACCTTCGACAGTCTCGCAGGAGCGCGGTATTTTTCCACCCTCGATCTGGCGTCCGGTTACTGGCAGGTGGAGATGACGGAGGAGGATCGGCCAAAAACAGCATTCACCACCCCGATGGGCCTGTTTGAGTTTCGAGTGTTGCCGTTCGGACTCACTAACGCGCCCGCGACGTTCCAGCGGTTGATGGAGTTGGTGATGCGGGGCTTGCAGTGGGAACAGTGCCTGATTTACCTGGACGACGTAATAGTGTTCAGTAGGTCGCTGTCCGAACACTGGTCCAGGCTGCGGGAAGTATTCCAGCGACTGCGAGCAGCCCATCTCAAGCTCAAGCCACGTAAGTGTTACATTGCGCAACGCGAGGTGGGGTACCTCGGACACCGAGTCAGCGAGGCAGGGGTGAGCACCGATCCCGAGAAGGTGCGTGCCGTAGTGGATTGGCCGCGGCCGAGGAACCTGACGGAGATCAGGTCATTCTTGGGACTCGCCACTTATTACCGTCGATTTGTAAAGGGATTCAGTGAGATTGCACGCCCCCTCACCCAACTCACCTCCCCTAAGAACCCCTATCAGTGGTCGGAGGCCTGCCAGACGGCTTTCACCACACTCAAAGACCACCTCACCCACACCCCCACCTTGGCTTTCCCAGATTTCACCACCGATTTTATTTTGGACACTGACGCCTGCAGCAGTGGGCTGGGCGCGGTGCTGTCGCAAGTGCAGGGTGGGACGGAGCGGGTCATCGCATACGCCAGTCGGACCCTGAGCGGGGCCGAACTGAACTATTGTGTAACCCGTCAGGAACTGTATGCTGTAATTTTCGCGTGTAAACAGTTCCGACCGTACTTGTACGGCAGGAAATGTCGTGTGCGCACCGATCATTATGCACTGCAGTTCCTCCTTACATTCAAGGAACCGCGGGGGCAGATGGCTCGATGGCTGGCGCAGCTGCAGGAGTACAACCTGCAGATCGAGTACCGAGCGGGGCGAACACACGCGAACGCGGACGCCTTGTCAAGACGGCCCGCGGTGCGCGCTGAGACGAGGGAGGGAGACGCCTGCCCGTGCTTCACGGGGGGACGCTGCCGCCAGGCAGCAGAACCCAAGGAGCGCGCGGAAACTAAACTCCCCCCCCCGAGAGAGAGTGCAGTGTGCGCCGCAGGAACCCCTGCAGAAGGAGCCCGGGGACAGACGGATCATCCCACCCCAACCGGGCGGATCCAAGAGGATGTCGGCTGCGCCTTCCCGGGCTTGGACGACGAGCAGCTGCGACAAACCCAGCAGCGGGATCCGGATCTGGCGGCGGTGGAGGCGGCACTGCGAGAGAGGAAGGATGCACTACCAGGGCCCTGGAGCGGTTTGTATGCCCGGTTGTGTGTAGAAAACGGGGTGGTGAGGGAACTGGCCGACGCTGGGCAGCCGGGGTGCATCTGCGTTCCCGCCCATGTGCGGCCCCAACTACTACGACTGGTACACGACCACCCGCTCGGGGGCCATGATGGGGAACGGCGCACCCGGGAGACTCTGCGTCGCCAGTATCTCTGGCCTAAATTAGCGCAAGATGTGGCCGCCTGGGTGCAGGGCTGCCGGGCCTGTCAGCAGTGTGGGCAAAAGCCGGCGAGGTACCAGGTACCCCTGAGGCCGTTCCGAGTCAGTCGGACGAATCAGTTGGTCGGAATCGACCTGCAGGGGCCCTTTCCACGATCCCACCGGGGCAACCGATATATTCTTGTAGCGGTGGAGTACTTCACCCGCTACCCCGTGGCGATGGCTATCCCGGATAAAACAGCCCTCGTAGTGGCCCGGGCCTTCGTGGAAAACTACGTACTTAAGTGCGGGATCCCCGAACGAGTCATTACCGACCAGGGTAGTGAATTCGAGGCCGAACTATTCCAGGCGCTGTGCCGAGAGTTCGGGATCCAGAAGGACCGAACCACGGCATATCACCCCCAGGCGAACGGGATGGTAGAGAGGATGAACCAGACTCTGGCCGGGAAGCTTAAACGCATGGCGGCCGCGAATCAACAGGACTGGGACGAACACCTCCCCTATGCCCTGTTCGCCTACACCACCGCCGTTCACACATCTACAGGACAGACCCCGTTCCTAATGATGTTTGGTCGCGAGTCTCGCCTGCCCGCAGATCTGCTGTTCGGTGTCCCTCCGCCGCAACGGGAGGAAGGGAGCCACCCCATGGAGCACTTGCTGGAGACCCTGCGAGAGGCCAGGGGCCGAGCCTACCCGCACGGAGAGGCCGCGCACCAGCGGCAAGAGCAGGGCGCCCGACCCCGTATGGAGCCCCCCTTCTACACTGCGGGCTCCGAGGTGTGGCTGTACACTCCCCGCGTCGGTGCCGGACAGGTGGGGAAGCTGACCACCTACTGGCGAGGACCCTGGATTGTGAGACGGCAGATCTCACCATGGACGGTGCTGATTCAGGGAGGAGAGAGGGGCCGGGAGATGGTGGTCAACATCCGCCGACTGAAGCCGTGGCGAGCAGCCCCCGAGGGGGGGAGCCCCGCCGTCCAAGTACCCCGAAACCCCGGGGTCCCCCCACCCCCCGTGCCCGGGGGCCTCGCGCAGTATATGGGCCCCACGGAGCCCCGGGTTCCGAGGGGCCCCGGGCGGGGCCGGGGGCGACGAGGACGGCGACCCTTAAACCCCACCGCCTCTGAGTTTGTCCCCCAGCCCGCAGGTGCCGGAGACCGAGGGGAGCCGTTGGAATGGAGGAGGAGACCACCGCCGGAGCCCCAGGAGACGGAGCCGCCACCCCCGAGGCCAGCCACAAGGGCCGGGCGAATCCCGCGGACCCCGCGGCGATACCTCGTGGGGGCAACCCAGGCGAGGTGCTCCAGTCAACCCGGGACGGGGACTGGCACCCCGGGGGGCTATGTGGTGCCACAGCGACGGGGCCGCTCGGCCGAGCCAGGGAGCCGCCCGGCTTCCACCGCCGCACTGCCCCCCATCACCCCCCCCACATAAACACGCACCCGCACCCACGTAGGGCCTCGTGGTCGGGTCACCTACCCTGAGTTTTCACCCGAGGGCCCCCTAGGGGGGTTACCCCACGGTTTCTCAGGGCCAGGGAATTGGACAGGACCCTTCCCAGGCCAAGTAACACTGCGGCGCCGTGGGCGGATTTGAGATCGCACGACCACGGCGAGCTCAGAGAGCCCCGCAGTTAGAAACGCATACAAACACAAACACGGGTCAGCAAGGCAGATAGCTGGGATCAGGACCCGGGACGACTGATTGGTCGAAAGTTCAAAGGCCGGCGGGATCGCAAAAGAGCGGGAAATCCTAGGCTCAGGATTGGTCGAGAGACCAAGGCGGTCGGGACGGGGGCGCCTAGCCTTTGATGTGAATAGTTTAAAAGAAAACGCAGGGGCAGTAGGGAACTCTCTTCTTCTGGAGTTTGGACACGGGGTCAGCGACGAAGGAGTCATCGGGCGAGCCGCTAGATTGTCTGCAGGACGATCTGAGCGCCGCAAGGTCACCAAGGACTACAGACGGTATCGTGTTGCGCGCCTTACAACACCTCAGAGCGGAGGGTAGGATCCGTAGGAGAGGGTTAGTTCGGGGTAAGGACGAGTAGGAAAGCGGTTTAGCAGAGAGCGCAGCATAGAATAGGGCTACACGGCACCAGAGTGTGGGTTAGAAGCGCCTTGCTGTCCCGCACACACACACGGGTGGCTCGGTTGGTTAGCAAGGGCTAATAAAATCTCGAGCGTAGTAACAAAACCGTGTTGTTGGGTGTTTTTGGAACGTGGTATTAGCGTGCACTGCATTCGCGAGTGTGTGGTCGTTGTACGCATAAAGGCCGTGGTCTCTGTACGATTGTGCGGGTACGGAGGTGTGTGCGTTAACGCCCGGGGAGAGCACTTTTGGTGTGTTGGCGTGACTACGCAGCCGTGTGAGAGGAGAATCGTCCTTGTACGATATTTGTGTTGACGTGCACGCGCGAGTGGGGGAGGGGACGAGTCGTCGTGTCGGCGTGTGCCCCGCTTGCGTGCGCTCGTTACTTGCGTAAGCTCTCGGCGTGCGTAATCGGCGTGCCCAAGGTGCGCGATCGTAACGTGGGCGGCCAGCGCGGCGCAGAGCGGCGCAGGAGTGGGTATCGCGTGTGGAGCTGTATGCGTGTGTGCGCGCACGTTCACGACGTGTGTAACACAGGTGCGCGATCCTAACGTGAGTGGTCAGGGTTGGGTGAGTGCCGTGCAGAGCTGTGTGTGGGTGTGCGCGTGCGTGGTTATCCATGCCTGCTACGCGGACCCGCGGTGGAGGGGAATCCTCGGGTGACGGCTCCCACACCCTGGGTGAGGAGCCTAGCGGCGGTTCGCTTAGCAGCGGGGGGGCGATTGATGATGTTAGTCCGGCCGTTAGTATTATCGAGGGAGGGATCTCGGGGGCTAGCGACCCCCACACTTGAGCATGTTGCTAATTATATTGTGCTATTATGATATTTATCGGTTACTCAGCCATAAAACCACCAACCCTCATGGAAGCGAGGCTTGCACAGTTGCACCCACCACTCATGATTAAACATTGTGCAAGGCCAACATATTATTTCCAGAAAAAATCAGGTTGATATACAGCCTTGAGAGGCGTTAACGTAGGGCGTTTAAGTTCACATCGATTTTTTTGCGCAAGTATGAACGTGCCAGTTTTGTGGTGTTTTTCTCCCTTATAAAATAAAACCGTTTGCAGACGCGTTAACGTTCCAAATCATTACACATTAATGGGATTCCTGCTATCAGAATGGTCCACCTGCAGCTGTATCCCATTAGCTCCTTCACGATTGCTGCTCTTTGTGACTCAATTTCTCAAAGCTACACAAATTGTGGCCGTGGGGTTTCGTGTTTGCATGTTGGGCTCTGTAACTGGTTCACCCTAATTCACTCCTTGTGGCTGTCGGCAGCACACTTTGTTAATCAAATAAACCTCGAGTGACCAAAAGTCTTATGTCTTTATATGTCACTGTTTCCACTTTCTCCTTTTGTCTTTTGTGTCTCATCTCCCGGCTGCCATCGTTGTGCTACACAAACTCAATAGTCCTTCCACCACGAACCGGACTAACCATTCCTGTAATCAAATAACCAAAGTCGGGTACATGTAATTACATATCCGTTACTTAGCTTGCAAAGTGTAATCAGACTACTGTTATTGTCCATTTTTCAAATAATTGCTTTCCAATATTCAACTTCAGCCATGTTTTATCCACTGGTGGATGAAGAACTCCCCACAGAGTCGTTATCTCTCACGGTCCTGTGATACCACAATTCATCTAGCTTTGCCACATCTTATAACTCCATTTCTGTGGTAGTTATCTTCTTGGGTGTATTTCATCTATAGGCTGCCATTCCAATAACAGTCTCATACATCGCCAATGCCCCTTCCAGTGATGTGTTCTACCCAAGGCCAATTAACCTTCAACAATGTGATGGTTCTCATTTTAATTTGTTCTCTCATTAGTGTCTTTCTTTCTTGCAGTGTAATTCCCAGAAATGATCTCCATACTCCTTTCACGCTGTTCAGCTTAGGTTCCACGGTCCTATTCAAAGTCCATGTTTCCAATCCATAGGTCACAGCAGGTAGAATGATCATTATTAAGTTCAGTTTTTTTTTAATGAAATCCACATTCTGCCCTATCTTTTTACGTTATTATGTCATCCCCATCAGTCATCTATAATTGCACGAAATATATACACATACACTCTGTTGTGTTTCAGTTTTTCCTGTCCAACAATGGTTTTCTTATGTTCAGCAAACACGTTGTAATTGACCTTTGTCTTGCTTTTATTTATATCTAACGCCACTTTGCAGCCTTCTTTATATCCTGTCGTTCATTGTCATTGATTGTATAAATAACATTCGCGATTTTGAGATGGTTAACACTTTCACCACTTATTTTCATTCCTTCATATCAAATTTCAGAATGTCTTATAATTTTGTGAATACCCTTGATGAGAGCCTCTCTTTGCCCGATTTCTAATTTGTATGTTGTTTCCTTATGCAATCTAAGTGTAGCTGTTTCATATTTAAAAACTTGTATTATCGTTAAAAATATTTATTTAAATTCAGACATTCGTTTGTGGTAGCATGGATGGCAGCACCTTTTTCAACAATCGGATTTCTTTTCACCCTGCTTCACAATCAACAATTGCATTTGGTAGGTACAGTAAAACCTTGGATTGTGAGTAACTTGGTCTGCCAGTGTTTTGCAAGACGAGAATTTTTTTTAAATAATAATTACTTTGATTAACGAGCGAGGTCTTGCAATACGAGTACTGTAGTACGTACAGTATACGCTTTGTCTGCCGAGCGTCACGTGATCACAACTGATATACGAGTGCTTTGGATTACAAACACGTTTCCGGAACGAATTATGCTCGCAATCCAAGGTTTTACTGTATTTTATATCACTTGCATGTATTTTAGTTTTTTACTTAAAGAGCAATATTTATAAGAAAGGAATGATGCAGTCTGCCACTTCGCTTAAAGTTAAGACAGCAATGCATATAGATCATGGCACAGAGTCTATGCAGTGCTGTTATATTATTTACGAGGTGAACGTGGCCTAATATATTAAACTAAACTCTTTGCACAGTTTTTTTGTATTTATTTTACTAAATAAGGCCTACTTCAGCTATATAGCTCTTTTTTCAGAAGCGACCTAGCCACAAATGACAGTTCATGTGGAAATGTACAGCAACCAAATACTTTAAACTTCAAGGACATATAACAAGTTGTCTTGTAAACATATTTTAAAACGACCAAATATGGGATTACTTTGCATTACTTCCAATTCCTCAAGTAATTGGCATCAGAGGCTGATTACTCCCTCCCACCCATGTCCACAGCAGGTCCTGGCCACACCAACCCATCGTGTGCAGCAGCCAGCAGCTTCTTATCTTGTTCAGGCCCTCATGTAATCCCTGCTCTACCTGCCGGAGATAAGAGAAATAGTGCACACCTGCCACGGTTGACCTGAGGGATGGTATTGACAAATATAAAGGTGCAGAACTGCAATTGATTGTGCACACCTCAATCGGAATAGCCTCCACTGGAGGGATATGTAGAGAGCCCCTCCAGAGGGAGATCTAGAGCCCCTCCAGACGGCATTTTGGCCTCTTCCACGCCGGCACAACGTCGAAGTGGTGTGAATACCCACACTTTACCCCACCAGACACGACCTGCTGATCGACTGTGGTACTGCCAACTTATTTTGCTGAGTGGACAGTCGTGGGAGTTTAAGAAAAGTTAAACCCAAAGTACCCATTGAAATCGGTGAAGAAACATTCACTCATCAACGGTGAGAACTGGGATGATAAATGAACATGCTTTGGCTGAGAAGAGAGGACATCCACCGTGGAGAGGATGATGACAGCTTCAAGGTGAACGTTTACATTACGGGACCACGAGGGACAGAGGCGGCTTGGGGAGGCCTTCATCCCAGTAGTGGATGGATCATGGCTGATGATGATCATGTACTGTGACACTGACACTCCAACACGGGGGTACTGTATGTAAGTGTGCTTAACCATCCGCTGTGGCAGAATGTGCTCTGTTAGGTCCACTTGACATTTGTTGCGCGCGATATGACCTTCCCATGTTTCCCAAGGTTTGAACCGTCCCTTTGTGTGCACAATACAATACAACTCTACTCTTATCATGTGATGGCCATGGGAGTTGGCGCGCAACAGGATTTTCATCAGATTCCAAGTCACGCATTCAAATCACCCGAGATGTTTCCGCTCTCCTGGAAGCCATGCAGGTGTGGGCTTGGATGACCAAGCAAAGACAAATATCAGCCAGTATAGCCTTAACAGACTGTTGAGGCAAGTGCTGTTAGCGAGCACCGATGAAGGCCGGCACAGCACACGAGGGGATGGGTGGCCAGCACCACGCCCGGCCGTCTTTGTCTCCGCAGTGGCGATGTTTACACACCACACCAATTAGTAATTTGAGGCTGAGTCGACCTAGGGGAGGGCCCAGGACCGGTCCAGATAATCGTCACCGGCGTTGGCCGTGAGCGGGAATGGAACTCGGGTTCCCGGGCTCGTAGTGCAGCGCACTAACCGCTCCACCACAGCCCCCTCAACCGCTACACCACAGCTTGCTTGAATGACTAAGCAAGCACAACAACACATGTGTAGTAGGCCTTGTGTGTGGGCAAGATAGCAGTCCAGCAGAGTGCAATGGTGATATTGGCACTTTCCATAATAATATGGAATTTCCATCACTGGCTCAGAGTCGCCAACAAAGATGAGCACAGCCTCACACTCACTTGAATTGGGAGAGACGTTCAGTTTGTTTAATTAGGAAGAACGTCCACTTAGATCAATTGAAGAACTACAATGATGTTGATAATGATGATGTGATTATTTTCTGCAGGCGTGTCTGCAATCCGTTGCTCCAGAGGCAGGGTTGGTGGATCACGCAGATTTCCTTTTTTGCAGCGAAACTGCTGGGGTTGGGTGGGTTGGGTGGGTGCCCGAGGGGAATGCAGTACAGCAAGTGGATTCCTGACCTGTGTAGATCTTTGGATTGATATTCTACCTGTAAGTTGTGTCCATGTACTCCACGTTCTTCTTGCAAGTGAACTACCCATTAAAACATGATTTCCTTTACATCACAATGTATTTTGAGACGACTTCACTGGGTTCCCATTGAGAAGCTGGAGAAATAACTCGGCTTATTTGAATAACAAACTGTTCATGTACGCTTAATAACTTTCAATTGAAGCACAGATTCGACTTCACAGCCGCTACCAGTGGAATTTACCGATACATCTGTGCTGGTTTAATGTCAACACAGATAGGATATCTAACGTGATTGAAAACATGTTCCCGATTTACCTCTCTTACTCGCTTGCCCTCTTGCGTTATCCGAGCTTTCAAATACGTATCATTTCCAATATTCCAATATACATCATCAACCATGTTAGATCCACTGCTGTGTTATTATTGTATTCTAATATTATGCTAGTTTATTCAGGCAAGCGTCACTGAATCTCAAGACTTTTCTTGCAGGCGAGTCCTGCCAAGTTTTGTTTTCAGTAGGGGGTGATGTTTCTATGTATAATTCCAATTGAGTAATTTGGAGGTCAATGTGTGGCATTGGGATGTTTGTCCAATACCAGTTATATATTTTGTTTTAGCTATAGGAGAATACCGAGGAAACCCATTCAGAACAGGGGGAGAACATACAAACTCCACACAGAGAGGCGCAAGAGTTGGGAATTTAACCCAGGGACTTCTTGCGCTGAGGCATGAGCGTTACCACTCCACTGCGCCAGTGAAGGTCTCCCCAAGCTGCCATCATCTTAGACATGATGGTGCAAGGGTAGATGTAGGTGAAAGTGATTGTTCGGAACCATTGCGTAAGAGCAGACGCCTTCTTGATGTGACCGTTAATACGTACAACACGCGGCGCTATCTGTACAAACTTTGTCAAACTGAAGACATAATTGAAAGATATTTATATTACCAGTTGTGATTCACTAATTGTCATTCAAATAAAGGCTATGGTGCACAACCAAAATGTGCACTTGCCGATTCAGCAATGGGGAGACAAAGGTGGTTGGGTATGCACGGTCCTGGCCACACCAACACTTCGTGTGCAATCTCCAACATAATAAATGCGCATTAACAGCAACTTACCGTCCATGTTGTCTACTCGGGGTATGGAGTAGTGTCGCAATGGTTAGAAATGGTTAGCGTAATGCACTGTGAACCTGATTGCCCTGAGATGAATTCCCGGCCAAGGCTCACATCAGTGACGGGTTCACATCACATTGCTACTCCTGACGCGGTTATCTGGCTTGATCACGTGAATGTGAAATTGTAGTTGTTGCTCTGCATTCACATCAGCCATACGACAGAAGAAGAATAAGTGACGGGTGACATCTGCACTGGTCTCGGGCACCCTCTTCACCAGCCCGCACTGACCAGCATGGCGAAGTATGGTACAACAAATCCCCATGTCTTATACAGGCGTGGGGAGGCCTTCAAGATGATTGTGACCCGAATAGACCCAGCCACTGGCTTTGTGGTCACTGGGCAAGTGTGGCACCAATGGGCAACTACTGTGGAATATATCGATCTCCATTCAGCATCTGTTCATAGGTGGGGCAGCTGCGGCATTTCACAGACAGCACCTACGTGGTTAGAGGCACATAATGGCCAGAACACAAACTTCATGTTCTATCGAAGAGCACCTATAACCGATATGTGAGGCTCTGGGTTCGTGTGCCGGGCCTTCAGCTGTCGCGTTCTCACGGTGAAGTGGCCGGGCGTGTAAACTCGCCAGTTCCGTTCAATTTCCTCACTTTCACCGGGCGGGCGTCATGGCAGGCGTCTGTATATCTGATGATTTGGAGGTGGAGTTGGTGGATCACATAGAGATCAGCACATGCTGTGATATTCCCATTGTGTTAGGCTGCGAGGTGCCCGGTAAGTGGCAGTATGGCGAGTAGGTTGCGGATCTGTTTGGATTTTTCACATCAGCGTAACGATCGTGGCGAGCGATATCTGAACTGGTCTTGGCGACCACCTTGGTCCAACCACCAAACAACCCCACAATTGGCACGGCATGGGGACACCTTCATGCAGCAGCGGATTTACAAAAGGCTGATTATTAGTAGTAGTGTGTATCCAACCAATCATATTTCCAAATCTGCAATGTGCAAGTTCATAAATGTGTAGTGAGTCCAACTGAGTCGCAGACGCTAACTTGGAATGCCAATCTAACCACGCTACGGCAGAACTAGACACGGTTCGCTATCCCGGTCCGGACCACAAGCTGGGTCCCGGACCGCGTGGCTAGAGACTTCTTCTCCCCGACGTGGATCTTCGAACACCAACACTTGAAGAACCCCGAGCTCCTCACGGAGCTCTCGTTATATGCTCCCAGGCTGGGGCTGGCTCCGCCCTTAGCCCCGCCCACCTTTCAGGCTCCTTGGGCCCCTTCTCGAACGTTCCCGAGAGCTCTCCGGGACCACGTGACCGCCCCTCGGCCCCCGTCTACCGGTGGCCCACCTCCAACATCGTCCGGTCACGTGACAACAGGTCAGCCAGAGTATCATGCCCCAGCGTAACCCTGGCTGGCTGACGCTCACTCTCGCTCCCTCACTGGGAGCCGGCACCCCACACTACTCGCGGTGCCAGTGCTCACCCAACCACCGCTAGTGTTGGTACTGCAGCCCGCAACCCGGGATGCCCGCAATGACAACATCACCGGCCGTGACTTCGCAAGTCCCGGCACCATACAGTGACAAGTACAGTCACTACAAATGTGAATCCAAATTTCAAGTGACTGCACAAATGAGCAATGAGCAGTGCTCATCTCTGTTGGTTCTCCTGACAGAGTGGTGGACATTCCACATTCTTATAGTGGAGACCAGTCTCTCCATGAGATGACCACCGTTGACTTTCCACAAATCATGGTGAAGAGGTTATAATGGCCAATGCTCTTCATGCAATTTCACATCTCTTCTGCCAGATTCCACAGATGTTGCAGAGTCAACAACGGGCACCAAGTTCACCTCTTACATCACCACATTCACTCGTTACACAGTCGACACGTCCATCAAGGACCACTCGTACAGTCTCATCTCCACCAATGTCAAGATTTAGGGCATCCCCTTAGTCACTAAACTCTTGGTGCCACTGCAATGCATACCTCAACAACCTGTCATCCTCCACCCTGCACACGTGCCCCACCCATCACAACCTCTTCATGAATACATTTACCGATTTTTCCTTTTGCATTCTATTCCAAACTTCCAGATTGTTTACCCTGTCAACCATGAAGATTCCTAGCATCCTCCGCACATACCTAAACTCGAAGGGAAAACGCTTATTTTCTAATTGCTTGTCTTCCCATAAAGTAGTACTAATTGTATCGATTCCAGTGGGATGATGGTACTGGGCTGAGGCAACAACGAGCCACTAGACACATCCCCCACCCAAACAGATATCATAACACTCCTTTGTGATTTACCCAGAATAGCCTCGCTGACTCTCGTTATTTTTCTATCAGTAAATACTTTGGAATATAGTCTATTGGTGCTGGCATGTGCCCAATGCATATGTTGCACAACTTGCACAGGAGGTGGTGTGTGGACATGCTGAAATTTGTGCTAAACATTTAATCAAAGTTGAATTTGAGGTGTAATTCTAGCCACAACACTAATGCTAAGCATTCATCCCGAAATTCATGCATGTATGTGTGTGTCTCTGCTCGGTAGCATACGCCCTACGTATATAATATCCACATTCATTTGAGTAATGATTAGAAGAGCCTGTGTCCTCACATAGAAAGTAGTGAATGGCCTGAATTAAACTGTTATTTCTCTACACGGTCCAACTGGAGTGGAGGGCATTTGGTCCATTGCCACCATCTTCTAATTTTAACAATATGTGTGCTAAGGTGTGCTGCTCACAAACAGCAGGAAGACGCAACTCCCATCATCGTTTACGTGCATGTGATGTGATGACCACATTGCATATACAATGCTGTCAGCCTTGAACGTGTGCCCGTATTATTCTTAAGAACACTTGTTGGGATTACCACATTTTCCAACTTGAGTTGGTGGTCAAACAACAATACTATATTATGTGTTCATAAAGAGCACTTCTGCAGTAACGTGTACATATAATGCATCAATTTGTATCATCAGTTCTGGAAGAACGCTGGGGCACTAAGTGGAACAACGCGGACGTCCGAAATAAACACTTGATTCGACACCCAAAAATTGCTTTGACATTCTTCGAATACACTGGAAAAAGCATCAACCGCATCAAGACATCGACACACCGATGCACGCATCTATTTCATGAATTAATCTATATATATAAAAGGGAAATTTGTGAATGTGTCTGTTCAAAATGTTTAGCATACTTCCGGACATGCAACAAACTTGAAATTTGGCATGTGGGTAGCTTCCAGATTATACACAATGCAAAACGTATAAAAATAGACTTTTGTATTTTTTTTTTGGGGGGGGGGACGCAATAATGGATATATTTTGCACGGCAAGTGAGCGGTGACGTCACATTTGTGATGTCACCCGCATGCGGCAGCGTCACGCAGTGTGCCTGCTAACGTCACGCATCTCCCCTCCACCCTCCGCGTAGGCCGTGTATTAATCCAAGACAAGAATCCAAGTCTCGGGCGAAGCCGGGTAGTAAAGCTAGTGGAAATATAAAAGACAAGTGACAGTAGTGCAATTGCTGCCATGCAACTCAAAATATGGACCACATTGTAAAACCCACTGTAGTCAGCGCTCCTTCCACGGAGGAAGAGGAACAGCAAAATACACAAACTCTCTCTCCTGAAGCCGTCTCGTCGTGGCTATCAGACCTCGACATTGTTATCTCGCACCTGAACGTATTGCCATACGCAAGAATAGAATACGTATCATGTTAGAAGTAATTGTATCTCTTCTCAATTGAGCAATGGGGCATCAATCATTTTTGGTGGCTCTGAACCAGTGGTGGAAACTCCACATTCCCTTGGTAGGGGGGACTACTCTATTCATAGCATGACCACTTAATTTCTATAAAGAAGTATATACTAATTTTATTGACCCTGAAGAGGAGATAGGTTGTCGATCTCTAGAGTGTGACATAATTGAGTCACTTTACTCTAAATGTGGATTTTTTTTACATGAAGGCAGAGTTAAATTATTAAAGTTAGAAGTGGCTGCATATTTGTTTAGGCTTTCGTCGAATAGCGCTGATGCATGAATGTGCTCCTTGTACCAAACACACAACACACAAGTGCATGCATGCTTTCTAGAAAAAAAGGTTGGTATAAAGTTTCAATACCGCTTTTATAAATAGGTGTCTAGACGTTATAATTAGTCTTAAAATTATATTTTGTTACTTGTACATGTAAATGTTGAAGCAGTGGCGCCGTGGTGGTCGGCGCACTGCACGATGAACCGAGCGAGCTATGTTCCCAGCCGCGAATAAGATCAGTAGCGAGTGATGTCTAAATTGGTCCTGGGCCCCCACTTCACGGACCCACACAAACTATGGTGACGTATGGTGAAAATAATCAACAAAGCATGGGGAGGCCTTCATCTAGCAGTGGATTGACCAAGGTTTGATGATTATTACTACTATAGTATCATTGTCAAGAGCTTAACAATGCAATGCGTCTCGCAGAAAGGATACCTTCCCACAAAATAGTACTAATTTCATTGGTCGTTAATGGTTTATGGGCTGAGATTTCTCTCGACAGGGACTCGATCTTCTTCTGATGGTGAGTGCGTTGCTCTGACCATCGTTGCCCATTCTTTGGAAATCAGGTGGGCATTTCACTGTGCTCATACCAGGTTAAAGACATACCTCAACCAACGTGCAGCCCATCATCACTCCGGGGTCACTAAATTACTACCACTTTGTGTAATTTCAGCAGTGGTTCTCTTGTTAAAAAACTGGGCACCCCGTTATAGAAATGTGGAATTTCCGATTGGTCATTTGGACCACCGATGGAGATGAGCAGCAACCAACCACCTATTTAGGTATGTGGAGACATTTGACGCTTACAATTGTAAAAATATGCCATGCAGTATGCCTTTAGGCGTCCTCTGGTCTAACACTGCTATGCAGTACGCCGTTTGGCGTCGTCTGGTCTAACACCGTTTGAGACGAGGCTCAAAAGAAAGCTGTCTCTGGTGTGGACCAATCAGTTTCCAGGACAATGCATATATTATCAGAGTGTTTTTTGTTTTTAGCATTCTGACCACAAGCATTGTGGTTAATGCAGACATGATTCCTTGTAAAAAAAATTCAGTTTGGTGTTTTAACATCTTAACATCTGTTTTGTTGCAAAACAAGGGGAAAAACTTATTATCATATGCCATGCATTATTATATTCTAGTGAGTCAACGTGTATACTCGAATAAATGTGGGCTTACATCGCGTTATGAGCTTAAACGTTTACATTTTCCGCTGAGGTTCGGGGAGACATTGACGGCCATTTAAGGGACGGGAGTGAGGGGGATAGGAGGCGGGGTGGGGCTGAAAAGGGATGTTTGTGCAAGAGATTGCAAAGATTTGGCAGTGAAAAGGCACTCCCTAAAATCTAACGAACCACTCTCTTGGCAGCAGCTTTGCCTACGCCACCATCGCAGGTCGGACCTGCTGATGCACTTGAGCCGAGAGTGACTGTCATCTGTGCTGGTAAGCTCCTCGTGCGATTCATGATCCATTCATGACCCGTGATTCATCAGCTGACAGACAATGCACTTTATTGGTCGTCAATGCATTATGGGCTGACACATGATGCATTTGTTTTGAAGGAGACGCATCTTATCGGGTCAGTTGGTCGTTTAGAATCAACATTCAGGCATCGAGTGCTGTTAAAGGATGTTGCATGGAAGCATAGCCGAATTTTCCTACTCGAATATTTCTGGAACGCTGCTCGGCTGACGTAGAATTATTATCGGCGTAAGGCACTGCCACTAGACTATAATATCAATAATCATATATGATTGTGCCTAGTATTCCTATGATCCTATGAAGATAAAATAGGTTTAATGAGGACAAAATAAGGCGAGATGTATGTGGCGTATCAACAATAACCATGCAAAACAGCGTTCTTGGACTGTTCAGGTTGAAAAAGAAATAACGTTTGGTCATCATACGAACACGTAATTTGTCAGTGCAGGTAATTACATTCACATATTTTCATCATCTCGAGTCACACTGATGTGTTCAGTTTTATCCAGGTCAGGCACTTCACAGTAGAGATGTTATCTACCTCGCCTGGTATACAGGAGGCCGTGGGTTTGATCCCGACCCTGACGCCTGCATATTTGGAGTTTGCATGTTCTCCCCGTGGTCGTGTGGATTTTTCTCCAGGTCCTCCGTTTTTCGTCCAGTAAAGATTCAACATGCGTTGAGAGTATTTGGCTGCTATAAATGTCCGCATCATAAGCCACTTCGTTGAGCTATCATTTGTAGCCCCGGTTGCTTCTGAAAATAGCTATATAGCTCAGTGGGTCTTATTTGCTAAAAATACCTACTTTTTATTTAATTTCAGTTTCATTTATTTATTTAGTATAGCCCTGTGAGCCATTCGGTTCTTGGATCGGGTGCATAGTTATAGTTTACGTGTATGTGTATCTCGTATTCACGGCATGTATCCCACGTGTGTGTGTGTACACGTTCCTTCACCGTAGGCACCGAGAAAGTGGCTCAATGTATTTATTTTTGTACTGGCCGGTTCGTTGTACCTTAAATGTTATCCTTGGACATCCTAGCAAACGCGATGTTCCATCGCAAGTGATAATCCAGGTGATAAATAAGATTAACGTATGTTTGTGTTATCATATATGTTTGTATTTTAGTTTCACACGTGATTGGAATTTGATTTGTTAAATCATAGCGAGACACAAGTACGTAACTTAATGCTCCTATGCATTATCAGTTGTTTTTGTTATTTTCCTTTCAGACGGTTTCAATATAGAATAGGATCCCATTAGGATGGAATGCGCCTTGAAAATGTAAATTATTACAGGACTGCGTGCTGTACCTTACTCGGAGATATGTGCAACTAAGTATTAATGAAGGGTAAATGTTCAGTCTTTGCAACCTACTTGCTCACACCACTGCTCCACAACGGGGAGCTCAAGAGAAAATAATAGACGGAAAATCTATCTCCATATGTCATACAAAGATTATTGTGGACCAATGTTTTTTTACGCATTATATGTTAAGCAGGCACATGTTGGACGTACCGGTTGAACTCTTTTGAGCTTCATCAGCAGTGAGGCGTACTCAACTAAAACAACTCTTTCTGTGCTGGGTTGCCAAAGATTATGGGTGACGGCAAATATGCGTTATCCATGAGACATACTAAACCTTGACTTAAAACGTTCGTGACTGCAGGAATTCATATTCTTGGTTCTTTCGGTAAAGTCACGTAGATAGAATCTACGTGACTATCTATGTGACTTTACCGAAAGAACCAAGAATATACATACTAAACCGTAAACCATATTTATATAGAATTTAATATCGCCTCAACTTAAGGGCGTATCAAAACATTGTATACTAAAATAAAATTCAAAGACAAAATAACGGTCAAGTAAAAGCCATGAGAAAATAATGAGCCTTGCACTCCCTTCTAAACACACTGAGGCTCGTAGCGTGCCGGATCACCGCGGGCGAGGCATTTGAGATCTTTGGGGCAACACTTGAAAAGCCCCCCACCCTCCCCCACCAGCGTTGAGCGCAAGAGCCGAGGCTGGAAGAGTAGTAGTAATGTCCTGCTCTGAAGAGCGGAGCGTATAAACCCCAGTCGTATGGCAGATCAGTCGGGCCCGCACGTACATTGGTCCAAGACCATGCAGAGCTTTCTTGTGCCACAATGGCTAGCTCACACTGGATGCGAAAGCTTACTGGACGCCAGTTGCAAATACAGTGACGTTCTATACCGCTGAAGCAATTTGTTTGTGATTTGCCAGTGTCGAGACCTTTAAGCAGTCACAATGGAAAGTTTGTCTTCCTATTGTCTACTATTTTTTGACGTTTCCCAAAATACGTGAGCGTGCAGTCAAAAATGTCGAGCATTTCCTTTCGAGATTGAGATGAAGCTGCATGTATATTGAATGTAAACGCATGCTTTATTGTACAGTATTGTATATCTCATTGTGTCGCCAATCCACATTTGTATGACGGGGACCATGACATTCTGAAGCAAAATTACGAACAGTCATGTGTTGACTTCAAATCCCTGTCCGAGACTGATTCATACCATCATACCATGTAGGTAGTTAAAGCGAGTACAACATTGTCGGATGTAAACATCTGTCATTCTATGGATAGACTAGCCCCCGTCATGGGAATGTTGAATGTATGTTATTGTCTCGGAAAACGAGTCCCTTACAATGCTTTGTCTTAAAATGGTATCTTGGTGCGCGTCACAGACTGAACACTTTCCAGGAGAGTGCTGCTTCGGGATTTGAGTCCAATCTTTGGAATATTTAAAATGTGGGAGGAAAACGTGGTATCCGGAAGAAAAAAAACCCCACGCATACGAGGGAGACAATCAGTCAACAACCACTCGCTGTATCCACTTGCTGTACTGCCATCTCCCGGCCACCTCGAATAATTTGACAGCACGCAATATCTGCGTGTTCCGCCAACCCCACCTCCAAAGCGCTTTCAAGAGCAAGACTTACCGTGTTCTCCGGATTATATGACACGAAAGATAGACAAAGTAAAGCTGGACACACATTTATTGGACGCACCTTCAACTTTCCATTTAAACATACGGGGGGTAAATAATGCGTGTTATTGGAATAATACGGTAATAACTCACACTAGTTCAGTGTTCATAAAGTGGGGTTTATTTCCCAATACGCGGATTATGTGGGGGCTGCTAATTCGGTACATAAAGTTCATGTATACAGGGTGACCCAAAAAAAACGGGCCCCAACTCTAATTAGGCCCCGTTTCTTAGTGTTTTGTCCGAATGAAATGAAACTTTGGTCATAACTAGTTTATTATATTCAAAACATCAAATCAAAACACTAGGGTCTTTGGCCTTTTTTTCTCCGTTCTACAGCATGTGCTCTAGATGGCCTCCATTTAGCTCCGTGCATTTCTTGAGGCGCAGCACGAAGTTGTCCATGACGTTCTTACAGACTGAATTGGTAATGGCTCTCATCTCCTCCCTGATGGTTTCCTTGAGTTCCGTGATGGTTCTGGGTTTCCCTGCGTAGACTCTGTCCTTAAGATAGCCCCAAAGAAAAAAATCTGGGGGGCTTAGGTCCGGGCTATGGGGTGCCCACTCAAAATCAGTCTTGAGACTGATCACTCGGCCTCCGAAGTTCTCTTTCAGCCAATCTCGGGACAGGTTTGAGGTGTGAGAACTTGCTCCGTCTTGCTGGAACCAGAACTTGCTCATGAGCGACGGGTAGAGGGTCTGGAGCTCACTCTTGAAGGTTTTGAGGACCTCCACATACCGCTCCTTGGTGACTGTCACTGCTACGCCAGATTCTTCGATGAAGATTGGTCCGATGATGCCTCTGGCCGAGATTGCAGCCCACACCGTGCACTTAGGAGAGTGCAAGGGCTTGGTGGCTACTTCATTGGGTCTGGAGGACCCCCAGAAGACATTTGTCTTGGAGTTCGCCTTTCCGTCAAGATGGAAGTGGGCTTCATCTGAGGTCCAAAGGAGGTTAAGGAAACTTGGTGTCTCCTCGATCTTCTCGAGCATCTTGACTGCCATAGCGCTCCTCTGCTTCTTGTCTGAGGCTGTAAGGGTCTGCAGCGTCTGTATTTTGTATGGGTAAGCCCTGATATCGTTCACCAGCACTCTCCTGCAAGTCTCACGGGACATACCGAGGGACTGACTTCGCTTACGCACAGAGCGTTTCGGACTCTGCTGGAGAGACTCTCTCACACTTTCGACCAGCTCGGCTGTTCGCTTCTTGGGACGTCCCGAGTGGCTTGGACGGTTCTCACTGGCAGCGTTGAGGTTCTCCACGGTCCCATACTTCTCGAAGTGGGCCACCCAGTTCTGAATTCTGCTTTTGGATGGAGCCTTTTCACATTCGAACTGACGCATGAAACTGTCCTGGGTTTTCTTAAACGAGCCTGTCTTGTAGTAAAATTTAACACAGTGTATTCTTTGTCCCAGCTCCCACTGGGGTCTTGGTGTACTCACGGTCGTTGATTCTGCCATGTCCTGTAAAATAAGGGCAATCGACTGCTGGACGAGGGCCTCCCCACTGTGTGTGGGTCGTCTGTTGGTGGGGGATATTTTTTATTCTTGGTTATCTTGGTAAAGTCACGTAGAAGGGAAATAATAAAATAATAAAAATAAAACATAATAAAGAAAATTCTCACGACGTTTCGGCCACAACGCAAGCAAATTAGGACGTTGTCTTTCCGACAGCTCTGTTTCTTCACCTGAGGACGGCTGCTTGCGTTGTAGCTGAAACGTCGTGAGAATTGTATTTTATTATGTTTTATTTTATTATATTATTTCCCTTCTACGTGACTTTACCTAAAGAACTAAGAATATGAATCCCTGCAGTCACGAAAGCTTTAAATCGAAAGATAGTTTTTATTATTACACGCTTTTATTTAACTCACTCTGTCTGTTGTTGTTGTCGTATCCTCAAATCTTGTAACTCCATTTTAACCCATTTCCCGATGTGGTATCGACTGCAAACTTCGTATACTTATGTCTTACTGATGACAATACTATATTCTATCATAAAAACATATTTTAAACAATCTTTTTACACGCTTTCTATTAACTCTGTCTGTTGTTGTTGTCGTATCCTCAAATCTTGTAACTCAAGTTTAACCCACTTCCCAATGTGGTATCGACTGCAAACTTGGTATACTTATGTCATACTGATGACAATACTATATTCTATCATTACATTTTTTTAAACCATCTTTTTATAGGTTAAATATTTCGCCTTGGGTCTAATTGTCCACACTCAACTGACGTTGGCTGTAAATCACCATGGCCCCTTACGTTATGGTAAGCTTTGTGGCCACTTCCTGGAGTTGTGGAGTTTTACCATTACTCGTACGGTACATTTCATTAAAGCGTGTTTAAAAAAAGTATTTTTAAATATTACTTATTCACCGCGATGGTCAGGACGGGTGGGTGAAGTTGGGGTTGTAATACAGAATCGTTTTTTGCTGCACTGCCCCCTACTGCACCGACACGCATACTAAACCTGCGTCCTTGCGCACTGTTCTATCCTTCCCAAGGGCACATTTCCCTTCCACGTAGCCTTAACAAACTGTTGGGGCAACTATAGTGAACGAGCACCGGATGAAAGCCGGGAGGGCACACGAGGGGTGGGTGGCCAGCACCACGCCCGGCCTCTTTTGTGCGGTGTGTATTTTCACACCGCACCAGATATTCACTTCTTTGAGGCTGAGTCGACCTAGGGGAGGCCCGGCACCGCTTCAGATAATTGTCACTGATGTTGGCCGTGAGAGGGACTCGAACTCGGGTCGCTGGGTTCATGGCGCCCCACGCACTAATAATGTTTTAAAAAAATGGGTATTGTTTATTTTTTAAGTTCATATTTGATCTATTATTGATATGTATACATTTTCTTCAATCGCTTACAAAACTCGTCCAAAAACCCTGCACTAATTGAGACGAAACATAACTGATGAATGTTCAAAGATTGCACTTGTAACCTTAAAAAAAACATCCTAAATTAATTTCAAAACATAATTCATGTACGTATTAATGCTGGCAGACAGTTTGAACATTTGTTAAAATAAATTCAATAACCTTGTGATTTGTTAAAATAAATATGACCTCATGTGTCCTGACTGTTGGGCGACCCTGCATATGCAAAATGTTTGCGATGCAGAAAATGTGGATTCTTCTATATCCACCGCAACAAACTTCGTAAATGAACACAGCAGCAGTGTCACCTCATCATTACACGTGCAACCGACGCTAGGACCCATGGGGGGGGGTCTACATTAATTTGTCCCCCCATCCCCCCCACCCCTCACCCCCATCCCTCACCCCCCACTCCCCATCCCTCACCCACCATCCCTCATCCCTCACCCCCTCCCCTCACTCCTCACCACCATTTCTCACCCCCATCCCTCACCCCCAACCCCCATCCCTAACCCCCAACCCCAATCCCTCACCCCCCCATCCCTCACCCCCCCACCCCCATCCCTCACCCCCCCACCCCCCCCACCCCCATCCCTCACCCCCCAACCTCAACCCTCATCTCTCACCCCCCACCCTCAACCCCCATCCCTCACCCCCCCACCCCCCATCCCTCACACCTCCCCACACCGTAATTGGAAACGTGTCGACCTCCTTCCTCGCGGCGGCGGCGACGTCACGGGCAGCGTGTGCGAGTCGGAGTTACAACACAAAAACGATCCCGAGAGCAGCCGCTGCCGCTGCTTTGCTCCTGCGGACCGGGTAAGCGGTGGCAGGCGGAGGGGAGAGGAGGAACGCATCGCAAAAGAGTGGCCGGAAATCCGATGTCTCGCGCGAATTGATGGAATGGGATGAGTTTCGTCCGCTTAAGCCGCGTGGTTTCTTGGTGGGTTGGGGGGTGTGCAAGTGACATTGCGGCTGTGTGTTGAATACCCTTCGTGGGCAGGATGCTGTGCCCTCTGAAAACTGAGCAGGCCTCGCCGGTGTGTGCGTGTGTGATGGTGGTGACGGCGGCGGCGTGCGTTGTGTGCAAGGCGACCTCGGTATGTGCTCGCTAACAGCACGAGTTTCCCTCTGTAAGCGACAGCCATCGCCCGCGTTGTTGGTGGTGATTTGCCATTCAATGTACGGCCCTGGCTTTAATCGACTGCTGACAAGGCCTGTGCCCCCCCCCCCACGTGTTTCTCGTGGGGATGATTGACCTTGCTATACTGTACTTCACGCGGTTTAGTTGGTGGCGGGTAGGGGAAGTGCCAGGAACCAATTAATATCACTCGCCACTGATGTTAGCCGTGAGAGCTGCACTCGAACTTGGACGCCGCAGTGCGCTTTTACCGCTGCGCACCATTGCCCCAGCCACGCGTTTCGCTGTGCCGAGTTGACCTGTGCCGCAACGAGGGCACTTGCCCTCTGCCTGTCCCGGCTCTCACCTTGCCTGGGTTCGACTGGGCCTCGATCATTTGCCAGTGCGGTGGTGCTCTGGGGAGACAAAGGCGGTCGGGGCTTGGCTCCAGCCACTGGTAAGCCCCGCGCCTCCTCCCGACAGTCCACACGGGTCCACGTGTTAACCCGACTGTGGCTCGTACTTAATAGGTGCTCGCAAACAGCGCCACGTGTTCCATGCAGTCCGTAGCAGCAGTCCGCCCACCTGCGTGCGTGGTTTATCATCAAACTGTTGCAGCTCGGTGTCAATGCGCCGCTGTATGAACGGGTTGATTATTAGTTCGGCCTTGACGTGAATGCTTTTTTGCTCTATGCTCATGAATTGTACAATTGTTGCGAGTCCTTTTGTCAATACTGTATTAAATCCTTTGCAAAGCGCATTGATATTTAAGTGGAGAATCATTCCTTCTGTGACATTCTGCCATGATTTCATTTCTCGGTGCGTGCGACACACACAAAACACATCGTCATGTGCTGCGTGTGAATAGGAATTAAACCGGGAAAATGTCAAAACTGGGTGGTTTTTAACTTTTGCCGACAAAACTGGATCCCAAATGTCAAAACTGGGTGGTCTTGGAAAACGACAGGCAAAACAGGGTGGTGCTTTTTGATATGACAAAACTGGGTGATGTTCAATGTGGACAAATGTCAAAACTGGGTGAAGAAGGTGTACGATTTAATGTATCATTTTGTACACGTTTAGGTCCTTGCGTTATTCATCCATATGTCGCCACAGATTTAGAGCGTTCCAAATGATGTTTCTCGTGGCTCATGTTCCATACCTTGCACCACAAACTTCCCGTTTGCATACTGGCACAGTGTGCCAGCTCGCTACTACAGTAACACTTACTTGCCATATGTATACTGGCACAGTGTGCCAGCTTGCAACTACAGTAACACTTTCAGCTCGCGAACATACACAAACTTGCCATTTGTATACTGGTACAGTGTGCCAGCTTGCATGCTACACCTACTACAGTAGAACAACGGTAGATAGTGTTTGCGTCGAAGTATGGTGCTGCACACTTAGAACAAAACATGTTTGTTACATATATATAACTACTTCGACGGGCAAGAGCGCTTGTTGTGGCCCTTGGCGCGACAGAAGGAGCACCGCGTGAGGCCCAATGGGCCACCTTTGCCACGTTTGCGAATCCGACGCTTCTTCGGGCGGCCAGCCTTCTTCTGGCGAGGAGGTGGCATCATGGTGTTGTCGCGTTGCAGCTCCTCGGCAATGGGCAGCTCGATACCGGCAACCGAGGTCCATGTCGTGTTGATGGCAGAGACTTGGTAACACACCGCACATGCGTCGTAGAGCTCGGGCATCCGCCCAAACGCCATGAGGGCACGAATGTAGTGCCGACACGGCAAGCCCATCTGCTTCATGTACCCGCACGTGCATGACCGAGAGCTGAGATCGACTCGGCGCTTGGCAGAGGCGTAGGCGTCTGGATCCTTGACGTATGCACGCGTCGAGGTACTCTCGTAGACCTTGTACCTCGGGGCCAACGCCTGCTGAGCGTCGATGAGTCCTTGAGCGTACGGCGTAATGACACGCCCTTGAGCGGCCCACTTCTCGGCGTCGCTGCGGTGGGCAAAGGCCATCGTCATCATGTCTTCCATGTGGTGCATGAGGAAGTGGAAGGGGTCCATCTCGCGAGCCGGCAGGGCCTCGCTGTTCGTGGACTCCACAAAGTTCGTCGTGCGCCAGCCGTACAATGGCGTCGTGTGCAGGTGCGGGTAGAGCGCCCACGTGTGGGGGTCGATCTTGTTGTAGTACGTGGCCGCCGCAGGCAGAGCTACGCCCAAGCAGCCCAAGGAGCTGCGGAACGCGGCCTCGGAGGCGCACCCTTGGGCATCGTAGATGATGCCTTGGAGGTCGGGCGTGAACGCGGAGCCGATGTTGTCCACGCCGTTGCAGATCAAATGCCGCGTGCAGTGGATGAGCATGAGGTCCTTCCAGTCGGAGGCTAGGATGCCCGTGCCACGATCGCAGAAGACCGGCGTACCGTCGAGCTCGATGTCGTTGGTCGTGCAGCAGTTGAGAAACCAGTCGTAGGCCGCTGCCGTCTCGGACGGCACCAGCGCCACGGCGAGAAGGACGTTGCGGTTGTTGCCGTCGCGCCCAACGAGGACGAGCATGGTTCCATTGTAGGCGCGCGCCTTCATGTGCGACCCGTCGATGCCGACGACGCGTTGAAGACTTGGCTGTAACGAGCGTGCGATCGGGTTGCAGATGAACGCACCCCAGAAGATGCCCGCATCTTCTCGCACACTGCAGGTCGTCGCGTTGAGCTTGCCGAACGTCTCCACCAGCGAGTTGATGAACTCGAAGCCTGCATGGGCCGCACTCTCGTTCGCCGCGATGCACGTGTCCTTGGCGCGGTACATCATCCGGGTCGGGACAATGACGTGAGCAACGACGGCGACCTGGGCAATGACAGTCGGTGCGGAGGTACGGGGGTTGGCGCGAAAGGCCGAACGGGCTGTCGTGTTCGCCTCCACTTGGCGCTGCGTGATCTTGGTAGTGCCTGTGCAGCCGTGGTGATCCGTGCACAGCGCCGAGACGCGGAAGCCGCGTCGTTCCCCCGTGAGCTTCGTCAGCTTCACCTTGAAGGAACAAGGTGTTGAACTAGAGCAGACGATGGCAACGTGCCGTCCGCCGCTTCGCTTGAGGTCAAGGACCGCGCGCTTGCCTTGTTGCAAAGCAAAGTCTTGGATGCCGTGGATGGCCTCGCGGCGCGTGGTAAAAGTCTTCTTGGGGTGGAGGGTTGCCATTCGAATGTGAGCAAGGTGGCAGTGCACCCGCCTGGTCGCAAGCCCGCCCCGAGCTCACTTCCGAGTCCGAGCCGTAGCTTGAAATGTTGGTCGTTGGGGTGCTGGCACACTGTGCCAGCGTACAAATATCAAGTGTGTGTAGTTATATGGTGCTGGCACACTGTGCCAGCATACTAATACCACGTGTTTAGATGAATGGGGTGCTGGCACAGTGTGCCAGTATACAAATACCAAGTGTTTGGATGAATGGGGTGCTGGCACACTGTGCTAGTATACAATTATCAAGTGAATTTGACAAATGTCAAAACTGGGTGCACCCTGAGTGTCCAAAACTCAAGTTTTTGGCCACCCAGGGTGCACCCAGTTTTGACATTTGGGATCCAGTTTTGTTGGCAAAAGTTAAAAACCACCCAGTTTTGACATTTTCCCGAATTAAACCCATGGGCAACAATGACCCCCTCCCCCCTTCCAATTTCGTTGGGATTTATGATTTTTTAAATTAATTAAAAACCGATTCCGAACCTTTTAGTCCATCGGTTGTGCTGCCAAATCGCATCCCCGACCGCTCTGCCCACATCTGAGCGAGTTGTTGCGGTGGCCTAAGTCCCTCCAATGCCCATTTCTCGTGATACACAAACATCCCGAGTGCTCTCCCATTGGCATTAACATCGCGGGCCCCCTTGACAACGCGGGGAGTGGGGGAGAGGGAACACTTGGAGCACAACTACACAAACTCTCTCCCGAAGTCCTCTCGTTGTGCTCAGCAGACTTCGGCATTGGTGCAGCCTGTTTTCCTATAACGCGGCGGTAGTTGTGTTCTTGAAGAACACCGCGTTATGGAAAAATCGCGTTGTAATGAATAATGTAGGGATGAAACGCAGTCCGCGATAACACGTGAGATGCGTACGCAGGCCGAACAAAGACTGAGGCGCGTGGGTAGCGTCTAGAAGCATCCAGCAGCATCCCAATGCCTTGTGTCATGTCACGCGTTGTGCGATGCCACTACTCGCGCGACGTGGTTCCATTCACTCGATCGCGTTATATCCAATTCGCAAACAGCGTTATAAAAAAATGTGTTCCCAAATACATTCGTCGCGTTATATATCCAATTCGCGTTATGAAAACAACACGCAGCGTTATGTGAGAACAGACTGATATATAGCTCCTGAACATATTGCTGTCATCACACGCAAGAAAATAATGTTCTTGCGAATGTGCCACCTCTTGTACAACTAGTAAATTAAAATACTCTTTTCAGTAATTCATGGGTGTAACAACCATGAAATGTGAACACGATTAAATAAATATGTCGCCACAAATGTCTGAGCAGATCGCTTGAAAGTCAAATACAAATCAATGTCAGACGCTGGTGACACTACACAGAATGGCCGCTTGCTACCTGTCCTGATTTGACCCAGGCAGTCCGCGAATTAGCATCTTTTGTGTGTGTTGGGTGGCAGTAATTGTTTTGTACCGAGGTCTGATGTGTTGAATTTTATTGTAGTGTGTTGCATAGTTTTATGGTAGACTGACTGAGAAATAAGTCCCGGTTTTATCTTTGGAAAAGGTGGCAACTCAAACAAAAGACCAAATGGTGGTGGCAGTGCAAAATATTGAATAGCCAAGGTCATTGGGAATACCTCAGTAGATTGGGGAGTTAAATATATTTATATAGAAGAAGAATATTGGAATAGAAGCAGATGCTGCTATTTAGAACCACTATCCATCAAAACCCAGACTCGGGAATACAGAGAGTATTTTAAAAAAACGCAAGTAAACTTAAGCACTGCAACACAGCGTGGTGATACTCTGTGTGCTTAATAGTGGTCAACATTATAATGATCGTGCTGTCGAGAGCCGACTGCAATTCAGACATCTCTCAGTCGGCGTTTATCAAGCAGACTGCCACAAGGCTCATACTGACCTATCCAGTGAAGCTGGCATTTACGACAAAAACAGATTCAGAAAGATCAAGAAAAGCCAGGTTTGCAAGGGTTTGTGCCTCTTTAAACATGCGATTCGCAAAAATAGCAAAGTTACACAAAATGGGAAATCTATTTAAACGTGTACATTTGTGTTAGGTTAAAGAAGATTAGGGCCACAGTTTATCAGTAGTTTTTTTTAAACATGGCGTTGTTGCTAGATTTTTGCTAAAAAAAATAAATGGGAACAAATGAGTGGATAGATTAGCGTATTATTCACGTGATTTGAATAACTTTTACGTCGTCGAGTCTTACGCACCCAATTTGATGCGTGTATCGTGAGGATTGACCTTGGTTGATAGTTTGGTGCCTCATTATTTGCACCAATCCATTATTACATGCCTACTAACCTGCGATGACCAGTGTAATGAAGTATGGTCAACTAACCCTCATGACAGCCATGGTGTTTCTGGAGGCTGTGAATGTTGTAGAAGACAAGTGGCGAAGTCTTAGAAATACAGAGACACTCGCACACGAGTATCAGCTTCTCTTCTCGACCCCCTTCACTCGATCAAACTTCACCTCCACATTAAAGTCACCTTCGCTTACTAGTTTCTGCTCCCACGACCCCTTAATCTCCCCGTCATAACCACCACCGTTACTGTTCCCCCTTCTCATTCTCATTATATGGCTATCACTCATTGCCCAATCATCAATCCATCATCATCATCATTTACTGGTATTAATTTCCCTTTCACCGAATTCACGCATCACAGATTCGCCCATTGCTTCCTCTCTATTTCATTCACCTCACCACCATTACATTAATATGTTTTACCATTGTTAATTCTTTGTAAAGCGCCTTGGTTTAAGTCACGACATGAATTTCCTTTAAGATAAGACTAATGTGCAGTACAATTAGAAATGACCTTGGCAAGGTGACCCAGTGGCAGCCTTATCTACAGCAGAGTAACAGGGGAACCTTAGCTTTTACTACAGCGCAGCGGATGATAGTTGTGCTCGTGTCCTGAGGTCACACTCTTGTTGTTAAGAAAAGTGAGTAGTCTTGGGCGCAGGACAGGTCACTGGAAGAGATGATTGCCAGTGGGTGAGACTAGCAGATCACTGGAAGCCAAAGCAGGAAACTCGCCTGAGAGGCCATCCACCGCGGAGATGGAGCGACGAAGTCGACTCGTGTGCAGTTGCTAGCATCACATTGTTACATCGCAGGACTGAGAGATGTTCTACGTAGCGGGGAAACCTTTATCCAGTAGTGGATTGATCATGGCTGATGATGGCAGGAGTGTGCATTTGGTCTTCTCGTGAAGGTAGACGGAGTTCGTCTACATCCAAAGAGGCTCACCGTCGCTGCCTTCCCAGTGACTTCGGGACACGTGGCTCTGTGTTTTGAGTGCACGAACATCGCCCGCCCGCACTTTGTTTTAACTCTCCCAGGCGCATTTGATGTGCAGCCCAATTGCTCTACAACTAAAATAACTGGCACATGAAAACCCAGTATTATTGTTGAAATAATTAAATAAACGACCCAGCACGTACAAGGTTATTTTCCCACAGAGCCGTGAACGCTCTATTCGGTACTGTGTGTGAATACAGTTAGTCCATCAACATGTGGCATGTGGTGGGGTAAAGTGTGGGTACTCACACCTTTTCAAGATGCCTGGCCAGGGAGGTAAAGTATGGCAAAATACCCTCTTAAAGGAGATCTCTCCTCTAGTGGAGGCCCTTCTGCCAGCAGTGGCCTAAGCATGAAATGTCAGGGCTGCACGTGTACCCTATTACTGCACGTGTACCGTAAATTAGTTTTTGTGTTTCGATTGTTGTCCTTCCCCCGCACTCCTGATTCAGGGCCACCCATTTAGTACGGACGCATGGAGGGGGGAGGGGGGGGTTAACCCAAATGCGTACGCTTGCGTTTGGGGGGTCTACTGACAATGTACGCACGCATAGGAAACTAATGTGCAGTACAATTAGAAATGACCTTGGCAAGGTGACCCAGTGGCAGCCTTATCTACAGCAGAGTAACAGGGGAACCTTAGCTTTTACTACAGCGCGGCGGATGATAGTTGTGCTCGTGTCCTGAGGTCACACTCTTGCGGACATGCCAAGGGCTGCCTTGTTTGCACTGTACGCCCGTCCTGCACGTCCACAGCCGCAGCGGGGCGATATTTAAGTCCAGCGCTTCCATAAACACAAAAAAATCCAGGATGTGGATGGAGTGGAGGGGGATGGGGGGCTTTCTGGTTAATTCTCGTTGACGTTTCCCCCATCGCAGCTGTTCAAGGAGCAATCTGGCCACGTGGTTGTACAGTAGGAAAATTGCAAGTTTATCCTAGTCGGGAGTTGACTCGACGAATCATCATCCATATGTAGGGGTTGATAAAATCAGTACCACTTTGTGGGACATCAACGGTGGTTGACTTATGACAGACTGGTCATGTCATATGAATGTGGCATTCAGAATGCTGTTCTAATGCTAGGCCACCAATAGGGTCCTATCATAGAAATGTGGAATTTACTCTGCAAGTTTAATGCAAGACCGGCATTAGGAAGGAGTGCCACCCAGTTGCTGTGAGAATCCCGAAAATAAGTTTATTTATCTCATGACATGACAATGACATGAACATTGCTCTTTCAAAAGTCAAATTGGTTTTTTGCACAATTGAGCATGGGGTGGTGATAACATCCTGTTCATAGCGCCAGATCCAGTGGTTGAAATTACTCTTTCCAATGGCCGGGGGTGAGTTTATCCACAGGATTTCGCTGCACCACATGGGTTAATCAAAACATATTTGGGAAAGTAAATCTCTAACAAAAAACCCCAGCCGCACACGTGCTCGCCTGTGAGGAAATGTGCAGTTCCTACTCGACCCCAGTTTTTTTTAGTTCTCCCCAGAATAACCCAGACCAGATCTGGATGGAATAGTTCACAATGTCTCTTAAATTTACAATAACTTCAACACAGGTCAAGTACACAACTCCCCCGGCTTAAAAGAGTATTGGGGATGGCGCTCACCTCCATTGGCAGCCCCGAGCCAGCAGTGAAAATTCCACATTTCTGTGGTGGGGGACAGACACCCACGGTTGACTTTCAACCAAAGTGGCACTCGTTTTATTCACTCTGCAAGGGATGATGGGCTGAGTTGACCCCTGAGTGAACTTTGAAGTTGCAACCTTGTAATTTAGAGTCTGCTACTGTAAGTACAGTGCTCCCCGCTTGGGTAACAACATAATTATTGGTGTCCCATGAATTATTTACAGCGCTTTGCAACGTCTTGCGAGTTGAGGTAAATTGAGGACTGTTTACTTAAAGCGCTGTTGGCGAAATGTTGTACTCTAAACACAGTGAGGCCAGGTCATATATCAGAGCTCACTGACCGAGTGTGTCCGTCCTTCCAGAGGCTTCTACACTAATCCTCATGCAAAGCTGTCTTGTGATTAGTACATGATCAATGGTGTTTGATTCGTTAAATTATATAGAGGTTTATTGTGTGTATGTTGAACTTCTTTCGCACTGTACGCAGCCAACTGTGCTAATAGGCTCATAATGTTTATCTGAGACACAAGCCAGCTCCGCTTAGACCTTGTGTTTGAATCTGGTTTTCCGTCACCAACCAGGTTTTCAAGTGCAGAGCGGATTCTTTTTTCAACCTGATAACCAATGACTGCAAGTGTGCTCAAAAATTGGTTTTAATTGCATGACCGCAAGAGGTAAAGCTTTGGAAGCAGACGCAGGCGTAACCACGAGCTCAAATGCACAGTTGAAAGGGATGCAGTCGAGTTGTTGTGAGACAGACCCGTGAAGGACACTGGGCCAAGGCCAGGAGGTATCCATTGCGAGTTGTTTCATGATAAGTGTTACTCTGCGCTCTGTATTGTATTAGGAACAGGAATGGATTGCAGTCATTTCCATGTTCGAGTCTTTAACAAAAAATCGAATGCAAATAATCGCCATTTAGTTAAATAAAAGTAGTGCTTTGTGAATTGTATTCCAATCAAAACTTGTATTGATAAGCTGGATCAAAAGTATACATCTTATTAAAACATGTTCTATCTGTGTATTATGACCTTTATACAGTTAAACATGCATTTCAGACGCAGCGTAACAGTGGTGATCATTACAGAGAAGCAAGCTTTTGGAAAGTGGAACTTAACTCAAGTTGTATGAATAGATTTTGATTTAAGCAAATTGAATTATTCCTCCTTATGGGGTACACAGTGACTATGTGGATGCGACTGGTACGGTGGGGATCTACAGGGCGACTGCTTTTGTGAGCATCGGGGAGGCCCTCTGCTTACAGCCCTGAGCCAGTGGTGCAAATTGTACATCTCTATTGCCAGGGTGCGTTCTAACAATAACCAGGGCTGAACAGTACAATCATTAATGGAAACGAATTAATAGTAAATATTAATTTAAAAAATTGATGCCCTTTATAAATCCACTGCTTCGTGAAGGCCTACCCATTCCGTGCCGTTTTGCTTGACCATAATTTATCACGCGTCGGTCAGTGTGGTGTGGTGAAGTGAGTAGAATCCAGGACCCGTTCAGAGGACCTGTTCAGATATCACTCGCCACTCATATTAGTGGCCAAGGCTGGAAATCCAACTCGAGACGTCGTGGGTTCATGCCGCAGTAGGGAATGCACCGTGCTCCTGCCGCACTCCCAATGATGGTGCCGGCATGATGCATCATTTCATGCTCACGGTAATCTCAGCTTTGCAATGAATAGATCAGCAACTGTGCTATTGATGCAGTACACCTCCATACACGACTCGAGTTCTCACCGAATATATCCTGGGTCCAGTGGGCTAGCTATTACACACAGTAGCATCCCTTTTTGACCTTTACCCTTTTTTTTACCCGGTCACTTGAAGACTGGAGTGGGCAGCACGCGGCTAGTAGCCAGGAGAGGAATACTGCCTCCGTTGAGTCGCCAGGTGTACAGTGTATGTAGGTGGACACCTTGTGCCAATTGTAATCTCAATGTGATTCTCCAACTCTCATGCTGAGTGACTCTGGTATCTCTCTCCCCTTTGCTGCGAAGGACTGACCGCGGTACGCAGGGACACGCGCGCCGCCATGTGGGAACGATTCGCCTCTCAGCCCGGAGAGGACCATGACGGCTCCTCTGACAAGTTCTCCGCTACGGAGTCCATAATCATGAACGGTACGTGCCGGGAGGGTTATTTTAGAGACAGTCCTCCTGTGATTGCTCATTGCGGATTACTCGGGCTTCTGTTAGCACGATAAGAAAATTAGGGAAATATTTTTTATGTAAGTTGGGAGTGGGTGAGGAGGTGTAATCTAACCACGGGACAGCCACTGTTGATATCCCACAATTTGGTTCCTATTTTGTTGACCCCTGAGAATGTGAGTTGAGCACTCTAACCAGAGGTCTCAATCATACTTATACAATATTAATGTGTTCTCTCTTTGCTCATTAATGAGTGCATATCACCCGCTATGGCATGTAGATGAGAAACATACACATTAACGAATAAATAAAAAATCAAAGAAGTATTGAGAGATTAATGTGATAGACAGAAATAGGAACATGTGGATTAGAAAACACAAGTAGATTAAATGAGTCTTGTTGTTAAGAAAAGTGAGTAGTCTTGGGCGCAGGACAGGTCACTGGAAGAGATGATTGCCAGTGGGTGAGACTAGCAGATCACTGGAAGCCAAAGCAGGAAACTCGCCTGAGAGGCCATCCACCGCGGAGATGGAGCGACGAAGTCGACTCGTGTGCAGTTGCTAGCATCACATTGTTACATCGCAGGACTGAGAGATGTTCTACGTAGCGGGGAAACCTTTATCCAGTAGTGGATTGATCATGGCTGATGATGGCAGGAGTGTGCATTTGGTCTTCTCGTGAAGGTAGACGGAGTTCGTCTACATCCAAAGAGGCTCGCCGTCGCTGCCTTCCCAGTGACTTCGGGACACGTGGCTCTGTGTTTTGAGTGCACGAACATCGCCCGCCCGCACTTTGTTTTAACTCTCCCAGGCGCATTTGATGTGCAGCCCAATTGCTCTACAACTAAAATAACTGGCACATGAAAACCCAGTATTATTGTTGAAATAATTAAATAAACGACCCAGCACGTACAAGGTTATTTTCCCACAGAGCCGTGAACGCTCTATTCGGTACTGTGTGTGAATACAGTTAGTCCATCAACATGTGGCATGTGGTGGGGTAAAGTGTGGGTACTCACACCTTTTCAAGATGCCTGGCCAGGGAGGTAAAGTATGGCAAAATACCCTCTTAAAGGAGATCTCTCCTCTAGTGGAGGCCCTTCTGCCAGCAGTGGCCTAAGCATGAAATGTCAGGGCTGCACGTGTACCCTATTACTGCACGTGTACCGTAAATTATTTTTTGTGTTTCGATTGTTGTCCTTCCCCCGCACTCCTGATTCGGGGCCACCCATTTAGTACGGACGCATGGAGGGGGGAGGGGGGGGTTAACCCAAATGCGTACGCTTGCGTTTGGGGGGTCTACTGACAATGTACGCACGCATAGGAAATGGGGGAGGGGGGGGGCGGTGAAGCCTCGATAATTTTTGTCTACATTGGCCTTCAAATGATCGTCCGGCGGTGGACTCTCTGTTTGCTTAGACACGTTAATATTATTAATTCTTGATCGTTTCTGCGTGGATTAAATATCAGCCGTTCTATAGGATTCGGGGGGGGGGGGTGGGTGTAAAAAGTACGCGTGCATACAGGGAGGTGGGGAGGGGTCAAGTTTTGACAGATTTTTGCGTACGTACTAAATGGATGGCCCCCTTACATACAGTGCGAGAGAAGGTCCACATACATAGTGTGTGAACGTGTGTGTAATTGTATATTTACAGCCTAATTCAAACTGAATAATATCTGGGTCGGTGGTAGACTGGAATAGGTGGCACGTGACAAGAAGCCACAGCCATAGCAAGAAGCATTCTTCACGTGAAAGTATTTTCCGGGTTACCGACTCGGACAGACAAAGTTCAAATTAAGGCCCATGTGTGCAGGGAGCATTGTGTTGCAGTGATTAGTACAAACCCGGAAAGCCAAGTTCGATTCCCACTTGCAGCCAAAATATCTTAACCAGTCCAGGGCCTGCCCTAGGTTGACTCAGCCTCAAATTAGTACCTGGTGCAAATGTGTAAATATCGCCAATTTGGAAACGAAGGTGGCTGGGCAAAGTGCTGGCCACCCACTCCCTCGTGTGCCGTGTTGGCCTTGATAGGTGTCGGCTAACAGCACTTGCCCCAACAGTCTGTTAAGGCTATACAGGGGTTCCTTGTCTTAAATCTGAATGTATGCCTGTGTGTGTGTGCGCGCATTGTGTAGGCTCCCAAGAGAGGTTGCAGCAGAAGCTGGGAGGAGGAAGCGAAGGATGCAGAAGACAGCGGTGCTGCTCGGGGATGGAGAGCCCACGCTGTCTCAAGTGGGCCGTGCTGCTGCTGTACCTCCTTTGCAGCGTGCAGTTCACACTCTGGTTCACCACCGGTATGACACACGTTCACACACACACACATAGACAACGATCCCCCATATAGCCCTTAACAGGCTGTTGGGGCAAGTGCCGAGAACCTATGAAGGCTGGAACAGCACACCACGTGTGGCCGTCTTTGTCTTCCCAGTGCTGATGTTTACTACACACCGCACCAGGTACTCACTTAAGGTTGAGTCAACTTCAGGGGAAGCTCAGGACCGGTTCCGATATTCGCTATCAATGTTAGTCATGGCCGGGAATCGCACTCAGTTCGTTTGGTTCATAGAGCAGTGCATTCACCACCACGCCACCACTCCCCAATACTGTACATACTCCTATACAATGAAGACACAGATCCCCCGTACAGCCTTAACAAGTCTGTTGGGGTTCTGTTAGCAAGGACCTATGAAGGCCGGGCACACAGACATACACAGGCATATGCAGTACATGCACTTGGACACACACATACACGCCCACACTAGGGGTATAAATTAAACATTCACAAAAGAGGAGTGTGTGTGTCTGTTGATCGGCCAATTCCCACAAAGTTCTACTTGTGTCTCGACTCCAGAGGAAGAGTAAAATCTAGGGGTGAAAATTCCACATCACCAATAATTTACAGCCCTTTTGCAAATCCACTACTGGATGAGGGTCTCTCTACATAGGGGATTATTTTACCATACTTGACCATGTTGGTCAATACAGGTTGTTGAAGGTGAGGAGCATAGATGACAGAGGACGGTTCAATGACTAATTTTGCTGATGAAATAGTATGATGATAATTATTTCCATCATATGATGACACTAAAAATAGGATGTTGACAATAACACCAGTGGAAATAATTATAATATGAGGATGATGATAATAAGTCAACCACCGACCCTGTTTTGAACTCTTGAACCAATCAGCTGCTCTGTAGGTACTAGGTGGATTACTACACTGTAGGATCGCGAGAGATGGTGACGCCTTGTGGAGGCCTTCATCCAGCAGTGGATTGATAATTGCCGATGATGGCACCATCACCTTCCCCCAACCCACCCCCTGTTATCTCCACCACCAGTCTCGCTGTCATCGCGTTACGCCATCGACGCTGGCAATCGGGCGCCGGCAGAGCAAGCGGCCGCCCTGGACGGCGTCGGCGGTGGTGGCGGCGGCAGCGTGGTGCGCGCCGTCCATTTGCTTCGGCACGACGTGGCGCGCGTCTCTGAGCGCCTCGCCGTCGCCGAGAAGGCGGCGAGCACGCGTACGATGCGGCTGCAGCAGCTGGCGCTGCTCGCGCAGGCGACGGAGGAGCGGCTGGTGCGGGCTCGGGAGGACGCCGCCGTCGCTGCCCGACGTTTCGACACGGCGCTGGCGGAGCTGAGAGCTGAGGCACGAGACGGCGCGAGGGCCGCACAGGACGGAGGCCGCGAGGAGGCGGCGGCGCTCGCGGCGCGCATCGCCAACCTCACAGCCACCGTGTGGGACGTGCGGCACGGGGTCGCGGAGCTGCGCGATGACGTGGAGGAGGTGCGCGCCGTCGACCGCTGGAGCGCCGCACTGGCGGGAGCGGTGAACTTGACCTTGGCGAGAGGTGAGGGCCGATGGATGAGGGAGATGCGCGTGCATGCATGCGTACATCCGCGTGTAACGGCTTGCGTGCGTGCACACGCTTGCCTCTTTACATCTCCAGGTGATCCACAATGCCACTGCCAGACTTCTCACACGCACCGTTAAATGAAACTACATCAGCACAGAATACGGTCCCTCCTGGCTTCCGAATCTAATCCCTCACTCTCAACACCTGCACCCAGCATCCCACAGCTTAACGAATGGATCTGTGCATCTTATGGTTTTGGCTGCAGGACCACCTGGGCCCAAAGGAGACAGAGGGGACCCTGGTCTCCCTGGCGAGAGGGGACCGCAGGGTTTCAAAGGGGATGCTGGAGAGAGAGGTACACTGCGTGTTTTTGCTTCGTTTTTCACACCGCTAGGCTGCCTCTCCGTATGTTCGAGGTAAATGACTGCTTTAGTTTGCGCGATAACGCGCGGCAGTGGGTGTAATGCACACTGCTGATCCAGCGCCGCCTCCACCACTGGACTTTTTATTTCCACCACTGGCTTCGGGTTGCTATTGGAGGTGAACACTGCCATTCGCTTACTTGAACAGGGAGACGCTCCATTCGGGTGCCGGCGTTTGCAAAATGTTATCTCCCTTGCCTAGTATGCAGGAGGTCGTGGGTTCGATCCCAACCCTGATGCCTGTATATTTGAAGTTTGCATGTTCTCCGTGTTGTCGCGGTAATTTTTATCCAGTTCCTCCAGTATTTTTTCCCTCCACATTTAATAACATGCGTTTAGATTATTTGTCTGCTATAAATTTCCACATGATAAGCCACTTCGTTCAGCTATCATTTGTGGCCAGGTCGCCTTTGAAAATGAGCTAATAGCTCAGTGGGTTTTATCTGGTAAATAAACTGGTTTAGCTATTTTTTTAGATTCTTGCCAAACCACAGCCAGCTGTGCTATTTCGCAAGGTGATTGTGGCCAGAATAGACTCAGCCCACTGGCTTTGTGGTCACTGGGGGGTGGGTCTGGCAGCAATGAGCAACGACTGTGGAACCTGCTGACCTCCATCCAGCACCGTGCATAGGTGTCGCAGCTGCGGATTTTCACAATCAAACAGGGCCTACGTGTTAAGAAGCTCATAATGGCTGGCACCCGAACTTCATGTTCTATTGAAGAACACGTGTAACCGATATGTGAGGCTCCGGGTTCGTGTGTCCTTCTTTCAGCTGTCGCATTCTCACGGTGAATTGGCTGCATGTGTACATTTACCAGTTTCATTCAATAACAATGGCACAACTGACATGGAAGGGGGACACCTTCATGCAGCAGTGGATTGATGAAGGGCTGAGAATTATTATTTACTTGCATCGTTATTTTATAAGATGTGCAAGTCCACTGAATTCTTTAAACATCAAGATTTTAAAATTATGCATGTCCTTGCTAAAGGCATCGTAATTGTTGAAGAACAGGTGTGAAATGTTTATTGTATTTATTTATTCTGCCAACAAACCAAGCCCTTCGGTTTTGAACCAGCTGTGGTTGCATTCGTTTCGTATCTCGTCTCGGATGACGACAAACGTTCTTTCGTATCCAACTGTATTCCAGGACCCCAGGGCTTCCCGGGCCCCCAGGGACAGATGGGACTCCGAGGCCCCATGGGTCCTCCAGGGATGGCTGGGCCGCCAGGTAAGAGAAAGGAATCGCTGATCCACATCTAACGGGGATCCTAGTCCATTGTAGCGACTACGAGAAGTGTAGCTCGGAGGGATGGGGAGTGGGGTTGAATTGTGTGTGGCCGGCGCTCTGCTAAGTGGGCGCAAGGCGACGTGGCATTGCGGTGAGAGTACCCGACTCGCAATTGGCAGACGGTAAATTTATATCTCATTCAGGGACTGATTCATCCCAATCTTTGCCACCGCTCCAAGGGTGGTAAAATGAGTACCACTCTGTGGAAAGTAAATGGTGATCTTCCTGAAGATCTAGTGGATGCCACCATGAGATGTAATATTTCCATCTCTAGCTGTGTGGTCCGTAAAAATTATTACAAATTTGTGGAAAGCCAACAGTTGTCATCGTTTGGAATGGCTGATCCCCCCACCCCCCCTCCATTATAGGAATGTGGAATTTCCACGACTGGCTCAGAATCATGAAGAGAAATGAACTCCATCCCACACTTAATTGAGTAGGGAGACACTTTTAATGGGATTTGTCATCTGTGAAAGTAACATTTGCCGGATGTTGACTTTGTGTATTAATCTCATTCGGATGATTCGATTCCCACTCACGCTCGCTCAGTAATGGCTTTGGATGCAGAGCACTAACACGACGAGAGCCAATGTGAGAGTCGTTTTGGCGTTCGCGAAGTAACAAGCGCAGAGCAGCGCTCTTACTAACAAGTTGTGAAATATAACACAGCTTATAAGCCGTCAGTCCCACACATCAATCGTACGTGGAAATATTTTAACTTAAGGAATTTAAAATCGTGATGTCCAACATAATACGGTATGTCGTGTTTTAACATTTGCTTTTCAGAAAAATTTGTTCATAGACTACACACTGCAGTATAGCTGTCAAGGTGGCTCTGTTTCAGCAGCAGATGCTCAATCAATCCTGTGCTGTGTTCAGTTGGCAAAGGCATGATTAGCTGAATATGCGATTACTCATGATGAATGAGTGGTGTTTATCACATTGTCGAAAGCCAATGTTTAGAAAAACAGACAGACCTCCACAAAGTTAAGCCTAACTTTTAAGCGAATTCAAAAGGCCGAAAGCCCACAAAGGATCTTGGGATCGTAGATAACAATCGCATTTAGGTTTAACAAGCTGCCTTTGCAGGATTCCATAGTTTTCTCTTGCCAGGAGAAATAACAACCACAATTCTCTTTCAGTAGGATCCTGGGAAAGTGGGATTTTTGACCAATACCATTTGGATATTTTTTGGGAGGAAACTGCAACGTACAAGAAACACTCGCATGTCACTCATGCATGGAAATAGCACTCAATCTCTGATTGCACACTTGCGGTTGGGAAATGCCCACGTTGTGGTGCTGATGATCACAATCAAAGATTATAACTGTACACTACAGCTGTGACAGTTCTGTTGACGCCAATAGCAGCATAGAGTCCCGATCCCGGTTGTAAAAAGGCGTTTGACTTTACAATGCCTCTCTTGGTTTTTCCGATAAAGTCATGTAGATAGAAAATGAAAATAAAATTTATATTGAAAAATAAATAAAAAATAAAAGCAAAAAACCACGATGCTTCGATCGCAACACAAGCGGTCTTCATCATCGCTCTGCCTGACTTTACCGAAAGAACCAGGAATATGAATTCCTGCAGTCATAAAAGTTTTAAGTCAAAATGCCTCTCACTGTTGGCATGTGTGGTTTGGATTTAAATATGCAATGATGCCTTATATATAATTCAGTGGACAGCAGAGGGCAGTACAGCAAAATCCATTGTTTTACTGTACTATGCTCCCACTCTATGCTCCCCGCCTTTGCTAACCCCGCACTGAACAGCGGCGGAGTGTCAAAGGGTCGTACGTTTACATTATGTCATGGAGAATTAGGATCCAGCAGTGCCTTGCATAGTGCGCTGTTTAACATGTTGGTACTGTTCTCTAAAAGAGAACCCAACATCTGTACTGCAGCAGCTTCCTGGAGTGGATTGCCACCTCCTGTCAGAATGGAGCCACCTTAGCAGGCGTCATGATAGCCCTTGAAAGTAATTGGGGGTGAATTTACAGACCGACCCACGCACAGACAAACAAACATTAAACACGTGAATGCTCTGCCTGTTTACACAGCCCCGCTGTCAGAACAGGGGCTCGAACCGGTGACCGAAGAACATAGAGTCGAGTTTGTCGACATGCAAACCCAGATTGCGCCCATCCCCGCCAGCGTCACTCGTAAGGGGACCGAGCGTCGCACGTTGCACGCTTTGTCGAGGTGGCACTGCTACTTGCTTGATAGCTCCGGTGCAAATAAAACGATGGTTTGGGAGCTTAACGGTCGTTTTCCCCTGTGATTTAGAATGTATTCCACACACTTTCCCCCATCGCGTTCCATTCATCTCTGAAACGATTTAGGTTCGATTTTGAAAGCGATGGGCAGAGTTTTAAGCATATGAGCAACACCAAGATTGACTAATGAGAGAGAGCTTTGTGTTGACTTCTGACCGATGGCGTCGTCCTATAATTTTTTTCCATTTGTGTTATTCATGGTTATAGTTAGCGTCAGAGTGAGAACTACAGTGTTAATATTCATGCTGCAAACCATGAATAAAGTATATTTAATTTAGCACTTTCAAAGCTGAACAGATAATACTAAGAACCTTCATGAAGGATGTAAATGTTATTAAATAATTACATCTTTGGAATTAAATCCACTTAATTATTATAATGGAAAACATTTTGGTGGGATACTTTCCGAAATACATGAAAACGACTTTCAGCTCAAACCACAACTTTTTGCATCGTGTGGCCCACTCATGGTGAGGATCAATGGGAGCTCCCGATCTTTGTGCTGCAAGTGGGTGGTTTCGTTAAATAATTGCAGTGCAATGTCCCGTTACATGAATGCCTACATCAGTGTGTCTCCATTACCTTCTGGTTAAGCACATTGCTCTATAGGGATATTTGTTCATTTATCTTATTTCCTTTCTCATCTTTGCCTCCCTCCACTCCCATATTCACATCGCGTAACTCAAGCTTCCCACTTTTGAGAGCATTTGAAGGCGTGGATGCAAATTGTCTTTGTTTTTCAGTGCAAAGAATATTTTTTTTCTGACGAGAAGCTATGGGTTTAAAAATAACAATGCATCCGAGTAGAGACATTGTTTGAGGATCTGACATTTATCTGAATTCCATGGTAAGATGATGCCAACAGTACAGCCTTGGGCCTGGTGGTCAGAGTGCACTTGCAAGTTTATATGGAGTTGATGGTTTGATTCCCACTACCATTGTCTGGCAATTTATGCAAAGAATTACCAAAGCATGATGTTTGCTGTGAGGTGGACTGTTAAAGGCCATGTAACCTCATCAATCACAAGAGTAAGAAATTATGTTTAGAATCAGAAGTCTGAATCAGAAATGAATTTCCCCGAGTGAAGCCCCATTGAGCTAAGAAGCTCTTTTAAAAGGGTGACTCAGCCGGAAAACAACATCAACGCATTCCTGAGTCTCAAGCCTAGTTGCAAGTGTTACTTTACTCGTAAAACAATGAAAATGATCAACTTTGAAGATGCATTTAATCCATCTCTTGCGCAAGTGACACAAATCCCCTGATGTGTTTTCGACCACCGAAAGACAACATGTTTTACTATACAGAAGTAAGGTTTCCCTGCTTCCAGCGCTGCCTGCTTTGTTTGCAGCACATTCCCCAACCGTGCCTCTCGCCAGATGCACCCCCTGGCCCATCGGCTGCGCTGCAGAAAAACCCACTGCCTTCCTGTAAAACACAGTCCGTTTGCATCCGGGTGTTCATAGGCCTCAACTGCTGTTTCATGCACGCGTTTGTTCGGCATGCTGGCTTCTTCCCCGATCTTTACCCAATCCGTGTGAGCCCCTGGAGGGTACTAACCGTGTGAGTACAATTAATGAATGAAATGTGGACATTGATTTAAATTAAGCTTAATTGCTATTGGCCTTCATTTCAGGGCCACCTGGGCTGAAGGGAGAAACAGGTGAGATGAAAAATGTGTTGATTCTGTATTGTGTGTGCGTGGTTTTATTTATGCCATTGGTGCCCTGAAGCCAGCAGGTGGCGAGATCTTAAAATAATTACAGCTTCGTGGGATGCCAACAGTAGCTGTCTGACAGAGTCACTTGTTACCCCAAAGGGAAAGTAGAATTTCCACCACTGGCCCAATGAATATGCTGCTTCTGTATCTCCATGTGTCCCTCATGTGTCCTATGTATCTCTTGTGTGTCCATCCCATGTATCCCACACAACCCAGCCGTGTCTCCTGTCACCAGATATCCCCCATGTTTAATTTTGATCTCATGTCTGAGGTGTTTCTGCTTCGGGTTTAATGTGTGTCCTATGTTTCACCCACATTCTTCATGTCTCCGTGTATCACCACATCGTTCGTATCCCAATGTCCCATGTACTCCCACATCACATACGCGTGTCCATGCGTTCCCATCTCGACCATGTTCCATTCAACCTTGGTCCCCACGCGGCATCCTACAAATCTCTCAAACGCTCTCTCTTCTCCCCATTGTTCTCCATATCCCCCGTCACCCCGGCCTCTCCACCGTGTTCCTGTCCCCCCCCGCACACCTCGCTCGTCAGGTGGAGCGGAGTGCGGCGTGCGCCTGGTTGGGGGCGCAGGCCCCCACGAGGGCCGGCTGGAGGTGCTGCATAACGGGATCTGGGGCACCGTGTGCGACGACGAGTTCGACTTGGCCGACGCGGACGTAGCCTGCCGCTCGCTCGGCCACCGTGGTGCCATCAACTTCCATGACAGCGCTCGATACGGACAGGGTGAGCCGTGTGGCACGCGGGTTGCGGGGGCGCGGGCACAGACGAACCCGTGGACTTGGAAGCCCCATTGTCTCGTAGACTGGCATGGTCACAGTCTCGTGGGCTGGACAGTCTCGCAGTCCTGCTTCAGACGGTCAGGTGGGGTGGTCGCCTGGCCAGTTCGCTCGTGTTGGTTGCCCGTGAAGGTTTAATATAGAAATCTGTGCGAGTTTCCCGGGAGTTCTTGTAACTGGCTGTCACTGAACTGTAGACTCAAGTCGGAAACAATTCTGTAAAGCTTTGAATGCATAAGGCATAGCTTCCTCATAATGGTCTTCACGCTCTAGAGATGGTGTAAATACCGTATGTAGATATGCTGGCAGCATGTAATCCTGCCGCGGTTGCCAATCAGGTCGTCGGTAACATCATGACTGGCGATCAGCGTTGCTGGCGATGTACACAGCTGCTGCAGCCACAGTTACCGCGAGTGACACCGCGTCATTTGCGCCGTGTATGCCGCGTCGCAGGTGAGGGCCCCGTCTGGATGGACGCGCTGGAGTGTGACGGCTCGGAGCGCTCGCTGTCCGACTGCGCCTTCTCCGGCTGGGAGATCAGCGACTGCAATCACGACGAGGACGTGGGCGTCGTCTGCCAGGCCTAGGGGCAGCGGCAGTCGCCAGCGCCAGCTCGGTGGTGGTGGTAGCCCGGTGGTCATGGCTTTCCCAATGCTGTGAGACCAACCATGACCCCTGACCCTGGCTTGTCTTCACGTTCTCTGACCTTTGTACTGATGATTGTTCTCTAAATCCGACCCATAACCTTTAAAGTAAGTGACATCAGTGACCCTAACCTTGACATTAACCACAGTTCTGTGGCCAGTTGCATAAATCAGAGTAAGTTAATCTTTTTCTTAGCTTACTGCACTGGTTCACATTACAAAATAAATGAAAATCACGACCTTGGGCTGTTTCATGCACCGTGACCAAACCTTATCTTCCAATTAGCCCTGAGCTTATTATACATAATGTCATTGACCGTACCCTTGACTTAAAACTGCAGCTGCAATTCCAATTAGGCCAGAGCCTTGACCTTAAACCTGAACATAAGACTGACATGGAGGTATACCAGTGACACTCATACCTGTCAACCCATATGGTTTACCCCATATTCTTGTACAGGGAAATTTAGTTTTCAAGTCCATACGGCGTACAGCCGTTTCAATTCCGGCCAAAAAACATAATCTGTTTGTGTTTCTTCCTTGTGATGGGACTTTGTAGGATGAATGTTGAGATTTATTAGGGCACGGGGTGACCAATAAGGTCTGAAGTGGTCTACAATAAGGTTAGGCACTGATAAGGGGGGTTAACAGGTATGGACACTTGACCTGTACCTTAATCCAAACGTATGATTCTAATGGACCCTTGTAAGTTCAGTCAATTGTCATCTCTCAAACCCACACTTCCTCCCCAAAAAGCCAACCGTATTCACAAGCAATCCCGCAGCCTTCACAATCGATCCAAAACGCCCGGCTCTGTAAACCCCCCTGCTCGGCCAATCCCCTCTCCTAACCACCACCAGGAAACCATGAGACACCAATGCACATATCCAAGGTGCAGATTTCGGGTCAGTATTATGGCAATGACAGATGACTAGAGAAAGCGAGGCAGTAGACTGGAGGAGGTGAGTGGTGCATGCTGTCATAAAGGCATTGGGGAACGTAGCACTTGTTGACTATTTTCTGGAGATAGGAGCGTACGATTTAAAGGTTTGTTAATTTATTGGTGCTAGCCCTTCCCTGCTGCAGCATAATGGTAATCTCCAAAACCTTTGTTGTCATGGACTCTTACCAATGATTTAAGGCAGTCATTCCAATAGTTTAATATGAAAGCTTATCACTTCCCTCCTTCTCGGCTACCTGGCAATTGAAAATTATCATATCTCCAGGTGGCCAGGTGGCTTCGAGGTCAGAGTATTATGCTGGCAACGCTGAGGCCGTGGGTTAGAATCCTGGCGGCAACCTCTGACTGAGGCAGGTTCTCAAGTGTAATGATTTGGTGGTCTCGGACTGGTCAACTTAATATGGAATTTCAGGTAAATTCTAACTTTTGAGAATTATAAATATCGGTTGACTGCCAAGCACCGACAATTTTGCTCTGTAGTATTGTTTGCGTCAGAGTGTAGGTCACCTGAAGAGAGATTTCACCTGAAATAGTTCTGTGATATCTTCTTGCGCTGACCATTCTTTGAACACAGGGTAATGCAACTCTGTACAGCAGTTTTACACGGATTTGTTGTCTCTTGACATGAAACACAGTCTGGCAAAAATTCAGAGAAAAGACAACATTTCTATATTTTTAACAAATTATCCCATCTCTTCAACTACATATCTACCCTGGTGCTGATTGTGAAGCCGTCAGCAACCCCGGTGCTCGCTGGGAGCCACAGCGTCAGCGAGCGTGAGTTTCTCGCTCCGCGCCGCTGCTTGCAACTTAAGTGGCAGCACCATGAGTTCGCTCGCGGTGGCCACGGTAAAAGTCGTGCGGGGGAATCGAGCCCCTGGGCTATGGTTTACTGTTGCGCCCCCTTTCCCCGGTTGGGTCATCATGAGCAGGACGAGTGTATGCGGGTATTTGGGTGTACGCTGGTATTAATTGGCATCAGGCAATTGGACCCATGCTGTAGCAATTGTAAGAAGCGAAGAGCACAAGATAACTGGAGCTCTCCGGAGTGTTTTCGGGTCATGCTGCATGCTGTCCGACACGGTGTCCAACATTTCGGTACATGTGCTGGGAGCTTTTTCAGTCTGTTCCTGAAGAAGCTGCCAGCCAGAGTCGTGAAACGTCGGACATCATAGGTTTACCATACACTGCATAAAGAAGCTCCTCCGGCCACGTGGAGAGAACTGTCGTACGTGGTGCCAAACAGTGCGCGGCACCACCCAAAAACATGTTGGGAGAGCTCTATAACTGCGAAAACCTACGCGTTGTGAGTTGACTACGGTTTCCTTAGCTATCCTACCCCCGCCCCCGTTTGCCCACCCTAGCCATTATCACTCGCGCAGTTGTTTTGATTGACTCCCATTTATCCGGTGATGCTTGTGTTGGTGCAGCAAGCGGTGGTTGGAACTCAGTGCCTTATTGATGGGGATGAGGTTCGAATGCTGTCTTGGCTTAGGCTGCCTCTTCAAACGGCTTAATTTCTTGGAAGTCAAATGCAGAGGCCCAGGAAAACCCCACTTGAGTTAAAATCCGGTAAAGTTTCTCCCACCCGGGTTTGTGCAGGTGTTTGTAGGAATTAAAAGTGTATCAGGTGGTAACCGTAGCATTTACTTACGGGGCACGGTGGTTCCCGGAGAATCGTAGCAGGATCTTTAAGCTATTGTTACATTAATTTACACCTCAAAATGTTGGGGGTGTTTGGGAGAATTCGGGGCGAGGGAAGAACACGTTGGGAAATGGGGATTATTGCGGATTAGCTGTGTGCGTTTAAAAAAAACTAATACATTACCACCCACGTTTAAACGAATCGCACCCTGTCCACTGCATGAATCAAAGAGTGAACAAAACGATGCACAACTTGCCCAAACGTGAAGTTGGGTAGCTTGCTTAAAAACCCCACGAGGTAGGGGTTAGTGAGGTGTAATCCAACCTGTTTGATGAGATGATGGGGAATGAACGCTACTGACCGAGAGTTCTGCTGTGGAGGGATGGAGGCCACTGTCATCGTCCCAACAAGGAGGATGCGTTACTCGAGCTGGGTTAAGGAGAGAGGGTAAACGTGCTTGATGATTGGATGGCCCATGTAAACAAACGAAAGAATCGGCTTAACACGTAGGCTTTTGCGACTAATATCCATAATACGTATACATGTGTTATTAAACCCGCCACCACCCGACAGCCAATTAGAAAGGTTTGTCATGTAAACAAAACATGCCAATTCGTTACTAGTGCAGCACACCTGTGGGGACTTACTAACGAATTGGCATGTTTTGTTTATGTACCTTACTAATTGACTGTCGGGTGGTGGCGGGTTTAACAACACATTTACGCGATCTAACCCAAAAAACGTCTATTATAAACGAAAAAAATCCTTGCTCTCTCTGCCAGTTGTATGTAAAAAAATGTCTCAATTGTGAGGTCCCCGTGAGAGCAAGGTTTCCCCCACTAAAGTCTGTCCTCACAGTGAATCACGTACTCTGCTGACATATCAGACAGGCGCACAAGCCGTACATACACACATGCATATACAACACACAGAGACATACAATACTCGCTCATGTACAGTATATGTCAAATATAAACATTCTCACACGTAAATGCACCTTCACAAACACACAAAGATCTCTTTAGCCTTGAAGGGGCAAGTGCCGTTAGCGAACACCTATAAACGCCAGCACAGGACTGACCCAGTGCTAGGTGGGGATGTCCAGCCACCACAAATTCATCCCCACGTGTTTGGTCGTGTCCAGTTGATGAGACCGTTACTTCGGGCCTGAGCAAATCCTGCGTGCACCAGTGCTGCCCCGGAATAATCTGGGAGCTTCACAGCTCGGACAAAGTGGCTCCTCCACTCTGTGCGTCTGTGAGGGGGTTCGCTGGTTCGAACCCAGGCTCCCCGGCGATTGCCAAGGGCAGCCCTGGGTGCTTGCGGGCACCGTTACCTTCTTGCGCATCCAGCCGTTATGAAACTCTCCGATGGAGAATGCACCGTTATACTTCGGGACGATCCTTTGCAGTGGCCCCCAATTCTCTGTGTGAACCCACGAGATCGTTTGTTCCATCCCGTTTATTAGCAGCTGCCGGTATGCAGTGTGCGGCGGGCCTTAATTTAGTTAGATAAACATACCATTGCATATTTAGCGTGTTAGACTATAATAACCCGGTCTACACGTAGCGACTATACAGAGCGATTTTCATTTGACGGAACGCCTGTTCAAGCTAGCGATTGGCCCTGATCGTCGTTTGGTATTGGGCAACGAGGTAACGATGTGATGTCCCTTACTAGGGCAGTGTCACTTCATATGCCATCGTGTTCCGGTGTCATTGCCACACGTCTGCGGCCAGGTAATCAAGCTGCGCACGCCTATTGCGTTTTTGTAGCCAGGGACTGTAGCATTACGTTGCCATCCAGATTGATGGCGACTCCCGTTGTTCGCCCTGTAACAGTGTGCCGCGTGTGGACCGGGCCCCCCGAATCTTCATTTAATCGTGAAACGTGTTTGTGTATCGACCTTGCCAATGGGCGTAAGTGCAATCGCGGTCGCGGCGTCAGTGTGCGAACGTCCCGACTTGCAACTGGTAGCCGTTGGCCGTCTGGAGTGCAGTGCCGGAAGCTCTTGTTTTTTTTTTTTCCCAAGTGTTGAGGCTTGGACCCTAAATATCTGTGATGGAGAGAAGCCCTTGGCAGCTGCCAGTTGGTGCCCTCGACGCAAAATGTCTGCGTGCGGAGCGAAACAAAGCGAGGCATGGGTTGAGCCACCAGTAATGCACAATTGAGGGATGCCACATTGCACGTGCCACTGACCAAGCCAATAGCACACGTGGGTGCTTTAAGTATTGGTAATGGTGGTAACGGCTATGGATTTAGCACAGTTGGCTTGAGCAATGGATTGACCTCACTTTGAATATAAACTTGAGATGGCTCGTTTTACGTTCCTTATGCCGATATATTATGTCTGGCAATGGGCCACACGTTTCTTTTTAGGTTGAAATTTTTAATGTGGCTGAGGTGGCCAGACGGCTCATGGGACTGTAATGGCAATGTCGGAGATTTTTGGTTCAAAACCCCGGCTCCCACCCGTGATCAAACACCCCATCTCAAGTGTAGAAAGTTTGGTGGTCTTAACCCAGTCATCAATGAACACAAAAAACATCTTCCAGTGTAAATGTTACTCCTTATTTTGGCGTAGCCCTAATTTGGAGGCTAAAGTGGACCAATATCTTGGATGATTAGCATTCGACAGACCACTCTTTTACAGAGCATTAACGAGTGCCATCTAGTTTTAGATTTGAGGAGCAGTTAAAGTGACTCAGTAGTTCTGCAGTGTCAACTTCCGGAGCCGTTCCATGACATGACATGAGGCTCTGCCGCCTGTAGGTGTTTTGGAAGATAACATCTCCATCGGACAACATGACTAATACCACAGTGAGGTGTAAAATATAGCCATGTGTTTATACATTCCCAAAATGACTTGGGAATCTGGAACGGCCTCGCACGCATAAAATTGCCAGAGGGCATCTTAGATACACTCTTGGATAGAATTGAGTCCCTTAAACACACTTAGCCTGGGAGATGTTTTTTTTTTAATAAGCTTCCCTTGGTGTTTGACGTAAGTTCATGGTACATTTTAAGACCATGTCGTTGAACACCTGTTGGTCAAAAGCAGACATTTTGTGTCGTCAAAGTTGATGGCTGCCCCGGGGTATTTCTTGTGCCTTGTTTATGGTTCCTTTAAAAATGAAAAATAAAACTGAATGAGCCACGGTACTGCACATCCACAACTATTTATACAACATGTTCCGATATTTCTTAATTTAAATTTTTAAATGTAGTATTTCAAAATAGGAGGCTGCTTACTAGAAGCCTCTAAACAGCCTTGGAATATTTTAAAGGCAAGAGTTGCAAAGCACGACTAAAGTTTTGATGGCGAAGCTGTTTTGTGAATGGAAACGTAATACTTCGACATATTTAGTATGAATCTTTTGGTAAATATAGCCAATGTCAAACATACACACTACATATGTCAGTGGTATATTCAAGCCAGGATATTCTGGATGGCTGGGTGTCCCAGCAGTTAGAACGCTTACCAGAGCCAATTTGCATCGAAGGTATGGTTCCTGATACAGCCCCACAGGATTTACCAAACGGCTCCATCTGCTTTGAAGTGGACACTAAAGGCCCACATCTTATATTAGCTGAGAATGTTCTCTGTTAAAATTTCAGTTGGGGTCGAATTGGGGTCAACTTAGCCGACCATTGGACTTCCAGGGTTGATTAAACCAGTGCCACTTCATTCAGCGACGTCAGCTGTCTATCATTGAAATGACTCTACCCTGTCATAATAACATGGAATGTCATACCACTGGCTCATGAACAGCAGAGATGAGCACCGACTAATGCTCGGTTTTATCATGGAGACAATTTTACTCCATTATATGTACGTGTGTGGTGTATACAGTCTAGAATAAGAGGCGAAGAAGTTATGCTGGCTTTCAATTTGACGATTGAACTAAAACTGCTTCGTTAATTTGTGATGAGCAGTGATTTCAACAACATGATTTCCGCCAAACAAAGCTGTTTTACAAAAATCACGTTGCGTGAATTTGTTCAAGCTTTGCAACGCTTCCCTTGAAAATGTATTCCTTTTGCGTTGTTTTTGCAAGCAATTGTGCGTTTTTTTGAATCTTTAGCATTGAGTGAGTAACAACAAATGCACGACGTGTGTGTGTGTGTGCGCACAAGGGAACGTTGTCTGATAATCTCGTTGATCTGTACTGGTTGAAAGCGAAATGTGCTTTGTTGCGATAACGATGATGTTGGCAACCATGATGGTGATTCCGCTGATTTTAAAGGCAACGCTACTAATGTTTAGATCTGGTAGGTAAGATTGAGATTACGTGACGAATCGGCCAACTGAGCCTTACTTAAAACTCACTTGATTTTAATAACAGCAGCAACTGTAACATCTGCACGGGAGCCTGTGGCGGTGTTCCGGGTTACGCTGTGCAGTCCTGTAGTTGTGGGCATCAGCTCACATCGTTTACATCTGATCAGTGAACTCTGTCAATTGAGCCAATGGCCAGCAACAGCTCTAACATCAGCTTTTGTAACTGAAACAATTGTATTCAGGCCTTTTTGACTCACCCCCAACAAGGACGTTGCGGTTTTCCCGTGATCTCTATGAACTGGGCTGTTTCTTAATCCCGGCTCTGCCGCCTACCACCATGGCTCCAGTAACAGTTCACTGTGGTTCTTATTTCGATTTAAAGCTTTCGTGACTGCAGAGATTCATCTTCTTGGTTCTTTCGGTAAAGTCACATAGAAGGGAAATAATAAAATAATAAAAATAAAACAATAAAATACAATTCTCACGACGTTTCGGCCACAACGCAAGCAGCCGTCAGGTGAAGAACAGGTCTGTCGGAAAGAGTGTCAGACACTGTCTTTCCGACAGACACTGTCTTTCCGACAGACCTGTTCTTCACCTACTGCTTGTGTTGTGGCCGAAACGTCGTGAGAATTGTATTTTATTATGTTTTATTTTTATTATTTCCCTTCTACGTGACTTTACCGAAAGAACCATGAAGATGTGGTTCTTATGTCTGTGAGTGCCACTGGCTGCCCACGCGGTTGTTTAAAGTGCGAGGGTTGCCGCGCAAGTTGCAAAGACGCAATGGTGCACGCGATGAATGGCTGAGCCTTGTTCTTTGACATCAGCGCCCCTCACTCATTGCTCGAGAAATAAAACTCAAAAAATATTGCACGACCACGGGCCACGTCTGTATTTATTTTGTGCGTCTTTGATTGGGAGTGGTGGCACACATCCCATTACATTCCAGAGCTTTGCGGGCAAGGGTGGGTTGATCGCATGACCTTGTGATATTTACAAACCCACTGGACGGCGAGTTTCCCGGGAATTTGCAGTACAACAAGTGGGCTTGTGTCTCTGCTGACCTTGTTAAGATCCTCGCATGTGTGGGTATTTCCTCGATGTATTACCATTCTAGTGTGCGATTACACATGGTTTGGCAATGACAGATGGGTGGGCCTTTAACTTTATAAAGCCTCAGCACTCAGGTCAATTGACGTTCTCCAAGACTCAATTTCAGTTAAACTCAGGTAAAGATTCTCCCTCCCAGATGTGCACGTTTCAGGCAATGGCCCTTCGTAGCAAATAAACGCATATGCAATGAAGAAGGGACCTTGCCCGAAACGTCACCTATTGTTTCCTTTTAAGGCCGTGTTATTAACGTATGTGTTGAGTGTTTTTGGGTTTATGGTTGGGATGAATATCTGCAGGGGGACGTTATTCTCCACGAGACTCTGCTTCTTTCCCCGGATCTGGAGGGACAGCAGACGCCCCAAAGAATGAAAGCTGCTCATTTGCAGTCGCAGCCCTGACTGCGCCAGCCGTGTAAATTCCACAGTCCCGTGGCGGGGACTCATTTCCACGTAGGACAACCGATGTTGACTTCCGCAGAGTGGTGGTGCCGATTCCACCACTGATCGAGTTAAACTCGCAGCTTCCGATGGTGGGTCTCGCTTGGTGGCTTTGAGCACGGTGATGGTGGATGCTGCGTTAATAGCTGCGGCGTCCTCGTGTTGCACATCATTTGTACAACACTGGCAATTCGGTCCCTGGGAGTTAATGTCCGGTTTATTTCAATGAAGCGGCCTCGGGATCTGACCTTTTGATTCCTGCGCTGTAATCTACAGTGTTTTCAAATCTGTTGCTAAAAATATATGGTACGTGCAGTCGTGAACGGTTGTTGCTTGGTGACTACGTTAAGCCATAGGCTTGGTGCAACCATCGACCGCATTAGAACATAACCAGGCCGATGCACACATCTAAATGGAAAATTAAAGACAACCACAGTCGTTGCGATTGTGGCCATACACCCCAAACTATGAACCACACAGTAAACCCATAGAGATTCATAGAGATAAATGAAGATCCATTTGAGATCCATTACGTTAAAGACAAGCCACAGTAGTGCAACTCTGGTCATGAAATCCAAACTATAAAACTGATCGATTAGGACGGTTGGCAAACACGGTGCGAAAAAAGTTCAACACACATACACGTGTAATGCGGGCGAAAGCGACCTTCCGGATGTGACGTCACGAGGAGGCGGAGCCAGGTGACGTGGGTGAAAGGTTGGGGTCTTTAAGCGGGTAAACCGGAAAGAGAAGGCAGTCGGGGTGTGAATGGAAAGGTGTGGGGCCACGCGGGCGTACGAGCCGAGGGGGCACCGTCGAAGCGGGAGCCAACCCCGGGAACAGTAGGGAGCTACTGGGAGGTGTAAAGCTGCAGATAGAGATAGGCAGTAAGGCTGTGTGTGAGGGGCAGCGGGGTGGCTGCCAAGAGTCGCAGGAGCGACGAGAAGGCGAGACAGCACGAGGCTGTCAGAGCTGCAGCAGGAACAGCCAAGGGAGCTGTGTGGGAGTACAGTAGCGGAGCTGCTGTGGGGCTGCAAGAGCGACAAGAACAGCAGCGGGGCTGCTGATGGTGACTGGAGTGACATCGGAACCAGCACTGAGAGAATAAGAGAGACAGCCGTGTGGGAACGCAGTACGGACCGAATAAAGGACACTGAGCCAGAGATCGTGGTCAAGTCTTTTATTACACTGAGGTCAGAAGTGAAACGGCATGTCTAAGCAAGTAAGGAAGAAAATTCCCCCGGCGCCAGTATCGGCTTCTTCGTCCGACGACGACGAATTCCCTCCGACCACGGATTCTGCTGGGGTGGTGGAGGAGAGCCCTGCTGAGGCGAGCACGGGGACAGGCGTGGAAGATGTCGGCGCGATGGCGGGTCCGTCAACAACATCGGACGCTGAGCAAAGATGGCAACAGGTGGCAGAACAACTGGAGACACTCAAGGACGTCCTGGCGCATCTATGTCACCTCGTTACGCCAAGGACGACGACGGAACGAGAAGGTGCTCCACGGGCCGCCACGTTGCCTGCCCTGCCGCCGCCATTGGCCACGCGGCAAGAAGACGCCATCTTGCGCGCTCCGCGGCGCCAAACCGCCATCTTGGCCACGCCGCGGGCCGACGCCATTTTGAATTTGCCTCCAGAACAACCATCATTGGAAGACGGCGTAAAGAGGAGTCGGAGTCGCCACCTTACTACAGTTAAGGAATTCTCTATCGGGGGCGATTGGAGCGCTTTCGCCTGCCGATTTTTGGCGGCGGTTCGTTCAGCAAGATGGACCGATGCGGAGGCTTTGGAAGTGTTGCCGACTCTACTGGACGACGAATCTGTTCGATTTTTCCGTTCCATAACGGCCGATAAGAAGAAGACTTTATGTGGAGTTTTTGAGGAAATGGCCGACGCCTATGAGCCACCTGACGACGCGCATCGGCGATTCGCTCAACGACAACGAGCACCCGAAGAATCGCCCGTGGCGTTCAGGGGTGCGGTGTTGGAGCTGGCCATGGCAGCATATCCTGACACGCCACAGGATCTGCTTGAGCCTCTCATATTGGGAAAAATGCTGGAGCTGTCTCGGGATCTGGGGATCCCCATGCCTGTGTGTGGGCATGAGAAGCTCACGTCCCGGGCGGCAGCAAAGTGTCTGGATGCGCAGTTTAATCTCCGTCGCTGGAAGCAAGTGGCGGCATGGACGGGTGGGCCCGTCAAGGAAGGAGGCGCGATGGGGTGGGACCCCACAAGGGCGATCTATGTGCCGGATGAGCGGGGTCCTCGGGAGCTGACGGCCGCCTCCTCTCCATGGTCGGGACGCGGAAGGCCGGGGCCGCGCGCTACGCCATCGGGACGGGGCCGCCGGGATGCAAGACCTGCGCTTCGGCGCAACGAGGCCGATTGCTTCCGCTGCGGCCGTAGGGGCCATTACGCCAAAGATTGCTGGGCCCGCTTCCCGGGTCCGCCGCAGCAGGAGCCCACAACACCGGACAAGCCGACCAAGGAACCTCCGAAACAGGCATGTCGGCACGCACCAGACACTCGGCAAGGCTTTACACCTCACCCACCACCTTTGTTGCGCGATCCTATTGTTGTTGTTAAAGAAAGGCCATCGACGGGGCCTTGTCATTCAGTTACGCAGTGGCGCAAATTGGCACGGAGAGTTGTCGCGGCCGCTACGGGTTCGTCCACTGTACCGGGGTCTATACAAGGTGTGGACGTGCGCATTTTGGTCGACTCGGGAGCGTCTGCGACTATTATATCGGATGTCATTTTCCATCTGTTGGGCATTCCGCCGGGGGCTGTGCGTCCGGTTTATGGGTCTTGCGTCGCTGCGAACGGGGGTAGTATGGGTATCGTGGGCCAGGTGGATGCTAAGATATCTATAGGGGATGTGTCGGCTTCGGGCGTTGTGTTAATATCGAGATCTTTGGCGGTTCCTTGCTTACTAGGCACGGATTTTTTGGCAAAGATGCCCATTTTGATTAAAATCAATGAGAATTGTATTGAATTGCCGGGGGGCCGTCGGATCTCGTTTCTGCCGTCGCCCTGGGGGCGACCTGCTTCGGCCGTACAGGTGCAGGCGCTGTCCGTCGCATCTGTGGACATCCCACCTGGTTCACAGATGCTTATACCCTTGCGGTATCGGAAGCCCCTGCCCAATCGGCTAGGAGCAGTAGGGGTCTTGTTGTCGCCATCCGCCACGATAACAACAGGATTGGCGTTAGTTGGGGCACAGACCATCGTCCGGCCGGATCAATTACCGGTTTTACAGGTGCTTAATGCGGGGGTGGAAAACATCCGTGTTCCGGCCGGTACGGTTGTGGCACATGCCACTACGGCGTTTGCGACGCACGATTGCCCGCATCGCCGGGGAGTGGTCGCTGGTGTTTCCGAGCCAAGGGGTTCGGATAATCGTTGGATCGCTACCTTATGTGACGAAAATTCTTCCCTGTCCGTGGGGCAACGTGATGCGCTGCGTAAATTGTTGCTGACGTATTCGGATGTGTTCAGCTCCGACAATTTGGATTTGGGACGCACATCGTTGCTTTCCCATCACATTGAGACGGGCGACGCTGCCCCTATTCGGTTAAATTCGCATCGGATGAGTCCAGCGGAGGGAGAACACGTTCGGGGGGCGGTGGAAGACATGTTGGCTGCGGACATTATATCGCCATCTAACAGCCCATGGGGCGCTCCTGTGGTCTTAGTTAAGAAAAAGGATGGCAACTTGCGATTTTGTGTTGATTTCCGCAAATTGAATAAGATATCGGTGGCAGATGCGTACCCCCTGCCGCGTATGGACGACTCCCTTGACGCATTGTCGGGGGCTAAGTTCTTTTCCACACTGGACCTCTCTTCGGGATTTTGGCAGCTTCCCCTTGACGACTCCTCACGGGAGAAAACCGCATTCCGTACGCCGCAGGGGTTATTTCAATTCAACTGCCTCCCGATGGGATTGAATGCGGCCCCTGCTACGTTTCAAAGGTTGATGGAGCTCGTTTTGACGGGGTTGCAGTGGGAGACGTGTCTTATATATTTGGACGATATTATTGTGTTCAGCCGCACATTCGAGGAACATTTAACGCGGCTGGAGACAGTGTTCACGAGGATGCGCTCTGCCAATTTGAAATTCAAACCAAAGAAATGCCACCTACTGCAACGGTCCGTCCGTTATTTGGGGCACATTGTGAGTGCAGAGGGGGTGTCCACGGATCCGGAAAAGACGGCGTGCGTCCGGGATTGGCCGACTCCGGCCTCCGTGGGGCATGTTCGGCGGTTTTTGGGATTTGCCTCGTATTACCGAAGATTTGTGCCGGGGTTTGCGACGATTGCGAGGCCCTTGCATCTCCTTACGGGTAAAGGACGGAAATTTGTTTGGGGAGAGCCGGAAGAGGCGGCCTTTCGGAGTCTGCGTGATCTATTGGCTATGGCCCCGACATTGGATTATCCCGATTTTGATCGCCCTTTCATTCTTGATACGGACGCGAGTGACACAGGTATTGGGGCGGTATTATCACAGTCTAAAGGGGGCGTAGAGCGCGTCGTGGCGTATGGTAGCCGAGTCTTGTCGCCTGCGGAAACACGCTACTGTGTCACTCGTAGAGAACTTTTGGCGGTTGTTTTTTTCCTACGCCAATTTCGACCGTACCTTTACGGTCGTTCGTTTATTGTGCGTACGGATCATGCGGCCTTGCAATATGCACTCAAAATGGACCAGCCATCGGGACAGTGGGCACGTTGGTTGGACACGCTGCAGGAATTTTCCTTCCAAATTCAACATCGGAAGGGAGTGCGCCATGCGAACGCTGACGCACTTTCCAGATTACCAGGGCGCGCCCCTTGTAAATGTGCGTCGGGGACGCATAGGTGTTCGCCGATTCTGAACCCCCCTCAGCCGCTTACGTTGGCCGTCGGGAAGTCGGATACTCCGATGGAACCGGGACCGACTGATGGGGTTTTGAATCTGCCGCGGTCTGTCTGGATTCGGGAACAGATGATGGACGAGTCGTTGTTGTCCATGCGGAAGCGGTCTATGAGGGACAATGGGAGTCCGAGTTCGGCTGTGGGGCCGCGAACCGCTCTCCGAGATGGTCTGCTTATGTGGCAAGAAAGGTTCCAGGAAAGCTGGCGTGTGGTGGTACCAACGTCCTTGCGATTTGAGTTGATTAGAACTCTCCATTGTGACACACTATTGCATTTAGGGGTGCAGAAGACTTTGTTGACGTTACAACGTCATTATTTTTGGCACGGCATGGTGACAGATGTCGTAGGGCACGTGCGCGCGTGCCCTGAATGCGCCCGGCGTAAGCCGCCTAAACATCCTTACGTGCCGCCTCTCCAGTCGATTCAGGTGTCTCGAGTCAATGAATTGGTGGCACTGGACATATTGGGACCCTTCCCACCATCGGCGAGGGGAAATAAATATTTGCTGGTAGGGGTTGAGTATCTCTCCCGTTGGCCGATGGCCTGGCCGTTGCCCAATCAGTCGGCCGCGGCCATCACCGACGCCTTTTTGTTTGGGTACATTATGGACAAGGGGGCGCCTGAGAGACTCCTCACGGACCAGGGCCGAAATTTCTCTTCTAAATTATTGGCTGAAGTGTGCGCAGGCCTTGGGACTAAGAAAATACGGACATCTCCATACCATCCGCAGACGGATGGTATGGTTGAGCGGCTGAACAGGACATTGTCTGCCATGCTTTGCCATACTGTGAGTGAACAGCAATCAGATTGGGATCTGCACATCCCCGGAGTGCTTTCGGCGTACAGGATGACGCCCCATGCGGCTACAGGGTATTCGCCGTTTTACCTTATGTATGGTCGGGAAAACGTGCCTCCGGTGGATGTGCAATTGGGTACTGGGGTGAAGGGACCTCGTAAACCACTCCCTGAATACATTCAGGACACGGTTCGCCGGGTTACGGAGGCGCGGGAAAACGCCCGCGTGGCTACGGCCAAAGCCCAGGCCCGGAACGAGCGGTATGCTCGGCGGTCTGAGGGGGAGTGCCCCTGGAAGGTGGGAGACCTGGCCTGGCTCCATTGCCCGCAGGTGCGGCCGGGGACCTCTCCTAAATTGCACAAACCTTGGCATGGTCCTGTGCGCCTCATTGAGGTTCCCAATCCACAGTCGGCGCGTGTTCAGATTGGGTCTCGCCGTTGGTTTGTTCATACGTCGCGGTTAAAACCATATGTTGCTCCCCTACGTGATGCGTCATCTCCCAATGTTGCCTTGCCGGGGTCTGTTGCTGCTGACTCTGACTCTTCCCCGCCTGCGTCCATTGATCTTGCTAGAGCGCCTGTCGTACCTGTTCCAGACAGGCCGACCGTGACACCGCGGGGGAGGAGTGGGCCTGTTCGGAGGGCGCCTGCCAGGGCTGCGGGACCTTCAAGCCCGGCGACCCTTCCGACCCCGCTGCAGGCGCATTCGCGGAATACGACCAAGACTGATTCGTCAGGGACACGAGACGTCGGTGGACTTCCAATCGCAGCAGGGGAATTACCCCCTGTCATTCCTCGTGTTCCATCGCGTCCCCGTTCTACAAGTGGGCCGCCGACCGTCCGGGACGGGCCGGCGACCCGCACTCGTTCCAAATCGCTTACGTTTCGTTGATTGTATGTTGTTATTGTTCTTGTTCTTGCCGTCGTATTTATCGCATGCTTTCGTACGTTCGTCGATGTTACTTGTGTTGTTGTTCTTGTTGTTATATTGCATGCTTAGTGTCCTTTAAGGGGGAAGGTCGGTTCACCGCATTACGCTTTGGTATTGTTCAGCCGAGGTCGGCTGGGTTTTTTCTATGGGGGAGGGTGGTGTAATGCGGGCGAAAGCGACCTTCCGGATGTGACGTCACGAGGAGGCGGAGCCAGGTGACGTGGGTGAAAGGTTGGGGTCTTTAAGCGGGTAAACCAGAAAGAGAAGGCAGTCGGGGTGTGAATGGAAAGGTGTGGGGCCACGCGGGCGTACGAGCCGAGGGGGCACCGTCGAAGCGGGAGCCAACCCCGGGAACAGTAGGGAGCTGCTGGGAGGTGTAAAGCTGCAGATAGAGATAGGCAGTAAGGCTGTGTGTGAGGGGCAGCGGGGTGGCTGCCAAGAGTCGCAGGAGCGACGAGAAGGCGAGACAGCACGAGGCTGTCAGAGCTGCAGCAGGAACAGCCAAGGGAGCTGTGTGGGAGTACAGTAGCGGAGCTGCTGTGGGGCTGCAAGAGCGACAAGAACAGCAGCGGGGCTGCTGATGGTGACTGGAGTGACATCGGAACCAGCACTGAGAGAATAAGAGAGACAGCCGTGTGGGAACGCAGTACGGACCGAATAAAGGACACTGAGCCAGAGATCGTGGTCAAGTCTTTTATTACACACGTACAACCACCGCTGTAGTCTGTGCTGCATCCATGGAGGAAACGGAAAACTACACAAACTGTCTCATTACGCCCTCTCGTTGTGGCTCGCAAACCTCGACATTGGCATTTAGCTCGTGAACTCTGCTGCCATCGGACGCAAGAATAGAAGAGCGCAGTGGTTCTCAGTGTGGCCCGCGACGCTCCTCCAGGTAGTCCGCGGGGCTGTAATGCAAATGCAGGTTGATCCGTAAATAATGACAATTTTTCTAACTTTTTTTTGGGACATTAATGCATATTTTACTCGTGATATTTAATAACAAAAAATGAAGTTGGGTAAACTACCCTGATTAAACTACCCAAACCCTAGGGGGCCGTCCATTAATGACGTCACGCACCTAGTGGGGGGTCAGATGTTTGTGACGATGTGTGACAAGGGGGGAGGGGGGGGGTTTGAGAAATGTGACGTCACATCAACATGCGCAATTTTAAATAAATATTAATTAAATAGAATTGTTATAACAACACTAATTTTGATAAATTTTCATTATTAACTCTGATTATTTAAATTTACTAAGGTCACCTTTTATTTATTCCATGAAGGAGCATTTTGCTTCTCCATTAGTTAGACGTTGAATTTTTTCAAGGGAATTTTATGCTAAATTTCAGCTTTCCAACGCCTCCTTTTTAAATTCTTTATAGTAAGTTCGCTTGCTTGCGTGCTTGCGTGCTTGCTTGCTTGCGTGCTTGCTTGCTTGCTTACGACCGTACAAATCTTTCGGTCGTTTTTTAACCCACTTCCCGTGATCCAATCGAGCTGACATTTTCCACACAGACTCGTTGTGCGAGACAATTAATGTTCGTGAAATTTTTTTTAATTTTTTTTACACTTTTTTGGAAAAAATTGTTATTTTACATTTATTCAAGTAGAACTCATTCATGGCTTTGGCTGAACGTCACAGTGTAGGAGCCCAGAGCGTAACCCCTCCACAGGCCGTGGCGGAGTAGCGTAGTTGGTAGCGCCATCGCTTCCCATGCCAAAGGTCATAGGATCGATCCCCACGTCCTCCACAGGCGAATATATTTTTAAATCCTTTATATTAAGTTCGCTTGCTTGCTTAGGACCGTGCAAATCTTTCGCTCGTTTTTTAACCCACTTCCCGTGATCCAATTAAGCTGACATTTTTCACACAGACTCGTGTGTGACAATTAATTTTCGTGAAATTTTTTTCTCCAAAATTTTACACTGTTTAGGGAAAACAAATTAAATATTTAATTACCAATTGCTTAATACTGGCAGACAATCATCTGACCCATAGGTGGCAGCCATCTCAAGCCAGAGAACGAGAAGACTCTAACAGCCACACATATAAAGGATTTATAGTGAAAAACTTAGTTTTTACGGGTTATACTTGTTATACATGTTTTCTCCTACAACATCAGTGCAGCGCCACATTAAATACGCGCTACAATGACAATAGTTTAAAGTGATTTGAAGCATGTTTTATTTTGAAAATGGAAATATGTTTTGGGGGGGGGGGGCAAAGCTTTGTTACGTCATATTTGAGGGGGGGGGGGTCTGACTTTTTGTGACGCCGTGTGACGAGGGGGGGACGGGGGGGTCAAAAATCGGCCAAAATCGCGTGAGGTCATTTATGGACGGCGCCTAGGATCTAAATACTCATCATGGAGAAGCAAAAACACCTTATCGCTGCGTGTTAAACAACATGTTTATGTTCCGGCAATATTAATCATTTAGCATGAGTGGTATTGAGAGACGTAAGTGAATGCGTTATGTCACCAGGGGTGTGGGGCTGGGTGGTCCACGGAAATGTTTCCATCGGCTGAGTGGTCCGCGAGTCAAACAAGTGTGAGAAACACTGCAATAGAGGCAACAATGCCCCCTGCTGGTAACACGTTGTAACCGCTCTGATAAGAGCCTTAAGGCACCCAGTTTAAACAGATTCGGCCGTTTCTCCCGCTGACTTCTGCGTCTTCGATGGATTGTTTTAGTTTGGCTGTTTCATCGGCTGGCATTTACACTGAATCGTAACAACGTTAAGCATGACTTGGTGTTACTTGGGCATCTTGCAGCAACCAACAATTCTTAGAAACACTGAAGTTGCTCGACACGTATCGCTAGAATCGCTTATCACGTACCACCACTGTGGCCCTCTCTTGGATCAAACCCACGTTTCTTTTTATAACATAAAGATATTATTTTTACATCACAGGTTTGTAAATTCTACCGGTTGAGCGATTTCAAATTTCGCATGACACTGCTAGACGTTAAGTAGATTAATATACTGTACAGTAGATACAGAACCGGCCCTAGACCTTTGGGGGCCCTAAGCAAAATTTGGTTGGAGGCCCCTTTGATGTAGGATTTGTTTCACCCACTAGCTAGCAGTGACTCTAGGGCGCCCTCTGCTGGCCACGGGGCCCTTTGCAATTGCAAGGGTCGCTTAGTGGCTGGGCCGGCTCTGAGTAGATATATTTTTACCAGGTAAAGTCCACTGAGCTATTAGCTATTGTTCAGAGGCGACCTGGCCCCATATGATAGCTCGTCAAAGTGGCTTAAATCACATGTGAGAATTTATAGTAGCCGCTAAATAAACTAAACGCGTCTTTCTAAATGTGGAGGGGGACAAACCCGGAGGACCCAGATAATAATCCACGTGATCACCATGGGGGAGAGATCACGGAAACTCCAAATATACAACAGGCATCGCCAGGGTCCGGGTTTGAACCCAGCTCCTCGTGCATAGCTGGTGAGGGAGATAACATCTCGCCACTCGGCGCACGTCACCGATCTGAAGACCTAAAGTCAGGCGGTTTCACGTTTCAAATGTATTTTGTTAAACCAGGATATACTCCAAGAGAGCAGGATAGGAGTATAATTTGCAATAGTGACCTGGGGCATTAATCTGCAGTAGGGGGGGCGATGATTCCTGCAGTGTATAATCACAATTGGCACATTTGAACTCTGGAATTGCACACAATGGCCTACTCTTCCGAATGACGCCAGAGTATCTTTAACTGATGTCCTGTTTTGCTAAGGTGGCTGATTTGGGAACATTTTGTTGTTTTCTGAGAATCTACATCCGTCATTTTAGTTTGTTTATCACCCAGATCTGGCAACACTCATGAACGTTGAGCTCACTGCATCCAAATCTGAGGGATGATTATTGTATTAATATTAGCAATGTCCGGTGATTTAACCAAAGCATCCCCGATATAATTGGTCATTACCAAATAAGATACAAAAAACCCAATAACCACAAGCCACGTCAAGTAGTTGAAAACATTGTAAAGTCAGTCACACAGTGCTGAGCTTCAGTACATCGTTCAAGTTTCCCATGCGCTGTGTGAGGAACACAAAACAACACCTCGTGGCATAGCTACGACGGGAGATTGCTACAACAGATGGCTTCCTCGGCGAGACGTTCCCTGAGACTGATACCGAGCACCACACAGGGCACACGCGGTCCCGTCTCCGCAGTCTTTTATTTCCCTCGCACTGTTGTTTCCTTCGCCTCCACTTCTAGTGGGCGCCTCTGAGAATTTCTGCAAGGATCTCAAATGTCAGGCGCACGGCGAAGTTGGCCCCTATAAATAAACGCATCACTGGCGACGAAACTGAGATGACCCGACGGCGTCACTTCCACTCCCAACCACGCGCTGGAAAAATAAACACTCGGTGTAAACACATGCCCGGACCAGTGTGGACGCGCACACGCATAACACAGACACGTGACGTGCCGGGATTGTGCGGTCCAGATTGCCCAGAAAGCAAGGCGTCCCGTGGTCCGTATATAACGACGCCGCATCAGACGGCGCCAGCAACAAATAGTAGCTGAGCACACAGCCACACACGGGGCCAGAGCGCGCCCAGCGTAGGGCCAATCGTCTTTAAAGAAGCCCTTTTTCGCCTACTTATCCCCCCCCCCCAGGTGCAAGCGTCGGAATCTTGACAAGTTCGCGGGAGAGCGAGGATCAGGATGCGTGCCCTGCAATGAACTCTCAAGGTATGGTGGTGACCTAACCTACGTTCGCCAAATGCTCAGTGGCAGCAGTTTGGTTAGATTTTTGATTGTTAAGTGATGCTGCAGCGGTGTGATGGTTTGCATGCCTGATTTGTAATCCAGAGGCCGTCGGTTTGATTTAATCTGCCACAGCCGTTGAAATTTGTCCATACGGCAGTATAAATGGGCACACCAAAGTTAGCCACTGTGGCGAAATGTTAACTCTCTAGTATGGTATACAGGAGGTCGTGGGTTCGATCCCGACCCTATATGTATACAGTTTGCAGTCGCGTGGATTTTTCTCCGGGTCTTCCGGCTTTTCCCTCCATATTTAGGAACATGCGTTTAGATTATTTGGCTGCTATTAATGTTAACATGATAAGCCACTTAGTTGAGCTATCATTTGTGGGCAGGTCGCTTCTGAAAAAGCGCTATATAGCTCAGTGGGTCTTTCCTGGTACAATAAAAAAGAGTTTAGTTAATTGGTAGGTCGCATGTGGTGGGACAAAATGTGGGTACGTTCCACCATGGAAGAGCAGGTCAAACACCCTCTAGAGGGGGATGTCGAGGATTCCCTAAAGTGGAGGCCCCTCTGCGTGTGGCTTGAGAAGGAAATTGCAGGGCTGCGCATTTACCTTCGGCTGTTAGCTGTAACAGGCCAGTTGACTCGAGGAGGGGGGCTCATAATGGTCGTATCGGGGTAGTGAGTCACCATCCCTGAGAGTAGGGGTTTGAGTCCAGGTTTCAACCACCTGTGATTAAAACAAGTTATGAAATTAGTTAAATGTTGGTGTGACTTAATATGGTCAAAGCGATCTTTCGGTGATAAATATATAGGATGATTGACATGTTTCAAGCACCGTTTTTAAAATAAGTGTTATTGTCTCAGCTAGATCACCAATGACTGCACAAAGTAAACAATTGAACGTAGTTTGTTTACATCATCCTAACGTAAGCCTAAAATACAGAAAATAAACAGTAATCTGACGGCGCATGTGTGCCAAATAACTCTTCACATAGCGTGGGGAAGCACGATCTCGAGTTGGGATAATATGGCCAGTGCTCCTTGAAGGACACGTTGACTGCGTAACAATGGGAAGACCTGACTTTTAGTGGGGGTCGTGGTGATACTGTATGAGTGGGCCTCAAACACTGGGTATCAACTGCAGGATCCAGCAGAAGGTAGGACGCGATGGTGGTGGTGGTGGTGGTGATGAGGATGACCTCTTGATGCGACTGTTGTGTAATAACGGATTGTATGTTGTTTTTTACGGCCACAGATTAAAACAAAAATAGCAACACGTCAATAACAGCTTCAGAGTCGCCAGCAACACGGCCAAACACGTCTGCCCGTCCTATATTTAGGTAGACGGGCAGGCGGGCAGGGGTAACGTGACGGGAGACTCGGAGAGGGAACCAAAGTACTGTATATGATGCGGAGTGCCGTGGGTGTTTTTGGAAAGCACACCAACTGCTCTCCTTATCCCGCATCCATAGGCAGAGTTTGACTTCTATATTTGGGGGCGGGGGAGGGGCAGATGTTCGCTTTGGCCTTCACATTAGGAATCGCGGGCGCAAAAAATAAATGTATTTATTATTAATCTTAATGGTAAACTACTGAAAATTAATTAATAAAAGTGTCCAGTTAGTGGGGGGCCCTCCTGTGCCCCCAAAACTCCACCAATGCCCGCATCTCAGTTGTGTTCCAACTCAACGATTTTTTTTCTCTCTTCTGGAAATTTCGCTGCTAATGTTGAGATATCGTAATTGCAAATAAATGATCGATATTCACGAACGCTGTCTTCACATAGCCTAGGCTGACAATACCGAAATTTAGATTAAAAAATCATTTTATAATGTTTTGCAAACAGAATGTCAAGTCAAATGTCAATGTGTTAATCTTGCTCAGTGATAGAAATTCAACGTTCTAATGCCCTTAGGGCAACCACTGTTGACTTCCCCACAAAGTGGTATATTTATTTTAATTACCCCGTAGGGAGATGGGTTCAGTCAACCTTCAACCAGGATTTGAAATCGCAATCTTCTGCTTGCAAACTGCCCGCTCTACCACTCAGCCACCAGGACGAATATAAAATATAAAAAGTTTAAGAATAAATAATTCAGAATATGATAGGTATTACACATTGAAAATGTAGTGTAATAGCATGTGATTAACGTTACCAGCCTCTGGTAATATGATTACAGTAATGGATTGGGTTAGCTCGTGCTCCTGTCCACGTGCGCTCGATCAGACAGGGCCGGTGTCCTGGTAATGTCTGTGACGTCACGCTGCACGTGGTGAAGGTCAGATGCGTTGAGGAATGCAGAGCACTCGGGTAAACACGCACGTGAACTCGGGAGAGGAGCGCAGTGACCAATTTGATATTTAGAATGGATTTATATTCGGTTACTTCATTATTTTCGCCAATCATTGACTTCTAGGAAGTGGCTTAACAGGGAGATAATATTTTTAATCCTGCAACAACAGTAGAGCCGTGTTGCGGCTCTGCAATTACCCAGCTCCAGCAAAATGATTATAATAAACGCTGGTTCAATCACCGAAAAGGAATACAGATTTGGTGCACGGATTTATGATCGATTTTCTGTAATGGATGGAAGTAGCACTTCCTAAAACAACACGACCATTACCTCCATTCTTTTAAGATTGGTCATAGCCCAAGATTCCTACTATTTATTTTTCTGTTATAAGACAGCACAAACAGTGATAATTGCGCTGTTTTATATTTGTTCAAACCGCATCTAAATGGACATGTTATTTTTGTATTTCACTTTCAGAGTTCACCAGCACCAGAGCAACTCTTCTTCGAGCGCCACATGGCACAACCAAGAATAGAACACGCACATAAATAACACCATAAAGCCATTAAGTACAATTTCATTGTAGAATAAATAATCTTCACTTGGAACCCTTTGAGTGAGGAGTGTAACTTTACCTCGTGTCAGAGAACGTTCCAGAAACATGACTTCACAGAACTACTTCTGAGGTCGCTTCGATAGACGTGTCGCTCACACTAGTTGGGACACTTTAGTGCACGGTAGTTTCCAGCAGTGAGTCAAGCCACCGTGAACGAGACAATGGAGGCACAGCCACCGCTTGCGTCTCCCACTTCCCCCGCATCTCTCATCACGGACATCTGTAATGTCTCCACGGACGACTCGTGCCACGGGTGCCCAGAGACCTTCATCTTCCGCTCGTCCTCCCCGGCCTTGGAGCTGCTGCCTCAGATGAACGAGTTCCGTCTGCAGGGCATCCTCACCGACATCTCCCTGCACTGCGGCGCTGCCGAGTTCCGCTGCCACCGCGTCGTGCTGGCCGCCTGCTGCCCCTACTTTCGGGCGATGTTTTCCCACGGATTCCGCGAGGGGCTTGAGGACTCAGTGCGACTGGGCTCCGTGCCGGCGCGCACCCTCGCCTCGCTCCTCGACTTCGCCTACACGGGCGAGGTGTCCATCTCAGAGGAGAATGTCGGCGAGCTGCTGCAGGCCGCGTCCATGCTGCACTTCAGGGAGGTGGAGGGGGCCTGCTGCTCGTTCCTCGAGCGCCAGCTCAGTCCCCAGAACTGCCTGAGCCTCATGGCGCTCGCCGACACTTTCGGCTGCCCGGGGCTGTGCGGCAGGGCGCGGGCGATGGCATTGAGTCGCTTCAGGGAGGTGGCGGAGAGCGGCGCGGCACTGGCGCTCACGGGGGAGGAGCTCGCGCGCTACCTGGAGGACGACCAGCTGTGCGCGGACGAGGAGACCGTCTTCCAGACCATCGTGGCGTGGGTTCGGCACGACCCGGGCAGCCGGCTGCAGCACCTCGAGCGACTCTTCATGAAGGTTCGTTCGCTCGAGCGATTGATTTTTTGTTTAAATCGCTCGGTCGGTCGTTTATTTGTTCACGCCACGCTGGACGTGCAGGGGATGATTGAGCACAAGGAAAGATAACTTTTATAAAATGTCGAATAGGGGGGGGGCAGTGACAGAGGTGGAGCTAGAGTTAGAGGTAGGGTCCAGGGGTAGGGCCAGTGCTAGAATCTGGTTTGATAGAGCTCGGCTTACGGCTCGTGTTTGGTTAGCTTGTTAGGTCTAGGTCAGTGTTTCTTAACCTTTACTCCAGCCTTGCACCCTTTTGGTTCTCAATCGTAAAACAAATGTACGTTAATAAATACATAGGTTTGATGAAAAAAAGTAGTTGTACTTATGTGCTCTTGCTTAATTTGTGTTTTGATGATTTACCTTCGATTTTTTTTTTGGCAATGTCTCGCACCCCCAGAAAGGGCATCTCGCACCCCATGTTAAGAACCACTGCTCTAGGTGAAGGCTGCTGGCTGAGCGTTTTTTGTCCTAACGGTTTGCCCACCATTGCCATTATTATGATCTCTGTTTGAAATGGTGGCCAACTTTTGGTTCTAAGGTTATGTGGGAACTTCACCGGGAGCAGCGCCACCGCAAAAACCTCAGCAGTCGCATCTTTAAATTGTACTCACTCTTCACTTCTCACGTTTACAGCAGACACCTGTAATCCGTTACTCTGAATGCAATTGCATGCAACCTCTTGAGCTATCATCAGGGTGTCCTGTATAATGTGACAGCACAGAAAATGGGTTCTGATTGCTAATGTGTTGTCTCATCATATTTGTGGGTTTGTTCTGGATATTTTCGTTTTCTCCCACGTAAAAAAAAAACCTTTATATGTATAAAACAATTTACCTTGGTCCAACATCCCAATGCTAGTTCTTCCTGAGAATATTTTTTAGATTCGGGACACTGAAAGGCGAACACTTAGTGTGTAACTGCTTGGCAGCAGATAGTGTGAGATGGTCACCTACCAAGTCAAGTCAAAATGTTTCCCTAACCAAAGAGCGTTGGGCAGCACCCTCTTCATCGTGGCCCTGAAACAGTGGAGGACTTTCCACATTCCCATGGTGGAGAAGAGTTTCACTATGGGATGACCAGTGCTGACTTCCCATGAAGTGATACTTTATCTGCCCCATAGGAACTGTAGTTGCAGAACCAAATGTAATGGGGTGGTTGTTTTGTGCAATCATTGGTGACCAGTTTGTGACCAACAACTCACTATGCACGGGCGGCTGCTTGTATTAAATCCCAGGATCTCAGCCATGCCAAGTCAGCACCCTGATCTTGGAGCCACCCGGCCACCTCAATACCGCAGCGTTCTTAACTAGCGCGCACACTCTCGCACGTGCATGCTGCGCAGGTCCGGCTCGAGTACGTGGACCCACAGTTCTTGGCCGTGTTCGTGGCCCGCGATCAGTTGGTACGCGCGTCTCCTCCGTGCCGCGCCCGCGCCGACAACGCCGTCGCCAAATTGACATCCCCGCAATACCACCAGCGCCACAACAACTGCCACAACTCCGAGGATGATTCCTCCTCTTCCTCCTCCTCTTCTTCGCCGCCCGGCTGCTCCTCACCGCCTCCACGCCACTGCTTCCTGCGTGAGCACCTGGTGATCCTGGGTGGCCGTGCGGACGGCGCCCGCACCACGCGCTCCGTGCTGCTGCTGGAGACCGCCACGCTCGAGGAGCAGCCACTGACCTCCTGGCTGAGCCTCCCCAAGCTGCCCGGGCGCTACCGCCAGCCGTCGGCCGCCACGCTGCACGGCGCCGTCTATGTGACGGGCGGGATCCGTGTGGGGCCGGGAGCCTCGCTGGGGGCGCCGTGCACCGACGTACACCGCTACTCACCACGAGCCGCCGCCTGGAAGCCCGCGCCGCCGCTGCTCGCACCGCGGTACGGGCACCAGAGCGTGGCGGTGGGAAGCCGCCTGTACGTGCTCGGTGGCGTTGGCGGTGGGGGCGGCGCCAGCGGGGAGGCGGCACTGCTGTCGGTGGAGCGGTACGAGTCGACCGAGGGCGAGTGGCGCTGGGCTGCGCCCATGCCCGTGGCCGTGGGGCAGCCGGCTGTGGCTGCGGTGCAAGGACGCATCTACGTAATCGGCGGAGAGGAGCTGCGGTCCAAGACGCCCGCGCGCATCATCCAGGTATTTGAAATGTTTTTTGTTGATGTCGTTCCACCCCACCCCCACCAGGATTTTAGGCTGATTGTGCGACCGATTAACAGCGATGCCTCCTGTTATGAGATGGATCCATTGGGATCTCTCGCAAAGTGGTGCGAGCCCACCCGCCTTGTTAGAAGATGGCCCGCAGAAGGATACTAAAAGTGACCTCCGGAACACGTGGAAGGGGGCAGCATTTTAGTGCATGGCTGCCACATTAGAGTAGCGAGTGCAGCGTTCATTGCATGGCACTCAAACTAATGTTTTTCATTTTCAGAGCCGGAATTTTGCCAATTTAAATGCAGAACCCGATTTAATGTTGCGCACTTAATCAGGGTATTTATCTTTGTGTGTGTGTCTATGTACGTGTGGATATGTGGCCTGTAGATTTATAACACAGAGTGCGACGCGTGGTTCAGACTGGAGACGCGGATGGTGAAGAACATCAGTGCCCCCGCTGTGGTCGTGGATGATAAGATCATCGTGATTGGCGGTGCGTGGCAACTCAGAGAGGAGTTCGAGTCAATGTCAGAAGTGTCCCTTTGCTAAACTGAGAAACAGGGTGGCTCTAAACCAGAGGTGGTATTAACCATTCCCACAGTGCATGTGCCGTTCTTAGAATGCAAGGATATCATGAAGGAAAGCACTGTGATTCACGGAAACAGATCTTGGCTCCCAGTAGCGGTGATGTTGGTATGTGGTTTTTCCAATTAGGTAATTGTAGTACTCGAGGGACGAGTATAAGTGACTGGTTGAATAGTCATTTAGCATCAGATGAAGGAATACTACTAATGGCTGGTTGGTTAGTGTTGGAGGTAGGGCTAGTATTCATGATTGGTTGGCTAGTTGGTTCATGTTAGAGGTATGGATAATATTGTTGATTGACTAGTTAGTGATAGAGGGAAGGGCTAGTACTAGTGGCTGGTTAGCCAGGTGGTTAAAGTCAGGGGTAACGATAGTGTTCGGTTGGCTCGTGTACTCTCCCCCACAACCACATTTCAATGCTTGGTCTTTTCCCGAGTTAACCAATTCGATGTATGATGCAGCACAGCATCACCTGGCCTGATAAACGTTCGACAGATCGCCCGTTTGATCGAACGCCCCTGACTGGTGCGCGTGGTGCAGGTTACACGCGGCGTGTGCTCTCCTACGACCCGGCATCAAACCGCTTCTCGCGGCTGGCCGACCTGCGGGAACGCCGCGCGCATCACGCGGCGTGCGTCCTGGATGGCCGCGTCCTCGTGTCAGGCGGCAGGGCCATCACGCCCACGCCCAGCGTCGTGGACTCGGACTCGCTGGAGCTGTACGACCCAGCCGTGGACGCGTGGGCGCCCGCGGGAAGACTGCCGTACCGTCTCTTCCACCACTCGTGCGTCACCCTGCGCAGCCCCCTGCTCCTATTCGACGGCGCCACTTGAGAATGTGATCGCAGTGTCAGCCGTGGTGTAAAGTTACAACAACTAAAGTGCCTGGGAAGCTCAAGTGGGACGCACGGAGAGCTGGGAGCGCCTCCTGCCGTTAGCCCCACCCACTCTTTAATAGCCACGCCCACTCAACCACTAGCCTGGCCCACACAGTGAGCAAGCCTCCTGCCCACTCTCTAACATTAGCCCTGCTCACTGCTCACGGGCCTCGCCTGCTCCTCTGCCAGCCTTGCGCACAAATCGGGCAGCCCGCCCTTTGCTCATGTCATGAGTCGAGCATGAGGCCAGGACATTTGAAAGATCCTGATTTGCGCATGTGCTTCGAGACACGAGGACATCCTTTCTAAAATAAGGGAATTCCTGGCAAAACCAGGACGTTCAGCTGTTTTAATGCAGTGGCGCAGGTCTGTGACATGACAGTGCATTATGCAGATGCCGTCGCTCGCTGTAAGACTCAAATTGATGCAAGGCATGATGGGCAGCATATTGCAGTACAGCAAGTGGGTTCTGGACCTGCCTGTATGCCATTTGAGAGTGTTTCTGTCGAAGAGGAATTTGCCAAACATCTGAATGTAGGACCTGTCTGACAGCAATGTCTTGAGACTAAGTGAGGCTTTTCTAGATAATAAACATTTGTCTACATTATTAATATTAATGTAGGAGTTATATTGTACACGTGGAGTTATTGTTCTTCCCAAAAATAATTCATCCACGATTGGAATCGTCACTTTAAGTTATGGCAATCAAATTGTAGTGTTTGTGGTGGTGGAGAATCTTGACATCACTAATTCATGTTAAACGAATGTGTACACAGTAATATTGCTTTCAAGTGGAGTATGATGATGAAGTGCAGTGTTGTAGAGTACAAACGTGACGGTTCAGTACTATCGCATTCAATGTTACAAGCGGAGTCAACAGTATTTCGATTTTCAGATCAACAAACAATCATACTTTTGTCCATTACGCAAGCACTCAGTATTGCTGATAAATAACGTATGAACGACGCGTCCTTATACAGTATTGTGTAATAATGGAATAGTTTGCACATAGGTTAGACTAGTTAACTCACAATTGAAAAGCTGGAAGTGAAAATCTGCCCATAATTTCTCCGTGAGTTAATGAGAGACGTGTCACTTTGTACGAAGCACGTATTTGGGAATGACACCCAATGACCTGTGAATGTGGAATTTCCACCTCTGACTCTGGGTCATGGACAGATCAATACAGGAGTTATATATGGCTCTGGGCCATTAAATACTGGACATCTGTGAAAAAGAGCTTGATATCTCATCGTTTTCCTCCAGTATTAACAAAGATTCTGAGATATGAGGACCATCCCATGTGCCCGTTTGGGCAGGGAGACGATTTGACTTGGCTATGCACAATGATCCTCATGCTTTGGATTGGAACTCAACTTTCTGATTTTCGAGCACTCTGCCAGAGCGACACCCAGTGGCACAAGGTGAAACCTAGTGCCTCGATTATTAATATTGACACGAATCGCCACAGTCAGTAGAGTTTGAGTAATTCCAATAAACACACACGAGCATTTTTTGCATTTTATAAGTGTTGTTATATTCCATATAATTGTAGTACTTTGAAAGTATTACATTTTATTAGAATTTATGCACAGCATCTGCGGTGTTTGCTTAGTTTTTTTTACATATTTGTATTGTTCATTGTAAATTGATGTGTTAGATGTAGAAGTAATGGACAATGCATTGGACACGAAATTTTGTACAATGCGGACACACTGCCAGTTGTAAACCACACCAATCGTGAACATCCAATATTTAGGCTCTGTGGAGATTTCATTCTTGGCGCAGGGGTCTTCAATTAAGATCAGTATTTCCCGATTCTTGATGGACAACCGACACACTTTGACCTTTGGCTTGACTTCAGTCTTACATGCTGCCACTGCAAGTGTTGTTAGGTGAGCAGCAGTGCCGTATTATCCTAGTAGCAAAAGTAGCATATGCTACGGGCCCTGCGCTAAATGCTTTCAAGCTATGCTATCAATTTCAGTTCAGTGATTCTGCACTTGGTCTATTACTATAGTACTATTACTACCTTCAACATTTATGAACGCCTGAGTGTTTAAGGTTAACGATTTGTCGTATTATCTTGCTGTATAGCAATTGAAAAAATACAATTACTTTACTATGCAAGTAAAAAATGTGTGTTTTAATATTTTTGTGTTTAAAAAAATAAAAATTAGGGCCCCTTTATAACATGTGCTACAAGCCCCGCACTCGCTCACTGATGAGTAGCACCTATTTAGGCTCAGACAATACCTGGAGGGGTGTGGGCAACAACACCACACACAGTCCATCCTTATGCAACTCCGCATTGCTCATGATGATGTTGGTGGCCCCCAGGTCAGGTTTCTACTCCAATTCCCACGGTTGCTCTGCATCACCAGGAACTGAACCCCCTGAACACCACTGCCACCGCATAAAAAAAATCTCCGTTTTATAAATGATTTCTAGTACTGTATATTCAAAATGCACTGTTATTTTACAATAACCTTGTGAAATATTAAACAAGGCATTGTAGATTCGGCAAAAAGTTCAACTTAGGACAAGCTCAGTGAGACAACTACCGGATATGATCAGCAGAAACTCATTGCGACTGCTAATGGCTGAGTTGTGCTCTTCCTGCCATATTGATTGTGGTATTGCAATTCGTGTATTTACAGCCCCTCAGACCGAAGTTTTGCTTTGCAGGCATGGGTGCATAGCTAGTGACTGGCAAGTGTTCAGTGAGGAGTGAGAACGGGAGTCGGTAGCGTCTAGAAAGTGGTGAGTGTTAAGTGAGCGATGCACGTCTTTTTAGTGTGTCGGATGAGTTGCAGGTTAGTGGTGTCTGAAGGTCAGCCGAGTAGAGATGGTTAGGCGAGTCGTATGTACTGTATGTTGAACTTCTTTCGCACCATACATAGCCTAGCAGTGCCTGGTGAATGAGTACTGTACCGTGTCCAGTGAGTGCAGGATGAGTGGTGAGTAGCGTGTTTGGTGAATCGTGACTTTGTGTTAGGTGTCTGGTGAATGTGCACTAACGTTCACTAGTAGTTTACATAAATCAGAATGTTGTTCGCATTTTTTATTTTATTTTTCACCAATCAAAACTATACACCAGCAGATTAGAAATGTATAGAGCTTAATGCAGTATGACGAATTCAGAAAACACATCAGATGCATGAATCATTTACAAATACATTTTCTTTACAATGCTGTATCACCCTGAATCAACTGCCTTTCCACAATACAGCATTATATCTCGTGATCCAATCCAAACTCAATTGCTATTGGAAGAAATTGCACAATTGCTACCTTTCCTTGACCTACATATTAAAGCCTCAATGACAATAATTAAATGTAATATAAGTTCCTGGATATGTAGGGGCTGTACATGTGCAACAAAGAAACCATTAATAGGTGGTCTAATAGTCCGGTGAGCTTGCAACTCCAACTGTGGCTTGGGAATATATAATTTGTAAACTGAATGGATGATTTTGATTTAAAGCTTTCGTGACTGCAGGGATTCATATTCCAAGAAGATGAATGGATGATGTTTAAATTTAGCATGTATCATCAGTCGAAGAGTAGTGTATATGCAATATTGTTTAAGAATGTCTTCACAAAGGTAAAGGATTTTAACTTGGTATGCAAAGTGTAGTGTTATGATGGAACTTCAATTAAAAAAATGTTTCCAAATTGTATTTTCAGTACTGGATGTGCAATATACATGTTGGTATTCCAAATAAATGTTTTGTTGTCAAAATATAGAACTGTTCATCATCTGATCTAAATGCCATATTGTGACAGTGTCATTAACACTAATAACATGTCTGGCATAGCCACACAAACTCACTGACTAGAACCACCCATCCTATGCTCACAGGCCCAGTTCCACATTAAACAGGCCATACCAATAGCAAGGAACTGTAATTCTTGGGTTAGTGGTAGCATTGATATAAAGAGCGTGATGCTTTAAGCCTGTGGCTTCTTGAATGCGGCAATTGTGGCATTAACTCCGCTGTTGATGCTCTGCTCTCCTTCGGCGAGCTTCGGGGCTTCACGGTACACGCTCATGACCTGCGGGAGGAACGGGAAATGGGTGGTGTTTGAACGTCAGTACCTACAGATAAACGAACATGATTGCAATTATACCTTGCCGATACCAGCCACACTGAGTCTACATGCCACCTTTGCATTGTCATCGATAACGATAAATAGGTCATCACACTGAGCCATCGCTTCTTCTATTGTAGTCAACGCCTGACCTATCTTGTGGTTTAATTTTTCCATTTGGTTGTTTTGCTTTTCATGGTAACATGTCCATTTCAATCCTCCACACATGCCCCATCCATACAACCTTTCCCTGACTATGCACCTACATTGGTATTTACAACAATTTCAACATTGACAATGATATTGCCATTGAGAATTAACAATAACAGTATTGATATTGATAGTGACGAGCTATTGAAAATGTTTTTGACTGTACCATTTTACTACAATATTGATGTTGACAGCGAGGTAATGGTAAGAACATTGACATTGATAGCCTCGGCACTCACGGTGCTGATCCAGCTGTTGTAGGCTGACACACGGGTGAACACGGTGGGCTTGCGGATCGTGTTGCAGCCCAGAGATGAGACGTAGCTGGTGATTCCCTGCACCACCCAGGCATTGTCCCACCGCTGGCAGTTCAGTGGGCCACCTCCATCACCCTGCGATGCAAAGCAGAGCACAGACATGCATCCACGTTAACTCTGGGTAAAAACTTGATATGATGGCAGGTGCCAGCAAGGGTAAGTACAAGAGCTTGGAGCTCTTGTATCGATATCTGGATGAGAACATTTAGTAAGTGTGCTTTCGGACCGTGTTGCTAATTAACAGAGTAATATCGCACAACCCCAAGGCCTGATCCCTTCCAAAACACCTTACTGTGTCTTGCCCCACACTACTCTGGTAGCTATACATACGTGGCAGGGTCTGGAAAAGTAAAAATATGACAAGTGACAACTCAATACGTACCCTGTTGGTTCTGGCGTTAACTTGGTCATCATTTTCTTTTCTTGTTTGTTATTTATTGATTTAATGCAGTCATGCATACACTGTGAAATTTTAGTCAAATCTTAGTTTCCATGGATTTCATTTAGTAATTCTCTTAGACGAGGCGATTAAAACAGTCACACTATTTGTCGACTCGAGTTATTAAATGGGTTGAATGTGCGCCCCCTTCGCTCCCCCTTAATTACCAGGTCAGCCAATCAGTGATCTCAGTGGTCACAGTTATCACCATGCTTGGTGATTGTTGTCCACTCACAGTCACTGTTGACTAAATTAAGATGTTAAAGAAACATTTTGTTGACAACTATTCTCATCAGTAATTTTCGTTAAGGAATTGATGCGGTTTCGATTTAAAGCTTTCGTGACTGCAGGGATTCATCTTCTTGGTTCTTTCGGTAAAGTCACGTAGAAGGGAAGTAATAAAATAATAAAAATAAAACATATGTTTTATTTTTATTATTTTATTACTTCCCTTCTACGTGACTTTACCGAAAGAACCAAGAAGATGAATTGATGCGGGTTGGCTCGCGTTGCGCTCGGTACGCACATAGCACGCAGAGCGGGTGCTGCCCCCCGCGCAGATAACGCTGCTCCTCAGGCTGCTCCCCCACCAGCTGGGCTGGCTGCACGTCGCGTAGTCCACCACGGGCAGGCTGGCCTGCTGCAGCGCGCTGGGGAAGGGGCCGCTGGCTGCTCACGCGCAAAGAAAATGTGGAGACGGAGAGCGTTGGTGAAAGCATCGGGGTTCGGTGGCGTTAACAGGCGCTCCCAAAGCGAACTGCCCAACTCTCAGTGCTCAAAGGAGAAAAGCCACGTAGCAACACCGCCACCCTATTGGCATCATTATGCCCACGTGTAGGTGGGTGCTGCATTCCCCTTCTGGTGGACAGGGACAGCTGCCAATGGGGTCCCCTTGGCTAGGCTGCCGCAGGGTGCCTCAAGATACATGGAATTGGATGCAAAGTATACATAGCTCTGCCTCATCTTGTGTTTAATGCACACTGAGTGAACGGTACTCACCGTCGAGGGATCCCCAGCCCGTGGTGTAGCACGGGTAGTTGTTGGACAGTATCTGGTTGGCGCTGGGCAGGCAGGCGAGGCGCACCTTGCTTGAGAGAGCCACGGGCGACGCAATCTTGAACATGGCGATGTCGTACCTGTGGGGGATCGAGACAGGGGCAGCCGTGATGCGACGCTCAACAACGAACATAACACCAAGCAATGGGGGTTCAGCGCTGTGCACCTTTGGTGATGTGGGAGATCAATATCGCAGATCCTATTATCTGTTATAATACTCCACTGATGTATGGTGGGGAAATGACGGATAATAGGAAGAATTGGACCATGGATAATATGAGATTGTGTGGACGCCACATCTCCCACAATAACTATATTCCAGTTATTGGATTATCAGAGGCATTGTAGGAGAGGAAGCAATAGCATTGTGTAGCATCTGTCTGTCTCTTTGTCAAACAAAGAATGGGCATGTGCTGGAAACAGTGTACGAGTACAAATCAAGACAACTCATCGCCTTGCCATTAACACTGCCTTCTATAATATAATGCAATTCTACTGTTTACAAATAATCCTTAACTGAAATATGATATTCAAATTATGCGTTCTTTCGTTTTACGGCAATGTCCATGATAATCTTTGTTTAAAAATAATCTGTCTTTTGTCTGTTGGAATGTCTCTATGAATGTTTGTCTCCATGTATGTGTATCTGTTGATTGCAACTGAGAATGTCACGGTGTCACGGAACCAGCGCGCCCGTGTGTGTTCTCACCCATTCGCCGGCATGCTGGGATTCCAGTAGCTATGCCAGACGGCCAGGCTCAATGGAGGGGTGACCTCCCCGAACTCGGATGTGGACACACTGTGCTTTCCCAGCACCACCCTGTAGCTGTAGCCACTCCTGCACGTTGTGGTGGATGTGGGGAGAAAACAGAGCGACGGAGGTCTTAATCACTTACACCTGTAAACATTGCAGTGAGGAATTAATAAACAGAAATTATGCGAGTTACTGCATGGTATTTTCACTGCCACATTGCGGCATCGTGTAAAGGTCATTTATAGAGGCTGCCTCTTTGCTCCAAAGATCCACTGCTCCACCAATGGTGGCTGCAATGTGGTACAAGAACATACTCTACAACACCTGGGCCCCGGTGCAGTTGCACCGCCTGCACACACGAGAGCGACGCCACTGGTGCCGTGACTCACGTGAAGCAGCTCGCAGAGGTGAGCACCCATTGACTATCAATGAGGGTTCCTCCGCAGTAGTTGACCCATCTTCCTCCAGAGTACCTCTGCACGAGCGCCTGCAATGCACACACAGCGTGGCGGTGGTGATTACGGTAGTTTTTTCGGAATGAGTCCAATTTCTATATCGAATAATACAGTACTAACTTAGCCCTTTTGTAAATCGACTCACAAATGCTTGCCAGAGCTGGTTGTGAAGAGATTTAACCTGGGACTAGTTAGGAGTTCGCTCACAACTGACGTTAGCAGTCGCTGGGAATGTAGCTGTCATGCCGCCGCCACGAAGCCGTTCAGCAGGCGCCCCATCTCCGACCTCGCCACCACCAAGCGACGGAGCCGACCCCGCGTCCCCCTCACCTCACATGAACACACCCGCATGCATTTCCCCCCCCCCCCCCATAGAGCTCCTAGGGGAGGTCACCTGGCCGACCGGTTTTTATCCGAGAAGCCCTTACCGGGATTAAACTTTCACGGTTTCCGGCGACCAGGGAATTGGACGACCTCCCCCGACGCTACCTTGCACCGCGGCGCTGCGACCGGCCTTAAGATTGCAAGGTCGCAGCGAGGGGCCACTCGGCCACCGCGGGTGAAACGCATCCCACACACCCCACACACGCAAGTATCGACAGGGCAGGCAGAGGGAATAAGCATTGTGATGGAGGAGCATCATTAGAAAACACGCAGCGCATCTGAATTGCATAATCGGGCACCCCCCCGCACAGGGAGCGGAGGGACGGCATAATTACGCTCGGGCACGCAGGCACCATTGTTAGGGGAGTTAAAGGATAAGGCTGTTAGTATGAGTAATCGGGAGAGCGGGGTCACGCGGGGAGCCATGCACAAATTCCCACGGCGCACCTTTGTGACGGACGCCGCCGCATAAACTGCGATAATGGGGGAGGCTGCATGAGAAAGGGATTGATTGGAATTTGCGCCGCGCAGGTTGAGCATTAATTAGCATATCAAAAGCGGATTGATTGGAATTTGCGCCGCGCAGGTTGAGCATTAAGTAGCATATCAAAAGCGCCCGGAACCGCGGTGTGCGTGCCAGAGGGTCGCGAGCCTATTGTCCAGAGCCGCATTCCCTTTGAGGTAGGGAGGATAAATAGTGGGCGCAAAGGGGAAATCGGGCTCTCTTCTCTCCAGCGCCAGGCGACAGGACGCTCTCCAGTCCAGCGACCCAAACGTCCGTGAGACGCATCGAGGCACGCTGCTGTGATGCCGCCGCCACGAAGCCGTTCGGCAGGCGCCCAAACCCCCGACTTCGCCACCACCAAGCAACGGAGCCAACCCCGCGTCCCCCTCACCTCACCTCACACGAACACACCCGCACGCATTCCCCCCCCCCATAGAGCTCCGAGGGGAGGTCACCTGGCCGACCGGTTTTTATCCGAGAAACCCTTATCGGGGTTAACTCTCACGGTTTCCGGCGATCAGGGAATTGGACGACCTCCCCCGTGCTACGTTGCGCCGCGGCGCTGCGACCAGCCGTAATATGGTGTGGTCGCGGCATGGGGCATTCGGCCACCGCGGTTGAGGTGCATTTTCCCCCCACACACACCCCCACGGGTCGACGGGGCAAGCAGGGGAGGGACGGGACAGCACGAATAGCGGGACCGCAGGAGCTGTTTCGCATAGTCATGGAGGGTTGGGATAATTACGCTTGAGCGCGCAGGCACCATTGTTAGGGGAGTTAAAGGATAAGGCTATTAGTATAAATAATTGGGAGAGGGGAGGCGCGCGAGGAGCCATGCACAGCTTCCCACGACGGGCCTTTGTGATGGACACCGCCGCATGAACCTCGATGAGGGGGGCCTGCGTGAGAAAAGGATTGATTGGAATTTGCGCCGTGCAGGTCGCTCATTGATTAGCGGAACAAAGGCACCGCGGAGCTGCCTGGCCCGGGCGAGGGGGGCGCGTGCCATTGTTTGGAGTTCACGCCGCGCGGACAAAGGATTAATTAGCATAGCGAAGGCGCACGGTGCGTGGGAAGGGGGTAGGGGTCCGGGAATCAGGATAAATGGGAAGCGCAAAGGGGAAATCGGACGGTTCTCTCCAGGCCAGCGGACCCGCAGCAGCTCCAGCCAGCGACCCGGACGTCCGTGCGACGCATCGAGGTGCGCTGTTAGCACCGGGAGCAGCGAACCACCGCGGGCACCAAACAGTGAGTGGGGAGGTGAAGTAGGGTAGCGTAAGCCGATACATAGGGAATAGGTACAGGTTCGGGTGGAATAGGCCAGCCTCGTCGACTCACTGATTCCACATCAATTCGCAGGTAGCATATAATAAATCATTAATAGCGAAGCGTGGTCTCGCGTGATCTTGTTGAGCAGTGTGTCGCGTGGGGAGCTGCGCGTGTGTGCGTGCGACCACCCCGTGTGCGATACAGGTGCGCGATCATAACGCGAGTTGAGTTGGAGTGCGCGGAGCGGCGTGTGTGTGTGTGGGCGTGCGTACGTTCGCTCCGTGTGGGTTGCAGGCGCGCGATTAGGACAGGGAGGTATCGTAGTAGGGAGGGGCAGAATACTACTCGGTAATTAGCCATGCCGGCTACGCGGACCCGCGGGGGAGGGGAATCCTCGGGCGATGGTTCCCACGCCACGGGTGAGGAACCTAGCAGCGGGGGGGCAATTGATGATGCTAGCCCGGCCGTTAGCATTATCGAGGGAGGGATCTCGGGGGCTAGCGACCCCCACACAGTGGTGTCAGAAACGGGACGATCCCCCGCACCCCCAAGGGAAAGAGGCCCCCCAACCCAGATTAAAATCAAATGCACATTTACGGGCAAAGGAATTCCAACATGGAAATCGTTTGCCCGCAGCATCAGGGGAGCGAAAAAGGTTAATGGGTGGTCAGATGAGGAGGCGTTGCAGCAGTTAGAGCTACATTTAGATGGGCGGGCAGCAGACTTTGTAGAAGCGTTGCCCGCAAGCGCACAAACCCAGTGGGAAAAATTAATGTGCGAACTAGAACGGCGCTTCGGCGCCTATGACGAGGAGGATGCGCAGACGGCCTTAGAGGCACGCCGCCGCCAACCCGGCGAAGATTTACGAGATTACGCCGAGGATGTACGCATGTTGACCCAGCTCGCGTACCCAGAGTACGAGGCCAAAATAATTGAGGGCCTCGCCGCCGGTAAAATCCAGCGATATTTGGCACACACCTCGTGGTGGCAGCCAAATGTCGACGGTACACGCCTCTCCTTTAACACCCTCGTCGAGCGCGCGCGCAAATGCGAGAAACTCTCGGGTGAGCGCGCGCAGCCTCGAGGGAGGGGACGAGAGTGCGCCGTAGCGAGCCTACTTTCCGACGAAGAGGAAGAGATCGCCATCGCAGTAAGGGGACGGGCAAGGGAGCCCCAGAGACCCAGCGAGAAAACCCCGGGGTGGGTAGCTGGGTTACAAGCCGGTATGGGAGATATGATAAACCAAGTAGGTGAGAGGGTAACCCAAATAGACGATAAAATGAGCCGAAATATGGTTAAGCTACAGTGTACCGTTGAGACTGAGATGGGGGAACTACGCTCGACAGTAGGGGGACTAGCCGGGAGGGTGTCCCAATTAGAGTCCGATTTGGGACAACTGCGTACTGGGGGAGGGAGAGGGAGCGGACAGGGGACCCGCTACGGAACCGCCCCCCCTCCCCGGGCATGTTATATGTGCGATCGCCGAGGGCATTTAATGAGGGACTGTCCTGAAATCACCCGAGCTAGGCAGACGCGGGGGTTAAAACTCCAACGCCCCCTAGAGAGCGGACCAACTAGGGGTGCAATCGACGCGGTCCCGATACAAATAGACGATGATGAGAGTAATGGCGAGCGAGTGATCTCCACACAGGTTCCAGCAACAACGCCCACGGAAACGGTGACTCCTGGCGACTGGCTACGGGAGCTGGTGGCGGGGATCACGGGGGCCACGTCGCTGGTGGAAGGGGAGGTAAACGGAGTGCGTACCCGAATTCTGCTGGACACGGGGGCGGTGGCCTCGCTCGTGAGCGCAGCGCACTGCAGCGCGATCGGGGTCGACGTGCGTCACCTGCAGGCACCGGACCGCGCGCTGCACACGGCGAGCGGAGCCGGAATGGGGCTGCTGGGGAGAGCCACCCTAGAGGTCCGCATAGGCAGTCAGGTGTGCAGCCAGGAGTTCTACGTGTCGAGTGCGTTGTGTCACGAGTGTATCGCAGGTACCGACCTCTTAGAACGGCTGGGACTCAACGTGCAACCCCGCCAGCGATGCGCCACCATGGAGAGCAACGGCGAGCGGATACCGTTCCTGGGACGAGAACCAACGCGCCCCCGCTTCGCACCTGTGGTCGCTATCCTGGCGACGGCAGTCACCATCGGCCCGCTCACCGAGATGCTGGTGCCGGTGGCAACATCCCCCACCGACCCCGCGCTCCGACCATCAGGAGAGGTAATGCTAACTCCTCACCCGGAGTTGGCAAAACGGTATGGGATAGTGGGATCCGCCACGTTGGTAAACGCAGATGGGGACCGATTGTTTATGCGGATGTTTAACCCCCACAGTACCCCAGCGATACTGCGGCGGCGCACCCCGATAGCCACCGTACACCCCCTGCACGCACGCCACTCTAACGACTCGGTGTTTGCACTCTGGGCTGAGGACCCCGGGCGTCCTGAGGGTGACCAGGACCTGGCCTGGCGAGTCGGCCCGACTCCCCGAGCCGAGGTCGTTCCCCTGCTCGACGCGTTACATGTACCATGGGCGGATTTACCTAAGGGAGAGGCCGATCGGCTGCGCGAGTTACTGCGGGAGTATGCCGACGTATTCAGTGAACACGACTCGGACGTGGGTCGGACCGATCTTGTTAAGCACCAAATTGACACCGGTGCAGCCCGACCCATCAAACTCCCTGCGTACCGAGTGGGCGCACCCGAACGCGCCCAGATCAAAGAGGCAGTTGGGGACATGCTTCGCGATAACATAATTCAGCCCTCGGCGAGCCCCTGGTCAGCCCCAGTGGTACTAGTAACGAAAAAGGATGGGTCAACCCGGTTCTGCGTCGATTACCGTAAACTAAATGCAGTCACGCTCGGCGATGCCTTCCCCATACCCCGCATCGACGACACCTTCGACAGCCTCGCCGGAGCGCGGTATTTTTCCACACTCGATCTCGCGTCCGGGTACTGGCAGGTGGAGATGGCGGAGGAGGATCGGCCGAAAACCGCATTCACCACCCCGATGGGACTATTCGAGTTTCGAGTACTCCCGTTCGGACTCACCAATGCGCCTGCGACGTTCCAGCGGCTGATGGAGTTGGTGATGCGGGGCTTGCAATGGGAACAGTGCCTGATTTACTTGGACGATGTGATAGTGTTCAGTAGATCTTTGTCTGAGCATTGGTCCAGGCTTCGAGAGGTGTTCCAGCGACTGCGAGCGGCTCATCTCAAGCTCAAGCCACGTAAGTGTCACAGGTACAGGATGGGGCGGAACGAGTCATCGCGTACGCCAGCCGGACCTTGAGTGGGGCCGAGCTGAACTATTGCGTGACCCGCCAAGAGTTGTACGCCGTGATTTTCGCATGCAAACAGTTCCGGCCGTATTTGTACGGCAGGAGATGTCGCGTACGCACTGACCATTATGCTCTGCAGTTCCTTCTTACATTCAAGGAGCCGCGGGGGCAGATGGCCCGGTGGTTGGCGCAGTTGCAGGAGTACAACCTGCAAATCGAGTATCGGGCTGGCCGGACGCATGCAAACGCGGACGCCTTGTCGAGGCGACCCACGTTGTACGCCGAGACAAGGGCGGAGGAGGCCTGCCCGTGTTTCACGGGGGGACGCTGCCGGCAGGCAACGGACCCCCGAGCGGCCGCGGCCACTGACCCCCCCCCAGCGAGAGAGAGTGCAGTGTGCGCCACAGAGGCCCTCACAGGTGGCACCGAGGATCCCGTCGACCGCCCGGCAAGCGCGGGACCCGCGGCTCGGGACCCGATCGGACGGATCCAGGAGGACGTCGGCTGCGCCTTCCCGGGCCTGAACGACGAGCAGCTGAGACAGACCCAGCAGCGAGATCCCGATCTGGCGGCAGTGGAGGCGGCCCTGCGGGAGGAAAAGAGCGCCCTACCAGGACCCTGGAGCGGTTTGTATGCCCGGTTGTGTGTGCAGAACGGAGTGGTACGGGAGTTAACCGAGGCCGGCCAGCCGGGGTGCATCTGTGTTCCTGCCCAGGTGCGACCCCAGCTGCTTCGGCTGGTGCATGACCACCCACTCGGGGGCCACGATGGGGAACGACGCACTCGAGAGACCCTGCGTCGCCAGTATCTCTGGCCCAAATTGGCACAAGACGTGGCGGCCTGGGTACAGGGCTGCCGCGCCTGTCAGCAGTGCGGGCCGAAACCGGCACGATACCAGGTGCCCCTAAGGCCGTTCCGCGTCAGCCGCACGAATCAGCTGGTCGGGATTGACCTACAGGGGCCATTCCCGCGATCCCATCGAGGCAACCGATATATCCTTGTCGCAGTAGAGTATTTCACCCGCTACCCCGTGGCAGTGGCCATCCCTGATAAAACGGCCTTGGTGGTGGCCCGGGCATTCGTGGAACACTACGTACTTAAGCACGGGATCCCAGAACGAGTCCTCACCGACCTGGGTAGCGAGTTCGAGGCCGAGTTGTTCCAGGCACTGTGCCGAGAGTTCGGAATCCAGAAGGACCGAACCACAGCGTACCACCCCCAAGCGAACGGTATGGTGGAGCGCATGAATCAGACCCTAGCGGGGAAACTCAAACGTATGGCGGCCGCAAATCAACGGGATTGGGACGAACACCTCCCCTACGCCCTTTTCGCCTACGCCACCACCGTACACACGTCGACGGGACAAACCCCGTTTTTAATGATGTTCGGCCGTGAGTCTCGTTTACCCGCAGATCTGCTATTCGGCGTCCCTTCCCCCCAGCCGGAGGAGGGAAGCCGCCCCGTGGAACACCTGTTGGAGACCCTGCGAGAAGCCCGAGGCCGAGCATACCCGCAAGGGGAAGCCGCGCATCGGCGGCAGGAACAGGGCACCCGACCCCGCATGGAACCCCCCTTATTCCTGACAGGTGCTAAGGTGTGGCTACACACCCCTCGCGTCGGGGCCGGGCAGGTGGGGAAACTGACGACCTACTGGCGGGGACCCTGGACCGTGGTGCGGCAGATATCCCCCTGGACGGTACTAATCTATGGCGGGGAGAGGGATCGAGAGACGGTGGTCAACGTCCGCCGCTTAAAACCGTGGAAAGCGGCCCCGGCGAGAGAGGACCCCGTCACCCGAAGGCCCCGAAATCCCGGAGTACCCGCACCCCTCGTGTTGGGGGGCCTCGCACACTACATGGGCCCCGCCGGGCCCCCGAGACGCCCCGATCCAGTCCGGAGAAGACGCGGACGACGGCCACTAAACCCTTCCGCTGCTGAGTTTGTGCCCCAGCCCACAGGTGCCGGAGGACGGGGAGAGCCGCTGGAGTGGAGGAGGAGACCGCCGCAGGAGCTACAGAGGACGGAACCACCCGCCCCGAGGCCAGCCACCAGGTCCGGACGGATCCCCCGGACCCCGCAACGTTTCCTCGTGGGCGCGGCCCAAGCGAGGTGCTCCAGTCAACCCGGGACGGGGACTGGCACCTCGGGGGGCTATGTGATGCCGCCGCCACGAAGCCGTTCGGCAGGCGCCCAAACCCCCGACTTCGCCACCACCAAGCAACGGAGCCAACCCCGCGTCCCCCTCACCTCACCTCACACGAACACACCCGCACGCATTCCCCCCCCCCCCCATAGAGCTCCGAGGGGAGGTCACCTGGCCGACCGGTTTTTATCCGAGAAACCCTTATCGGGGTTAACTCTCACGGTTTCCGGCGATCAGGGAATTGGACGACCTCCCCTGTGCTACGTTGCGCCGCGGCGCTGCGACCAGCCGTAATATGGTGTGGTCGCGGCATGGGGCATTCGGCCACCGCGGTTGAGGTGCATTTTCCCCCCACACACACCCCCACGGGTCGACGGGGCAAGCAGGGGAGGGACGGGACAGCACGAATAGCGGGACCGCAGGAGCTGTTGCGCATAGTCATGGAGGGTTGGGATAATTACGCTTGAGCGCGCAGGCACCATTGTTAGGGGAGTTAAAGGATAAGGCTATTAGTATAAATAATTGGGAGAGGGGAGGCGCGCGAGGAGCCATGCACAGCTTCCCACGACGGGCCTTTGTGATGGACACCGCCGCATGAACCTCGATGAGGGGGGCCTGCGTGAGAAAAGGATTGATTGGAATTTGCGCCGTGCAGGTCGCTCATTGATTAGCGGAACAAAGGCACCGCGGAGCTGCCTGGCCCGGGCGAGGGGGGCGCGTGCCATTGTTTGGAGTTCACGCCGCGCGGACAAAGGATTAATTAGCATAGCGAAGGCGCACGGTGCGTGGGAAGGGGGTAGGGGTCCGGGAATCAGGATAAATGGGAAGCGCAAAGGGGAAATCGGACGGTTCTCTCCAGGCCAGCGGACCCGCAGCAGCTCCAGCCAGCGACCCGGACGTCCGTGCGACGCATCGAGGTGCGCTGTTAGCACCGGGAGCAGCGAACCACCGCGGGCACCAAACAGTGAGTGGGGAGGTGAAGTAGGGTAGCGTAAGCCGATACATAGGGAATAGGTACAGGTTCGGGTGGAATAGGCCAGCCTCGTCGACTCACTGATTCCACATCAATTCGCAGGTAGCATATAATAAATCATTAATAGCGAAGCGTGGTCTCGCGTGATCTTGTTGAGCAGTGTGTCGCGTGGGGAGCTGCGCGTGTGTGCGTGCGACCACCCCGTGTGCGATACAGGTGCGCGATCATAACGCGAGTTGAGTTGGAGTGCGCGGAGCGGCGTGTGTGTGTGTGGGCGTGCGTACGTTCGCTCCGTGTGGGTTGCAGGCGCGCGATTAGGACAGGGAGGTATCGTAGTAGGGAGGGGCAGAATACTACTCGGTAATTAGCCATGCCGGCTACGCGGACCCGCGGGGGAGGGGAATCCTCGGGCGATGGTTCCCACGCCACGGGTGAGGAACCTAGCAGCGGGGGGGGCAATTGATGATGCTAGCCCGGCCGTTAGCATTATCGAGGGAGGGATCTCGGGGGCTAGCGACCCCCACACTGCGAGTACGGGATCAACGAACCGCCGTGGGCATCTAACAGGGAGTAAGAAGGTGAAGTAGGATATCGTAAGCCGATAAATAGGGAATAGGTCCAGGGGAAGTAGGATAGGCCAGCCTCGTCGACTCATACTGACATAACATTAAATTACCAGGTAGCAGATAATAAATCATCAATAGCGAAGCGTGGTCTCGCGTGATCTTGTCGTGCAGCGTGAGCGCGTGGGTGAGCGTGTGTACGCAGTGGTTCTGTAGTGCTGCGGCTCGCCTCGGGGGAGCGCGGCGCAGAGCGGTGCGAGAGTGGGTGTCGCGTGTGTTCACTCCGTGTGTGATACAGGTGTACGATCATAACGCGAGTAGTCAGTGTGGAGTTGGAGCGCACGGAGCGGTGTGTGTGTGCGTACGTTCGCTCCGTGTGGGTCGCAGGTACGCGATTAGGAAAGGGAGGTATCGTGGTAGCGTAAAGGGGGACATAATACTACGCGGTATCCAACCATGCCTACTACGCGGACCCGCGGTGGAGGGGAATCCTCGGGCGACGGCTCCCACACCATGGGAGAGGAACCTAGCAGCGGGGGGGGGCGATTGATGATGTTAGCCCGGCCGTTAGCATTATCGAGGGAGGGATCTCGGGGGCTAGCGACCCCCACATAGCACATGCAGCCTGGTTCGTCGTGCAATGCATGAAACACTGCGCTTCCACTCTCCCATTGCCATATACAGTGACTCATCCAATGTCTTTGCGAAGAATGGAATATCTGAACATGTCATGTTGCACACATATAGCCCTTTTGTCAATACACTGCTGGATGATGGCCTCCACGTGGCATGTACAACAATGGATGCTGCTGCACTGAGATCGACTGACAATGCAGCGTGTGGCTGTGATGGCTGTTATTCAGCCTCTGCCGTTACCTGCCAAGGCCAGGAGTTGGCGCGAGCCTCGACGCCGTTCACCACGCGGATCTGGGGATACGCTGCGATCCCACAGCTCTGAGCAGAAACCTCAGCTGTAAGGAACAATAGCAAACACGCACAAATCTATACACAATAGCAAACACGCACAATACTATACACAATAGCACTAACGCACACAATAGCACAAACAATACCACACAAGTCTTCCTGATGTGTTTTTGGGTTGAACCTTGTACTGTTCTGCATGATGTCCGATGTTTCACTCCACGTTACAGGAGCTTCTTTTACATATATTGTTTTATTTAAAACCCGAAACCGCGATCATGACAAAGGGCATATCACCGTACATGCAACGTTTGCATATCCAGGTTTTGTGCCCTCGGGTAATTTTTTTCTCCTCAACCTGGGGCTATTGTGGGTATGTCGGGATCCTTTTATAACCCATGTGGTATAACCAAATTAACGAGTGACGTGAAAAAGGAGAGAAATTGGAGCCCAGATCCGCCCATTCCCCTCCTAGGAACTACTCTCATTCAGAGCATATTGAAAATAATGTGAGGCCTGTGGCATGTTCCCCACCTCCTCACCATTTCTTCTGGTTCCCCTGTTCGGATTCATCATCGTATTGCCCTCATGTGATCCGTATTATTTAGGGTTATAAACTAAGGTGCTCCATTGCGACCATAGTGTATGATGATCGACTCCAATGTCGCCAGGAAGGGGGTTTGGGGTCCTTCCAATGAGCTAAGTTAGTTTTCCTCGCCATGGTATTTAAGGCTTGGGGTCACGTGTTCTGGTGTTTGGATATCCCCGCAGGATTCAGGCCCCACAGGGGGGAATACACAGAGGGCCCAACATTCGTGCCACAGATAATATTAAAGTATTTGCCAATGCCCTGGAAGAATTTAGCGATATCCGGGCACAGTCAAAACGCATGTAGGTATGTCTGGTGCCAGGAACTTCTTCTAGAACTCAGTCCAGTTCCTGAAGAAAATGGAATGGTTGCTACACTTAATCAAATGCGTGCATTCTAATCACTCAGCAGCTCAAGGTGTCAGAAAGAGGAGCACTCACCTCCAACCAGCAGGGCAGCGCAGACAAGAAAGGCGAGCATGGTTGATCGATGACTCTCCAATTTGCTGGAGATTGAGCTTCTTGATCACGAGTGAATCCTCTCCACTGCCGTGTCTCACAGTTGGGATTTCTTGACTTTTATACAGAATATGCTGCACACGTGAGACCTCTAAAGGCAAACAGAATTAGGAGGTCCAACTGGCGAACGCATTCATATGCAAATGTAAGGTTGATTTATTCCAAATAAAGACGTTGCAGTGTCTCTACTGTCAGTAGGTGGGAAGTGGTGGACTATTCATGTTTTATTTTTCGAGGGCTTTCAACGTTGTGTAGGAAACGTACACATATATCCAATGTTGTGTCGTTATGCAAACACAGATTACATCCTGGTTGGTATTTGACTCCGCCTATTATTTCCAAGTGGTTGATAAAACGAGTAATACCTAGTAGTACCTCTTTGTGCGAATGTAATAGTGGTAGTTTTACAGGGATACTGTCTCCCACCATAAGTATGGGGAATCATCACCACTGGCTTTTGGCCACCACTGAAGTGAACACTGCCCAACACTGGTTGAACAGGGAGACACTTACCTGGCTTTCAATTTGAAATGTCATTCTGTTCACCTTATTTGAAGGGCATTTAGTAATTCTTATTTTCTTTTTCAATTAAAACGGGTACAAAATATAGCTGTTATGATAAAGTGTTTTAAAAGACAACAGAGAAGATGCGTTTATTAGACTAAATATTGTCTTTGGGGTATACCTGGACCTTTTAAACATGTTTGCTTTTAAGCTTGCCATTCTAAAGTGGAATGCTTGTGGACCAGTAGATATTTGAGAATCTTCCACACGTGATGCGATACAAAATGGCCAGGAGATGTCCATTAGTGGAGAGCATCGAGTGTTTTCCCACATGCCTACGTGCTGGTTTACTTATAGTTTTTGGGTTTCCTTCCAACACACCAAGTACTCATTAAAGGATTTGGTGAAACATCCCAATCGAGCGTTTTCCACTTCTTCGCTAAAGCAGCAGATGTTGCACTACAGATTCCAAAGAACTGGAAATCGACTGTGTGCAGCGCACACAGCCGTGACCTCGTGGCCTCATGTGGCATACCGGCATTGGGTTTCTCAAAGCGGAGCGGTGCACAAACAAGCCACACACTCTACACCTCTTTATTCCTCACACCGCACGAGTCTGCCAGGAGTTGTGCTCTACATTTATGCGCCAATTCCCAAATGATGTAAAGGGAGTCCCTGGGTTACGGAAGGTTTAGGTTCCTGAGAACGATCCGTCCCCTGAATTTTCCATATGTCGGAAACTGAACAATTTTCCCACAAAATCAGGATTAAATCCCATAACCGGAAATAGTTGTACCTCCCCTACCCGATTACTAGGTTCGTTTCCTCTCAGTATTTCACTTGGGTGTGGAAATAGTTAAAGGATGTTAGCTTTACTGTGATGCGTGCATGTATAGCATTAGCTATACATGCACGCTTCACAGATAAGAAATGTGCTATTATATTCAAAAGTAGAACATATGGCCCGGTTTCATGACAAAAAATGCAAACAGATATATATCATTTGTGCGTAGTGTATTATCACGACTAATTGGCTGTGTCGGGTGGTGGCGGGTTTAACGACACATTTATATTTACGCGATCTAAACCAATAAAACCACTGTTATGGATAATATTGGTCGCCAAAGCCTACGTGTTAAAGATAATGTGTATACACCTGTAAAAGCAGCAGGCCAGGAATGCACACATTCGCTCAATAATGCACGAACAATGATAATAACGTGCAAAATTAGGATATTGGCTCTTGGATTAACAGAAGAATGCTGTCATGTGATTACCCCATAAAAGGTAGAACAACATACTTCGGTTTGTTCATGCGTGAGACTCATGTACAGAGATAAACTAAGGCAACTGAAATATTCTCGGGATTCACTATGCATGCCTGAGTCACAAAGGCAGTGGGAGAGTCTTTGGGAACAGCTGTTGAAATACGGCGCAAGCTGCAATCTTGTTGCCGCCAGAGGGCAGCACAGACAAACGGTTGTGGCTAAACAGCCACGCGGTTGCAATTTAAAGGCAAAAAAAAACATCTAAATTAATATTTACTTTGTTTGGCTCAAATCGCGTGATCACATTGCTAATATGTACCTTACACCCTTATCCACCCGAAACAATTCGAAAAAGTTAAATCAGGTGAACAAACGCGCAGATGTTTATTACTGCAGCACACCGGTATGCTGAAGAGCAATGCACAACATTTAACAATTATATTCGACGTGTTCGCTGGTAATCAC